>NC_142622.1:36307659-36932659 GCF_059453375.1 Lepisosteus platostomus | reverse complement strand
GGCTTGTGAGAAAACTGGCCCTGGTATGAATGTGCACGTCTGTGTTTGAATGTGTCCTGCAATCGGCTGGCATTCTATTCATGGTGTACCCTGCCTTCTCCCAGTTGCTTTGGTTTGGCTGTGACCCTAAATTGGGTGAAATGGTTAGAAAATGGGTGTGCTGGATGGACTTAACCAAATGCAAGCCTAAGATCAAAGGTGTCCAACACTGGTCCTGTAAAATCATGTTGTTTTCTTGCTTTCATTCATCTTTCAGGAATTAATGATTTGATTGAGGAAATACGAACATGCTTTATAGAAAACTAATAAATGACCATCCAATGTTACCTATCAAACTTATAGTACCATGGTTGTTCCAGACCAAGTTTAGAAACCCTTGTTTCAGAAGCAATCGTGCAGTGTCATCATACAGCACTAATATAAAAGCAATAATTGCACTAATGCTAATGGGAGCAATTACATCCTTTAGCTTGGTTGTGTCAAAACCTAAGATTGATTCCTCAGTACAGGGATCGACATTCTCAGGTTGGTGTTGCAAGTGGTGTTGCTTGACCAGTAGAAGCCTTTCCAAAGAATTTCCAAAAACCCTACTATGGTGACCAGGGACAGTAGGTGCCACCCTTTAAAAGACACATTAAGCTCACTTCTGAACTACTGCTATAGCACTTTTATTGAAAGAGTATGGGTTTTAACTCTAGTGTGCTGGATAGATTACTCTAATTATTTACTTGATCTGCTCGGTAGTGGGGGTGCCATGCTGCCATGTTGGCTGAAGTGAGCATCAATGTTTTTTTTTCCTATAAGTAAAGCATTTTGAGATCTTTGGGTTTAAAAACACAAAATAAGTGCTAGGGATCATCATTGAATTGTATACTGTATGTAGTGAGCAATAAGACTGGATGAGTTTCATGTAACTTTTCCATATCTTTTTGCAAAACCCAAGTTCACATTTTCTGAAAGAATATCTCACCTGTTCTCCTCTAGGCCCTCTGGGTCCCTCTGCACCTGGGCGACCAGGGTCACCCTGAAAGACAGCCGATGAGACAGTCTTGCATTTTTGTTTTGCAGGAAAATGTAACTATGAATTGATCAAGACTAAACTGACCAATAAATATGGCTTCTCAGTAGAAGGGATTGCTACAAAAAACTCAAATTCAAATCAGAATTTGCCCTAAAAAGTATAACTCTTTTGGTTTAAGTGGCAAAGCTGCCAGTGAAATTTAAAAGAAGTAGAAAAGCATCGAAGCAGGTCACTTACATCTTTTCCAGGTTTTCCTGGGGGTCCAAGGTGTCCAATTTTTCCTTCTTCACCCTTGCGAAAAGAATACATACTGTACCACTTTTTCATTTTTTCTTTCAGCTTTGAAAATGGAAATATAATATACTGTATATCTATATGGGAAATCAGATGCTTATCACAGTAATTAGAGTGTACTCAAGGAAAATGTATTCCACACATACTCATGATGGATAGTGAATATTCCATCTTTGTTCCAGCTGTACCTTAAGGAACCCTGAAATATTACAATCTCTTCAATTCTACTTTAATTATGCATTTTAAAAGAATGAAGACAAGTCATTGCCTAAGCAGTAAGTTCAATTTAAAACACTCTTGAATTGTCTTTATCTTTTTCACAAAAAGCTATCATTATATTCTGCATATATCTATGAACAATCTAATGTACAGTATATAATACACTGCAGAAAATAACTACTGCAGCAATCAAATAGGTTGTAGGGTAGCATGGATCTCATTTATACTGATAAATGCAAAAAATATAGTCATTTATTGTAAGGAAATGTTGTTTGCTCATAAGTGTGGTGGGTAAATAGAAATTCAGTTTTAAACTTTTTTGATTCAACATAACATGCAGTGTACCCTCTCCCTAACAAAACTGTGTTGGTGTAAATACTGCATTTGGTGTCAAAACCGAATTAGCATAATAAGTAATTGGAGACCTGGAGGTTAAAGCGCATATATAAATATGCATCCCGCTATTTGAAAACCAGGAAGCTTGAGATTTCCTCATATCTATTCAAAAAGCAATTTTAGAAATTCATCTGTCTTTGAGAAACAGCCAGAATTTTTTAAATCCCTAGAATTCTCAGCACATGAATAAATACATCTCTTTTCACAAAGCCTCATTTCAGGTTTCAAAATCAGCCTCATTTGAGACCTCTGCAGAGGACACTGATTAACAAACATAGCATGACTCATCTCTCCGATTAGGGCACCTGCCGATCTGTTCCTCAAAGATTCCTTAGCAGAAAGAACAAATTCTAGTAGGTGGTATGCGCATGTTCCCAAAGCCCAAGTGGAAATGGGTTTTTCTTTTTTGGCTCAAGAACATGAAATAGAAAGTACTTTTCTGATTCTTATAGTTTCTCCCAGCACTGTTAATTGTGTACAGTAATGTTAGAATGATTTAGATAAATAGCTTACTTTGGGACCAAGAGGACCAGGTTCTCCTCTGTGTCCTTTAAAACCCTGGAAAAAAAGTAATTTTTATTTTGAAGTTAGAAAATGTTTAATTTAAATTTAAATTAAAATATAATACAGTATTTAATAACTGGCATTTACTTAGGTTTCAACATAAGCTTTATTTTCTCATTGTACAGTCAGTATTTGGTTGCCAATATATTAGTGTACCATCAATCATTTCTGCAGCATACTGTATGTAGAATAAGTGAGGGCACTGAGTTTGGACATTCATGTAGTTTGGAGAAGAAAGAAACAACTATTAAAAAAGTATAAAAAGAATACTAACATTTCTCTAGAATTCAAAGAAAACACTGGGAAAATGCATCTAAAACTGAGCTTTAAGGCAACATTGTTTTGTAGGTAATTACAGTAGGTCAGTGAATTGTTCCTAACACTTTTAAACATTTCTTTATAATTATCTATTTTACATCTCTGAATAAAAATGTCTTGGCATAATTGGTGTTATGTTTATTACATCTTACAATCAGCTTTTGACAATGTGTGCTGAACATACTGTATAGAAACAAAGTGTGCAAAGTCAATGCTTGTAGTTTACGGAATGAAAAGTCTCTCAGATCCCATTACTGATCAAATTATATGAATGACGTAAAGTATACTGGTTTTATTACAAAGTAATGTCATGCAACTAGACAATGACATTTCTGCATTTTTCTGGATCATTATAAATTTAATTCCAGAATGTGAGCAAATAACACAAAGACTAAATGCAGATTCAACAGAATGGAAGACGAGATATAATCTACGGCATCCTCTAAACCAGTTCTAATCCAGATGAACTGGGTGAACAACTGTTTTAACTAACACTTACAGGAAGTCCTCGCATTCCATCTCTGCCTGGAGGACCTGGTTCCCCCTGTTTACCCTTTGAAGAAATACACACAAAACCACCAACAATATAGTAGCCATGATAATAAACCTTGGATCGTAAATACAGACAAATCAGTTTTAATACATTAGTAATTAGTAAGGAGCACATTAATGGTGGTAAAGTCCCAACAATGCTGACAGAAATAAACCCTACATATGAAAAAAGATATTTCATTGTAATCATATTTGTAATTGTAAGTACAAATGGTCCTTAAGCATTATTTGGTATAAAGGCTACGCTGACTCTATGTCCAGTCCATTAGAGATGCTCAAATTACACAGGTACCCTCAGTGAGATGAGGAAATTCGATTTTTTGTTTCAGATTATCCATAAAAAATCAAGAAGACAGCAAAACAGAACTATTTTCAGAGTCAAGCAGTACAAGATACAGTTGGCCTGTTGGCCTTATTATTTTCCTTTCACTTCCAGGGACTGTATTTGACATAGTTTAGAAGAGCTTTCGAAATCTGTTTTAATATAGGAATTCAACCTGTTTCTAAGCAACAGGATTCTGCAGCAGTGCTGAGGTATGAAAAAGAAGTTACCCAGGATTGTATCACCAAGATAAAGGAGACAAGGACATCAGGAGGCATTGCTATAGGGTGAAATATATTGATTCTGATGGTTTCCTACCGGATCTCCTGGCTCTCCTGGACTGCCATCTTTTCCATTCTTTCCTGCCAATCCCTTGAATGAAAGAGAATGAAGAAAGCACATTTAGAATGGCACTATTGAAATCACACTTTTTATTGGTAGTGATTGTTTTGATGTGAAATTGTAATGTAAGCCTTAAGTATAAAAGCAGTCACAGTGGCATCTCAGACCAATTAGAATTCATTCCCCAGTACTATCAACAACTACTAAATTCTGACTTCGCTAAACCCAGGCAATTACTCATCATGTGATTACGGTGCCACTATATCAAAATGTCACCCGCTATAAACACTAATCAGTGCAGAGCAAAATTCCACTGCTTTCCTGTAATGGTTCATCATTGAATATTACATTGATTAATATGTTAAATTCATTAGTTCTTTCTTTTCTATCCTTGAGGCAGAAAATCAGTAGTAAATATTCAGCACTGACATTTGCACTGTTTTAATCCAATTTTAGGGATATTACCTATCCTGTGAAAAAAATACACATACTTTTGCTCCTGTACAAATCATACTGCACATATATCAGTGAAAAGGATAATATCTGCCCTTTCTGTAAAAGATTATTGTAAAAACATGCCTTAACTCACCATTAAACCTGGTAGTCCCGGTGGCCCCTGGATTCCTTTAAGACCCTCTTTACCCTGGTAAAACCATATTGGTTAATTTATGACTTTTACTGTTTAGGTTGCATTAATCCACTAATCTTAAAAAAAAAAAAACATTTTTTGTTTCTTGACTAACATCCTGAAAACAGATGAAGTATTTGAATCTGTGGTTTGTATTAGTTTGCCAAACATGCAAATTATATTGTCTATGTTAAAATAAGCAAAGGTCTGTTATTCTCTGGGGAAAAGTATTTCCGACAATTGAAGGAAAGAGCTTAGAGAGGCATAACTTTAATATAAATGTATATTTTACAGGAACTTTGTATCTGTTTCATTTCTGAAATTAGACACAATATATCCTGTATATAACAACATATTTATATACTGTACATAACCGTATTTACCATATAACACATAAAACCATGGTTACATCAACACATAAACTGCTGTCTTCACTGTGGTACTGTACATTGGGTTGTAAATAAATGAACTCAGCTACTGTATGTGTTCTTACCTTTTCCCCAGGAGCTCCTGGTGGACCTGCAGGTCCTGGGCTACCATCTGCTCCCTAAGAGAAAAGACAAAAACTTTATCCGATTCAAAAAAAGTCACTTCTTAAAGATTCATTCCATGCTGTAAAAAAGAAGAAAGAAAACACAACGTTTCAGCCATGGAGCCTTCTTCAGGTGTAAGCTCCACGGCTCCACAGCCGAAACGTTGTGTTTTCTTTCTTCTTTTTTACGGCATAGAATAAAACTATTACGTGTTCCTTTGCAGCCTACGCATGCTGACGCAGCTACCCACCTGAACTTCTTAAAGATGTCTACCGTATCTACCATATATAGTACTCCTTCTATTAGTTTTAAATCACAGTACTATAAACATAGATTGTTACAAGTGATACTATAGATTATTTGACTTTGGTATTATTTGACTGGTATCTTAACCATCCTTACATGTATCTAAATAAAATAAAGTCTAAAAAACAAGATACTGTATATTTCAAGACAACACAGAGGAAATAACGGTAATTATACTAAATTGCAGTTAGGAACATCTTAGTTCATTATGTCAATTTGTTTTGCTACTGTATTAAACACTTCCAGAATGCTGTTTTTTATTTCACATGATTCTCAAATACTGGGAAAAAAGCTTTTATTCCTCATTTCTAAAAACAACACACAAATATACAGTTGAAAATAAAGAGGTTGCTGTACAGTATTATAAATATCAGCATGACACTGATTATCTGTGTATTGCAAAAGCATGTTCAAATAATAACTGAAATGTTTCATAGATTACTAGAGTACTCTATATCTTCATTGAACTACAAGAAACAAAATAAGATTTGGTTCACTGTGCCCTTGAACGCGACCTTACAACAGCAGGCTTTTAGCCAAAACAGAACAAAAAAAAAATCACACAAACACAGTCAGGGGTGTGTGTACTGAAGAGAAGAATCCTCAAAGGCATCGACAAAATTAACCCCAATGGATTTCTTCAAAATCAACAGTGAAGCATGAAGTGAAGGTTACAAGCAGACACTGAGGGACATACAACTGAAAAAAGGAGGCTGTGCTTCACACAAATGGATATGGGAGTCTACAACAAGCTACCCAGCCATGTTGTTGATGTCAATATAATGGCTTCTGTCAAGAACGGGTTGGATAAGATCCTCAGATCCATTAGTAACTGAACTAGATGAGCTGAGTGGTTTTCTTTTGTTTGCAGCCCTTCATATGTTCTTGCAGCCCATACATAAAAGCAAGAAATGAAATGTATGAAGTGTATGGTTGAGCGCATTCTACATTTCTCTTTTGAACCTTAATGAAAATATTACTGTAAACAGTTGATATTCCAATGACTTTCTGAGTTGAGATTAGCTGAAAGGCCCGACTAGTAAATTTGTATTTTCTATTTCTATAAGCAGGTGGCACAGTGACACAGAGGTTAGCATTGCTGCCTCACTGCACTAGGTGACCTGAGCTCAATTGTGAACTTGGGGTGCTACCTGTATGGATTTTTTATGTTCTCCACATGTTCACGTGGGTTTCCTTCAGGTGCTCCAGTTTCCTCCCACAGTTTAAAGACATACTATTATCTGAATTGGCTTCTGGTAAAATTGGCCCTAGGTGTGAGTGTGTGTGTGACTGGCATCCTATTCAGGTTGTCCCCTGCCTTGCACCTGTTGCTTGCTGGGACAGATTCTGGACCCTACAGCCCTGAATTGGAAGAAGCAGTTAGAAAATAGATGAATGTTTTTTTTTATTTACTATTGGTAGTTATTTTCTATTATATACCCATAAACAGCAGAACCACTAGATGTTAAAGACAAAACTCGATGGTTGCAGCCCCTGAGCCACAGGTGATGAATGAAATCCTGCAACATTTACTCAACTCAACTCCTCTGATGCCTCAATTGCCAGAACTAGTTACAATTTGCATGCTGGAAGTTTAAGTGCCTTAAGAGATACTGTAGGTAGTGTCTAATGGAAGATATTTCACCCAGCAGGTCCCGAGAGTAAGCACAGTGCTAAATTCCAATTTAACCCAAACTGGTCAAAGTTCTCCCAACATCAGTGGCATTATGTTAACTGTACACCCTCAGTCCTAGTTGGGCAATTTTAGTCATAATTGTCCCAATTTCAGTCATAACCACTTTGACGATTGAACTCCTTACAATCTGTATTTTCACAGAAATGTAGTATATTTTGCACTAGTGACAGTTTCAGCTACTACAGTAGGTAAATTGAGGAGGGAATACTTACAGATTGCCCTGGTAATCCCGCTGCCCCAGGATATCCAGGAGCCCCTGGTAATCCCTGAATAACAATACATAGACACGATTAAGAAGCTTTACATCATGTTCAGCAGCACATGATTCACATTTATCATCTCATCATATTTGTATGACTAATATTTTTAATATTACCTTTTCACCTTTCTCTCCAGCTTCACCAGGAGGTCCGCGATCCCCTTTTCCACCCTGTTGAGAAAACATGCAATAAAATTAGAGTGACAATTTCTAAGACTGGCATTTCAGTCTCTCTCACCTCTAAACATTGCTCTTAGTTATAATATACAATCTGATATCACACATTTCACGTCTTTGGAGCAGGAAGATAAATTGTGTAAATTAAGCATTATGCCTGCTTATACATTCCAGCCACTGAACCTTGTTTTGGTTTTCAAGTACAGCAATTTGAAATTATTGTGGAAGAAGAAAGCAGCCCTAAAATCAATATAGAGGCTTTTAGAAGCTATAAACTGGTAAATGCTTAAAAATAATGCCAAACAATCAAAATAATCACATTTATGATTATATTTCTCCCCATAATTTAAGGGAACATTTAATTAAATGGATATGATCTGTTTATTTTTAGCTCATAGTAGAGGACAAAGCCAGATGAAGACAGTGACACAAAGAAAAAAAACATTATGCAAGACTATGAAATTATGAATAATGCAACTTGCTGTATTAAGTATCTTTGATCCTGGTGCAAACCATACTGCAGTTTTCTTTGGTATAATTAAATATATTTTAGAAACGCTGATCTACAGTATGCCTTGTATTTCACCATACATACAGTATATCACATACTGTACAGTATTTTCAAGATAATGCAATTTTCTGGGACTATGCTACAGTACACTCTTATAGTGGACTGCCACATCTGGATCAGAGCTTATGAAAACTTACCTTGATGCCATCCATCCCACGTGGCCCTGGGGGACCTGGAGGCCCAGTGGGTCCCTGTAATTAAGGATAGCTCTTTTATTAAGGTACTTTGTCTAAGAAAACATAGAACAAATGAAATGACACATTGCCTCAAATTTACCTTGTGTAAAACAGATGTGTTGTATTTATATATTATTATATCCAATACATAATACAGTAGAAAATGGCTAATTTACAGGGCAAATTGAAGGGAAATAGTATTTTAGTAGCAACTGCAAAGGGAAAAAAATAAAATGTCTATATAAATGAAAAATCCCTTGGGAGTGGTTATGTTAATGTATAGTGTTTTGCTTATTGGCTGTAGCAGAGGAATTATAACCACATTTTATGATTCTATATTGATAATACTAATACTAATGTGACAAAACGTAATGTGAAAAATGTAAAATGTCCCATTATTTTATTTTATTTCGTAATATTCATATTAATAATATTAATTTAATAATTATGAATAAAGAACATTGTTGTTGTTGATTTGTTCCCATTATATTTCTATTACAATTATCATATTTATTACATAAGTACCCCCCAGTAAAAGGCTGCAGTATCCAGCTTCTCTGTAATCCCCACTTCTAAGCTTAGAATTACCGTTCTAAGTTTGCTGTTTTTAATGCCAACAATTTCTATGTCTAGGGGGAGTCTGCATGCTTCTGCTCAGAATGCCAGTTTTATGTTCCAAAAGTCACAAAAAATCTACTAATAATGAAACAGTAAATGGTATTTAAGATTTTGTATTTTTGTTTCAAACTAAGTTAAAAAGAAATGCTTAAAATCCAATGGCCATACTGTATGCATGATTCTGTGTTTAATTTTGTTTAAAAAAGCCCAGTCCAAAATCTGAAAATAACAGTCAGGAAATGTATTGTTCAACAACAATCAAAAAAAACATAAACCCGTGTGTTTATAAAGGAAACAAATTAATCATGGACCCGTTGAAGCTCCTTTTATATCCTGTGTTTTAATGTGCCAGTTTTAAACAGGTCATATTTTAGGTTAAATTTTATTAAATAAAATTCCCTTTTGAAAGAAAACCACCTTCCACCTCAAACTATAAAAGATTTTATAGTGTAGCACTTCTCATACCTGGTACCCGTCTCGACCATCTTTTCCTGGAGGGCCTGCTGGCCCTTTGTCTCCTTTAAAACCTGGCATACCTGGCACCCCAGGAGGTCCCGGTGGACAATCTTTACACATATCCTGAAACAACACAACTGTAAAACATAAGGACTGGAATCCTATACAGAGATAGCATTCTTAATTACAAAGACGTTTTGTGCTTCACTGTTTTCTGAGCTTGTCTTTGCTTCTTTCAATATTTTTCTCTCCAAATATACTTTATCATGTGTTATTACATATCAGAAAACCCAGTTACATCTCAACTCTCAGCAAAAACTGCTGTAGACAAGAAAGGGAAATGAGGAAGTGTCTGCCCACCCATCAAGCCTTTCATCTTTGTTCCACTGAGAGTTGAGAAAACATTGGCCAACCATAATCTCTAACAGTGCTTTAACAGAGTAAATTTGTGTGCCTACACCTACAGTAAATCATAGGATTTCCAGTATCTCAGTCACAGTCATCTAGTAACATGACCATTGTTCCCAACCCTATACCTAACAGTGCTGAGTAAGTTGTGCGCCTCCACTTAAATCATAAGATTCCCAGTATCACAAAGTTTCATCTCTGGTCTGAATGAGTGTCTTTGGCAGGTTTGTTACTCAGGTGCCCTGTAAAAATGTTAAAATCTCTACTATAGGTCCTGCAGCAGAAAATGTAATAAAAATATTCTCTTTCATGGAACCAATTGTTTGTGAATATTTTCACATCACTGGTGAGAAAGAAAGAATAAAAATAATAATTTCCTTTTCCTAATTTCCCAGAACAATGTCTTTTTCCAGGTTTCAGATGTACAGTACATGAAACATGAAACATGAAAAAAGCCAAAGCATATATTGAAAGAAAGCTGTGAGCGTGAAAAGCTAGCTTTTTTCAGTGTAAAGCATTTGTGCGGCTATTTTATTTTTCTTGAAGAAAAAAAAACAGTCTAACACCTCACTTTAATTCAATGTTGTCCTCACCTTAAGGAAAGCTGAAAGATCTTTTTCAGAAAGTTCTGCGGCTTTTCCCTGTAGAAAGAACAAACAACAATCTTATTGTATACATTAGTTTTGCATATACTGATCAAGTGTTTTTACTCATTTTAAAGGCATCGTTTCTTAAGGGCTTGTGGTGTACATTAAGCCATATCATCCCAGATTTGTTACATATTACTGTGAAACTCTTTGTATTTACAGATTGAGTGGCTACCAAACAGCATTGTATTTTTATACTGTGAAATTTAATACATACTGGCTCTCCTGGGGGACCCCTGTCACCTTGTCTCCCTGGCAAACCCTGTCATAAAAGAAATACTGTATAAACACACATAAATACACACAAAAAAACTCAGAGAAATAAAATAGTTTAATTTGTGATTTCATACATTTATAAATAACACTTTTGGAAGGAACAATGTCCTTTTAAGTCATATTAATTTTTTAGTATATGAACATAATCAGTAAATCAGGCTAAGATATGCAAATCGTGCTAAGAAAAACATTTTAATGTTTTTGTCCTTTTGTTTTAGATTTCAACATATTGTAGTTCAACATATTAAACCACAATAATAGCAGCTGGACAGTAAATATATGTTCTGTTAAAAGTTTACAAAATTGTTGGAAGCATGTATATAATTATAATGGCAACACTGCAAAAAGCATATTAATGCTACAGGACCTTACAATAGTCCTGAAACTAAGGAAATACAGACAGAGCAAAGAGACTGAAACTTGTAGTCTTCAACAAGACTATTATAAGGTGTCCTGATACAAGTATGAATTAATATTATATATAACTCATTATATAATACTGTACATAAATGAATAATTATATATGAAATATAATATATGTATTATTAAATAATTATTGGTGTATGAAACAAAATATCCAGGTATGTTCAAGATATATTATATTTCAGGGACAGCAGTGTTAGATCTACAGACCAATAAACGTCTTGCAAACAAAGAAGCTAAATGATTTGAATGATCATCTGTCTGTTGTCTGTTGTTTGCATTTTTTAATGTTTTTATCTAGTCATTGTATTAAGTGTTCTTACATTATGCCCTGGTGAACCCTGTGGACCAGCAACACCAGGTAATCCTCTTAGGCCCTGAAGAAAAAAGAATAATAATGTAGGCATTCATGTAAAACACACAACTACCATTGTATGTTGACATCACCATAAATACAATATTTCACAGTGTGCATGACCCTTCCCACCAATCCATTCATTCATGACAATGCAGGTGATGCTGAATGATAATTTTTGACACTTTGTATCCTAGGAAGGCAGTTTGTATTGGATATCTCCAACTGTTGTCTTTGAATTTACAGTTGCCTCCTGAACCACTATACCCCTGTATCTACAGGCTTCAATGTCTTAATAATAGACGTTATATCGTAAAGTGGTTGATGGAGGTTTTTTTGTGAATTCTCATAATCATCCTCCAACATGTGGAGGTCAATGTCCATTTGCTTGCAGTCTCAGATCTTAACCAGGATGATATATAATACTGCTGAATGTATTCTGTATGTAACCGTCTTTAATATCCCAGAGAAATACAAAACCTTCTGTAGTCTCTATGTAAAATAGTTCTGTAGGCTTACAATGCATTTCCAATGAGCCTGTTATTGTAGAATTTTTAGGTTGGATTTTATTTTGAAATAATTAGAAATGTGAACAAATGTGACATCTACAGATGCAATTATCTAGAATGTGTGTCAAAACTCACATCAGCAGAAATCACAACGCAGTATATGCAGTGTCCTAACTGGCATACCTCCTTCTGCCCATACAGATCACTATATGACACTTGTGTTGTGCCAGATGTTTCAGATGGTTTCATTCTAGCTGGGCTAGTGGTTTTATTGACAATTGATTTTCCATCACATCTCAAAGTGTCATTATAAAGCCAATAAGCAGCAAAGATTTAAGATTACTGATGTTATGAAACGCTCTTGAATCCCACACCTCCACCTTTCCCCCTTTCAGAAATGCTGCTAGAAGTTGCCAAATAATCATTCTCAATGACCCATTTTCAATGTCTGAACAATGTAATCATTATATTTAATGAAATTGTCACTAGTATGTACTGTATACAGTATAATTAGCACAGGAAAACACTATTGGGTTAACAAACAGTTAATATTTTACAGATTCTTCTTAAAACCACACACTGCTGTGGTACTTTAAGGATTTGTTGTGCCATCTAACGGTGTTGTAGAGAAGTGCATCTTGCAAAAAAAAGTGATCACGTGTTGGAATTGTGACACCACTGAACCTCACAAATTCTAGATTTCTACATTTGTATATTGTCTGGAATTCAGAAACCTATGACAAATGTACAGTAGCTTTGTCCTGTACTATGCTATCAAATTTGCAGTGTAGCTTACAGTACTGTACATATATTCAGTATGATGTTTTTGTTCCTTTTCACCAAATGTGTGAATAAATCTGGGGAGTACTCTGTATTGTTCTATTCAAAATTGTTATTATATATACTGTTATTATTTGAAATAAACAGATGATTAAACTGAATTAAAATTATTTTGGCCAGACTGTAGATTGATATATTTTTTTGTATTTTTGTTTTTTGTAATTGTTGGACTTTTTAATAATGGATTAATTTATTTTTTCATAATTCAAATAAACATATGAGTTAATGCATTGTGCTTATTATATGTACATTATGTACACGATATATCACAATATACTCTATATATTGAGCATTTTGTGACAGAAATCTAAAAAACTAAATGTTTTTCTTTGAATCATAAACAGTTTACAAGCAGTTCTTACATTAATCAGAGGGAAAGAGTTTGATTCAAAAACATATGTATAAATATTTTATTATTTGTATCATATTTCAAAGCCCTGTAATAATATTTTCTTTTAATACATTTGTTTTTTTCTTTGTTCATATTTGCTGATCATATTCCAATTTGATTTTGAGCATAAACATAGCTCTGCCCTAGTAAATTTAATAGTCTAAGAACAGTGGTAAAATATATTGAATTCACATGTTATGTTATGTGTAAGTGCATGAAATACTTCTGAATTCCTTGTACACCAAATCCACAGTGATTGCTTACCGGTGGTCCTTTTTCACCCTGGGCTCCAGCTGGTCCCTAAAATGATGAAGTGATCAAATTGTTAATGTAATGGCCATCAATAAAAGGGATGACAACACTGAAACAAAATTACAGTATAACCTACCACATTCTACTTATATTATGCATAAGGTCATGGTAACAATAATTAGAATTTAAATTGATGTCCATCTGTGTGCAGATTTGTAGTAAACGTAAGTCTTGCGTAACAAGCTCTTTAGAGTTTTTGAAAAAAACTAAAAACAATAATGAACTCACAAAGTACAACATTTCATCACTTTCTTGATAAAAGAGTTATTGTCAAACGACAGGTGGTAGTCATTTTGAGAAATGTTAGTGTATTTTGAATTAGAATAGGCTAATAGAAAACACAGAGTAAAGTTAAGGTGTGAAAGCTCAAAACTGTGATGTAATCAGGACTTTGCTAAATCAACCTGTGTTAAGATCTCCTTTCTATGTAGTTTTTATGAAGCAATCTAGATATTGGTCTAGTTTGTAAACTAGTGAAGTTTATACCAAAATCTACTGGGAGAACTATGAAGCACTGCATAAACCGCAAAGGAATTTTCAAAGAGTTTGATACTGTATAATTCAAGACTGAGCAAGCACATGCAGTTGATGTAGACAAGTGCACAGTATTAAATGCAGGTAATAGAAACATAAATCATGGATATAAAATAGGAAATGAGGCTTCAATATGAGAAAAAATATGTTAATGCTAACATATTTTATACAGATTTGCATAATGCCGTCCTTAAAGTAAGAAAGTAAAATTAAAAAAAGCAAATTAATTGTACATACAGTACAGTACTGTATAACCATTTATTAAAGCTCATTTTTCTCAGCTCATGCATTTACTCTGCATAGATTTATGAGATATTAATATAGTGGAATATCCCAGAGAAAAGAGAGGTTGAACAAATTTACTTGATTTTGCAGAATGTCTGTACATTAAACAATTGATTTGGTTTAAGATTTAAATTTCACCATATCCTGAGGTGCAGTGCAGAAAATGGGAACACTGTCAGAAAATGACACTACTGGTTACAAAAACATGCAAGCAGTATTGGAATATTACAATGTTTGGGAGCATACAGACAATTCAATGGACCTCCCAAGAAAGTAGGAAAAGCAAATTGCTATTTATATATGATTAAAATGTAAATTCACTTTAAATCTCTATAGCATAAAGAAGGACTTGTTTTTCTTGCTGCTGTTTATATTGTAGCAGCATGCACCGTTGATTGTGATACACGTCAGCAATGCTTTTGCACATACTGTACCTGTACAGTATATTGTGAAATTGGGTGTTTCCAATTAAAGAACACTTTAACTTTTTAATAAAATGAGGTTATGTGATCATCTAACCTAGTCTTATTGAAGACTACTGGGACAATAATGAAATTTACTTAAAGAAATCTGAACTTCCCTATAAGGCTCATAACCTATTGCTTGAATGATAGTGTACAGAATGTTCCCATAAAAAAGTTTAGTATTTTAGTAACAATAACATCGATACAATCCAACAATGTATTGTGCCAAAACATTGATGAATGCACTAATGCCTATTGTATAAACTTTTTAAGATCTCAGATCGCAAAAATTATCCTTAGATTATCTTATTGGCTGTCATGTTCAATAAGTAGTGCCCTGCAACATGAAACACATGGTTTGTGGGAAGCAGCTATACATGAAAAGACCAGTAGCAAATGTGAGGAGAGGTAATACTGTACCAGAGGTCCAGGACGCCCAATACCAGGTGGGCCTCTGTCTCCCGGAAGACCCTGTAACCCAGGGGCACCAGTCTCACCCTAAAAAGCATTAGGAAGAAAGTGAATTTTATCAGTGTGAGTCCCAGTTATAAATGAGATCATCTTAGGAAAGAATTTGGCCTGAAGTTCTGATTGTTTATAAACAGTATATAGGTGATTCATCTGAAAGAACCTGCATGCCTGACAATTTCTAAACAATGAGTGATTGGCTTTAGTTTACTTGACAACAATGATGTCTAGAGGTTTCGGCAGCCATTAATCATTGAAGACTTTTCTTAAAGCAAGCAATTTCTGCATGCATGGACTCTCTATACTTTTAAATATAAAAATGTATTTCTTTTTATTTATCCTCTATTTGCAAAGAAAAACTTTGCCATTTTTAGGGTGGGAAACTGTTTGTATAACCTATATAATTTTCTGATTACTTTTATTTGGAGATAATTTTATTATGTTATAAATACTATGATATTACTGTTACTTTAAGTAAAACTTCAGGTGTTTTTTTTACAGTCAGTAAGTAAAAACAAACAGTTAATAACATATAAAGGTAAATGTGATATGTCCAGATTTATTTCAAAATCCCAAAAGAGTAAATATTTTCAAATTACTTTTTATGCAGTTACTTGCAAAATATGAAAGAATACTTGCATCTTTCAGACCCAAAAAAGAATACCCTGCACTTCGGAAAACAATCTCCAAACAAGACCAACACATAAGATAAGATAAGATCACTTTATTAGCCATATACAATTTCTTATATTAGGAATTTGTCTTTTCGCAGACCCCAGCTCTCTCTCCATGAGACACGCAGACAGGAAGAGAAGCTTGGTGTCAGAGTGCAGGGTCAGCCATTGTACAGCACCCCTGGAGCAGTTGGGGTTAAGGGCCTTGCTAAGGGGCCCAACGGAGTTCCTCTGCCGGCTGCGGGATTTGAACTGGCAACCTTCCAGCCACAGGGCATTCACCTGATACACACACTCTCATCTTGCAAGAAAATTGTTTTTACACAAACAACTTGAGGCCATGCTGGTATAATGTCATGTATTATAAGTATGACACTGCAGAAAGAGCAGCAAGTGGGGTCCCGCTTGATCAATGAACACTGTACATCATCAATCTTGACAAGTGAAATTCTATAGTGACTCCACACTCTAGTCCAGACCACAACATTTGATTGATTGGCCTGTTCTGCACAACAATTAGCATATTTTTGTGAACATGTGCACAACACTAGCTCACATCCATCACAGTGGTATACATAGACTTGATGTAAGAATTCAGCCTCTAACATATCAATGACAAGAAAGCATTGTTCTCTTGAAAGGTAGAACATATTAATTCCTTTCTGTGTTTTGTCTTTCTCGATTTTCATAGTGTTTGACATCAAACAAGTTAAATCACTTTATCACCCAGGCTCAATCATTTAATTAGGAATTAGGTGAATTTAGTGTTTAACACCAAAGTCACTAGAGTGTATCACAGTAAGTCAAGAATGATAAATGAATTAAAAATGACACCAAACATATTTATTATGTGAAATACTGCATGTAAACTTTAATTTTCAAAAAAAATGCAAAGAGTAATAAGCCTATAGACACTGAATATAATTACTTTCATAGTTTATACTGTATATCTGTTTCAATGTGTAGAGTGAATGTTTTTGTTTTTTTGTCTTTCTATATTAGAAAGATACTAATACCTCATGTATGTCTAATCACTTTTTTCACAATTGATAGTTTTCATATACACAATCATGAAGTTTGAAGTTTGTGCATAACTTAACTGTCACTCATCTCTTGCTTTGACATTGTTCATTTACATTGAAAACTGTTTGAAAACTTTAATTTTTAGTTCCAAACACATTATATTGAAAATGAAACAAAATAATACAATTATTTTCATTGCACCAATAGTAAAACAAAGGGCATATTTGTTATGAGCTGATATCAGTTTCTTTTATATAGGGATTTTTTTTTTGTTGACCAGCTGAATAGCTACTGTCTATATACAGAGCACTTGACTTGATTGCTCAGCGCTAGATATTCTATTTACAAAGTGTGTTGCAAGGGAGCAAGACTCTGCTGGAGAACTTCAATTATTCTTCCTGTTGCAGTGCTGAAAAGTCTTGAACTTAGAAACCTTTTAAGTTGCTGAAATGTGTCCAAGCATTATGCCTTGTACATTGCACACTTTCTCCTTAGGAAAATGTGATTCAGTCACTCCACATGCCAGTTTTTTCTCACCTTAGGGCCAGGAAGTCCTGGTAAACCACGTGCTCCCGGCTCTCCCTATAAAATTCAGAGATCATAAATTCATTAACACATACTCAGCACAAAAAGCACACATGGAGTCAAGCAACGTTTCCCTAATGAGAAGGAACACCTCCGTAAATGGAAATTGTTTTAGAGAAGAAATTGAAACCAGTGGTTTTGGAACTTTGAATAAGATTATGTCTTGTGTTCCTATATAAGCATCAGACAGCTGCTGGTACATCTAGTGGAACCAGATTTTGAGACAAAATTAACAGTTGTCTCTACAGCATGTTGCCATGACCCTTTTTAGTTTGATTATAGCCACATGGTGGTCATACTGATTTGAGCCATCTCTGCACTTTCACATCAGCAGGATCCAAATTTTCATTAAAGAACAGGAAATTCTTATTGACTGTTCACATGAAAAAAAAGAAGATAAAAAACTAATTGAGTTGTCTGAGCTTAGATTGAAAATTCAGAATCACAATACTGAACTCTATTGGATGGTCTCATATTTATTGGTTCTCTATGTTTTCTAGCTTTGGCCTCAAATGAAGTCAAAATGCATTGTGAAAGCTTGTTAATACTAGAACAATACACAATTCCCTCTATTCAAGGCACTAAAACCAGATTCTTACATAACTTGTTTAATTCAGGTGGGTAGCTGCATCAGCATGCGTAGGCCGCAAAGGAACAAGTAATAGGTTTATTCCATGCTGAAAAAAAAAAGAAAGAGAACACAACGTTTCGGCCGTGGAGCCTTCTTCAGGTGTGAGCAGGTGTGAGCTTCTTCAGGTGTGAACTCACACCGAAACGTTGTGTTCTCTTTCTTTTTTTTTTCAGCATGGAATAAACCTATTACTTGTAACTTGTTTAATTGTTTGTTTCAAAGTTAGAAATGTACTTTATGAATGTCTACTCTGAGCATCACAACCTTCATATTTAATTAATTTTCTGATGTAATTCATTGTGAAATTTGTGCTGATACTGTACAGTATGCCTTCTGTGCAGATAGCATTCTACTGTCTATACAATATTAGATTATGATCAGTGACAGAAAAGCAGAGGACATAAGTTATCATTATAGTCTGATGTTTTACTTGTTAACAAAAACCTGGTGTTAGACCATGTTTATTCCTCTCGCAAAATTCCTTAGCATGTACTAAATCCGGACCTTGACCTATTGGTTCCTTCCGGTGAAAGAAGAGGCTTCTTGAAAACAGAAATCCACCATCAGGAAATGAGCTAACAAAGCCATATGATTGACAAGTGGTTATAAATTATTTCTAGTTCTAGGCCTTACTCTTTTAAGTAACAGTTTCCAAACAAAATACACCTATCAGGAAACTGTGTAATGAATATTTAACTATAGGAAGATAGGAGTTACACAAGCATTATACTCATCAATCCAAAAAAATCTTAAATACTGTACATACACAATGAAGTTATATATTATACTGTAATTAAGTTTAATAGTGATGATCCTTACATTAATAAAATAAATGTGTACATTTAGATTTTGCGACCCTTAACATTAGCACAACATGGTGCTTCATTCGTCTGAATAGTGTGTAAAGCACGTGAGCAAGATGATCTAATGTGTCCCTTTTCTTTTAATATGTCATCACATTTTATGAGCGTTTGGCAACACTATTGACTTTTTGATTCATAAGGCACTGTCAAAATGTAGGAGACATAACCGGAGTGTGTGTAGTACCATGAGGCACAAAGAGAAAAAAACACATTGCTTGTTTCCTGGGAAGAAGGTGATGTAGATGTACCATACCAACACTGTGTTAAAACTATGTATATATGAGACTTTGCCAGCTCCTGATGAAATTGTAGTATGAAATTGTGTTCTGCATGTTAATGTGGAATGGAGTAAGCTGAAACTGCATAAGATGAGGGAGACCTGCAAAAAGATCTGTGACAATGAAAGTAAATCAGATATGCATAAACAAACGTCCTGAGCAACAGAATATACAGTAGCTGTTGTTGGTTTCAGTCTTGTTCAGGAGACAACAAATAAAAAAAGAATAGCCTTTGCTGTAGTAATTCCATAATAAAAGTAAACAATCGCATGCATGCATAATTAAAAAGATGATCGAGCTGCACGGAAAAGACGGTATCTCTGTCTTACAGGTTCTCCATCTTTCCCCTTTCCGGGCAGCCCAGGAATCCCAGCAGGCCCAGCTTCCCCTGGAGGCCCTGTTGGTCCCTGCGGTCCATCTTTTCCTTGTTCTCCCTGTACAATTGAAACCCAGGAATCAAACAACACTTTACATTTGACAAAGCACTTTTGTTAAATCCACCTGCATAGCTCAACTTCTGTTCCCTTTTCCCTGGCAAAGGAATACAGATGTACAGTAGCTTTTAAACATCATATTTGGACCTAATCTCCGCTAATGAAAATGAACAAAATTAAATATATAAATCTGTGTTTTCCATATCGGAAAATTAGAGGCAATACAGTATATGCACAACAGTTCAGGAGGAGGTATTCCAGCCATGAACTGACTTTTTTCCTCTGCTTTCTCCAAAATATCTAGGCTAAGTAAATTACAACATTTTATTGTTAATAGTCATACAATGACACCTTTACTGAGGTACAGTAATCAAACTGAAATCACGGTGTAAGGTGAGGTCAGTTTTCATAAGATTGGAAGATATATGCAATTTCTGAAATCAATGCAGCTCATAACTGAAGAAGATTGCATCTTCACAAAGATTTCTCCAGTCACCAGCTCCCTCTTACCTTTTCTCCTCTGAGACCATCATTTCCAGGTAGGCCAGGATTACCTGGTACTCCCTGCATATTGAAAAGAGAGTATTCCCATATTTATTGAGCAATTTACAAGTATGCTGATGACCACAAAGTTCAGAACTTCTTCTTTCAAGATCATGTTTCCTTAAACCGGTAACCATTTTCCAGCAACTAATGTTGTAGTTTTAGTAGTATTAGGCAAAGCATTATGACTGAGTAGATAAATGAAATAATTTAACTATCTATTAGATTCTACAATGATCAGAGAATTGTCCATAGAAATAGTTGAGAGGTAAAAACCAGTGCATGCGAGATAAATTTGCTTAATGTGCATACCACACTCCCAGGTAAACCACGGACACCTGGAGGGCCTTGTAATCCTGGTGGACCCTATAAAAAAAGATTGATGGTATTGTATATTACAAAAACAAATACACTTTCAATATCTTATTAAAGTCCCATTTTGGAGCAAAGAAAATGATGCTTTCTTTAATAGAAAATAGCCCTAGATCAGGTTGTCCTTGAAAAAAGTAAGAAATAAGCTATTTTAATATATTGAGTACAAAAGTTTGTAAAACAGAGGCCTATACATTTATAAAGTACATAATTACATATACTGTAACGAACGGCCGACATACAAGTTGTACGAGCCGGTTACAGAGCGGTGATGGCACAGCCCTCTACTCCCCTGCGCATAACAGGGATGTTGACCGCCCGGTCTGGCGAAGGCCTTCTTTAGCTCAGCCGGCAATATCTCTCCCTGTTGAGCGACGCCGGAGACCCGGGATCGATCCTGAGGCAGGGGGACGAACTGGGGTAGGAGCGGCAAGGGCAGAAACCCCAAGAACCCGAACCCGCTACAATACTCACCCTTGTTTGACATTAACTTACCGGATCACCAATTCTACCAGACTCGCCCTGGAGTCCAGGCTCCCCTTTCGGACCCTGATTTAAAATAAAATTGTATAAAAATATTATATACAAAAAAAATACACCTTAGACAAGTAAGCAAAGTGGAAGTAGATTCAGGACCCAGGATGTAAGAGGCTTTAACAACCCGACCAGGCATCTGGACCAGTCACCCTGCTCAATAATACTGAGGTAGCTGATCAAGACTTTTTGAGAAACCTTTTGATGTATTTCTTTAACAAAATTCTCCTAAATGTAAATCTTAATTTGACCAAATAAGTCAAATATACTGTATATTTAGTCTTTTTTTTCAAAGCCCCTTAGCAAAAATAACTGACCTATTAAAGGCATGAAAATCATGCTTACTGTATATGCACAATGCTTGTTTAGAAGTAAACAGACACCTATAAAAGGCATATGAAAACTCCTTTAAGGTCAGTAGTCCTATGACTTGTAGAAATAAAGTGACACATTGTATAATACCCACAGTGTAGAAATAGCTTTGCTATGAAATGGAAGTTGCGAGGATATGTTAAATATTTATACATTTCACTGATACTTTAAATTTGGCGTTTATTCACTTCTGACTAAACGGTTTATAAAAAAATAATTCTGTGGAGGTTAAGTGACAGAATAACTCATGAAATGCTAAGACATTGGCCTTTATGAGGTAATGCTATCTCTGCATACAAGTCAGATTTTTAATTGTAAGAGACGAATTTCAGTATTTTTTTTTTAGTTTGTAGTTCCCCACAAACTCTCAAAAGGTAAAAAAGTGTTATATCATATTTTGTGTTCTCCAGGGTGATTTGTGTTAGAAATGAATGGTTGTCTGATTTTTACTGTCATCTAATTATTGAATGCCAAATACTGTATATAGAGTTTAACGCAGTTTAATGCTACTCCCCCTGGTGTGTCTGCATATGTGGTCTGGTTGACGGGGATACTAGTCTGTGCTTACATAAGGATCATAGGTCAAACACAGTTGTTTAAACAATTATGACAAGTTGATGATAAAGGTGATGGTGATGACGATGATGATTGTGGTCATTTATTTAGTATGACTCAATACATACTACTTGCTAAACAGTTGAAAACATACTTACAGGAGGCCCGGCTGGTCCTGTACGACCTTGCTCTCCTGCTACTCCCCTTGGCCCCTGCAAAAAAATGAAGTACACAGATCAGCTTCATTGCAGAGATTCATTCATCTGAAATATGTCGCCTTTTCATATTGCTACTGTACTGTATAAATTGTGCATCTCGAAAATGCTAACTGATTTTAACCGAAGTAAATCTCTAATGTACTTAAGCATCATTTCATTGCACCCTGCCTGTTGCATAAGCATCCTGTTGATTCTGTAAATAAAAAAAAACCTTCTCCTTGAAAGTGCAATCTATGTAATGCAATTGAATGCAAAAAAAACTTCCTCTGTGACCATGCGTTAATCATTAAACTGAAACAATGTGGCAGCAACTAAATTAAAAGTCATTTTGTCTTCTTTCATGAACATCTTTATTCTGACAGCAGTAAGAAAATATTTTGTTTTGTTCACTACCTCAGCTACTGTATGTTAATTTTTCACCACATTTTTGCAGTGAGATGAGTTTGCTTCTTTGTTATGCAGACTAGATTTTGTTGGACACTATCAGCGCACACTGAACTGATTGTGAGGCTCATTAAGGTAGTTGTGTGCACCAAAATATGATTTGTGACCCCAAAGAGTTTGAATACTTATGCAATCATGACTTTAATTTAAATAGATAATAATGATCTCTCTCTTTCCTAGTGTTAATCCCGCATCAGCAGGGTCCGCTTGTCGGGACACCAGTCTCCATTTGGTGGTTTGAACCAAATCTTTGAGCTGACATTGCCATTAACTGCGACCGAGAATACTCCAACCGGCGCATCGCTCCACCTGCCGTCGGAGTTGGAAAGAGAACAAAGTAATGTAGCCAATTCATAGAGGGGGATTATTAGGAAATTTACACGGGAAATTTGGCCAGGACGCCGGGGTTACACCCCTACTCTTTTCGACCACAGAGAGTCAGGACCATGGTTTTACATCTCATCCAAAGGACGGCGCTTATTTACAGTATAGTGTCCCCGTCACTATACTGGGGCATTCGGACCCACCTGGACCACAGGGTGAGCGCCCCCTGCTGGCCTGACTAACACCTCTTCCAGCAGCAACCTTAGTTTTTCCCGGGAGGTCTCCCATCCAAGAACTGACCAGGCTCACACCTGCTTAGCTTCAGTGGGTTGCCAGTTGTGAGTTGCAGGGTGATATGGCTCTGGCTAGATATTAATGATCTATTTACAGCTTTTTGCCTTTTTGCTTCAAATACAGTATGTATTGTATGGTCTTGTATGGTTTTGGGTAGTCAGTGCAGGTTAGCTAGGGTGTTGAAGACTCCGAAGACCGTGTGTTTCGGGTTTTCTTTTGTAGTCAGATAAGCTTTCCCTCACTGTCCTAACCAGCTCCATTTTGTTTGTTATTTTCTTTTCTTTAGCACCACTCTAGTTCCTTTCCCTTATCACGCTTCCTAGTCCCTCACCAAAACCCACCTGCTTCCAAAAGAATTATCCTAAATGTTACACCCCGATACCCCTAGACGCTTGGGTCGTAACAGATGGTCACCCCTTTTCTTAGCTAGCCTAGAAGTACAATACACAGAATATCCCCAAATATCATGCAACATACCTAGAAAGAATATACCATTCTTTATAGCACTGCATATACCTGTAAGCATTCATCAAACTGCCATATAAACATCATTTAACACCTCTGACTTAAATATTCTATGGAAGCAAACAAAAAAATCTGCATGCTTAATCTGTATCTTAATTCCTTCAATACATATTTTGATTTATGTTTTCTTTTCCTCCAGTTTTTAAAAAAGATAATTTCATGTTAAGAGTACTGAGGTATCTGGTCAAATTGATTTGTGTTAATGGCTGTCATGTTGCTGAGTAACATCCCCTTTACACAACATATCAGATTCTCAAAAATGTGGTAAATGTCTTATTTTATGGTAATACATTCATCATCCAATCTGTAATGCATATCCAATAAGTGGTGTCACGCTGAGAGCAATTTCTGTTGGATGTGAGTGGGAAACTCCTTCAGTGTTGTTTCCAGGACAAAGCCCACGATGTTTGCAGTATTCAGTGCTTCTGTCAGGACACTCTGTCTTTCTGGAAGATTTAGTATTTTTGCAGTTGATAATTCACTAAATTTAGCATATTTGTAAATTATTCAGAGAGCAAAGGGCAAAAAAAGAAAAATAATGAATTTGTATTTGTTATATTTCGGATGAGGTCATTTGAACACTTCACATACAGTAGGTGCAGTGTTCTGGGGTACTAATATGATAAGAAATACACAAAAGACAATTGCTAAGAGCTAGCAAATCAAAGTCAAGATACTTATTTTTCTGTGCAATTTCGAAATATTTTGTAGCACATAATACCCATAACATCATTCTGTTGGTGAGTGGGAAAATACTTAGGTTTAACTGGTTTAAATTGAAACAGTTGTCTGATATTAATTTGAAGATCTAATATTCTGTTACATAAAAGCGACTGCATGAAGTCAAAGCACAGCTTTTATCAGCTCAGAAACTTGTTTTATTAAGCTTCTTCTGCCATCTGGTGGCTAACTGTTAGTATTGATTCCTTTTCCCACACGAAAAATAGGTCATTTCCTTTACGAATTTCCATCAGGAGGTCATTTTCATTACAAATTTTAATTCTCTCTTTTTAGGCAATCCTAAAATGCAATACATTGCAATGCTTTCACATTTCTGATTTCATGGTATTTCACGGTGTTAAACTGAAGACTGGCTGACAACTGGTAGCCACACTTTTGGACGCCAGTGTTGCATGGCCATGAGAAAATTACTGGCAGCCCCCTGTTGTGGGGTGTTCTCAAATATAGGAATGTACTGGTCCTACAAGAATTGCCATTGCCAAAAAACATGTTTACCTACTGTAGGAGATACAGTAGCTAACATTTACTAATGGGAATACAAAAGTTGTCCAATTATTCATGCAACAAAAATCAGTATTAACACCTGTTAATAGGCAGGCTTTAAAACACATTAAAGAATAGAAATTCCTGCAGCAGAATGCTTGTTACTCACAGGATCACCTGGCTGTCCTTGATCACCTTTCTCTCCTTTTTGTCCAGGCTCACCCTGAGATTTAAAACAGTATTCCCCTTATTAAAACATATTTGCAAAATGTTAGTTGGGACACTGTCAATTTTATTAAACGTGAAAATTAAACGTATATTTCAAAGCACTTGTATGTTTGATTTCTACTGCTTGTTAAACTAAGAACTCCCCTAAAGAGGTGTTGTTACTACAGGTGTGGAATTCCTTATTCCTTGATAAAAGTGAAAGCCAATGTGTTTGCACAATTCTTGTTGAAGAGGCATTCACAGGTATCCTCATATTGAGGCAGTTATTGTAGATATCAATTGGACAATCAAATATTTTACAAAGAAGTATATCTTGCAGTAATAAAAGGTTCCTTACAGGTTCTCCAGGCTCTGCTTCCACCGTTTCAACCTTTAAAAGAGATAATAACACACATAAATAACCACTATATATACAGTAAATATGAACAGTATACTGTATATAGTATATAACATTAGTCCTTTTACAAAATTACCAAGAAAACATATATCATATGGTATGAATATTAATATTCATATTTATATATATATATTTCTTCCTAAGCAGCTTTGAAACGTTCTTGTTATAATTATAATTCATACCTGTGATAATATCTGCATGGAATTATACACTATATGCAATACATGAAGTTCTACCCTTTTCATTCAAATAAAGTAAGAGAATGGTTAGTTACAGTATGCCACAGTAAGCCCAACTACAACTTTGAAAAAGATACAGAGTTCAATAGCTGAAGTGAAAGATCTCCACGAGTCAGCAATATCTCAGTCACTCCACAAAGTTGGGCTGTACTGCATGGCAGAGTGGCAAATCCTGCATGGTCTTTGCAACACAGCATTTTTTCTAAGTGATACTGCAAATACGTAGCAAAAGCATTATTTTTTTAATATGTCATATTTATAAATTAGCATTTACAGACTACTGAATTATTTATTAAAATTTAAGTGTTTTGTAAGCAATTTGGACAATTATTCATAATTATTATTGAGGCTACAGTATTTTTTATTCATGTGGTAAACCCATCCAATAAGTCATATGAATAGGAGGGAAAAAAAATCTGTACTTACTTTTCCTGGGGGTCCAGCAGGCCCTTCTGGACCAACATCACCCTGGATCAAAGCCAAGAAGTTCTTAGTTTGGATACTGGCATATTATTTTGTCTAATTGAATTAGTTTGGCTTGTCAGTAAATATCACACTCTATGCTGAATATGCTTGTATTGGGGACGCCAAGCTTTCTAAAATTAATTTTGGCAAGCTGACTAGATCTAACTAATTATTTAATAGCACAAATGCATGATTTCTTTACTTTATCTTACAGCAATCTGATTTGAGATGTACAGTATATAGCATATGAGGCAATGATATTAGTGGTAAGGTAGAAGAAATCTTGAAATTATACATCTGTGAGCACTCAACAAGCTAGGTTTAAATGGTTTTAAAAAGTAATTATCACTTATTTTAGTTCTGTATGCAGCAAAGTGCTAAAATAAACACTATATTTTAAAAAAATATATATGTTTAACAAGTATCATACTGCCTTTCCATCTGCATCCTCCATTTGTACACTATCATAGTATTTCAGGTAATCATTGTAAAAACCATAATGCTCAGAAAAAAAAGTCAGTACGGGTGTTGTTTCTTTCATATCCAATGTGTTGCTGAAATATACGTTAAATGTTCCAGACACTAGCTTAATGCTAAGCTTAAGGCTTTAAAACATAGGTTTTAAATTTTTGTGAACACTGTTGATGCTGAGCTCCTAACTGTGAAACTACCTGCCCCTACAGATCCAAACAATGGGCTTTGCTTTAGTTAATTGTTCTACAGCACATAGACAAAACTCATACAGTATGATGTGCACAATTTAGAAGATTACAGAAATATACGGTATTTTGTATGTTCATTAATGGGTCCATTACCTCCACCACTTCCCTCCACATATACAACTTTGAATAAAAGTAGTCTGCAACTGCCATGTTTTAGGTACCAGCAGATCAACAACGGCATCAACAGTATGCAACTGTTTTTTTTTTCTGTTAGGATATTTTCATGCTAGTTTCTGAAAAATCCAAAGCTGATGCTGTCTTCTGCCTATCTGTGTTCAATCTGCATCCATCTTACCTGACTGCCTTTTTCCCCTCTTGGTCCCATGGCTCCTTCTCTTCCTGGTTCACCCTTGAAGGAAAATGTGTTAAAGGACAGATCTAATTATAGTTTTGACAGGAGGGAATGTACTGTATATTTAGACATATATAGATGTCAGATGGCTTACCTAGAGGAAATAGTATGTCCACAAACACTCCAAACCCAGATTTGTAGTATAAAAGGATAATGAGATACTTAGTATTAACCCTCCAGTCTTTATCAACATACTGTATAAGGAAGGCTAAGAAAACTATGTGGTACTTTTTCAAGTCAACACCAGTTTTCCAGAAGGAATATTGAAACTAGAGGGCATAACTGATAAATGGGAGCTATATGGAAGTGCATTTAAAACTAACAGGAAGCACTTCTTTACACAAAGGGTGATAAAAGCAAATCTCTACAGTCATGATGCTGAAGCTGATCACCTGATTTTTTTCAAGAAACAGGAGGATGAGATTAGCTCAGTTCCAATTTCAAACTGGACGAGACATTGAATGACCTCTCATTTGTAACCTGTCCTGTTGGCTTATGCTTAGTTTAGTGAAATTATAAATGAAGAACCTTCGTCAACATCTAGGAACTGAGTCTTGGTAGGTTTTCAGCCCTTGTTCAACTTGAATTTCAAAGAAGCGGAAGCAGAGATCCTTGGCATATTGGAAACACGTAATTCCATCTGAGCCACATACAAAACAGCAGGGTCTGCAGTGGGGACTTGAACCCACAACCTACTTGTTATTAGTTTAGAGACTTATTCAAGAAGCAGCACTGCCCCATCTAGCAAACTGTTACAATACTTATTCAAGGGGATGGCCATGACTCTCTCAGCTTTAAGGTTTCAAAATTACTCATAATCAACAGGGAGAAAGAGTAACAGGTGGAAATGAACAGATGCATTTAACACTGAAAATACTGTACAGTACAAGACACTCTTTTACAAAAAAAATGTTGTGCAGGGCCTGGATGAAATTCACAATACAGGTTGTTGAAGATATCCTTTGAGAAGTGACTGGACGGATTCAATTCAAAGCCTATGGATTTCAGAATAAATTGGCTCTGAGTATTTAAACAAAATGGGTAAAAATAGCCTCCTAACATCTAAAACATCTCTTTTGTTCTTAGCAACTTGCTAATTTAAATTGGTTATACATTATATTGGCTGATCATAACAAGGAAACTTACTTGACTTCCTTTTTCACCTCTTGCGCCAATTAATCCAGGCAAACCTGGAGGCCCTGCCTCTCCCTGCGAGAAAATTACAACAGCTCATATTGACAGAGGCATTGACAATGCTGGTGCTATCTTTTTTACAAAATATTACAAGAAAAATCAAAACACAATGTGAAGGGGAGCTCACTCTGTTTCCCTGTAGACCGATTGGTCCTGGTGGTCCCATATCTCCCTGTAAAAGATGTAGGAAATTAGTGAGAGACACAATTATTTTAATTAATTTCCTAATTTGAGCCTTTTCTTTTTCTCTCTTGAAATCCAAGTGAGGTGCCAATACAATGTGATTACTATTACTATGCGCTCTCAGGGAATTTTAACAAACCTGAATGTGTGACATTTTTTAGCGTTCTCAAAATTCTTCCTAATGTCTCTTTAAACCATACTGTATAAACAAGATTAATATTTGCCCTTCTATAATTCACAGCTCTGAATCATAAAATAATGCCTTACCTTAGGACCAGGTTTTCCAGGGAACCCATCTAGACCTGGTTCTCCTGGTGAACCCTAAAAGATAAAAGAAAATAAATGAAAAGCGATTATTTAAACATCTACAGAAATCTCTGTGAGATCCCTGTTTCCCTTTCATGGTAGAAGTCAATGCTTCACATAATGGTGTCAGTCCTACTGTGTTCCAATGTCACGGTGAAAAGGGAATTCTTCATCCCTGTGCCTTCCTCTCCTGTAGAAGAGATCTACAGTAGAAGCATCTAGAGAGCTTCATGCATGAAAGTTTAATAAAAGCCTACAGCAGGGTGGTTTGGAGAAAGTCACAACTGCTTGGCAACATGTATGCATTGTATTCCTAAATGGTTATGTAATCCATCCATCTATTTTCTAGCTGCTTGATCCAATTCAGAGTCGCAAGGCAGGATACACCCTAGACAGAACTCCAGCAGTACACTAGTCAACAGTAGGTCATACACGGAAACACACATGCTCACATCAGGATCAATTTTCCCAGAAGCCAATGAATCTACCAGTATGCCTTTGTACTGTGGGAGGATATAAACTCAGTACAGATGGCCCCCCAGGTCTGGAATCAATACAAGGGCCCCAGTGCCATAAGGTAGCAATGCTAACCACAGCGCTACCATGTCACCCTTAATTTATATTATAGCTATTATAACTAAAAAGCAAATAATATATAGTGTAGTTCTACCTAAAACTTCATTGGCAGTACCAAAAGATATTTAGAAGGTCAAGAAATGAAAAAAATAGTATTATTTTCTTATGTGGTCTGACTTTCCCATGACATACACGAACAAAGAAACAGTCCAGCTAATCCAAACGACAGAAATGATATCCACAATTGCTTTAGCTACAGCAAGGGGTGTGAATGCCTGTCCCCAGGGGAAGTTGTGCTGGTAATAATTACTTGCCTTTGGCCCATCATTTCCTGGAAGGCCATCCAGCCCATCTTTACCAGGTAAGCCCTTGGAGAAAAACAAACAATTACATTTTCTACAAACCCTCACAATTCTTAAGGACTGTCTTTTCCTTCAATATAATGTATACTTTGTGATAGGACAGAAGACTGGCGGTGCCAGTGAAGTCTGAAGAGAATTTATATGGAATTGTACTAAACAGCGACTGTTGAGCCACAGGGTGGCAAATTCAATCGGACTGCGAGGTTAAATTAAGAACACCTGCAAAAATGTTTGAGACACCCTGTAATATAAAGCAATAACATAACTGATTTACTTGAATTGTTATTGGATAATTCTGTTTAAATCAACAAACTTATTTTTTAAAATTTTTGGGGGGCATTTCATCACATACAAATGAATCTAAAAAATACAACATGAAGATATAACTTCCCAGTGAAATGTGTGTTAGTTTTTGCTGGGTAACTAAATCATTGTAAATAAAAGCAACAACAATAACATGGACATGAAGCATCTCAATAACTTCACATATTTTCATACAACACAATATTTCACTGTGCGTTACATCTTTTGATGTCCAAAAAATGAATGATTCAAACACTGGTATCCATGATAATGTCTCTTTAAATCTGTTCGTAGCAATTGTTTTTTGTTTACCTAGTAATGTTTATTTCACAACGTTTCTGTATTTAAATCACATGCAGGGAAGAGTTAATACAACTGTTTGAGTAAATGAGCAAGAACGAAATGTTACAGCTGGACGTTATGACCATAGATAGTGATGGTTTGTGTTACCCTAGGATAAGCCATTATAATAAAGCAGTATAAAACATCTGACCCTAACTACTTCCCATCTTAACCCACATTAAAGTACTTACAGGTTTTCCTGGCTCTCCTGGTTTTCCAGAAAATCCAATTTCACCTGGTAAGCCCTAAAAATATATTACAAATACATAAAGACAAGTGAAGTTAATTAGTTAAATTAGCAGTTTTGGTCTGCAGTAAATTTAACATGGTTTATTTGATTAGTCTGTTGTAGACATACAGTACAATAATGTAGTAAATGAGAAGAGATACATCTACAGTATAGCTCAAATGAAGCATTCTTATAACAATCCTTTAATCCTTAACTAGCTCAAACACATAAACTTGGAAAAGTACCTTTTCTAGTTGTAGTAGAAAATAAAAATACCATCAAGACAAAGCTAAAAGATAAGGGTTTCTCTGTATTTGGTTTGGATAACAGGTAGTCCGGTTATGAAGTGAAATTCTTTATTTTCAAGACATTAAAATTGATAGCAATAAATATTTACTGGAGGTCCAGGATGTCCCATATTTCCAGGATTTCCAGGAGGACCCTGAGGACCCTAAAACATTTGTAAAATAAGGAAAACAGTAATTAAACTTACAGTATTCACGTTTAGAACAAAATGAAAAAATAAAAGATAAATGGTCACCAATGGTGGCCAGATATCTCTCTATGTGTAGAGCATGTGTAGAGCATAGCATATCCACAAGAGGGGGAAAGTTAGCTGCACTCACTGTGAACAGTGAAGAAACATGAAATTTATAATAAAGGATAGTGGACATACAGTGTTAACAACACTAAAGGGGAAAAAATAATATCATAGCTGACATAAGGGTAAAAAGAAATTACCAACAATATAACTAACTTTCATTTTAGGACTTCTAAAAACTGACTTTTAAAAGAAAAGACATATTGGGAATATTTATCTTTCTCTGTTTTCACTGCCTTTACATTGCACGAATTCCCTCATGAGTATTAGGATATTTAGTAATAGCAGATATGCATGGAAAAGAGTTTAGCAGATCCCATGACTCACAAAACAGAATGGATCCTCAACTACGGAAGCCACTGTAGACGCTCCATATACAGCAGGATTATGTAACTGCCAAGTATGGCCTGTTAATACCATTAAACTGAAAGGTGTAAACTGAATTATGTGTGTATGCTCTTGAATAAAGAATATGTACTGTATGTTCTACAAAGCATGAATATGTTTTAATAAAGAGTATTTTCCCCACAAATGATCCTGTATTTGTTTGGAAAGTAAAAGAATAAATCAATGATGTATTATTTTATTTTGAATTGATGAAAATGTTTAAGCAAAACTGACAAATGCTTATTCTTACTGGTGGTCCTGGCAACCCATCAACTCCAGGCAGCCCACTTTCTCCTTTCCTTCCCTGAAACAGTACAGTAGAGCAGGTGATCAGTAAAGCATTTTTAATGCAAGCTTAGACTACTGAAAGTTTTAAAATATGCATTTTTTTCAAAGGGGAAAAGTGAACTTACAGTATTTGATATAATGTTTCAAACAATAAAGAACAATATACACCGTAACTTGGAACTTAAGATAGAGATTTCTTCTGCAAGGAACACAACATAATGTTATTAGATGTCTAAAGAAATACAGAAAAAGATAGAGTCTGGAAACTCCAAACTTCTTTGAAATTTGAAATGAACATTAAACAGCTTTACTTGGTAATTAAAGCACAAATTCATACTACACTTTCGCATCGAATGTAAAATGTATAGGTACTGTATATGCATAGTTATATTTAGACTGGTTATATATTTTTTATTTCTCTGCAGGGTGATCTGCCCTGATATGATGCTCAGACAAATATCTTAGACTTCTTTATACTTAAAACATTACTATCTACAAAAGACTTCTGGTTGGAGGTACTTATGGAGTGGCTCCCAAGGACTCATACTTGAAGGATGTACAGTACAGCAGGTAAGGTACTGCACAAATCAAGGTACCTGGCAAAGCAATTACAATCTATGTTTGTTCAGATCACTGAGGAAATTGCTTAAGGGAATGGGCAACAGAGTCATTCTAAAACTGAAAGGAAAAGGGCATAATGATAGATCAGGGAATCTGCAGTCCTAGTCCTGGAAAGTCCCACTCTAATTAGTCACTCTTTTTTTAAAGATTCTTCAATAATTTACAGGTATTTCCAATCAAGCAGTTACAGTATTCAGTTCAGATAAGAGAACTCTGGGCCTTGAGGGCTGAGGAGTACTTACTTTTTTGGCCAAAATTATCTCTCAATTACTTAATTGAACAAATCATGTTTGATTGATCACTATTGAATTGTTCCATACCTTCAGAAATTGGTGATGTAAAGGTGACCTAAAAAACTGGATTGAGTGGATTGGGGCTTTCCAGGATTAAGAAGTTGGAGATCCCTTTTCTAGATTGTTTCATCACTAACACGTAGAATTGAAGTTCAAGAGGATAACATAAAAAAGAAAGTAAAAAGTGAAGAATCTTCTTGAGATAGGACACTCTATATCTTCTAACTTTGTGTTACTTCATAGGAATAAACCATGCTGAATTATTTGTACAGTACAGTTCATAAAACCACGTATCAGTTTTCACAGTTGTCTGACTAATTCAGGAAATTCATTTTCATGTTCTCCAGCCAACCACAGATGAGTGAAAGAGATTAAAGCAGTACTGGAGCCCTACTTTCTACAATTAACTCCTGGCCTACTACTACAGCCCAGTGTAGTCACAGGTCCTGCTTGGACGTTTCACAGGTCATCCATCTGTCTGCTAAGCACTTGATCCAATACACGGTTGGAGGGGAGCTGGAACCTCCATCCAGGCAAGCAAAGGCTAGAAAGCTGAATACTCCCTGGATGGGACACCAGTCAATCACAGGGCAGATACACTCAGAATTTTCTCAGAAGCCAATTAACCCACCAGTATGCCTTTGGACTATGGTAATAAATCTGAGGACCCGGCGAAAGCCTATACAAACACAGGGATAGCATACTGTACAAGCTCCACTAGATAGCATCCCAAGAATTGAACCCAGGGACCCAACACCGTGATGTGGCAATGATACCCACTGTGCTACCATACCACCCTTCACATGTCATATGTTGTGGAAATTTTAGAATTATTAACTTTCTGTTTCTGTCATGAATCTGGTGCCCATTTGTTTAGTATGAAGTTTAAAAACACTCAGCAGTTACCTTAGATACTACACTTTAGAACATGACTTTCAAAGAAAGAAGTTAAAGAGGGCTAAAATATTAGCTCAGGAGTTTTTTTCAATATACACTTGAGCATAATGTATATTTTTGATAGGTGGTATAATTTTAATTTGAATAGAATTTGTGCTATAAGCCATTTTCCACAGTCAGAACAGGAAATCCAACAAAATTACATGTTTCATTGGGTATGGTAGCACTTTCTCACTGTGAACCTTCTGTTATACCAACATAATTGTAGTTCATCTCTCGTATTTCTGTTAGAAGGAATAGGATATTTGAGCAACAAAAAAAAACATTTTTCTCTTTTTTTTTTCATTTGGAACAGTTGTGTTAGATTCAGTTAAATTTTCAGCTCTCTCAAGACCTTTCAGGTTAGCAAGTTATTAAGCCAAATCTTATTTTAAGGGGTTGCATGTAAATGACAAAAAAGATAAAAAACACATTCATAATTTAATGCAGCTGTAAAGTCCACCTGTAACTCGGTCTTTGATGATGCTCAAGTGCAGACAGGAAACTGTGGCCACTGTGGGCTAGACTGTTCAACCAAGTTATTCTACAGGCAGCAATTCAGAAACTGAATATACCCAAAGGTTTGAGAAGTCAGCATCCCTGTTTCATAAAACCACTTCTTCTCTGTTGGGAGTCATGCCTCTTAAACCATCTTTAAACTGTAGCATATTTTAACTGTTCCAAGTCTTTGTAGTGATTATTGAGGTATTACTGTACTGTAAAGTATGAAATTTCATTCACCTGGTATTTAAATTCTCTTTTTTTATATATGAAAGCAAAAGTGCAGAACTTAATACAAGAATAGAATTGAATATTTTTATATAATAAAATCATTTGCACTTATTTTTCTTATGGAATATAATTATTTTTATTTACATATACTGTAAAAATGTTCATAAAAGGCACCTAACATTTTTGTTTGTTTTGTTGTTACATTTCTGACATACAGTAGTAACCTACATAACAGTAAGGAAGCGCATTGCTGTCGCCAAGGAAAAAAAAATCCTTGCCCTTATCTCTTAATTACGAGAAAATTGTCTCATAATTACAAGATAAGGAATTATCTCATAATTACGAGAAAATTATCTCGTAATTACAAGATAGTTATTCTAGAGTACTTTATGTGATCACGCAATAGCACAATTGTCATATAATACCTATATCAAGTACTGTAGGTAGCTGTGTCAGCATGCGTAGGCTGCAAAGGAACAAGTTAAAGGTTTATTTCATGCTGAAGCCCTCACAGTCAAAACGTTGTGTTTTTTTTTCTCTTTTCAGCATGGAATAAGCCTTATTCCTAACTTATTCCTTTAATACCTATATTGCTACGTGTGGACTTACAGTTTTAAGCAGTGGAAGTGATTGCATGTACTGTATAACAGTTCACAACGGAACCATCATTGCTTTGATCTCTTAATCCCACAAACCTGGTCCTCATGCTTGTAATGATTCTGTTCATATTTGCTCAAAATTGCAAGATTTCATTATGACTAAACCCCTGTCGAAAGTAAATCTGTGCAAATTCTGCAGGGCTGGACACTGACACAATCATTAAACCGAAAGTGCTAGCCAAGTTCGCGGTAGCTTCTACATGCATTCAGTGCAAAACATAACAGGTTGGACATGCACTGACGTAAGCATTGCTATCTCGTAATTACGAGATAATTAGTTCTCTCACAATTATGAGATGCAATTTTTTTTCCCTTGGTGGCAGAATGTGCTTCCATATAATAGTAAGTCCTAATAACTAAAAATCAGACCCTTGAGTGAGTGAGCCTATGTCTGATTATTTCATTAAAATGTGTCTGAATTGAGTTAAATATATTGAGAAAATCTAAAAGTCTTAAAATACATTAAGATTTTGTTACAAAACAATCATTTTAATTATTGAAAGAGGGGTGAAAATATGACCACGCTCTTCTTAAGTTGTGAAGATCCATTGGTCAATATGACTGAAGATGGCTTCTGTATGAGAAAAATTGTGAATGAAATTTTCTGGGTGAATCATCAGAAGCACCCAGAACAACCAGGAAACCAGTTTTTTGATGAACACATTATGTCATGGACTGTCATCTCCATCTGTTCTATCTCCAAATTTGTTTTTGGATTTCAATGACTACAACTGAGAAATTCCTGTAAGCAATAACCTGCATATCAGAAGAAAGGCTGGTTGTTTACAAGAAAGTGACCTGCACACTTAAGGATCATTCAGAGATAACATTGACAGTAAATTTAATTAAATAATTGTCTTCTATGGACCAAGGATGGTCCATAGAAGGATGGATTATATGGTCAACATTATAATGACTGTCAAGTTCTTCGAGAAAACTGGGGAGAGGGTGGAAGTTTGATGATATGAGGAGTAATTCCTTTTAACACAAGAATCTTTGGTGCAGATTAAGGGTAACCATACTGCTCTGTGATAAATTGATAAATTGTTTGGAGCCATTGGATTTTTCATTCCAACAAAGATGTCTAGTGCTGCAAGACCAGAGTGCAAGGATTATAATGACACCACTTCAGGAAAAGAATGTTGCTGTGGATTTTTTGCTCCAGACCCCAATCAAGTAGACAATTTATGGGAACAGCTCATCAATACCATTAACAGAAGATAACCACAACTTGCCTGTCTTAACCTGTTTTTGCTCCAGCACAGGACATTTGACAGAACATCCCACAGTCTTCAGAGGCTAATTCCAGTCTATACAGTATGTCAACACTTCCAGGATTATCCTAATATTCAGGGAGGTTGTTCCCAGTACTAACTTTAAAATGTTTCAAATCTGACAGCATGTCACTTTTGATACTGCTCACCCATCAGAATCCCTCTAGCTGTATTAATGTTAATACAGTATGTTTTGTGAGTTTAATATTTATGTATAAAGGATTTGATTAAATCTTTTGTGCATCATTGTAAGTAAGGGCATCAATGAAGCGTTTCATTCTCTCACAACTAGTTAAGATACAAACTAAGTAATGCTGAATATTGCAGTAAGTTAAATATTCTTTGCCAAGCTGCAAAGAGTTGCAAAAAGCCCTTTGGCTTAACATTATCACCTGTGGGTCTTCTAACAGACTAGACCATACCGTATAAGCATTCATGTAAAACATTATCAATTAAAGAACAATTTTATGTCTGATTTTTTTTTATAAGAGCCAGAATAAAAAGCAATTATTTCTTTACACATCACAGAACTGTAGGTATTTTACAAGTTTCTACACATTTGCTATGCTTAAACAAGTCAGACATGGAAAAAGTACTGTATAAATCTTTGTTTTTTTATCAGTTTTATTTTGCTAGTTTTATCAGTCTTTGATTTAAACATACACACAGAAGTTTTTAATTGAGCAAATTTCCAGAACATCTTTCCATTTTCTAACCACTTCTTTCAGTTCAGGGTCATGGCTGAGCCAGAGCCTATCCAGGTAAGCAATGGGCACAAGACAGGAAACACCCTGGATAGGACACCAATCCATCACAGGGCAGACATACAGACACAAACACAGACACGCTCACCCTTACACCTAGTGCCAATTTTCCCAGAAAACAATTAACCTACCAGTATGCTTTTGGATTGTGAGAGGAAAATAAACCTTGGAGAAAAGGGAGAATCCACACAAACATAGGACGAACATAAAACTCCATGCAGATACTACAGCACCCCAAGCCCAGAATTGATCCAAGGCTCCCAGCACTGTGAGGCAGCAAATCCAGTCATTGCAGCAGCATACCATCCATTACCAGAACATTTCCCCCCCATAACTGATATTCCGAACAGCATTAAGTGTAATCTTCAAATTTTCAGTTTGACTTACTCTTTGACCTTGTAAGCCAGGCTCTCCAGGTAGTCCATCAGTACCAGGTAAACCCTAATGAAAAAAAAATACTTGTCATGAAAATTATTATGACTTCTAATAGTCTGTATTACTAATATTCAATAATAGTGGAAATGCTTGCAAAATATGTGGTCTACCATTAAGGTAAATGAAATTGAAACTGTGCCAACGTATTCCACAGCAGTACCCAGGCAAAATATATTGATTTTACTTTATTTAAAATGACACTTAGCAAAATAAATGTACTATATCTGGTGCTGGAAATAAGTAAAAGTGAAAAAATATTAACAAATAAAATGTTGAAATACTTTAATAAGCAGTCACATATACACTGTAAAGTATGGTTTTCTTTGATTTAAAAATAAACAAAAAAGATTTGCAGTGCAGAACAAAGAGAAGCAAGCTGCAACAGACCTGATTGTCATGACTCAATAACCAGTTCTAAAGATTTAATTTCACAGGCAGTACTTTGACAATATTTCCCCTATAATCATGGTCAATTGAAGTGTGTAAAATGATTTCATGAGTGAGACAAAACAAAGTGATTCATGAGAGGAAAAATGAAATAGAAATCTTTGAACAGACAATACAATGTTATGAATAAAAGCATTTATTTATTGAATTTCATAAGCTGTGTTCTGTCTCTGCATATAAATCTGAAACGCAACTCTTCCGAGAAAAAGCTCTTTCTTTTGGGTTAAATATTTCCAATAAACAATTATGTCAAACTCTATTTAATAAATCTGTTTGAACCAATCATTCTGTATTTGAATGATACCATTAAAATTCCTAGCCCAGAATCTGTACTTTGTCCCTTTTTTACTAAAAGATAACATTTTTTTTAAATGCATTGAGCAGGATATTGTAATGGTTGTACCTTCTGTTTCCTGTAAGAGTTAAAGTGTATTGCATTGTGTTCTTTGGTTATCCAGGTTTATATTTCTAACTTATTACTTACAGGGGGTCCTGGAGGTCCATCAGGTCCTGGGGGGCCGCGGGGTCCTGGTGGTCCCTAGACAGCCAGATTAATGTGTTAGAAAAAATTGTCTTTCACCAGAATCTGAAAGTGTCCAATTCTGACCGCTGCCATAACCCATGGTTTCAAACTTGACTTCCAGCCAGTCACCATTTTTTTAATGGATTGTTCACTCAACTTCTTATATGACACAGGGTGTCATCTAATAATTCAGCAGTGTTTAAAACGTTAACACACAGAGTCAAATCACAACAGTAAACTTATTTAAAAGGTTGTTGCTTTTTTTAGATGATAAGTAAACATAGATAAAACCTCAAAGAAATGAATTAAGTCCCAGAGAATGAAAGAAACTGTACTTACTTGTTCTCCCTTAAAGCCTTCCTTTTGAATCTGGAGATGGATTCACAGAAAGAGATAATAGTTTAACAGTAAATACATTAAAAATACATTGCATGTACAATAAATCAAACAATGCTGCAATCATATAGACAATGAATTTCGATGACTATTAAATTGAAATATTTAAGTACGCTGTTGTAAGTAAAAATATTTGTGGCAATAGCAAAATAATGATAAATCCTTGCTTGTAAAGTACATTCACACAGAAAGATTCCAGAATGCTTTATATTAGGGGCAGGATGTACTGTACAATATGTTACTCTCAACCAAGTTGCTGCACTCACCTCTGTCAGTAACACAACAAATAAGGAAGAAAGTTTACTCTATTGATACAATCATGGTGGACATGTAGGTGGGCTAAATGGAGTAAGCCTTAAATGGGAACCAGCAGGATCGCAGAGTTAGCTAACCTATTCGTAGGAATATTGCAGTGGAATCTGTATTTATGGTGAATAACAGGGTTCTAATGTAATATCCTATCCAAAGGATGGCATATCCTACAGTGTTGTCTTTCACTATTATTCAACCATAATTTCACATTTCTGGTTCAATGGAACTAGCGCCATAAAAGACCTGAATCAATATTGCTTTTGTTGGCTTTCTACTGTTTTGATATACATGATTAATTTGCCGATAGCTGAGAGTATAAAATTGCTAAAGTAGTACTGCACCTGTAGTGAAGGAAATGGCAGGCTCACACAAATAGAAGTGTGATTGAGTACGGTTTGGGCAAGATCTTTGAACACTAATCTATAGTAGAAAGGACCTGTGTTAAGAGACCTTGGCAGTATACTGTATGTCTGTTTGTATCACAATCTCTCTCATTCTCTCTCACACAGTAAGATACTGTAGTAAATGTAAAGTAGCAATTTGGCATTGATTGACCTAGAAATGCACTGTATGTCAGTTCCAGGCAATATTGTTTATAACACATAATGCTATTTCACCTTTAAATAATATTTTTCTTACCACATCGCCTGGTAAACCAGCCGGCCCCATTTCACCCTATGCAGAAAAGAAAGCATTTTTTTTTAAATCTTGGTTTACACACTAAATAAGAAAAATAGGAATAATGGGTTTAAACATGGATTTCTCTTTTAAAAGGTATATACTCACTATGGTTACCTACTGCACACCTTTGACATTTAATTGCATTCTTTCATTCTTGGCTTCCTGAAGCCAATTTAGCATGATTCAAAAGCATGAATTCATGAATCTAAATATAAATACGAGCAAAGAGCACACACAGAAACTAGTAATTAAGTATAGACAATATGAAGTATCCAGTTGCAAGTAGACAACATGAAGGATCTAATTACAAACAGACAATATGAAACAACCAATTACAAAGAAGATAAATGAGCATGCCTTCTTCTATTAAACTGGAATGTCTGGAATTGTAATGAAGGTTCACAGTTTATGTACATCCTACTGCATCCAAGACTTTTAAGATAATCACAAAACACCCACAATAATTGAATCTATGATCTACTCCTGTAGGATTTTTATTTTTCCAAAATCAGACTAGATAATATTGGCAGCAGAGTTTTCTTCCTTTTAGAAAACCGCTAATAATACAGTATGCAATATTACATCCACTTGGATCTCTGTCCATTTCTTACATTGAGCTGAAACCCAGGCTGTGCAAAAGAAACATACAGTATCATGGGTACTGATTTTGACCCTGTATTTGCCAGTATGGCTAGGGTAGTTTCATTTTCCCAGCTTTGCACTGGCATCAAAAACACCAAAAGGACCATGTTATTTTCTAAATACCAACAGTAATTTTACATGTTCTGGATTTTCATGTCCAGAATCTTCAATATGAAATTCTTTATACAGGTATAAAGCCTAAATATTTGTAAAAACAAAACATTAAAAAGAATATTAATTATATTAAAAAGCATAGTTTATTCCATTCAATTTACTCTCTGAAAACATTAAACAAATCTCTTCAAATATACAGTAGTCGTACCTTCTGGCCTTTGGATCCAATAACACCAGGCAATCCAATGCTTCCTTTGTCTCCCTTTGACAACAGATTTTGGAAAAAACATTTTTAATATGAATGATGCCAGTCAAATATATTTTATTTTCTCCACAGCAGAACATACTGCAGTATGCAGTATACCGCAGTCGAACATACTGCAAACATACAGTAGGACATACTGTATGAATGTTGCATTGTAAATACCATTATACCTGTAAAAAAATTAAAAGCATTTCATTTTATTAAAAGGTTTATTAAACAAAAAGAACTGTATGTATTAAGTGAAACACACTGCACTGACCCTCTCAACATTTGAAAATGCAATGTTAATCACTCCACTGTTTTAGAACTTGCACTGTAATAGTTTAAATCTATCCTTAAGTTAATTTTCACAAAGTATTCATGAGTTCTTTGCATTTTCTGCAGAGCAATCTAGGGATGAGATATTAATTTTGTATGAGTCAACCTGCAATGAAAAACACCTTCCATGGTACTGAAATAACCCTCAAGGATATTCCTTACCAGACTAAACACAGATGCTACACCTGTCTCAACATTTTACAGTTAAATTCTCCTGCCATAAATACTCTCTGGCATCCACCATGAGACAAGACAGCAGCTGGTCCTTGTCAAATGCACGGCAGTGCTTCCTTTTTTTGATAACAGCTTTAAGCTGTGCAAATAAAATAAGACTGAGATGGTAACACCTGATCACTTAACTCTGGACCATTAGATTTTCACCTCAAAGTAGAAGCTTCAATCATAAACCTTCCAGACTGCAAGGTAGGCTTATTTTTTTCATACTAGATATGGGCAGAAAGGTTGTGAGATTCTGTATATTCCCAGCTGAATATTTTATTTACTGTAATCCATCAACAGTAGGTTTAAAGGTTTGATATGTAGAAAGACTTTCTTTATGAATCAAGTAAAGGGTTCATTTTGTAAATGTCTACATACAGTACAGAGGTATTGTATAGTAACAGTAACTACAGCAGCTACCCTCCAAATGTTTTGGAGTAGTAATATCAAAACTGCTATTTTTGCTTTACAATCAAGTAATAACATCAATATGAATGATATTATTAGATTAGATATTATTTGATTATATTAGAACAAAAATGTACTTTAATTTTAACCAAGTTATTCTAAGTAATTTAATGGTAAATATTGTATATATTTTTTTTGTAAATTTCAGTATGTAAAAGTCCAAATTTGACTGCATATCCCTTTGAGGCATTTACTTCCTAAGTGTGTTCATGGCCTTTGTGCTCACCAAAACCTTGTGTATTCATTTAAGATGCTCAGCCATGCCTTTGCTGCTGTAGCCACTTTGAGTTCTTGCCTGTTTTTTGGGTGTGTTGATCTTTAGTTTCCTAAAGTTTCCTGGGCCTGTAAAATGAAACTGGAATGGAATGAACTCTTCCAATTTGATTTTCCACCTTTTTCACCTGATGAGAGAAAGGCTGCTTCGGCTGCATGTTTTGGGTTCATGTCACGCTACGTGAAGTGTCTCCCGGTAAAGTACGGACGCATTTGGCCCAATGTGTTAAGATAAAATACTTTTGTAAACTTCAGAATTCATTCTGCTGCTGCCATCAGCAGTTACGTTATTATATGACAGATGAGTGAGCCAGCTCCAAGAGATGTCAACGTCTGCCCAGGCCATCAGATTACCTCCACCATGTTTCAGAATTAGCTTGGAAGTGCAAAGATGAACCAGGGCATTTGTGATATCATGTCTTATAGACAGATGTGACCAAGACAAACCTTCACTAAAACTGGACAAAGGACATTATTATAATATAAATAAAAGGACATTAATAAAAAGTTAACTTTTTTACCTATGCTTAAAGTACTGTAAGTAAGTAGTCATACTGTATTATTATACCCTGCTAACAAGCAACAGTATATACAGCACACAGTACACTTATACTGTAAACCTTACAAATATGTACAGTATTTGAAATCTAGTCAAACTTACATCTTTACCAGGGGCACCAGGTTTGCCAGGAAATCCATCAATGCCACGTTCTCCCTGAAATTGAAAATAAAATACTGTTGCTGTGTTGCTTACCTATTTCTGGCTTAAAAAAATATTCTAACACATGGATGTTCTTTCAGCTCTAAAAAAAGAGAACATTGAATCTTTCAAATTATGTGCAAATTGCTTGTTTGGCTGTTCATCAAAATGTAGGTTGAAACTGGAAATGTTTTGATGTATTGCGATAATTAAATTAATATTAACATCAATATAGTAATATGCGCACATTCAGTTGTTTAGTTTACAATTAGAGGCTGTATGATATTTTGATGTTTTTGCATTACTCTGACATTTGTAGATTTGACTTGATTTTTCCTAAACTGCTTTCACTTCTGAAAGAAAAAATAAATTTTGTGAGGCTGTGATTTTTTCCTATTAACAATCCAATATTTTAAGTTAAAAGATACTATATTATTAGATAAAACAGTTGGTACATGGATTTATGGGATATAAACCTGCTCTGAGTTGGCTCTTCATAGTTAGTCATAGTTAAAATATCTAGAAATTACTGGGGCTAACCATGCTGGAAAATCTAAAGAACAGGCAGAGACATGATCCAGTTTGTTTTGTGAACAGCAGTACAGTACAGTACATGCACATGGATACTGTAGAGGACACATTTGCCTCATTTGAAAAACAAATGATCACGATGGTGTTTATTGTTACCATTTAGTGTAGAGAATAATTAAGTGCTTCTGCTGAGATTCTCCCTGTGATATACAACACCACGCTTTTCAGTTTCTCCCTTTCTTGTTCAATAACAGCCCCTTTCCTGCATAGCTATCCCACACAGATATTCTCTTCACCCCCTACAGTTCCTCTAACCTCTTCCCCAGGCCTGCTGTGCTGACAGGGCAAAATAGAGGTGGCTTCATGTATTCACAGAAATGATAATTATTTTAACATAACAGAAAACACAACGCAACAATCCCTAGTATTTCTAGGTTTACAAAAGAAGAGATTTAATTAATAGATTAAAGATTATTTCCTAAAATGAAAAATGTGTCTGGAAAATGCTTTTTTTCTGTCAGAATGTTTGAATGATAAAAACCCATTCGTTCTGACTACAGTTAAACCTTAAATACACATGCTGTTAATCAATTAAAATTATTTCACCCTATTTTCTCTTTTTATTTTCACTATATCCATACAAGTTGTACTACTTTATACAGTAATTTGTATGCAAGGACAATGTCCCTTCAATTTAATAAGCACTTGCAAGAACAACGAACAAGTCCAACATTTAAAAAAAATGTTTTTAATAGCAAAATTATGAGGTGATGATTAAATTACATAAGATAAATTAATTCCACACCAAATAAAGGTCACTTTTGACTGTGGAATGTGTCAAACCAGTAAAGAAGGCACCTACAGTATGTGTCTGTTTTTTTATTCTTCTTTTCAACACGGAAATAATCACTATAAGACCCTAAAAGCATAAAGAGTTTGCTTGGATTCTTGCACTGGTGTAAAGATGTGTCCCCCAAGCATTAAAAACTATTGTACATAAATTAAAACACCAACTTAGAACTCTTCATTACTGGTATTATGAAAACCTTCATATAGTAGGTATTGATCTCCCTTATGGAATGTATAATGGGATTCATTAATTCAACTAACTAAAGTGATTAATAAGCAATGTTTCTAACAGAATGTGTTTGTGCATATCTTGTCCAGATTTCACTAAAATCTCAGTACACACAAAAGGATTGTCAGCTAATTCGTTGGAGAAGGCAGGCGTCTCTGTGATAAATATAAATCTTATATAAACATATGTCTCTGACAGAGCACTGGTATTACAATATTAAAATCTATTTGATATAAAAGCTAGATTATTCCATGTCCCCGCAACCAACAAATACAAAAATGGTTTTGACTTCTCTAATTTCATTCTAAAATGGAGGCGTTGCTTAATTTTAAGGAGGTATTGCACTTTACATACAGTAGTTGAAAAGGGTACACATATTTTATCTCTATAATTGGTGTTTTCATGAAGATTAAGAGTAAAAATAAAGGCCTTGTTATCTCTTGATTCTCTAACTGTACTTTAGCTTTTGATATCACAGGTGGATGTTACTGGACATACAGTACTGTAACAATACAAACCATGATCCCCAATACAAATCCATGAGCCCCAAAATACTTTTTTTTATTAAAGATGATTTATCTGTTAAGTTTCCCTGCTAACTGTTCTGTCTGATTAAGAGGCCAATAAGATCACAAGAATACTACACTGGGCCTAATTTATACTGAGTTTTACCTAATCCAAGATATTAAATCTGAACAAACCTACAGTAATCTAGATTGATAAAATTATTTAAAATAAAAGAATACCCTTTTAGTTTGGCACACAAAAAAAAAAAGCCAAACAAGTGAAACAAAACATTATGTGTTATCCTGTCACGTTTACTGAACTGTTGAAGTGACTGATTGCCAACATGAAACAAACCCCAATGTACGGTAGACACCAGCTATCATATACTGTACTGTATATACACTGAAGGACATCTGTGAGTTACTGTACTGTGAGTGCCTCAAGAGCATGACAGTCTTGTGTGATTTACATAGACATCTATATTTATTTTAGGAAAAGCTGTTATATTAAGTGTGTTTTTGGTTTTATTCCTGTATTTTAAAGCTTAAATAATGAAACGTTACAAGCCACCAATACCTCTTCCTTAACTCCTGAGAGGCCCATCTTCTCACATGGCAAATAATGCTTTGTAATAATGCTAAAATCTGCTTTTAAGATTTAATCTTGCAAGAATCTTACCTTCTCACCATCACTTCCCTTATCTCCTTTACCGCCTTTCTCTCCCTGTGGAAACATGTAAGGTCAATGTACTGTTCACCCCAGTGTTTAATCTGCAGTTAAAATACAAGATGGACATTTACCAAATATCAAAGTTTACATATGAGATGAGGCCATTCTGGTCATCTTACCCACTTAAAACGTGTTTCGGACACCAGGAATAAAATCAAGGCCTCCTGTGTGAACATCAGGAATTCTAACTAGCCACTGGACCATAAGAAAAGGGCTTGATCCTTGAAGCCAGTTTGTTGTCTTTTTGTTCCTTATTTCAGTCAATGTCTGTTTTGTTCCAATGTCTCCACAGCCTCACCTCATCTAGCATTCACTGTGCTTTCTGATCTGGCACGAGAGGTCAAGCAACTAAAAATAAAGTATTAAAGCTAGTTGTTTATATGGATTGCCACTCCCTTTGTTAGGAACACATGGTACACATCACAAACCAAATGAACTAGATAGGCTGAATGGCTTCCCCTTGTGTGTAGTATTCTTTGTTAACAGGAAAGTATCTGGTAGAAGAAATGTACCATTTAATTTGGAAACCTACATAAATATTTTTAAAACAAGTACAATGTAAACAACATCTCCAAAGATGTCTCATTCAGTGTGCTGTAAGTTTACTTTTTTGTTTTTCTTTTTGTTAAAAGTTAGTTTAAAATAAACTTTAAACTAAACTTTCACTGTTGAAGCACGACAAAGAAAACTAATAACAAAAACACCAGAGAGCTATACCCTTCGCTTTCAGTGCAGACCTACTTTGTATAACCTAGCATGTTGGAAGTCAAGTTATTAACCTGATGTTTTATGCATAGGGACTGGAAATCTGCTCTATATTTCACTGACTGAAGACTAAACATGACCTCAAGCCATTTCTGCAGATGTAAGACTCTGTGTTATTGGGAAGAGGAAAACCAGGTGTTAAAAATATGGAAATTGGTGAAAAAAACTCTTTTTTACAAGAGTGGTATGGTGAAGCAGAAGTTAATTTTACTGCCTTGCAACGTTATGGCCCTGTTTTCAATTTCTTGGGTGCTGTCTCTATGGATCTGTTTGTATGTTCTCCCTATTTTTACAAGGGTTTTCCCCAGGTACTCCAGTTTCCTCCCATAGCCCAAAGACATACTGGTACAGTAGGTTAATTGGCTTCTAGGAAAACTGTCCCTGAAGTGTGTGAGTGTGTGCTTGTTTGTGTCTGTGTTTGCCCTGTGATAGACTGGCGTCCCACCCAGGGAGTATCCTGCCTTTGACCCGTTGCTTGCAGGGATGAGTTTCATCTGCTCCACAAACTTATATTGATTAAAGAGGTGAGAATATAGAGGGATGGATGGAAAAGCTTTGCACATGTACAGTATATGTAATCATTTCTGTGGAATGAACGGGTCTCACTCAAGAAAACAATACTTACAGGTACTCCTCTGGCTCCAGGAGACCCTGGAGAGCCAATTTCACCTTTCGATCCCTGTGTAAAATTAAAGAGAAAAGGCTTGAAATACGTGAGGTAACTAATAAATGTTAATTCAGAAATATCAAGTTACAAGTCAGTTACAGGCATATAATTCCCAAAGTTATAAAATAAGACAAACTATCAGTTTTTATTATTGTAAAACACTTTATAATTACAGTACATATATATTGACTTTTTGAAAATTCTGCAGTTGCTTCAGCTGCCTGTCTCTGTTATGTGGCATATTTGTACCTAGTTCAAGTAGGTACTGTAGGCGCATCAGCATGGGTAGGCTGCAAAGGAACAAGTAAAGGTTTATTTCATGCTGAAAAGAGAAGAAAAGAAACACAACGTTTCAGCTGTGGAGCCTTCTTTGGGTTTGACGAGGGCTCACACCCTAAAACGACTCCGCAGCTGAAACATTGTGTCTCCTTTCTTCTCTTTTCAGCATGGAATAAATATTTGTGCCTATCCTAGTACAAAAATGCACAGAAAGTTTGTAAATCTTTGTATGATCTGGGCATTTATACACATACTGTACACTGCAGTGTCAAACTCTATAGTTTAAGATGTTTTGAAAGAAATGTTTTGTGCTTGTACAAACTTTACCATTAAATAGCAATCACTAATTGATATTACTGTACTTGTGTAACTTTTACCTTTGGTCCCAGAGGTCCAGGTAAACCAGTCTCACCAGGCTCTCCTGGATCTCCCTGGTAAAAAAGAGATATACAGTACAGTATGAAGAAATGGCTTTGAAACATGCTTAATGTTAGAAGTATGTACAGTAGATGATAATAGCCTAATAAGTTAGGAGCATGTACCACTACAGTATGTCAGCTGTTGTTTAGTGACTGGGGTGGGTCGATTTTAATTGTAACAGAATATTTTACACTTTACAGGTTGAGCTGAGAGTTTCTTTGATTATATTTCCTCTTGCAGTCACTCAGTCATGGGCTCTATTGGTTGAATAAACAATGCCTTTCTCTTTATAATGATTTTTGATCTTATAATGCCACATACTGTAAATTTTAAATAACTTTGTCCTATTACTTTGATTTCACAGCATATGATATGGTAATATACTGTACAATCATGCCTTGGACTAAGAGACGCTTCACATTTTGATTTTTAACAATTTGCAGAGAGCTATTAGACTTTATGCTCAAATTAAAAAAGTAATACATTTTGCTAAGGAGTGAAGAAACACATGACCAGGTCATGTAAAACTGTTATACTGTACATGGATGACAGACCGTTACAGCTTTAAAATACTCAACACTCTCCTGTATAATATAAAGCAATGCATTATACAGTAGATGTGTACATAATGTGTATACAGTATGCACTGTACTGTATTAACTGTATATAACGTACTGTATATATAACACATATGCAGTATATAAAATAATAGTTCCTAAGGATGTCCCAGAAGACAATGTGAAGCAGCTCTTGAATCTTGTTTATTTAAATAGCTCCTGTGTTTTCCCACTTGTCATAGTGCCATTGGAGTTCTGCGCAGTTACATGCAATTTTCCCTTCTTGAAAAACAAAATCTCTCGGTATGCTGTTCGCTGGGAAGAGGTAAAAGGCATTTTTCAATACTCTGGAAGCCCACTGACAATTTGTTTTGTCTGGGCGAGACAGAGTTCTTGTTTCTCAAACTTGGCCTTAAGAAATCTCTTCAGACACTTTTCCTCTGGAAAAATTTGCTTGGATAAATAATCTCTCCGAGAACAGAGCATAACAAAAAACATACAAAGTAAGATAGTTTTGTGAAGCGAGAAAATAAGAAAGGAAGAAGCCCCCCTTTTGCTGCTGTAATAATTGTCTGAGATAATTATATTTGTTAACTTGGAAATTATGCAAAAGATGTTTTTCAATGTTTGCTTAATAAATAAAAATGTCATTTTCCTAAAGCTGTTGAACAGCTTTTGGGGAAAAAACATCCCTTAAGTAATTTAGAATCAAAGCTTTATAAAAATGGAGAGAATGGACTACTGAATTTTAAACACATACTGCATGTGGGAAATAAGAATCTAAAATTCAGCAAATGCTCAGGAGGCTAAAAGGAAATATTAAGTTTAATTTACTTACCCTTTCTCCTTTATTCCCTGGTTTCCCAGCAAGACCTGCAGGTCCATGTGTACCCTAAATTTACAATTTGTATTACTGATATTTTAAATAATAATAACTTTGCAGGCAATTGCAAAGAACACTAAAGTCTCAGTGGAAATACTGTATACATCTCGTTAAGAGCTGTTACACATCATCACAAGCTGTCATTAACTTAATATTTTGGTCAGGGGATTTTACTTTGTCATTTGTTATTTTAAAACATAAAAGTAAAAGATTGAAGATATTGGTGGAGGTTCATTGGTTAATTAAATAATTAATGGAATGAATTCAAACAATAATCAGGATAATATTTTTTGCAAGTCTTTATATTTAAATCTATCCTTCCTAAATAAGAAAGTATGCTTTGTAAAATGTTTTTATCCTTTTTATCTGTAGTTGTGATTGTATCAGGATAATTCAATTCTCATATTGCCCACTTTTGAATGTAAATGCTGGCAGGCAGTATTAAACTGGATTAAAATCATATTATTTCTTACCTTGTCCCCCTTTTCTCCTCTTAATCCAGTTTCCCCTTGCTCACCTTCCTCGCCCTGAGTGGAGATGTTCAAGTTTTTTAGAAGATATTAAATATCAAGAGTAAAGTACAAATAAAATTTAATTTGCATGAGAATTAATATGTATGAACCACAGTTTACAGTATGTGGAGAGATATATTTAGATGTGTAAGAATTGCTACTTTATGCTTTAAAAATCATTCTGTATCTGAAACTCCAAATATTCTGTTTCCTGTGAGATTTACACTAGGAAACTTGTATGTCTTGTTCCTTCCTTACTAAAAGTGAGGGTTTAAAAATTATTCTGCAACAATAAAAGCATTAAATATCATCTTATTTCCCTGAAGTTTTTCTTTTTAGTTTTAAGTGTGACCCTTGGGGGACAAAAGTGGGTGAGTGATCAAAATTGTGGATTAGCATTTGAACAAGACAAATATTGTATCTCGTTGTTTCAAACCTGAAACAATTTTCAAAAACCAAATTTTAATATTAGGCTGGATCTGCTGGACCATCCAAGATATTTAATTTCATTGAAGTCAGTTAGTTGTTCTTAAAGATCATGCAGAGTCTAGGAACATTAAAGAAAGATATTTTCTCTGTATTTTTCAGCAGAAAGAAACAAAAGGGAACAAAGACTGCTTTGCCTGTCGAGCCTACTTCAGGTGTGAGGGGCAGAAAGAAAAGATTCAGGAATATAAAGTACAAGGATTTGTGAGAATGGGCACAGCAGGTGAGGAGGTGTCCAAAAGAACAGTAATCTGTGGAAGAATTGTGAAAAGCTGAAATCAGCAAATTAATGGAAAGGTTCTAAAGAATAGCTTATCATTGACAGCTGATTGAAGATGTAATCCAAGTTATGTTGTTTTCTTTTTATTAAAGAAGAATAATTACAGTACAAGGGACTTATTACTATATTTACATTCTAAATTATTACATATTATAAAAACGCAAACGTTACAGTTTAAGTGAGACCAACAGTGGGTGGTTGCTCTAGAAATATAAACAGACAATTTTAGAGGAAACTGTATGCACACAAGTGTTGCAGTATCAGTTTTGTTTTTCGTTGCAGCTTTCATGCAAAGACACACCTCTGTCAGAAGGTTCCACAGTTGGATAGACTGCAGGTTACAGCACAGGTAGTCCCAGGTGAGTGAGACTGTTACAGTAACCGGCCCAAGTGTGCCAGCTCATGCTTGGACAACTAGCTTAATCCCACCCAATGGATCTGATTGCAACTGGCACATGGGCTGAACAAATGGGTTTGTCTGGATGGATTTAGCCCATGTTCTATATGTTTGAGACCACTACACTACTAAGCCCAGGATATAAACCAGCTGTCTTAATCAAAGAGCTTGAAGTAAATGAAATATATATATATATTTAAACTTGATGTACATATTATTGGTTTTTTGCAAACACATGAACCTCACAATAAAATATTTTCATCAAAACTGAAGTCCTAGCAAGTGCTTATGAACTGCCACACAGAATTCCATGTGTGGGCTTAGTTGAGAAACTCTTTGCATGACTTATGATCAGTCCATGTACTACAAAGCAGAATATTCCACATGCCACACAGACCAATACTTGATGAAATACGACCAATGAAATAGAAATAATAAAGTGTTGAAACTACTATACTTCCAGCATCTTGCAAAACTTCATAAATTAAAACCAACTTTTAAATCGCAATCCTACTGTTCTCTATAACAAGAAAAATAAAATACATTTCATGAGATGAGCCCATAAATGTTTTTCCCACTGTCAGTGCTTGAAAATGACTTGCTTTGAGTGTGATATCCTGCTAAAATACTAGTGTTAATTCTGTTTACATCCCTAAGATGTAATTTAATTGTTTACACAGATCAAGACTACCTCTGGAATTCAAGTACCCATACCCATTATCCTTCCTTACTTAAAACTTGACCTTCAATGTAAATATGTACTGTATGTATATTGTTGTACCTGTCTTTTCTTTTTCTTCTTCTGTCTTCTGTCTGTACACCAACACTGCTGCTGTGAAACAACTTGCCCCCCCCACTCCTCAGGGATAATGAATACTCTCTCTCTCATACTTTGTAAAATATTTAAGTGATTTTTTTTCACTTTTGTTGTTTTTTTAACTACTTTTTTATGATATGATACAGCACATAATTACTCTTACAGGTTCAATGTGGGCTTTTGTAATGTCCATGGCTTTATGTACTTTACAGTATATTTGTAAACTAAAAAGGTCCATTATTTTTCCTGTTTCAAAAGCTTGAGCTGACTGTTTTCTATCCAGTTATTACCATAAAAAAAAACCCAAAAGAAAACAATCCATTATACGGTAGGTGCCTGATGGTTCCAATTAAAGTAGATGCAATGGAAACCTATTGCTTTCAACTCATTTCTTTACAGTACCATTCTTACTGTAAATCAGACCTTTGAAAGAATTCTGATTTTAAACATACAAATGTATGTATCTTATTCATACTGTTTCTGTGATGTTTCCCAAAACTCAGTACCATTTAAAAATCAATGCAAAAAATAAAGAGTAGCCTGCAGATAGTTATGACTAGTTACTTCCATATAATACCATTGAACATAGTTTTCTTAATTCTCTATTGTAATATGTATATTGTAATATTCTTAAGGGAATAAGGGACAGTTGTATAAACACATCTATCGTCAAAAGACATACAATATTACTGTTACGACCCCAAGTATCTAGGGGTAAAGGGGTGTAACATTTAGGATAATTCTTTTGGAAGCAGGTGGGTTTTGGTGAGGGACTAGGAGGCGTGATAACAAGGGTAAGGAACTAGAGTGGTGCCAAAGGAAAGAAAATAACAAACAAAATGGAGCTGGCTAGGACAGTGAGGGAAAGCTAATCTGACTACAAAAGAAAACCCAAAACACACGGTCTTCGGCGTCTTCAACACCCTAGCTAACCTGCACTGACTACCCGAAACCATACAAGACAAATGGCACTCACCCGTACTAAACTAGTGTACTAATACAAAATCAACTAAGTGTGTAAAGTGTACCCCAACAACCTAAACTAACCTTATATACAAAAGTTCACACAAAAACACAAGTGAACCAAGAATACAAATAAGGGAAAACAAGAGTAATCAACAGGAGCAGGGTCCAAAAGAACACAAAAGTTGAACATGTAACACTGGGGCAAGGTAATGGCAAAACAAGAATGAACACACAAACAAATGAAAGTACAAAGAAACTAACAGAAAACCAACAAAACAACAAAGCCGAAGCTATACGAAAATACACACACACAAAGCAAAAAAAAACCCAACAAATGAAGCCGAAGCAATAACCAGAAGCGAATCGATAACCAAAACCAAACAGGACCGAAGTCAAACGAAAGGCCTCTCCTTGCTGAAAACCTCCACGTTATATAATGAATAAAATGTGTTCTGATTGGCTGAGAGCTAATTGATGATGACGTCATACTGAAACTGTGGTGTAATGGTGGGCCAATGGGGAAGGGAGAACAATCAAGGGTCAGCAGTGTGGACATAGAAAAAACACACACAGAACACACACTGGGATGTAACAATTACACTTAGCATTTAATATTGGTATTCAGGTAATACTAGTAGTACCGATAGTAATGTACCTTACAGTATGTTATGTGATTGGGGAAGTTATTACATCTTTGTACTCATAATTCCACAACTTCATCTGTTTACCCTTTGGAAATCTTGAGCACTGTAATGTATATCCCTGGCTGTGTTGTCAAATGAGTATAAAATACTGCCCCAGAGATTTAATTAAATATACTGCACTTGGTGGCCTTTTTAGAATAAGCCAGACTGCTGGGTGCTTAGGATTAGCTTAAAGTATAGAGTTCACTAGAAGTGGACACAAAAAATAAATAATTGAAAAGCAAAACCAAAATAAGAAAAGTAATAAAAATCATTTTGACCACTTACAGTTTCATGGTGACACAAACATTCACTGAATAAAATCACCAAAAACCTTGGCCTATGAACTGTCTTCCTTTCTCCCGCACAAGTAGGAGTTGCACAATAATTAAACATTATGCTCTGATTTTTTAGATGTAATCTAAACCTTGACCACATTCTAGTATTTAAAGAGTGTTTTTGTTGTAATGTTCCCATTCCACATCAGCAATCCAAATAACTTCTGCACTCCCAGTTCTCTATCCAGAAAAAAAAACATGACTTCCTGTATGTGAGCTCAAAAAGGAAATCTGATCTTTAGATTAACTGTAAATTCTTAAAGCAGATGATAAACTACTGATGATTAATGGTATCATTGTGAATAATAGTGTACAAAAGTTGATGGTCTTGAAATAACACAAGGGAATATCATATTAGTTAGCGCAGAAATTACAGTATCTGAAAATTTATTTTTTTCTTCTGATAACTTCAGAAAGTTGTTTATGTACAGTTCTTCATCAGTATGTTGTCATTTCCTATTTTGCCTTGAGCTTATTTGGAAGTGTAGCAATGTATTACCTTACAACATAAAACTGAAAGCTATATACATTTTCCATGCATGATGTTTTGGAAAAAAACAACTATAGCATTAATATAAAAGGAAGAAAATGAAAACCAGTAGACACATTTATGCAAACATAAATGCGTGTACTGCCTACACTTTCATCATAACAGCTAGGTTCAAACCAAATTCTTTCTACTTATGAATGAATGTGGAATGGAGTAAACATTATTTAAGGCATTGTTTGTGTTGAAATGAAATTGGTTCATTTCAAAAGGAGAAATTATATGTTTGGGCACCCAGCCGGTACTTTCCTGGCAGAAAAGAATCTCTTTTAAAATATACAGTAGGTGTGGCTGTGTGGGAAGAATATTTAGTATTACAGATCTTTCTGTGGTCTCTGGGGCTATCATTTTGGTACTGTTATCTTAGTCTTTGCATTTTCAACGGAAAAAAAAATCAGTAGTTTATTGCCTCATGACAAAAAACACAAATGTTCTGCATTCATGCAAAATCCAGTTGGGAGAAAAATAATAAAAACACAAAGCTTACTACTGAAATACTGTTCTCAAATTTGATTTGAAAAATCAGAATGCAACAAAAAAACATATGCAGTAGTCTCCTCAAAACATCAACGTCCAAAACAAATTAAGTTATGAAACTCAAACATGAATTATTTTTAAATATTTTTTTTTTAAGTGTAGAATTTAAGCCAGCATTTAATTCTACACCAGCTGTGCAGTAAAATGCAAGTTTTACTGTATGTGGGAATGTACTATCAATATGTGTTAATATTTAATTTGTTTTGGACATAACAGGGTTTTCAAGTTATGACAAAGCTTCAGGTTTCATATTATTTAATAATAATATTTGTATTGGGACATGGTCAAATAGTAGTTTTTAGAACAGAACCTGCATTTATAAAAAAAAAACTTACCTTTTCACCTTTTTCACCTTTGACAAGAATCCCTCTACCCTGAAATTAATAATATACAGTATAAGTATTATTTGAGAAAAATACAGAAATTATATGTTAATAAGATATTGGTGTACTTTGAAAAGTAGCCATGCAAACTTTAGTAATATTTTAATGATATTTAACAATTTGCATAAATGTAATAAGTGGTCAAAATCATCTAAAATTCTGATTTTATTCATACAAGAAACGGTGATTTTAAACATAAATAGTATTTTTTTAAAGAAAAAATCTGAGTTTTTCTGAGTATGAGATGGTCATTGTGAAACAGTCATACTACTGTTACTATATGGATTTTTCTTTACACTAAAACTTAATTCTCATTCAGAGGTGCTATAGCATTTCAAAGGTTTTTTTTTTGTCTTGTTTTGCTAATTTCCTCTTCAATTGGTTTGCAAACAATTACAGTACGTACAGGCTCTCCTTTTTCTCCTTTAAGGCCAGCTGGTCCAATTGCACCCTGACTACCAGGTTCCCCCTGTGAAATGCAAATGGATGTTTATTGAGTTGACTACAGGTGCAGCAATGCCATTTGAAAGCAATGTAAATTATACAGTAAAAACTCATTACAAAAAAGAGCCTTATTAATTTTCTTCGGGTGTTCTATTTTCTGACAGTGCTGTATTTTAGCATAATAAAAGCAGTGATACATTTGCATTTTATAATAAGTGTTAGAAATTAAATTGGAATGAATACAAGAACGCTCTCAGCTGAAAAAAAGAGGAAGTAAAATGACATTTGTAAAAAGTAAGGTGAGATTAGCTTGTTGTCACAGGGCCCTTTCTATTTTTGTTGTCTGCTTGGGCCCAGGGTAAATAAAAAACTCTAGACAGAGTAGAGAACAAATTAAGGTATAGCAGAAGTTTTATTTTTCTTTCCTTTAACACAAGGAGAGGAAATAGTCCATCCATCTCTTAGTTCTGCTGTAGAACTGACTACAGTAGATGCCCTTAAGGTGGGATGGGGGGTGGGTGTGGAGTCTGCCTTCTGTCTTGGAAGCTGGTAGCATTGTTGCCTCTCAGCACAGGGAACCTGAGTTCAGTTCTGGACCTGGGGTGGTCTCCTCCCACAGTCCAAAGACATACTGGAAGGTTGAACTGCGATGGTGTGAGTGTGTGTTTGTTTGTGCCCAGTCTAGGGTGTATCCTGCCTGAGATAGGCTACAGCTCCACCACGACCCTGAATTGGATGAAGTGTTAAAAAAGATGGAAATGAGTCTTAGGGTGGCTCTGTGGCTCTGTGGCTAAGGATCTGTGGCTGTGACGGGAAGGTTGCCGGTTCAAATCCTGCAGCTGGCAGAGGAATCCTACTCCATTGGGCCCCTGAGCAAGGCCCTTAACCCCAACTGCTCCAGGGATGCTGTACAAAGGCTGACCCTGTGCTCTGACCCCAAGCTTCTCTACCTGTCTGTCTCTCATGGAGAGCAAGCTGGGGTATGCGAAAAGATGAATTCCTAATGCAAGAAATTGTATAGGGCTAATAAAGCAACATTATTATTATGGACAAGTGATTAAACACCAGTATGTAAAAGAATAGGGAGACCAGTTCCCCTCCAGACCACAAGAGGGTACTGTGGCAGCAGGCCTGTGGCTGTTTGGTTACTGCTTCCCAGACAATATATTTGACGCTGACCTTGACTGTGGTTTTGTCTATATTGTTGGTGAGATAAATATTATACTTAAATATTCACCCAGATGTTTACAATTATTTATTTTTTCAGGGGACTGCTGCTGACTTAATCTTGCTAAACATGGTTCCACAGGTTAATTATTTTATTATCTTATTAAATCACTTCTTTCTACAGTGGCCTATAGGGAAAGGTTACATGCAGGAAATACTGTTTACATACTGTATATTAAATATACAAATATCACATTTTGCCCCTTAATTACTAATAGGAAAGAGTGGGAAAAATTACCCTTTCTCCTTTTGAACCTTCAGTTCCAGGTGGGCCAACCTCTCCCTGCAGAAAGCAAAACAAATATAATAAGAAGCAAATCATGGTGCCAGAAAATCTTTTTTATAAGTTTACAACAAGGGTGAATGTCCCAGAAAGGAATTTAATTCTGCAGGCCTCATTTTGTCTATACAGTCCTGTCTGTGCCATATAGAGTGTTCATGAGTGTAAGCAAAGATCTGATTCATAAAAACAGAAAGCAATTACATTTTTTGTTAAATCTATATTTCTCTACATACTTGAATTTTCTCAGTTTTAAGGGATCATTTGTCAATACAGTATTACTAACTGGCTAACCAAGTCCATTGGGTATAATGTATCAATGAAAGGTTGTATTTACATTACAAGCACTTAATGTAATTCCATTATGAATTATGAAATTATGGAAATATGTCAATTATTCTTTGTGCATTAAAAAACAGAACTGCAGTTTACAGTTCCACCCTTAGTATCTGAAGCATTCTATAATATACTAATGCAAAACACTTTGGATTAGGTGTATGAAACAAGAGAAATTAGATATAGGGTGTTTCAATTTCCAGTATCTTAAGCATTCTGTAATATACTAATGCAAAACACTTTGGGTTAGTTGTATAAAACAAGAGAAATTAGATATTGGGTGTTTCAGTTTCCAGGAAAAATTCATTCACTATGTCAGACATACTTAATTAGCCTCAAATGAGTGATGTATTGGTTTATGCACTTAAGCTTCTGTAACCCAAATCAATATGTAACAATGGGCAAGAGATGGAGTTCCTTCTAAGGGTTCTTACTTTTTCACCAGCCGGACAGGTACAGTTCACTGATTGGTGACCACTGTGCTGCTCTCCGCTTCTCTGTGTTGTGACATCAATGACTGGGGCCTCTGTCACAACAGTGACTTGGCACTGAAAATGACAAACCATAGCTAATAGTCAGCTTTTAGGCTTTTTTATTTCAATTAAGACAGGATGGAAAACAATACACAGTATATTTAGGTGCATATTAGTGTATAAAAACAGTGCACTCAATGTGTAGAAAGTTACAGTAGATTTTCTGTTATTTGTTGTCTCAGATAGAAGTGGCAGAGAGAACCTACAGTAACAGTATAGTCTGCTTCATGCTACTACCTCCATACATTCCTGCAACTGTTTAGAGATCACAGTTTTGGACAGGCCAGCCTTGGTGAAACTCTCACTACCATTGTGGAGTGAAATTAATTGTACACATCTGTGTGGATATTCCCATAGGTAGAACGTTGCACTGTTTCACTAGTCATGTGATGTCACCAGTTGAACACCTGGGAAAACCAAAGCCAAAACCAACATTGTCCACAAATTGAACAGGAATTCATTTAGGCACACCTTAAAATAAATGATATGTTGCAGCATAATCTGTACAGCTCTTAATGGGTTTCACACATTTTACTGAAATCTTCAGTAAGTCTGTGATCACTTAGAAAAGTCAAAACTGATTAATACGGTATGTAGTCCTTCATTAATTTCTCATAAGGAATAAAGTTAATTGCAAAGAGTCTGATATATTCAAACAACTTCACTACTCTAAAACACATGTTTTGCTATGGGAATGTGGAGAAAATTGTTTATGTGAGATTTTGCACCACAGAGAGCACAACTGCTGAACTTACAGGACCAGATGGGATGTCACAACAGGTCTCCAACTCTGCATGCTTCGAGTCACAATAGATCACCATTCTCTGAAGGTCAAACTGGTGGAGAAATGTATATTTCCAGATGGTTAAAAGGAACATCTCAAAGGAAATAAATACTACTCTTATGGTACTTATTCTTCATGTGTATCTTGAGCATGTACTGTATAGAACATATCACGCCCTGGAGTGAGCAATGTGAAGTAACTAGTAAAGCTATAAATTAACTAACCAAGTCTAACCTACATGTGTCTTGAAGGGAACCAGACCATCCAGGAAAACCCCATGTAAGCAACGGAAGAACATTCAAACTCTACACAGAGAGCCAGCCTTATCACCAAACAACCATGCTGACCTCTTATTAATACTGATCAATTCATTCACTGCATTACTTATACTTGAGTCTGCCCTGACTAAATATTAAAACGCATAATAAAAATGTAAAGAAATTCACAAGATTTAATCTAGATTAATTAAATATTAAGATAGACCACTTTTTTTTTACATTTTCCCAATTGCATAAATCAAACACACATAGTTTGATACACTGTGCCATTTCCCCCTACTGTCCTGTCTCCTTAATACAACAATGAATTGTATCTATTTTTCTAGTAGTAAAATAAACTTGATAGGTCACAGCTTATTGTATCCTAAATTAAGAATAAGCAAAATATAAGATTCAGTGCTCATGTTTACTGAATATGGACCAAAAATGCTGTTACTCACATCAATGGGCACACTGTCATAGAGCCTCTTGCCAATGACAGTTTTCCCTCGGATGTCAATGTCTTCCCTGTCATCGATGGGCAGAGTTTCTATGAGTTTGCAATCCAGATAGAGGGACACTGATCTGGCTTGAACACTTAGGGCTATCTTGTGCCAGTTGCGGTCAAACAAGTTATTAACTTCATGGTTCTTAAAGACGGCTCTCACTGCATCCTTTGTTAGTCCAACGGCATTGTATTCAACTGCTTTGTTCTCTCCATCTAATCTAATGGACACCTAACAGTGGTGAAAAAAACAACAAAGGGAAATTAAATCTTTGTCATAAAACTTCAAAAAATCATGTATGTACTGTACCTGTATGTTGTATGGTAGTACTTTGATGAACCTTCTATTTAATGTACCAGTCAGAACACAAACGCTACAGACTAATTTCAGGAATAGATTCTTTCTTTAGCTTTTAAAGAAAGTAGTTCTTCAGTCTTTCAGAATTGTAATTTTATCTTTTGAAGGGAGAGTAAAGTATTACATGCTGTAGAATGGCACAGGCATTGCACAGGTTTACTGACTTCTGTGAAGACGTAACAGCAGGTACAGCATGAGTTACACAAAAAAATGACTCTGAGTTACAATTTTCTCTCATAAAGTGGTTGAGTCTGTGAGACTACTTTCAATGATATTTCTTATTCTTCTTCGCAATGAAGGTAAGTGAGAAGGGACCATAACTTAATTTAACATACAAAGTATGGGATTACTGCAGTTAGCCTTTGTGAAATCCTTAAATAAATTCCTTGGTACTCAAGTAACACGTAACTGGAGAAATTTTGTTTCATCGTGTTCTGTCAATTTATATGCCAAATGATCTAACGAACCTGTGGTATCCCATACTTGTCAAAAATTTGCCATAGGTACCAATCTTCTCGTCTGGAGGTTTTTCTGAACTTGAATGTGGTCACAAAAGCATATTCATCTGGAAGACCTTGAGGAAATACATCTCTATTACAAGAAAAAAGATTGTTATTTTATAAAAATGATCGTGGTCTACAGACAAAAAATTAGTTTCATGAGCAATCAAGATATCCCTTTCACAGTATATACTGTACATAATAAAGGTGCAGTACAGTATATTTTATTAAATATACAGTAACAATCTGACCATATGTTTTCAAGAATACTGTAAGTCTTATATAGCTTTATAAATGACCAAAAGTGTATTATTTAGCATGACTTATTCTATGTTTTTTCCTATAAAAAATTAAAAATGCATGATAAGCCATCAAAGTTTAATTTTTCTTTTATTTGACCTTCTTGTATGTATGTTATTTGTTTTTCATTTTTCACTCCTACCTGCTGATATGAGGGCATTTTCAATGGCTAAGGCACCTACCTTTCACAGATGGGTTTGAATACACAAAGCTTTGTATGAACACTGTCAGTTTTGGAATAAACCAATAGGAATGAGCTTGGAACTATCCTTGGCAACATGAAGTATCAATTTAATTATGACTAGTCCTGTAAAAAAGTTATCAAACACTGACAACCACTGCACAACTTGAAATACAGACTAAAATTTATTCCAAACCCATAGAGGTTTATGAGTCGCATATCAGGTCAAGGAAATGGGTGTGGGTGTAGTGCCTTCAGAAGAATGAATGTTCAGCTTGAGTAATGGTCTGGTTATCCATACTTTCACATTGGCTGACAATGCCAGCTGCACTGAAGACTTAATTAGGGGAGACAAAAATGTGAAGCCAGCTATACTAGCAAACAAATTCAAAATTTTCTTGGGTAAGGTGCATAGTATGGTGAAAGTACTGTACCTTTCATCAATACAAATGCAATTTACTTTGTTTTGTAAAAAGGAACAAATGCAATATTTTTAAGTACCATTGTAAAAATACCACCAAAGGTTTTGTATGAACGTCTTCAGGTAATATCAGAGTATATACAGTATTGTTTGAAAAGTGAAGGTCAAGTCATGAAATGAAAGCCTCTACCTCTTCTTGCCTTAATGTACTATCAACTTGATATATCAGAACAGTTAGGCTCTGATGTATTGCTATCCATGCAATTTAACATGAGGTTAAGTACTGTAGGTAAGCATTCCCCCTTCCTACTATAGGCGTGAAAGCAACACAGAAATGTGATAAGCACTTTCAAAACCATTGACGCAACCCATGGGTGCTGCTAAATCAAGATAAAATATGTGAAAACAGACTGATTCTAATCTTCATAGGACAATCAAGTGTCAGTGAAGGGATTCATGTAAGTGCTGGCAAACAGAGTATAACAAACATTTTTTAGCAGGTTACTAGCAAAGGTATTTACTTACAGATGTACAGTTTGTAAAACTAATTCACTTACTCAGTCTGCTGGACAATAGGCATGGTTCCAAGTCGTACGTAGGCACTTTGACTAATATCATCTTTCATCCCAAAAATGTCTTTCACATTAAAATATTCCATAAGATCAAAACCTGTCAGGGGGAAAACACATATGAGATAGTTTTGTTGGACATATATATATATATATCAAAGAGAAAGAGAAAAAAAATACATAATTAGCTGTATTAGCTGTTAAATGTTATAATGCAGTACTGTACATGCATTATGTACTTTTAGATTTTCTGAAGTTCAGTTAATTCCCACTAGGTGGAGATACAAGTGTGAAAAGAGTGCCAAAAAGAAACAAGATACCACTTGTCATAGCACATAATCAAGATGAACATTTGTCCTTTATGCTTATGCTTCTTTATGTTACTTAAAAATTTGACTTATTTTGTATTTCAAGTTCTAAATTATTTTATGAAATTATTTTTCCCTGGAAACAATCAACGCAATGTGGTATTTTCAAGAAAATTCCCTGTTTCATGCAGTCTTCCTTTCGAAAAAGATCTTACGGGGAAAGACAGCGGGGGAAGTAGATTCATAACAAAATGCTGTAGTGAGGTCCTCCAGGACTCATTTCAGACGGAAAAAAATCAAACAACCCCTGCGAGTCCTAGAAACCTGCATGAGGTTTTTATACTGGATGTCCTGTAGGATATTAATACGCCATGAGCACATAAAATACATACTGTATTAAAATCAAACTGATTCCAACACAAATCTTCCTCTGCTATACTGAACATGTTGGCCCATCATAACTTTTTTAATCAAGTCTGCCTTCCAGAAACAAACAAAAGTGCAATACCCTCTACCGCAAAAAAAGGCAGTCAATACTGGTGTCTTTTAAATCAGCATTTATTTTATGGTAGGTTTCCTCACAGAGAGAACTTACAGCTTTGTATTTACTGGTATAAGCATTAGAATTCTAATTCTATCTCTGAGATAGACACCTTTATCATATTAGGGGAATCCAGTTCTCAGTTTATGTTCCTTAAAGGTTTCTATACTGTAGTTATAGCCTGGCTTTGTGCCTTGAACTAAAAATTGGCTTCCCATCCAGAGCATACTGTAGTTCCACCCTGAGCTCTATGATAGGTTTTAGGTTGCCAAGACCCATGCAAGGTATACTGTAAGCAGATTTCTGATAATGAATGGATGCGTGAACTTTGGAAATTGGTAAACTTAATGCTTAAATAACCAGGCTCATATGATGTGATGGCAGGAAGCAGACATTTACGGCACATATAGTACAACCGTATTTGTCATACAGAAAATTAGGTTGCTTGGATAAATAAAGACATAAATCATACTATATGGGACTCACACCTGGGGCATGAACCCGGATCTCCGGCGTAACGCAACCAGCCGCATGAGCTAAAGGCGACCTCCCCCAGCCTAGGCAGCTGAGGTTCCTGCTACGTGTAGAGAGGGCGGTGACGTCACCGTGTCTGAACTAGCTCTGCTACACCTGCATCATGGGTAAAGTTCTGGTGTGGAGAAAAAGTCTGGGCTTGAAACCACACCTGATTGGACAGTGTGTGTGGAAAGGGCAGGGAAGTCAAAGCTGCTGCTGAATGGGGGCCCATTTGTTTTCACATTTCTAGAAATTAAAGTGGACTTTGTGTTACCAGTTCACTTTTTTATTATTCTGTTATCTAAATCAAGTTAACGTACTGTATATTCTCATTTACATTCTCATCAGTTTAAGATCCATTTTTACAGCATGGCAATTACTGGGGAAATTTGAGCTAAGGACCCTCCTGCTCACTGTATAATAGAAGCATCCACCCTGAATTTGAACCCACAGCTCTCCAGAGCCCTAACCAAAACTCCACACTGTTGCCTCCTGCTTTGTGTTTTTAAAACCCAAAGCCTGTTAAAAATGTAGCAGTGCTATTTAAGTTATCCTAAAATATCTGATCCACACATTAGTGTCACTGTGGCTCAAACTGAAACTATATTGAGGCTGCAAATAAATGCAAGATTAGAGTATAGAAGGTATTTGGCTTGATATTTGCCACAGGCTTTTAGATTTGCCAACCCGCAAGGTGGTTAACTTTGACCACACCCATTTCCTGCTTAAAAATAAACATACAAGTAACTATAGCAATATGACAAATAAAGCTGAGATTGAATTTTAATAATCTGAAAGAAATATACAAACAGGGAATAATCCCATTGTTAGTCTGTAGTTCTTTGGTGAGTTTATACACAAGTTAAATTGCAATGACTTTAGTAAATTAATTTAGTCCCCTCATGACTTATTGCCTTTGCAATCTAGAACAGTGAATCTCAGACCTGGACCTGGGTTCTTGATTGTGGAGAAATTTATTTCAAATGTCCTATTATGTGTTGTTACAATATATTTTCTTTCAGCTCTTAAAAAGTTTTATGGGATTTGTAATTGGTATAAAACCCCTGCCAGTTCAGAACTCCCTGATGTGTTAGCTGAAATGTCACCAAATGATTTTAAGAAGCAGAAAAAAAACAATCTTTCTGGGAATGTGTGATACTCATTGCTAGTCATTGCCACCTGGGTCTATTAATCATAAACTGGTTGCCTAAATAAGGTCTAAAATAGGTTGCCTGTTAAGAGTTTTTAATCTCAAATGAGAAAGAAAATGATAAGTTAGAGGAGAAACTGGAAAGTGTTGTTTTTGGAAACACAGTAATATAGCTAGGGTTATTTTGAAACCAAGGACTGTGTACAGTAAAAAGTGCTGTAGAATCCACAAAGCTTGTCAGTTACAGGTACCATGTAGCACCACTGTTTAAGGGCCCAGTTAAAATAAAAACTAGCAGACACAGCAATCCCTCAGGTAAAAAGTCATTCCCCTAGTGGGACTTATGTAATGTACTCATTTTGATGGAGTAAATCCATAGTTTTAATACTAAACTAAGTTGAAGAAATGTTTAAAACTCCAATCTGCTGTGCAATCCAACTATTCCTAAATTTAATAAGGAATACATACTGTATATTGTATATGAATTCTAGCTTATGCAGGATATGACTTATCGAGTGTGACTTCTAACATAGAAAAATGCTTTAGTACAGGTATTATTCCTCCTCGCAGACGAATTAATGGAGAGATGGGGTGAGGGGGAGAGAGTGAAAACATAAACAGTAGGCAAAGAAGAAACATTCAGCAGAAATGTCTGAAGCTGTAAGCCTGCACCAGCCATCTCTATCTCATTGTGATCAGAAAATGCTTCTTAAGATGAAGAACCATTTAAAAAGAAACTTACTGCTTTGACAGAATTGAGTTTTATTGAAGGGTTTTTAATGTAGGCCAACTTAAACACAATAATAGCTGCTTAAAAGGGGACAGGCTGCAGGCTCCAGCTGTTCTTAAATGAACTTTTCATGGGTACTGGGCTACTACATACAGTATCCTCAAAAATCATTTTTAAAAATCTTTAGCTGCTATTTTTCCACGTACTGTAGAACCTACAGTATCTTCATTCATATCAGACAGACAAGTCAGAGCACTTTAATTTAGTACTTCAAGCTCTATTCCTCTATTAGCCCTATGACTGTCTTTATTCTTATTCCCTTTGCTATTTTCAGTCTGTGCCATGATATTGGTTTATTCTCTCTGGGGCAGCACAGCATCTGCAGTTGCCATTAGATAATCCCACTGTCTTCCAACCAAACCCTAGATTATCTACAGACAATAATTCTCTTAAAACTGACATAAGTGATAAGATCCTAACCCTCTTGTAACATATTTCAAAGAGTGCCCATCAAAAATAAAATCATAATCAATCACTATAAAGACATTTTTTATGGGTGTTTAATTTCAAAATGAGATTACTTTCATGCATTTACTAACCTTACTGATATAGATATCGGAACTATTAAGACCTAATGCAATTGTTTGTTATTATATTTAATTCAATATGTAATCCTTGTGTCCTTATAGCTTCTACATACAGTAAACATTTAATTTAGTACACAGATTGGGAGAATCATTAATCTATTGGCTGTTCCTTGTGATTGAGGATGATTGTTTCTAATGAACCTGAAGTTGACTACTAAGGCCAATACAGTTATCAGACACTCTCTGTCAAATTGAGCAGGTGTTGTCTAATGAGATATCTGGTCGTGTGCTTCAGATTGTGGTCATGATGAGATCTTTTCAGTGTTATTGTTTCCTTGTTCTGACATCTTTTGGTCTAAAAATTTGGGACTTCTATCCAGCTGTGGATGATCATACAATAGTACAATAATTAGTACACAACTGTGGATTAACTCAGGAAGTTAATTGCAATTGACCCTGAGTACCTTAAGCTGTATGTGTGGTTTGAACCAAAAGTATTACTAAAAAAATAGCAAGGAAATTACAAATACAGTACCATCGATGGTTAAAGACTCTGATTTTTTCAGTGCGTTTTAAAGTAGTGTTAGCGAAAACAAGTCCATCAAAACTATTTTAATTTTTATTGTAAAACTATGGTCATCATCTGCCACAAGCCTCGTTCCAGCACTGAAATATATATTTTTTAAATGTTACATGCTCTTATTTATGCAGCAACATTAAATGAGCATTTTTTTCATACGAGTGTCACATATTTGACAAACTGTTGTTACAGTATGTGATAAACCGATTTTGAAATCTGAACTAAGACTTTTTAAAGCAGCTGTTGTACAGTAAGACAGTCATTCAAAGCAGCATTTTATATCAAAGCAGCCTGTTATCTGTCATTGAGTTAATTAATTGTGAATTAATCAATTTAATTGTGATTTATTAATTAAGGAACTAAGACACAGAATATGTCCACATTGTTTTTCATGTCTGTCACAGAATGGTATTCTCTATGGAGCACTGCAGATACACAGTAGATGCTACATTGAGGTCTGGGATGAACCAAGTAAAAACTTGTAATTTGGATTGGCAATGCAAAACATGTAATCAGCTCTAAAAGCTATTTTGAACTCGTATTGAAACTCCAGGCTTGAATGGTTTAACTACAGAAAAGTGAAAGAATTAACTGGGAAATGAAACCAAAGAGCCTGCAAGTTCTTTTGATCCCGTAAGCTGGTGACATCTGTACACAGCCTACTGGGATAACTTTGATTAAATACTCTCAGAGGAGCGTTCAAGCATAAAAGTCATTGCCTTCTTTCTATCCAAAGCATTTTCATGGTATTGATAGCCAGGATCATAGGTGTCTTCTTCAAGAGCCTTAACACACCACTTCATCTTAAAGTCTTCAGCAACCGATGACCTCTGAAAAGTGGTTAAGCTAATTAATTCAGTTAAGCTAATAATTACTTAAATTAAGCAGTTTACTGTAGTTGTAATTGAAAAATGAAGATCTGATGGTCTGGAGTTGAATGCCACATGTACACTGGAGTTCTTACTAATATCTGAAGTGGGACTGAAGTGAAAGCCATTTTATGAAACTTTGTACTATTCTGTTACTTTTGTTTTACATATAATCCACGTGGATTGTTTTTTTTCTCCTTGCAGACCAGAAACATCTTTTATTTAATACTGCAGAGCTGCCTTAGGCCAGATAGATACTTCTTGTGCTGCTCCATGGAATACTAAAGTAATTATTTTTTTCAGATTTGGCAAGGTCTTCTGAGTTCTGGTACTGAATACACTAACTGAATTAATTTGTAATAAAGGAAAAGCACTTGTCCTTGAATAAGATACTGTACATTTTACTGTACTAAGAACCCTTATTCTTATGCAGAAAAAAAGTATTTTACAATGAAAACATTAGGTTCAGATATTACAGAAAAATGGTTTTATTGACTGATTTCTCACGTAACATTACCATGTTCAATATAAAGTGCCATTAGTAAGTCTGGGCACTCTTTTTCAAAATTTGATATTACTTTTCAGATTGTTTGAATATTTGTTCTTAACATGGATGTTGTGTGTTACAATGTGTAAATAAAAGTTAAATTAATTCTCATTTAATGTGTGATGTCAGACAATGTGTTACTTTGCAAAGGGTGTGTAGACTATACAGGCACTGTAGATGCCCCAAGAGACCACTGTTAACTGATTGTAAATGGGAATTCTCCAGAGGTAAAGCTTTATTGTTGAACATTTCTAAAGAACAAAGAGTTTATGGTCAACTAGAACTTCTCTAACTGACCATGCAAGATTGACACCACTCTTTTGGAACTTTATGGGTTTGTTAACCTCTGGTATATGGTGTGCATTTAGAATCTTATTGAACAAAAGAAACATTGGAAAAGATAGGAATTTGCAAAGGCAATCTTTGATAGACCTACTGTAAATGAGGACTTAGCCAATGTTATGACAAAACCAGAGTCTATCTTCTTTAATGACAGATACCACTTCTTACGGCACAGTTTCTTTCAAAACCAGTGCTTTAGCTGGTTTTTAGTTTTTCCATTTCCCATCCTTATCCAGCTACACTTAAGGTTTGAACAGCATTAGACTCTAATGCTCCTAAACCTGATCTCATCTGCTACATTCCTTTTACCTGTAAAACACGTCAATGAGTGCTTTTTCAATTTAAATTTAAGACATTTATTTTAATTACAACAAAAGCTTTAATATAAGGGCAATCTGTGACTATAAGTTTGCTGAAGGTTAATGTAACTGCACTGTGACATGCTGACACATCTAGGGTGTAGTCCTGCCTTGTGTCCTGTGCTTCCAGGATAGGCTCTGGATTCCCATGACTCTTACCAGTAATAAGCAGCTTTATGGTGACAGATGGATAAATGTTAACATTAACAGTAATGTAAGACTACACAATATGGAAACTCCAGCGTCATTCTGCCGTTTTTCAAAGCAAGAAAATAGTTCAACATCCGAACACTTATTAGTGGTTTCACAGGCCCTAATTGTCTGAAAGCCTTCGTTAACCAATGTAATTTAGGTCAGCATGCCTTGAGCTATTTCTAATCAGGGTCCCCCAAACCATCCTTGAGAATTTTAACCACATTTATAGTGACAATATTGTAGTAGCCAAATAAAGATAAATTAGATCCTCCTTCAGTTGGTTTCTTCTAATTGTTCTTTTCCGCAGCAATTTTTGGATGTTTTTCCCCCTGATATTATTGTTCGTTGTCTAAGGATGAGAATGACAAATTTAAACTAAATCATAAATTCCAACTCATATACAGTACTTGATGCTTGCTCTATCATAACAAAAGTAACCATCAAGCACTATGCATTTATAATTTACTGGTGTGATGTGTTATTTGGAAAAGGCAAAAATAAATTCAGATTTTCTGTTAATATCCATTTCTTTTTTTTTTTAGATGGAGTGACTAATTGCAAGAAAATAAGAAAAGTCACAAACAAGAATAGGCTATTGAAGTCATCTTGCTTGTTTGGCTGCTAGCATTATATTTGATCCGGGAGTATCCAGGTCTTTATTTTCTTTTGTATTCTCAGAATTTTAGCATATTCCTTATTACCTGGAGTAATCTAAAAACCATTGTCCTTACCTGGAATTTCATCCATGTCTTTGCCACTGATAGACTTAAACCTGTCGCCCTCAATGTGAACATTTGGACAGAGCACATCTATGGAGACAAAAAGGTGAGAATCAACATAAAATAATAAAGAGTGTAAAAAAACAGTTCAATCATTAAATCACAATATCCAGCATGTTCTAAACCACCTTTTTATGTTTATGTCTTTATTACTTAAAGAGTGGCATGGTGGCACAGTGATTAGCTTGGCTGTCTGGGGCCTTGGATTCATGTCTTGGGCTGTTATCTGTGTGGAGTTTGTTTCTCAAGTTTCCTCCCACAGTCCCATAGACATACAGTACTGGTACAGTAGGTTAATTGGCTTCTGTAAAGTTGGCCCTGGTGTGAGTGCGTGCGAGTCCATGTCTGTGTGTGCCCGGCGATGGACTGGCATCCCATCCAGGGTGTATCCAGAATTGCTCCCAGTGCTTCCTGGGATGGGCTCCAGTCCACCGTAACCCTGAATTGGATAAGCAGTTATTGAAAGTGATGTAATGTACTGATTCCTAAAATAGCATTGCTTCATGCCCCAGAGTTTAGTTTATAGTTTTATATTGTGTGTTTAAAATTCTAGCTTACTTCTACAAGGAAAGCTACAGTAAGATGACCCAGTCTTAGATCTGTGAGGCACACAAATTAAATGGATAGAAATGGATCTGGAATTTAAAAGGATCAAGACATTATTAAAGGAATCAAACATTGATAAAGTATCCTTCCGTTTTTAATCTATTTTTATTTTTATGATAGGTTAAATGCTACAGTAATAGAGCTAATACAATCTTATGAATCTTATTCAAGTAGTCCCTATTTTAGGTGACTTCACAACACCTTTCTGAATCTGAGTATTGTTTCAGAAAATGAATGTCCTCAGAAATATGGTTAATTGTGGATGTAATATTTCAGCACAAATACAGAATATCAGTAATTCATTTTTCATTCATGTCATGCAATGCTTATTTTCAGTTTCACAGATAATTAAAGCTCTGATATGTGGCTCAAGATGCTTGGCTCCACCTCTGTAGGGTGGGCAGAATTCCTGCTGGCAGTTGACGTGCTTGACAGACACAAAAAAATGGACTGTGGCTCCAAGGGAGTGAGAGCTGAGAGTCATCTTACTTTGATGGCAGTCTCATATTTGTGCCTATGTATCTGAAAGCCTTGAGCTTTTCCTTTGAGTACAGAATGGGCATGCCCACTAGTGACAGAAAGAAAGGCAACACTGACAGGATTAGTTGACATTGGCAGACCAAGTGACACTTTTCTATTTGTGGTCTTTGTATCCGGTAACATCACATTTTGACACTGACATAGACACAACTGGTGGAAAGGCCATTCCAAAGAAACCTCACACATGAACAAGGATTACTCAAGGATTAGTTGTGAATCTAAGTATGACTGAGAAATTAACCTTAATACTAGGTGTGTATTCTAAACATACAGTATATTAGTTTAATTAAACTGTTTACCTGTAACTATTATATGTAATGGCTTTTTCCATATCCACTGTATATACAATGATGTCCAAAAGCATTCACTCCCTTCCAATAATATCCCATTTTATTTAATTACAAATGACGCATGCACTATTTGCTCTAAAACTGAGCAATTTTTAAACACCTTTTATGGATTAAAGAAATTAAATATGAACCTGAACTAATTTTGGTTTGGTATAGTAAAGGGCTGAATATTTATGTAATGTATATATTTTATTTTTGAATTTTCACTACTGTTTTTGTAAACAAAAAACATAAATCATCCATTAAACTGTTTATTGTTTCAAGGAGATTTCAGGTTTTGATTGTAAGTCTTCAATTAAAAAATGTGACTACATCATTTGTAATTCCAAAAAGGTACACACTGGTAGGGGTTGAATACTTTTACAAGGCACTGCACTTACAGTATATAACCCCCAAATGTTCCTTAAACAATTAAATTTTCAATAAAAAACTCAAGCAAAAGAGGCTATCAGCTAAAAACATGTTTTGATAGAGTCTGGATATGATAACTGACATACTTCATATTTTTACGAAAGAATGTGTCTTCATAAAATGAAGTCTGCCATTTAGTTTTCGCTTGGGTCTTGGTCACTGTCGACTAAAGAGGTTCATTAGGTTGTCATTGTCAGTGTCTTTGAATTAAGGCCCCTTGTGGTCTTTTCTGTTCAAGGCTAAAAAAAATGTGCAAATAACTCAGTTTTCACATGATTAGATTAAAAAAAAGAAACCTGTTAACGTGTTATGCATATGCATACTGTACTGTACTGTACATGACTCTGGCTACACTCTCAGTAATACTGTGAACCACCCTTATGCTTTGAGCTATCTCTCTCCGTGAAGAGCCATGTTCCAGCATCTTGCCAGCCTAATCACATAATCACCAGAGAACTACAAGCAATAGCTCTATTTGGAACTTCCCATGCCAACAAAAACCACTAATTATAATCAGTTTATAGTGGAGCTATGAGATGTTTTATAACCAGTCTCATTGAATTCCTTATTGTGTTAAATATGGTGGCATTCTTTTGGCTTAGGTGTCAGTACCTGTTGTAGCATTTAACAAGTGCACACAAATGCAGCTTCTTTCCATCTCCCTTACTCTGAGAGTGTGTCTCAACAATGCAGCCACACAACTACCCTACTGTTGAGGGATAGGAGGTAGATTGGTCAAGCTTTTTTTATTCACATAGAATGAGGGTGTTGAAGTTGGAAAACTGCAAGGCAGGCAACCAAACCACACTGGCTGTTTCCCTTTTGACAGTCTTGTACAATCAGAGCCTGTAATTTTCTTTAATCACAGCTATAAAAAGGACTTTGTCAAATCAAAGAAACTTAACTTTAGCATCCTTTTTTCTGGGGTGGGGATCGTTCAGAACCTTTTCCTTACTTTATACAGTGCAAGACTTGAAGATTCTAATTTGGTATAGAAGTGCTCAGGTAAATACAGTATTTACAAACCAGGAGCCTTAGCATTTTCATAAAAAATAGAGCAGAAGCACTTGTAATGAACAATAAACACAATGCAAAATGAATGGAAAGCAAAGACTCAAACAAGGAAGGCATGTGTTAGTTTCATTTAATCTGTGATTGTGCTTTTCTAATTCTAGGAGATGGTGCCTCAATTTTTGCATTGAATCTTATTTATTTTACCCTGTAAAATTAACACTATTGTTTGGCTGCTGTAAAGGTTCTAATATCTTTTGAGTGTTCAGAAAAAAAAACTGTTAAGTTATTTCATTAAAACTATTCCAGGTGGACTTTCAGATACAGGATATGCATATAATGTCTGAAAATGATTTCTTATTGTTTATGCAATAAACCAGGTTTGACAAATGTGTTACTGAAATATTATAGTTTTAGAAATTGGTTTGGCAATGAGCAAAGTTTTGCACACCTTATAAAAAGAAATGTAACACTAAGGGTTCTATAAGATGCATCAGTGTTTCTTTAATTTACAGTTTATTAAATGTTTTGTTAACACTATTTCAAAATTCAAAATTCAGTATTACTATCATTAATGCTTGCAAAACATAGTCTATGACAATTCATAACCACTTTAAAAGTAATACAGTAATTATAAAGATAATTTTATGCTGTATTTTAAGAAAAATATTATCTACAGCTAAGTTCTCTGAGGCAGCTAAGATACTGTACGTTCTTTATTTATTTTTTTCATTTTATCAGCGCTGTTTCTCCTTAGGTTAAAATAATATTGTAGTCATATTTTATTTAAAAGTCTGCATATGAAAGCAATAATTCAGCTTATGCTTTATTTAAATTGTGTTGTAGGAAGGTACTGTTAATGTGACTACAGTAGATCTTCAATGCAATTCTGTTTTATTTGCTAGCAAAGTACGCTTTGTAGCTGTTCAGACATGTTCCCACTTCAAAAAGGGGAGCAGAACGATTTCAGAGTCATGATTACATGCTAAAATGACAACTATGCATAAATATTTTTAAAATGGTGCTGCAGCTTAATTTTCTCAAACCATGCTCAAAAGAAACTGGTCTCTGTCATTGTGGCTGAAAAACTATAATTTAAAGAGCAGCCACACATTCATACAGTGTAAGTGGCAATGGGAGTACCCTTAACATAGTCAGGCCTACATTTCGTCCTCACTACAAATCCATAAAGCTGTGGGAGTTCAACATAGAATACGTTTGCATAAACAAAAGAAAAATATGGAGTGAAAAAAACAAAATGTCTAACACTTTGCAAATTAGTGTATCTCAACCTTCTGTTTGCATCACAGAAATTTTTGTACTTGTGACTACAGGATTTACTGTATTCAGTCTTGGCAGAATGCAAAACCATTGACCCTGAAGACTGAAATTAGAACTGAAAAAATCTCTTTTTGACTTTGACCTACCCTAGGACTCAATACCACCAATTACTATTTCAGTTCTGAAGGTATGCCTGCAGTATGGCTGATGTTCTCAAAGAATATTTTACACCAGTACTGCAATAGCGGGGGTTTGCATTCTGGTTCACTTGCTGTGCCTTTCACTCATTCACGTCATCTTCAGCTTCCCTCTTTTACACCACTAAGATCGTCTTTCTATCCCGGGCAAAGTAGTGGTTAGTATAAAAAAGAGCAAACTCATTTTGTTTTATTTGTGGTAGAGAATGACTTTACATCTACTTGGTAAAGTCAAGCTGTTTCTATCTACACAATGTACTGTACATTCATTCACTAAAAATGGTTTGCTATAATATGAATTGTTGTAGTCATAGCAAAGAAATATAGTCAATAATTATTTAAGTAATATTTTGTATACACTATCCACCATGCAGCAACTGCTCTCTAGAGTGAAGAAAAAAACCCAGAATTTCTTTGGACAGCTGTAGCTGTATTTAAGCACTGGGTGCTCTTATTGATAGTTATATTCTAAGCTGTATTTGGTCCATCTGGTAACTCCCTTTGCCATTCTTGTTAAAAGAACTACTGACCCACAGATGGTTACAGAAATCTTCCCTGTGATTCATGGACCAGTAGGGTACTAATCAAAAACAGATTAGTAAATAGCTACTTCTTTAGCTAACGTAAACATCTGTGGATTAAGACACCCTAACTTATTTCTGTGCCCTGCTGTTGAATTTAGAAACTTGCACGATTTGATTAGAGACCATATGTTTTGTGGGTATGGGTGTATAAGAAAATTGGAAAGGAATTACGGGGCGAAGTTTGCTTTAAATCAAAGTTTGCCTTAACAATTATTAAAGGTAAAATTCCAGTTTGCGAGTAGTTGATTTAAAAATATTCAAAGGCACAGTCAATAGTGCCTTGCCACAAGAAAATTACCAGCTAGAAATTGCCAACATTTTAGGTTAATGATTGACAAAGGAAATATTCATAAACTTCACATACTGTAGTGCAGTATCTCTACAGTACATACAGTAATTAAGAATAGTATAATTTGTTTTAAATTAGGCCTTATGTGACAGAGCTGTATTTGTGTTTCCTTCTGAATATTTGTATAACCAGTGATCTATCAAGCCCTTTCTTGCAAAAAGTCCATCTTTACTGCGAATTGCTAGCTTACAATATTTCAGGGTTGAAAGAGACTCAGCTGATAACCAGCAGTTATGATCTTACTATACTGTCAAGGTACTGTAGAAAAGGCAGTATTTTTTCTACTTTTCATCAGTTCTCAAGACAGATAAGATTTTTTAAGTTTGCCTTTCAATTGTACAATTATCCAAAATATAACAATAACGTCACTTTCCCATATCTATACATAAATGAAGGATTTAATACATTTACAAATGTGTGCCATATCTACTGTTCCAATCCTTTTCTCGTGAAATTGCATTTTCAGGTATACACATACTGTATCTCCCGATATAGAGTATGTGTCAAATGTTTAATGTTTTTCCGAAAATCCTCCCCTATTTTAAAATAGAACAACACTGAGAGAATGTACAGAAGCAGACTAACTTAAGACACTGTAGATCTGTAATTTCTCAAAACATAAAACAAATGTTCATCAGAAAAAATCTAAATTCTATAGCTCATCAAGGAACTTTTGTCATTTGTCAAGAGTATGTCCAGTTGAAGACAGCTTTTTTTGCCAAGAAAATGTAAAGCAATGATTATTGGGCTAATCTGAGTTTTCAGTTACTTTCTTACAGTACCTGTTTCTGAAGCAGTCGATTACTAGAAAAAATAAGGTAGTATGATAATGCTGAAGGGTACAGTGCTTGAAATATTAGAACTATAATTTTCAGAACAAAAATAACTTAACCATTTACCCAAGTTGTTTTCTTGCCACTGATATTCTTAGATGCACATTATAGTGCAAAGTGATCCGAGAGATTACAGTTCAAAAAAGGATGAGATTGAAGCCTGTGTCTGGTGATGAAAGACTATCACACAGCATTGTTATCATATTTGTCAGGATGCCCAAAATGTTAAAATAGACCATTTTTAGTGTAACTGTTATAAACAAGCAGTATTATTCAGATATTGAGACATGTAACATCTTAGGTTAGTATGATATCCAGACAGAAAGCACTTATTTGACCATCTTTAGATGCAAAACTTAAGCTGCCGGGCAGTAAAGATGCATGCTTGTTGAGGGAACATTTGTTTTAAATTCATGTACTGAAACTGAGCATTTCATTAAAACGCATTGCACATTTCTGGAGTATTGTGTTAGAAACTTTACTTTTTACTTTCTTCCTTCACTGCCACCACCATGGCTATGTGACAGTTGGAGTACTGCTCTGTCCCTGCCAGGATTAAACCACATTCACAAGCAGGCTCCCTAGACCAGGTCTTCTGTGTCTGCTATGAAGTCTACACTCTCCATGACTCTAGAGAGTGAAGTCACTACTGTAACATACTTAATGCCATTCTGCTCTGTTATATTAAAAGGACACTTTTTCACGTTGTATCTCTCATCGATACATTATATTTCTGTCTAACTTGTAAGCCAAAATAAAACTCTATTTTTAAAGGTGTAATAACAGACTCTGGAGATGGCCCTGCGGTATCATTTGAAGTACCATATTTACTGTTTGGATTAAGATTTCAGATATATTTGCCTTCCCTCATAGCTAACTTTAGTCAGGAATATAAATCATTTAGCTTAAATCACCTTGTCACTAGCAGTACATGAACGTAAAATATTGCTCCTTGGCAGCCAAGCTTTACAGCTTGTATCCTTTACAGCCAAGCTTTATGGTTGGTATCCTCCATTTAAACAACCAACTACATCCAGGAAAAATCTTCCATTCCCAGCATTCCTCATTAATGACATATAGTGCTCATCCTGTGAAGTATTAATTCAATGGTGAGAAAAGTTGGGAGAAAACTGTTAAAGTGAAGAAGCCTGATACTTAGATACTGTCATATATTTTATAATATAACATGTTATAACATTGTTATAAATCCTATAATACTTACTCTCACAGAGCCGTCTCCTCAGTTTCCCTCTTATCTTGTCAATGGCGTTGAAATCAGAAACGTGAAACACATGAGCAGACTTTGGTTCTGAAGCGATCTCCTCCAGCTCAACTCTGAGAGCTTCGCCAATGCCAACTGCAAACATCCTTATCCCGGCCTGATGGGCAGCCTTGGAAGGTTCCAAAACATAATCCTGGCTCCTTCCATCTGTCATCAAGATGGCCACCTTCTTGATACCTTGTGCATTGGGCCTCGCATCTTGGAAGATGCGAGTGGTAGTGTAACTAATGGCATCTCCAGTGTTGGTGTTTCCTCCAAGGTACCTGATATTCCGAGCTGCACTTTTGACTTCTTCCAGAGTTCTGTATCGCCCAAGGTCAAACTCTGTGGTAGGCCTGTCACTATACCGAACCACAGCCACACGTGTCTTGTCTGGTCCAATGTCAAATGTCTCCACTAAGTTGGCCACCCACTGCCTGACCTTTTCGAAGTTCTCTCTTCCCACACTGGATGAGGTATCCAGTATAAAGACCAAGTCATACTGAACGTTTTTACATCCTAAATGAAAATTAGAGAAATATGGTTAATTATTTCAACATCATATATTCAAAGTAAATTCTGAAAACATTTTTTAAATAGTTTTGTTCACATGTACATTCTGCTTTCTGGACACCTTGTGAAAATACTAATTTGAGAATAGAACTTTAGGTTTCAAAACGCCTTTAACCTTTGTCTGAACTCTGGACCAAACTGGAATATATTCAATTTCACTTTACTCTGAAACTGGAATATATTTCACTTTATGGAAAGCTTCAGGTCAATCAAAAAAGAAACACAATTCCCTGGAAAGTTAGGGAAAAATGGCTGAAAATGTATGAACCCCCCTGAAAGAGAACAGCAAGAAGACCTTGTTCTCTTGATCAGCAAGGTACAGTACATTGCTTCACTTTTATGTGTTTCTTTTCTGATATTCATCAGGCTATACACTTAACATTTAATAAGTTAAAATACCTCATCACCTGTTCCTAATCATCTCATACTAATGAGATGATTTATTGTTTATGCAATAGTCACTAATCAATAACTAATCAAAATTATGCTAGAACATTCTGTCTATATCCAAAATCTGTTCTCTTTTCTAAGAACATACAGTACATCAATAGAGTAATACACTTATGATGTTCAGCCTATCTGGCTGTTTTACATATTTCTGATAAATTACCATGAACTTGATTTTAACATCTGTTCATATTCATTGATTTCATGCTCTTTCAGGAAAAGGAATAATGCTAGTAAGCTAATAGCTGAATCCAAGTAGGAAATGGAGATGTTGTCTATAAATTCTTACCTGCTCTTTGTGCAATTGTTCTTCCACCTGGAAGCATCAGTGCAAGGAATATTAGAATTTTACAAATTCGAAATCCCATTCGCAAGACCATCTCCATCTCTTTTACAGTGACCGTTAAATAGGATTGTGGTTACCATCAATGTTTCGTCCTGTGGAGACAATTATTTAAAATGAATCAATAATATTTTCAGGTTTGTAATTTATAGAAATAAACCTTTAACTTGATGACACTATTTAATGCCTCTGCAATATACAGATACTGAAAACATTTTGTTAGTAATGCTTCCTTAAATTGTTGTCCTTATATAAATGGACCCTTATCAATTGTTACTCAACAGAAAGTTAACTTTGTAAGTGTAAGAGATAATCAAATGTAAAAAAATATGTATTCCTTTCTTTTGTTAGTGTTTTACAAGTAATAATAAATTGAAGAAATAGAAAATGTGCTAAGGGTTACTTTGAGGCTATTATGATTATTGAAAGCTAAATTAACTTTTACTTTCTTAAAGAAAAAAATATATATTTGTATTATTTTCTTGTCTTAGTCAGGACATATGTGGTACTGTTGCAGAAAACATACATATGGGATATCTTGATCTGCCACTACAGTGTTTAGACTGTTCATCTATGTTTATCCAGCATCTGAGACAGTTCTTCTATGAGTTTATTTGGTATAAATTTAGCTTAATTATATCTGTTCAGCTGAGGAACAAGATGCACTATTGTCTTGAACAATTTTGCTGAAATAATGTAAATTACAGCTTTGTGCGAAAATGATTGTCCCACAAGCTAGAGGACAATATGCCAAACTAGAAGCTTGTCCAAGGGATACAGAGTATATGCACTGCATTGATGCTGGAATGTGGTAACACATTTCAGTGTTTATTTTTACTTTTTTAGAGAAGAGATTTAAAACAAATCCTGTTAATATTCAGTAATGAACAAAAAATCCTAACTCTCCTGTAGGTAAAGCAATAAAGTGATATGACTGCCTCCTCCCAACAGGCACTTCAGAATAGAATTCTTAAAATAAGAAACTTTTAGGAGCACTTTTCATCAAATGTTAACCTATATTTTAAAAAAATAGGTTCACTTTAATCCTTGGGTTTTTTTAATTACAAATAGACTATCAGCAGGTTTCTGTTGGACAATCTGTGTATCATGCCTTGGTTACTGTTGGTAACTTGTTCTCGCTGTCTACAAACATAGTGGTATAAAGGCTGTTTGGGAAAAGGCTGTTACGCAGAAATATATGTGGGCTTGGTACAGTATATAAGATGATGTGGCATTTGCCACTCCCATCCCCTATAAACTGCACACTTCCTTGATTTAACAATTTATGATATCCATTTGCAGCTGCAATGGCAAAGACATGTTTTAAGAAATTAGTAATATTTAAGATTTAGAGAAAGCATCTTTAAGTCCATGAATATGAAATTAGTCAAATCCTATACTGTATGCACCCATGGTGCATCTACAGCTTCATATAATACCCCATTTATGTGATGCATATTGTGGCTCTAGTTACAGTAGGAGCCTGTTTTTCTGATGGATGATATCCATCAGACAGTTTGGCTTCACAGAGAATACAGAGGTGCAAAATTACAGTTATAGTGTTCTAGAGAATCACAGTGGCCAACAACCACCAAATCTCTTTTTGTATTCCTAGTAGAGACCGATTTTTTTAGAATTTGGATTAGAGATGGAAGTGTCCTGCCCTTAAGCTCCCGTATCTGATTCAAGGTTCTGAAGTGGGGCAAATTTCTTTGGCGATGTGATTTTGAGTTAGTGAAATATGTTACTTTTCACCGCCTGGGACCATCATCCTTATTCTCTTTCTCCGGGTGTTTCTCTGACAATCCATGCTGCACATCTCCCTGAATGCTGAGAATCTTGTTTTGCTGAGAATCTCTTGGAGCCAATGGAATTTCTTAAGTTCTTTTTCCAGTGCATTAGCTTTATAATTCATAATTTGGATTTTGTGGCAGTTACCAGTACCACAAATGTATTATGGCTTTTGGAGTTCCTCCACGATGCTCCACAAGTTACAGATTATCGGTTTAAACACCATTTTTGAAGTATTAAATGCTTAGCATACTGTACATGATGCACAGAACTATATTTTGGTGATAAGAAACAGCTGCACTGTTGCTAAACAGTAGGTTAAATATTATCAGCCTTCCTGCCTACAATTAACACCTACTTACAGTATCTCCTACACAGTTTGCACTGACTTGCAAAGTTATCTCAGTCATCAATCAGTCAAAATAAAAGTTATATTACTTTATTTTCAAGGAAAATTTGCAAATTTCTGGCTACAATAACTGGCAAAAAATATTCTTATCCTAAAGGGAATTCACCTGGCTTGTTTCTTTTCTTTCTAAATCTTCCCCCAAGTGCAGTGTTAGCTGCTCTGTTTGCCTGTTTTCACCTGTCTTTTGCTTGTATTGTATAGGCTTATAGGGATCAATAATGAAAGAGATGTTTGGGTTTTGCTAGTCCTCTCTCATGTCAGAAATGCTGATAAAATCATGCATTTACAGTCTATTCAAGGTGTACATTATGTTGCTATCTACTGTACAGTATAAATTAATATTCCGTTTGACCTGAGGAGCTGCTGCCTCATTTGCCTGCTCTGACATTCTACACCAGAGAATGTTAGCTTTAACTTGCATCAGCTTCCTTGGTTAGCCGATCCAGTTTAGATTGTGAGGTCCTTTGTGGCGCATCTCTGTTTTTGCATTTGAAGTGTGAGCTGAGGCTCTGCTTCAGTAGCACATGGTGTGTCAATGAACAGATGTCAGAAATCCCTTCAGTGATAGTACATTCCTAGCTAAAGCCTTTAAAACACACAATGTACTATAGATGTAAATCCTATTGAGTTAAAATACTGGAAGTGATAATTTCATAGAAATAAACCACAAATTACCTAAACAATAAGGATTTCGTATATTTAGTGCTCCTGTATACCTTGAATTATCAGTCAGTGAGGCTATCAAAGGAGGCTTAGGCAATTCAAACTGTATTCAGGTTATGGCATTTTGTTAACTTGAAGGTGATTTGTTTCAATGTATTTAGATTGATTTTTGGAAAGAGTAAATCAAAAACCTGACATATTTGAAAAACTAGAAAATAATAGCTTTGTAATATGCCATTTTAGATATATACAGTATGCTGCACACCTAAAACTGTTTATTGTTTTTTTTAAATATGTTCTTGTGACAATTAATTAAATATAAATAGATTATCAAAATATAGTTATTTCATTCATTCTAAACTATTCTTCTTAGCTGATGTTGAATTTAAAAGCTATAATCTTTTACATAACCATAATTAAACTAGAATTTTATACCGTGCTTTACATGTTAACCACAGAAAAGCATGGTTTCCAAATCAAAACTAGGATGCCAAAAGTCATCAAATTATGTTTTTAAAACTGATAACACAACAAGTAGAAAGAATAAATGTCAAAGTGTTACTGAGTCCCACTGCAGACATACAATACATGGCAATAATCATCCATACACACACATGAGCTTTGTGTCGGTATTTGATTCTAATAAATAATTTTACAAATATTCTGTACATTTGTACAGAATATTAATTATTCAATAAATAACAAACATCTATTTATAAATATAAATAGAAAAGGTATTAAATGCAAATATTTGATGTCAGACTGCACAAATAAAAATCTAATCTAATAATAATCATGGTATCATGGTAAATATGCTAAAATATGTGCAAAAGACATTCAGATATGGATAATAAGTGTTAAATCACCCGTGTTGGATTGATATTCATTTTAAATTGGCAGACTTTTACTCTTTCAGAGACAAAAGAACAGTACTCATGGGGAATAATTATAATTCATGACAACACACTAATATCCTACAATAAAGATCCAAAGATTTTCATCTGTAAGCAACAGAGAATTTTGACACAGACACAAGATATCACATAGTGTACTTGGAGTGGCAGCAGCACAGAATCTCATGACAGAAAATATTTTAAATTGAATTGAAAACTGGTACTGGAAGTGGCATCAACTTTATTAAATGGGCTTCAAATGTGTCATCTGTTTAGTCAGTAGTACAGTGTGTAATGTAACAACACACAGTATATTAGCAACAAGCAATTAAATAAAAAAACAGTAATACAACTTAAAGGATACACGACCATCAACAGCTGCAGGACCAGTATAGTTACAGTAAATACATGCTGTAACTTCTGTAAATCTTATTAATAAGGTTTTATAATTTACAATTCTCTTCAAGTTGAAGTCAGAAGTCTTCACATCAGAGCTAGACTAATAAATTGAGATTAGAAATATTTTGTTAACGGTTTTACCTTTATGCATTTCATATCTTAGCTAACATTAAAATGTGACCTGTTTTACATTTTTGAGATCTAGATTAAAAATCATGTTAATTTCAGTTTACTTCAAGAACATCGTACAGGAAAGTGATTTGATTGTGATTTTACGAGAATTATTGTTTTTTTATGAAAATAAATTGTGCATAAGGTTCTTTAATAATAGATTAGACTTGCTTTTATGTAAACTAGCCTTAATCTACAGTACGTGTACAACCTGACATTAATTTCTGTTTTTGCCCACAAGTGGGTGCTACATGCATTTTGTTTTTTTTTCACTTTCCGCAGGTGGTAGCTTTCTGTTTGGTCACTGAAAGATAATTAACTTTGCAGGATGTATTAGTCAAGCTCATTTTACACACCATGTACAGTACTGCAAGTGTAATATACTTGAAATTATTTCAGATTTGTTTAAATTTATTAAATGATTTTCTTAAATTAATTTAAATTAAGCACTAAATTGAGCATTCAGCATTGTCAGATATTTCAGGAAATCTTGCAAGAAAACATTTTGCATAGTGCACAGACTGCTTTCCTGTAGTCCAAGATTAATCTGACTACTTTATTTTAATTTACATTAAGATAATTAGTGTCCAGTAAGCCAGCCTTTAAAATTTAACTCAATTTACAAGGACAATGAGGTTACCAACATACTACACAGGTTTAAATTGTAGCCAAAGTTTATTTAAACACAAATCTAGTCAAGAGAACCTTTATCATTGTTAGATTAGAGTATAAAAGTATTGTACAATGAAATTACTAAATTATGCATAAGTGGTTTAATTAATAATAATTCAAGGTTTGTAAAAAGTGCCATCTTGTATTTTTTTATTTGTATATCTGTTGAATGTTTCTTTATGTGCAGTGTAAAACCAGCCATTTGGTTTTACCATTGGTAACAAATATCAAACACATGATAGACACAAGGTACTTCTACTAGACTGAAATAATTGTAAGAGCTTCAAGTAGTTGAATAAATATCTGATTGTCAAATTTTGAGTTCCATGAAAATAAATATGTAAATATTTTATTCTTACTTGGATTTTGGTTCAAAAAATCTTCTGTTGACCATCCACAGTTCTGTCACAGTCTTCCTCAGATTCCAGTTACATGTGCACTTGTTCTCTGCTCTGCAGGGTACAAGACTGTAGCATCTTCTAAGTTAGAAAGCCTGAGGATCACTTTTTATTCATAGAATGTAAGTAAAAAATATTTTATTTGTCCAGGGTGACAATCCAGTGTAAAGTCTTGTTAAAAATGAGGTAAAGTTCTCTAACAAGCTTTGAATCGGTAGATTGAGTGGGAGGAACTACACAGAAAGTATTGAGTTTCAGAGGGAGGCTCATGGAAATAAAAAAGGCTGACAGCTCCATCCAATTATAGCCGAACTTTCAGGGTATTTTTGTCTTTTTACTGCACCCATCTAAAATACCCTGCTCAAAGGAGAACTGTGCTCTTAACTTCACTGCTAACCTCATTGTCACTTTAAACACAGTTCGTGTGTTCTCTATATAAATTCTGTGGTATCTGTTAAGTTTTCCAGGGCACGTAGATTAAACAATAAGAATTCTTTTGGACAAGTACAGTTTTTCTGTACATTTTTCTTTCATTTTTGTCTGCTTTCCGAAAATGTGTTTTAAAAATATAGCTTTCCTGAGACTTACGGAGGGCTTACTTTTCCTGTTGACACAGTAATACATTTTCCACCTTGTTTCAAGTGGTTTGTAACAACAAAAAACAAGCTTCTGTACCAAAGAGTAACATACACCGATGCCTTTTTATGTTTTGAATTCGTAATATTATTTTGTAACTGCTTTAAAATCGAGATATCAAAATGTCCAATAATTGCCAACCTGTTGTGGAAACAAACAAAAATTGTTTTTTTTGACAAAATTGACAAAATGTCCAATTTCTATATCATAATTTGTTACAGCACATTCATCGGAATATTATTAAGATCATTTGTGTGTCTTAATTCCCAATGATTCATCTACTTTATAGCTTCTTAGTTCAGTATTTCAAGCTTATTTGTTCTTTTACCTGCTATAAAATTTCTAGAGACAGGCATCTCTTGTATTTCTCTGGCATTTATGGAATACTGTATGTCATGATATTATCTCTGCTCTTTAGATGGTAATGTAGATTTCTAAGGAGACATAGTTTCCCATCTAATGCCTTTAGTTCTTTACTGGTTATCTTTATACAGGATCTTTAAGGAGTTCTGTACTGGTCCATATACAGTACTAAGAATAACAAAAACAGCAACATTACTTTTTCTACTGATAATAATAATATAAAGGCATGTTGGTGTAGAGCTGGGGGACTTTGGCTCAATTCCTGCAGTACTATCTGTGTGGAATTTGTTCTGTTTCTTCTTGTGTTCACGTGGGTTTCCTTGGGGGGCTCTGGTTTCCTCCCACAGTCCAAAGTCATACTAGTAGCCAATATGCATGGGCAGCATCACTACATGGAACATAGAGAAGTAAGACTCTGCTCCTCGAATGGAATTAAGATGGAACAGACCTGCTAGAGCCCAAAATGGAAGTACACCAGGATTAACATGAATATTCTTTCAAATGGTGTTAAGGGATCTGTTTGTACACTTGGCTGGGTAAAAGTGGTCATGAACTCAGTTTAACATCTCATATGATGGGCAGCACCTCCTACAGCACAGTGTTCCCTAACCACCATCCTGAGTCTTTGGTTAGAAATTCAACCAGGAACTGACCTGGATAAGAGTGCTACCTACAGTACCAGCACAATAATACCGCCAACCTGGTTTGTCTTTGAAGACACCCAACTGCGTACTAACTAGGTCCAGCCGAGCTAAGATTCTAATAACTGGTAATATCAGGAAAAAAGAAAGTGAAGATAGAGAAAAATAAGAGATTTTCACTGTAAAACTCTCAGGACTTAAGGCGATTTGTGTTGGATGCAGTGAAAGCTGCGTGGTTTTACTGTAGTCTCTTTGGCCTCCTCACCGTGTAATTTGAGAGTCTGATGTCGCTGACTTTATAGTGTCACTGACTCCGAGACCTCCTCAGTCATCTGGCTTCACAGCAACCAGTGTCTGCCCCGCATGTGAACTGTCCCACACAAACTCTTTTACTCAAGCAGATGCTGACCACAGCCGGGTTGTGTAGCAAACAATAAAAGGACAAGAAAGTAGATTCTACTACCAGGATGCACATGTTGGAAGTCAGATTTAGAGAGTGCAGTTGCAGAAGAAAGCCTTCATACCTCAAAGCTAGTGAGCAACCAGTGGCTGGTGGCTGGGTAAAATCTCCAATATGGCCATTTCTCTGTCTCAGAATAAAGCAATGGTGAAAGTAACAATATTCAGACCATATAAAATTGACGTGGTGGGGAGTGTTGTGTTTCACTCTGCATTGATTGATGTCAATTGCTATACATTTTAAAATTACACTATATTCTAAGGAGTATATACAGTACTTGCATTATTCTAAAAGCCCCAATTGCGCCCTCTGCTGCACTTATAGTTGTACATCAACTAAATTGTTACAGAAATAATATTGAAAGTGCTGCATATTGATCTTATAGTAAGAAGAGCTCCTCAGATTTGTTATTAAAATGTGAAATAAAGTTCTGAATTATTTTGAAATTATTTTTAAGACAACTGCTTCAAAGCATTTTTTTTGAAAAATCGTGTGTGAAGGGGAGAGTTAGATAGAATATATTGTATGTGATGTCATTTCTTAGTCAGCAATGCCTGCTAACTATAGAAGTGCTGGACTGGGAGAGGAAGTCTTCTGATGTTTTAAAGCAGATGGACTTTGGGAGTCCTGGCCACATTATGGAAGGACATATTTGTGAGTTCAGCTGTTTGTGTCAAAGCAATCTGTGAAAAGTCAAGGAGGTAGGATTGACAAGTGTCTAACCAAGTCATCAGATAAAATGTACACTACTACAGTATTACTGCATTCCTGTGTGCTACTGCTGCAATAGATGAATATATTCTATGAATTGCACATTCATCAATAAGGATGTGATTGTTTCAATTTTCCTTTTTATTCGTAATTAGAGAAATATTCCTCTAAAGTATAAAAAATATGCAGAAGACTACAAAATGTTGAAACTTTAAAATGTTTTGTCAATAGATATAATGGATCCTTGTTTAGTACATTCCATTGTGTGCGTTTTGTCTGTTGATATGTCATCCTAAGCCACATTGCTTTATTAACCTTCATCACCTCCAAGTGACTGAAAGATTTAAATGATATTTTTTTGTATAAACTTTAATGTACTATAGTACTGTAGGTGGGTGATAAAGCAGTTAATCAGAAGTGCACATGGTTCAACTTTCTATACAGAGCAGAAATACAAAGGGAAAAATGTACTGTACTGTACATTATCACAAATGAATAATTAATTTCACTTTTCTTGACATGAAAATGCAGTGAACAAAGCAACACATTTTCCCTCTCTGAACATTGAAGTGTATAATCAGACTACTGACCCTTATGTGAAGGCATTCATTTCCATGGATATGTATAGTATTCCATACTTTTTACTATTGAAGTTCACAATGCAAGAAACGTTGAAGTAGACTTACTATAGACATCTGATACGTGTTTATTCAACAACTGGCTCTTCAAGATTTATTTTGAAGATTTAAGTTTAATGCTTATTTATTAAAATGTTACTTTTAATGGCTAATTAAAATCTACAAAAGTAATATAGATAAAAATGATGACTTTGGTACAGTAGCTAGCCTATTGCTGTGTAAAGTTTGTATGATCTATTTGTGGCTGCATTACTTTCTCTGGCTGTAGACATGCTTGTTATTACTTGTTCCCCATATGTATGTGAGTGTGTATACTTTGCTATGAACTGAAATCCCATCCATGGTACAGCCTGTCTTGCTCTTGTTGTCTTTTAAGTTATTCTCTGGCTCACCATGAACCATACTGGACTAAGCAGTTACTGAAAATGGATAAATGTTAACTACGACTTCTTAAATCTTTCTTTAGAGACCTATAACCAAGGCCGCAATAACCAGGGAAGAGACAAATTCCAACTAGAGGAATATAGACTTTACCTTTCCACAATATACATGTTATCCATAACAGCTGAGTTTTAGCAGGCCCAATGGCATTCAGTGTGGATGTTTTCTGATTTCAAAATATTATGAACTTGAAAAAAGTAAAAAAGACAACAAAACTCAGGTCATTAAAAGTGGAGACATCAGAAATGAGTGCCAAGTGTTGAGGTATGTCTGGTATGTACTAGATACATATTTAAGACTTTTCCTCAGTCACCCCTTGATCGCCTGCACAAAAACCTATTTTCATAGGAGCAAAATGCTTTCACAGTTGAACCTACCCGAAAAGTTGGTTTGTAGAAAAAATGTTTTTCTATTAACAAAAAATGGTATAGTCAGAACAGTACTAGCTGATCAAGTGTTTCTCCCTTTAGATGGTATTTGGACCGTTTTAGCTTGATCTTCTCCCTCTCATTAATGCTGTGATTAAGAATCTGTGACTCTTAACACTATACCATCTCAGATAGCTTAACATACTTCCACATGCTGACATTTGTTGTGACAGCACTGTGGAGGGTTTTGCAGGGTTGAAATTGCATAGAGAGAATAAAAACTAGAAAACATTGAAGAAAAACTCTGGCAGGGTTTAGCAGACATTATTTATCCTCCAGTATTCCAAAGTCTACTGAGTAGTGGCATGTTAAGTGCATGATGCTTAAAAACTCAGGACAGCTGAGACTGCATCTTACAGTCCTGCGATCGGCTGTCTCCAGCCGCGAACAATTTTTCTTCTGAAGATTTCTTCTGAAGCATTCAAATGAATTGATGAATTGTCAACACAACTTCTGTTTGCAATTTATAACTCAGTCTTAAAAAGAGAGTGAGGAGCAACATGGTCAGGTGCTGAATTCAAGAGCATATCAACTCCTGGAGGAATGAAACCATTTGTGTCGAATCTCAGGATTCAGAATGAAGTACACTAATTTCTACCTGGTTCCATTTTATTTTTTAAAGTAAAAACACAAGAGCTCCATTTTACATGTAAACTATTTCAATATTTGACCCATAGAGAGCACTGTCCCACACTTCTGAGCTAAATATACAGTGACTAATGCATTCCAACACTGGAATGGTAAGCAAGCTATTTTAATTTTGCTTGTATACATCAGAATTGATTTATTTTAATAGAAAAGACAGCTGATAATACATTGCAGCTTTCAATGGTGATTCAAAGTTAAAAACTACCCGGATACCATCTTTACAATGCTTTCAAGGAAAAAATGCCACCTGGTGACAACGTGATACAACTGTTTTGTTTTGTGTGTGAAGAACAGACACATCTGAACCTGGTGAATGGAAATATGAGCCAAACTTTATTGATAACAGAACATAAAGGACACTCTTTTAAATGCAGTACCACTACAACAACCATAGAGAGAATGGCCGAGAGAATCAATAGTCACAAAAATTCAACAGTTTTTACTGATTTTAATGATTTGGGTGTTTATCCTACTATTCTGATCATGTTAACTTTGTGTTCATTTTTAAGTAAACAGCTTTTCGACATCCATCTTGAGTAATGGCTGTTATCTTTCCCGGTGAAGTTTCCTAATCAAGCATTTCATACCATACTGTATACAGTATATCTTTGGATCACCCAAGGTACAATTACCTGCACAGTTTGAACTTATCCACTCAATTGCTTAGAGCTGATGTTTTGTGTTTATATTTGATATTTGTACCAGTTTTTTTTACTCAAGATTGGTCATTCAGTAGGTAGGGATTATAATCTGTCTCTATCTGTGTTAGAGTTTTCATTTGCTCCTTATGTTCACATGGGTCTTCTCTGAGTGCACTGGTTTCCTCTTACAATCCAAAGACATGATGTTTGTGTGCCCAGTGATGAACTGGTGTCCTGTCCAGGATATATCCCCATTTTATAGACTTTCTATGTCAGGTTAGGTTTCAGTGCATTAAAATCCTCTAAATAAAAACGTGATACTGAAAATGGATGGTCACAAAATGTCAAAGGATAGCAGAATACAAACTAGTTTTCCTAGATGTTAAAAGAGTACTGCAACATTGTCTGTATTCTGAAATAATGAAGGCAGCACAGCAAACACACAGGTTCTGCTTCAGGGAAATTTCTAGAACAGGACCAATGAATAACGTGTTTTTTAAAGATTTTTATTTTTGATCTTGAAAAGTAAGGAAGTATTAATAACAAATTAGTTGTGATTATGGTCCAAATTGTAACCAACAACATAAGTTTTGATTTTAATACCTCAAAGTAGAATATACATTTGGGGAATTGTACTGAATTAATTCTTCAAAACTCAGATTTTGAACTCAGGCCAAGAAAATAGTGGGCTTTTAAAAATAAAACATCCATTTACAAGAATCTTTTTTTAAATATGGAATATACTGGAAAGCAATATTATTTAATATTAATATACATTTATTTTATAGCAATATCCTAATATTGACTACAACAGCTGGAATAAAAGAACAATAAGATACAGTATTTATTTCAGAGAATAAGAGAATATTTTCCTCACAATATTCATGCTTTTACCCCTGAATTTATCACCATCACCATCTCCATCATCATTATCGTTGTTGTTATTTTTATCATTATTTTAATGTATTACTTTAAAATGAAAGTTTTACATTTTGGTAGTTCTGAATTTGCTGTTATTATTATGGGTAGCTGTATTTCTACAGTCATTTATAATACTGTATATTAATGGCTAATCATTTATCAATTTTCTTCTGATTTAGGGATGTGGGGGAGCCAAATGAATACTAAGATTTTGCCGTAAAGATTGTTGAAAGATGTGGTTGCTTTGAACTACAATATTTTGTTGAAAGCTCCAATAGTCCAGAATGAGATTTTCTCTCTCAAGCTAATGTGCCACAAAAAGAGAAACTCGTTGTTTTCATTTTGGCAACATTATCCAGTAGTTAGTAGCACAGCTTAAAAGCAAATCACAAATTAAAAAGAAGCTAACAATGGTTTGTGTTAGGCTTACAATGTCTTCTGTGGTTATTTTTAATATGTATCATAGGCTTTCGTAAAAAAAACAGTCTTTTCAATATGTATTCATATTTTCTGTATCCACAAAGATACGTCAAAATCCATTCAGTGTTTGTTATCGCTGAGCCATATTACTCACCCAAGTGCTGCTTTCTGTTTTTTTTTAAATAATATTGAAATGACCAAAATGATGATGAGGTTAATCTCAATCGTGTAAGAAGCAATAATTGACTAAGGACCTTGCTAGATTTGTGAAATACTGTATGTTTTAACAATCTTGCACTCAACATCTTGGATATCCCCAAAAGCCATACTGCTAAAAATCTGTCAACCAGAGCTCTCTTCTCTTATTTCCTGTGTCACCAGTATGCCTTAGAGTACTTTCTTGGTGCTTTTTGCAGCATATAACTAGCATCCCTCAGTGCTGCAGAGCTGCTTCTTCGTATTAGTTCTCTGGGGTGGCTTGCCATCATCATCAGATAATCCAGCTAGTGTTGACATCTTAGATTTACGTTGATCCACTTCAAAGTCTTTACCTTTCCTCAGCCTCAGGTGTCCTACAGCAGAACCCTGAAAGAAATCAGGATTTCCACTGCAGTTCCCCCTGGCAATTGAGACAAGAGCTTTAGACTTCTGACTGCTACTCATAGGTACCAATGGTTTGCAAGGAAAGGTGTTCTTTTTGAGTGATGTCTCTCTTCTGATACCACAATTACTGCCTTGGAAGTGAGCTGAATGTCTTTCAGGGACTGAACAAAGTTTCTTTAATCTTGTCTGGGGTATTGGTGTTTCTCTGAAAGAATCATGAGAAATATTTAAGACGGTCTTTTCCAGCCCCGTTTTTGCATGCTGTTTCATTCCTTGGAGGTTTGATTCTGTACCCATGACTTCCAATTTCTGGGCAGCTATTGCAGCTTCCTGCTCAATTTCCTTAATTTTCTGTTGCTGTGACTTCTTGACATCTTTGGAGACCTCCAAGGGAGCCAGCTTCACAGGCCTTCTTGGCAATACATTTTCGGATTCTTTCTGTATGGCCTCTTGAGGCTGTGACTTGACTTCAGCGTGCTCCCTCTTTACTTGGCTTTTAAGAAGGGATCGTCCAGCAGTAACCCGAGCCTTGTCCCGCTCTCCATTGCTCTGTGACAGATGGAAGCCAGGTGTTTTTAAATCTGTGCCATTTGTAACTGGCAATCCGAGGTTAAGGACACTCACATCGCTGATTGTGTTTTTAATTTGGGTGGTAGGCAGATCATTAATCTGGGGTCCCTTAAAAAACAGTAAAATGAAGATATACACTACTGTAAGATAAAACATAGAGATCAACAGCTGTTATAAGAGTTGTATCATAAAACCTATAGAAGAATTAGGTCTTTAAACAAGTGAACTATGATTAAAATTCTTTTTAACCATCCAGTTCTTTTTAAAAAACTAAAATTGTAAGGGAATTTTCATTTGACAAAATGCAGCATTTAACATACTTGTAGACAGGGTGATCTGAATCTTTCAACATACTGTATATCCTTATCTGTTGTGTATTAGCAAATAGAAATGTTGTAATCTGTCTTTCTTTTCTGTTGTTTTTACTTTAAGAGCGTTAAATGTTACAGTCTCTTTAAATTTACCTTTCATCTAAATTTGTAATTTGGAAAGGTTCAGAAATTAAAAGCTCTTACCTGGCAGTACTGTACAATTAACCCATAAGCATGTACATTTATCTGGGTTTGGCAAAGATAACACTAAAAATTAACTAAAGATATACAGTAAAAGTACTTAATGTACTGTACACATTTTGATTTCAGGGACTTTTTGTGCTTGTTAATGATAGATAATTGAGAATTATAGATAATTTCAAATTTTATTTAGCTTTTTTTACCTTCTCTTTTACCTATCACTTTTACCACTGCCTAACTTTTGCCATGTGTACCCCAGAGATGTTGAAAATGCTGTTTATTCCAGAGCAAAGCACAGGCAGAAAAAGCCAATTCGCTTTCCTATACAACAGTACTTTACAAGACATGTACAGTAACTAACATTCCTTTGTTAATTTATGAACATTAAATCATCCAAAAAACTGGCAAGGAAAGGATTTTGTAAAGTTGCCTGTAGAAATGTGCCTTTGGTCAGGCACACTTAACTTTGTACAGTAGATGTGATCAGGTATTTTAGTGTTTGCAGGTGTTTTTTTCCTCCAGATCATAAATCTATGACAAGTGGCAAAACTTCAAATAAACCAGTAAGAGTCAAGTAACATGTACTATGACAAAAGCCTGCCTTGCATATTACCACATTAATTTAAGACTACAATGTACAGTAGAAAGAAAAATGTTAAAAGAAGATAATAATGATCTCAGACATCACCTATACTTGTTTTCTTATGATTCACAAGTTGAAATTTTTGAAAAATATATATATACAGTATATATTTGATTTTACAGTTCTACAAATTAAAATCTGTATCATCACATTGTTTCATGTGAAATTGTATACAATTTAATGCTTTGAAATGTTGTTGCATTGATTCAAGTTTCAAAATATTTTTTTAAAAGAAGCATTACTTACAAATTGACCTGCTAGCCTTTGCTTTCTTTTAAACATTTCCCAGGGAGTGAGTACGGATTGCAAATATTCTGTATCTCGGTATCTTTGGCAGGATGATGCAGAAGTAACTTGGCTTTAGTGATTGACATTGCCTGGGACAGAAGCTTAACAACATTTCTGTAAGGTGATTAAAGAGATTAGGGTCACTTCACAGGCAGTGAAATCTCCAGTGATTTAAATCCTGCTCATCTTTGAACAGAGGCCTGGAAGCCAATACATTTACTGACTTACTCACAATAATACCTTTTCAAGAGGTATACAGTATGGTTGTATGACAAAAAAGTACATTTATTTATTAAACTGCAGTTTAAATTTTGTACTTAAATTCACTAGATGGAGACAAAGCCCACTATAATACAGTTGTAAAATGTCAGCATAGTGATGCCCTTTATTTTGCCAAGGTTTTGTGCATTAGAGCCGCGAGTGTCTTGTGCAATTAGTTTATTAAACAGTGCAGACTCAGACTCTGCTATTTTAGCTGATTTTGTTGCTATGTCAGTCCAGGGTTTTTTTTCTTTTTGCTGTTGCTTGTATAATTTAAGTGTGTGTTGCAGAGATACTGAATAGTCAGATTGGAATAATTTACTTCATAGCTAGTTCTACAAAATAAAGAAAAGAGGAAGATCAGCAAAGTTAAATGGAGTTAGCCCTGATTTCATTTAACTACATTCGGAGGAATATTTGCAAGGTGTTCCATTTTAACTGTAATCTACTGGAAGATTGAAATTGCTCCTGAAGTGATTCACTAAAGGCAAAGCAAGAGAGGTAAATGAGAAATAATGCAAAAAGTCGGGTTCCTGAAATTGGTTTCAGGAGGCATTGGTTTTAAGCTTTCTTCTGCATAATCAACATTCTTTTCTGTCTTCTTAAATCTAGGCCTTAGGCAAAATAAAATGTATTCATTTTAAGTGCTGTAACAGTCTTTTTCTAGCATCGGTAGGATTTTTGGGGCTTTTGTATGCTTTAAAAGGAGTTGAAAAAAACTCTGACTTGAGCTATCTTGATACTTTTATATGCTTACAAAAACATATTTTTATTCACAGTCATTAAAATACAACACAGTGAAGTAACAAAAAGTGAAGTTATAAAAGGTATAGAAAGTATGCAGGGATGGACAATGGAAAAAGTAAATAAGTGCTTGAGCGATACAATTTTGAGGAAAATATTTCTGCTTATTCAGCACTAGGGCACAATTTTTTTCATGGAAACTATTTTTCCTTTAGTTTTGCGATCCCTGGTGTTCAGCCCCATTGTTCATGTTTCAAACCTTCTTAAATTAGAGGAAAAAGTAGGATATTATCAAGGATTTTATTGGTGTTAACAAAATCTGCACCCAACTGTGCGATTTGAATGGAAGTTTGCAGTTTCACAAATGAGTGTTCATAGCAGAATAATTAATAAAGTTCACATAGGCTATGACTGTATAGAAATAACTATATTAATACATATTTGAATAACACATTTACTATAGAGCAATGACATTATATGAAAACCTGGTAGTGTTGAATTATATCTCTGAAAGCTCTGTAATGGAAATTTACTTTATATAGCAGAACCTTGTTATTTTTGATTCAATTTCATCATTTGTCCCTTTTTCCTGTTACCATGGTATGATTCACCACTATTTCTATTCGTATTACTGCATTTCACTTCTCTACCATTATACTGTACTAGATACCAGTTTTCTATGTTTAATTATGTTGAATTTATATTTACTGTACATCATGAGTAAATTGATGTTTAAATATTTGTTTGAAAAAAACATTTATCTCCATTATAAACAGAGTAAGAAGGTGATTAGCAGCTTGTAGCTGTTTTCAGTTTAAGTTCTTTGTAAGTTTTTGGTTTGATTTGTTAGTACTTCCCGAATTTTAAGGCCATGGTTAAGTAGTAGGGCTAGTAAGGCCAAGTAGGCTAACTGGCTCACTGAGTAATAAAATGTAATATAACAAACTAAGCAATTTTATTGAAAAGGGATGGATGTTACACCTCTTTAGCATGCAATATATTTTGGGTAGGAGTCACCCTGCAATACACACTTAGCATTTCAAAAATGACCGTGGGAGATCAACATACAGTAGCTATTCAAAATGCACAACTTTAATATAACCAATACTTTATGTGCAGTATTGATTCTGCTAATAATTAAAATTTAATAATGCAGTTTTGCCTCTTTTTGCAAAGGAGTGAATTGGGAAGGGAGCAAGTTAAATAGTTCTGTTTTACAGCATGCACTGTACCCCTGATTGAAGGTTACTTAGCTATACTAAATCCTTAGCTATACTAAAATATAACAGTTTCTGTATCTGACTGCTTCTCTGCACATTATTTTCAGAGTTTGCGCTCTCAGTTTAGGAATTATTAGCACGACATGAAAGTATCCATTATTTCTCAGAATATGTCTCCTGTGGTAAGTCATTCCTGTATGGTTCAAATGAGTCAATATCAGGTCTCAGGAGTAATGTGTTACTATCCCTACAGTTGTGCTTCCCACATGAAGGCCTTAAATTATATGGAGGAATGTGTGAAATCAATTCTTTTGGGCAATTATCACATTTAAGATGGTTCACTGCATTTAATATTTGCATGTTTCCAGTTAAGAGTCCAGCCTCCTTCTATAAAAAAAGACTGTAACTAAAATCAATATCATCATTCTCTTATTTTTTATAAATGTAACATTATAGTGCAGTTCTTAAAAATTAATTTTCTAATTTGAACATAACACAGTAATATAGCAAATGATTCATTTATTTTATATTACTGTATCTGTTCTTTTTGTATTTTTAGGAATGTATTTTCATTTTTATATATACTACATAATGTGTACATTCCTTTTTAAGGAATGTAATATTTTTCTCACACTATAGTACACTATATAAATCAATTTAAATATTTGCAGTCTTCTAAAAAATGGTACAATAAAAAAGTAACCCTGTGAAAAAAACATTTATTGTCATCTTAAATCTGAAGAAAATAATCAGAAGACCTACAGTAACTGTCAATCACATTTAGATAATTTAACATTTTTTAGTAGTGTATCCAATGCAATCTTGGTACAATAATGTACTACAAATCAAACTGTAATGCAATCAGAAATGTAGTCATTGCAAGGACTCCATCCTATCAAAATATTTATTTCTTAAGAAAATCAGCTTCAAATTACACTATTATTACTTTCTCAATACATTGTAAAGACACGTCTAAAACAATTATCATAGTTTTACTTTTAGCAATATTGAAGGTGATAGGCGTAATTCTATTAGTTAACTAAGAAATTGCCAAGTTGTGCTTTCATGTCATATCTTATCAAAATAATATAATCTATATAGTTAATACAGAAATTAGCATGTAATCACTCAACCAGTTCCTTGAGGAAGCTCTTCAAGGTGACAAGTCTGTCCAGGGAAGCAATTGTGATCTCTAACACTAACTGATAAAACACTTTCACCCATTAACATGTGCTTTAATTTTATAGGTTGTGTAGCTACAGTGTTGATGAACCGGATATCTAAAGTTGGGGAAGGTGTGTTTACCTTCCTGAGCATGTGCCCCTGGACGTGAGTGTCATGTAAGGACATGTAAACAAAGTTGTCTCTTTAATAGAGTGATTGCATGCTGACGAGACTGGGGAAAGACCATAAGGCTGTCTGTTTGCCAGTAACATCCAAAGTTTTTTTATACAATATGTGGTGGCAGGTAATGCTAATCCTACCTTCCCTGTCACAGGTCAATGTTCCATATTTTCATATTTTTCATATCAGTTTCTTACAAGCTAAATGTTTAATATACCTGAAGGAAGCAAGGTATGGTAAGGATAATATGAAAAAAGAGACATCAAACTCACATATTGTCAGAGGTGGACTGACAAGAAATAATTAGGTACACTAATCCTTCATGGCATCATTAGTTTGGAATTCAGCCTCCATTGCATTTTGATTTTATCTGCTTAAGGGAAGTATCATATTAAAAAAAGTTGGAGAACTTATTTTCAAAATGGCTGGAGTCTTACAAAAGCTATTTTTTCTCCTTGTAAAAGATTATATTATTATGTTGATACTCATATTCTCTTTACACAACAAACCGAGGTACAATTCCGTCAGGTTACTTTTTCAATAGTTTTCTCTGAGTCTGTGGCATGCCTAAGAGTTTTAATAGATGATATGCCAGGGGAGTTATTCTTTTTCTGTCAGATTTAATGAGAAAAAACAAAACTGTAGAACCGAGAATAGTGGATGCGAGGAAAAGTTGCTTTAATAGGAATGGGAAAAGAAAAACGGTGACAACATGTTCTTTTAAATACAGGCCCTCTCAATTGGGAAGGCACTGTAATATTCTTTTAGCCTTTCAATGACGTATTAATTGACTTTCACATTTTTGGTTGTTTACTGTTATCATGCAAATTGAAATGGAATTCAAATCATTAAACACTCTGTAAACTGCAAATTAAATGCTTTCAAGGGTTACAAAATTGTGATAATGTACCTAAAAACGTGCTTCACAATCATAGCTGAGGCTCCATCATGCTATGGAATATTCAAGAAAAGAACATCACCTAAGCCATTTTTAAGTCTCTTAAATTCAGACAAAGCTGTTCAATGTGAGGTCCGCTTCAGCACCTGTTCATTAAATAGCTCATTGTGATGGCAAAACTGTCCTCTGAGGCAACTGGCTTTATAAACATCATCATTTGAGATGCGAAAAATTACAGGCTTAATGCTGAGAATAGTCTCAGTTCCTTTACCACTGTTTTTATTGTGTCGCCTCTTTAGGTCCTTGACGTCCAAGGCTGACAATTTAATTATTAGGGTGCATGTAGGGATAAATAGCATTGCTATGCACGGCCTCCCACCTATTAAGCACTAAGTTGAAAAATACAGCTGCAAAAAACCCTGTAGATAAATGTCCATGGCTCATTTTCTGTCGACATCCTTCCTGCTTTTGTCAGTAAGAGATACACTTTCTCCCACTGAAAACTGTTTTTAAACTTAAGGTAGAGGTAATTAGCATTGGTTGTTGGGCTACATTTACCATGATGATAATGATAATAATAATTATTAGTGGCAGTAATGCTGGATTCATCAATAGTGCGAACACCATTATTGTATGTAGTAGGTGCCTCATCTTTGTGCTTTTGACTGAAAATGATCATCGACCTCATTTCTTGTGGGTTCAGTTTTTATTGTTTGTTTATTGGTAATATTGGTGCAGGTATCGTACAGAGGACTAGATTTTAATACCAGGAAATAACCCCTGTCTTTCTATGCAGCAGAATCTCAGAGCAAAATACTAGCTCGTGGGTTTTTATTTTAATAATAAACACCTTTCAGGATTGCTAATTATTCTATTCAGGGAGCTGGTCCAAAAGCTAATAAAAAAGTTTAATGATAAATGAAAAATATTTTTTATGTTCATAATTACCAATTGCCTGGTTTATTTATTGATGTTGTTTCAATCTTTGAGCTCAGACTATTTTAACTCTTGACTACCGGAATGGCACGCATTTTTTATTATGTGGTTGTTTTTTATTAGATGAAAACATTTATTCAGATACTTGCTTCCATATGCCAGGAATCATGTTGTGCTCAAAATCAGAGCAAAAATACAGGACTTAAATATAATGGCCCTTTTACCTGTTTTTAAGACAATATAGTCAATATTGGATCTTTTGGTGTTGTGCATCAGGGAAATTTCACTATGTCAAGAGATACAATTTAAGAAAATCAGTTCCTTCTATAACAGCTGGTCAAAAACAGGATGAGTATTGCCACCCTACACTCCCTCTATGTGCTTATTTTCATTAATAATGACTGTTGATAAACATGGTTGTATAAATGTGTTCCCAATATCATCAGTAAGACATCTTTAGGGATCAATACATGAAATTGTCTTTCATTGATCCTCATTAGAGGTTTAATAAAGTGTAAGGTATTTTGTGGTAAGATAATATTTGAGGTCTGTAATGTAGTTTAACCTCAATGAGAGGACAGGGTAATCGTACAGTCCTTACTGAAGCATTGATCCTCCTGTAGTCTTTCTTTGTCACTTGCACAGGGATAATCTAAGAAGAAAGAGAGCACAAATACTGTACCTTGCACAGAGGTCTCAGTTTTGACAAAGGAAATTGTTTGACAAAGGGAATTTTAGTTTAGAAAGTCAAGTTTAAAAAGATGAACACTTCTCACTTTTATTTTTACTTTTCAACAGATATGTGATTATCCTGTCCAAATGGATACTACAGTACATAGAAGTATAAATGGGAATGTAATGAATGGGGAAAAAATAGTAGTGAAAATTTAGTAGCAACATAGTTTTGAATTTGAGTACTTGGAGATCTTTTGCTGTGAAATAATGAATGTAAGCTATTTCCATGTTAAACCAATTAATAACACTAAGGAGTGTAATCCTGATTACCCCATAATAGTATAAAATAATTTAAATAGTATAAAATAATTTTCACACAGTATGCCAACGTTTTATTCTTTCAGTTACATTTTTGCTATGAGCCTTACATTTTAAGACTGGAAAACTATTGAGGGAGTACTCACATATGAAAACAAAAAAATAAAAGTGGTTTCATTTTGCTTTCAACACAGAAATCTTTCTCTGCTGAGAAGGAAAAAAAAGTGGAGCATATTTTAGACTACTTCAAAATGTCCTGAAAATGGAATGCAGGTTCCTGGTTCTTTCTGATCTTATAAAACCTAAGTGCAATTATAAGGCATCTATCTGCATGGACCTGAATTTGATTCAGGAAGATGAAAGCATTTCTTTGACCATACAGTACAACAAGGACCAAAGGAAGTAATGGTTCCTTTCTAAGCATCTACTCATTTCAATCTCTGTATTTTTTCTGTCCAGTAAAACAAACAATGTCTTCTATCACCATCACTTTTCCCTGAGTGTTGTTTCTTACAGTAGTACATGTTCAAAAGCCAGGTGTAAGTCAGCTAGCAACCCAATTAAACCTTAATAAAACAAGCATGCTTAATGCTGAATTTCCAAGGCATTATTTTTACAAATTAAAACCTTAAACAGACTGCTACACGATGCATTGTTAAGGTTCAGAGCACCAGGTGTTTAAACTATATAAATGAAGTTCTAAAAAAAAATTTGAGGTCACCAGTGTTAAGTTTTCAAAAAAAACAGGAGCAATATATTTTATTTATGAAATATTAAAGAACAATTAAGGAATGAAATGCTGCACATACTGTACACTGTTTCAATATCGATTTTCCAGAACAATAAGACACATATTCGAAACCTGTTGTGGTTGAAAACCAAACAGCTTACGGGGCAGGTGTACTAAGATAAGCCACTTAACTGGGGTCCTGCATCAACTAAGGTTGTGGATTAACCTACACATTTTAAAGCTCTTTCACAATTGTTGTGGTACCAAATTGAACCTTGACAGATTTCTTTAACCCCAGCCCTGTTTGTACCTCAAAAGATAGCAGCTGTTCTTTTACATCAAAACAAGATCAAGAGATTAAAACACAGCCTTTAACACTCTTGTTCAACAACAGTAAATTTTAAAATAATGCTTCAAAATTAGAGTGGGACAGTGGCACTGATGTTAGTATTTTTGCTTCACAACGCTGGAGCCCTAGGTTCAGTGCCTGGGGTGATAACTGCATCTGTGTGGAGTTCTCCCTGTGTTCACATGGGTTTCCTTTAGGTGCTCTAGTTTCCTCCCAGAGTCTGACAGTTCAAGACACACACTGAGCGTTATGTGATGTGATGGGTTATGTAAAAGCATTGATATAACACATAGGAAAGAATTTACAATTAAAAACACAGTCATAAATTATTAGCAGCAATGTACTACATTTCAGGTTTTGTTACAAATGAATCCATTCCCTGTTGACTGATTGCATTAATTCATCCTTTCTAAACAGTAAAACATCAAAGCTTGCTATTTTAAAATAAACATTTGATATTATACAGTATATAATATTATGTGTATTTAACATATAATGTCCATTATAAACACATTCTATATGTTTTACATGTGTAAGTTTTAGTAGCATTTAATTAGCCATGTACTATAAACAATGTTGTTATTTTTAATTACTTATCATCATAACTTCAATACAGCTCATAATTTAGTCTTCTAAAGGTGTACTAGCTCTCTACTTCAAATTTCTGTTTGTAGGTTTGTTATTGATGTATTTACAATAGAACTATATTTGTTCATTTAAGGGCTGTCTACAGGACTATAAAGAGGGAATCAAAATAGGTGATTCTGTTTTTTGGTAACATTAATACAGAAGTACAGAAGAACTCAGCAGCTACAGAACAGGCTGCTTTTGCCCTTGTTGGAGCTCATTAGTGTAGTGTAGCTATGTTGTAAATGAGCTCCTGTTGTTAGGTTGTCCTTCATTTCAATTGGCAGCTCTAGTTATGGCTAAGGACAAAGCTTCCCAACAGATTTTTAGGACATCAAATAAAACTTTGTTTAATTTAATATTGAAATGAATCGCAGAATAACAACAGTGAGATATGAAATCCTCAAATAGGTACCCATGCAACTCACCACGCTAAGTGAAAAGCAGTGCAATTCATGGCACTGTTCAAAATGAATACAGTACTGTATCTTGTGCTTAAGGTGCTGAAGTAAAAATTGCAACCTTATTTTTAATCAATGAAATGTTATACTTGTACTATGTTTAATGACAATATAAGAACATGAGATAGGTTACAAAAAAGGTTAATTAGATTAATCTACAGTTGCCCATTTGGTAGTTAGTAGCTAATTGATTCAAGGATCTAATATACTGCAGCTGTTTTCTGAGGAAGGTACAATAGTGTATTGTCAGTGAATTCACTGGTCAATGGTCAAGATACAGTACATGGTGTAGTAGTTCTTGGAATCAAGCCCCCAGCCTTCGGCCTGACAAGCATTCACATTTGAACACAGGTCATGCTTGAGCAAAAGAAAAAAATACTGTTGGTTCTTGCTAAAAGGTGAGTGTCTGTGCATAATGAAGGTGGACTTCAGATGCTTCCCAGTACCTACCAGTCTTATACCATACCTCACAGAGCAGACACCTGATAAAAGTGCATGCTTTCCCCTTGACACACACTGTATCCAGTTATTTTGTTACCTATACTAACTATTCTTTTGGTGGGCCAGAAAGCAGGCTTAGAGGTGTTAATTGATAACTGGTTAATAGACTACACAATGAATGTCCAATTTTATGATTAAACGTTTTAAAGAAAAAAAATAATTATGTCAGATTTTGAAGCTTGGGCACTTGTTACGTTGATCATTTGATATACGTTTTTGGGAATCTGTCCGTAATTGCTAGTTAGCATGCTGGAAGGCACATACCTCAGTCTCCCAGTTCTCTGGCACAGAACACCAATTTGTGCCTCCGTATACTTCAGTGAACACATCACTTGTAATGTTCGAATGTTTCCCTAACTGCCTGTAAAATATAGATACATTGAAGCTTTAATAAATATTGCCCTTAGGCCCAACTGTTGTTGCTGTAAATAGGCCCATGTGTAATTCACAGTAAATGGCCATATTTCATCATCTTGTCAAAGAAATACAATATGTTTTCACAATCCGTCACTAGAGTTCATTTACAGTTCACACTTAGCAAAGGGAATTCAATTTTAAAAACATTTCTCTGTATGTAAGAAGAAAGCTTCTTTTCCATATTTCCAATTTTAGACTACTTCCTAAAACCTTCAGTGTTATTTATGCAATGTCTTAGCATTAGCATTTCGGTGCAGAACAACTTTTTTCTATAAATGCAAGGTCTGATGAGACTGTCATTTTACTAAATTAAGGTTGGTAAGTTTGTCTTTGATTTAAGAAATACATTATTTTGTAGTGTTTAGTGAGAAAAATGGTTTTGAACAGCAGGTCCTTTGCTTTCTACCTTATCACAACTAAATTGAGTACTTTGGAACAGGCCTTTCAGGGACATCTGCCTTAGGTCTTTCCATATCTCAGAAATTATATCCAATTTTAGTATGATGTCCCTTGCATTTTCATCAGCACAGACTGAGAATGCACTTCCTCCTGAGGCAAAGAATGTTCCTTTTCAGATTTTAAACTAGTGTTAAAATGACTTTACAGCTCAGATGTATTAGTTTTTCATAATATTAGCTGAAGCAATATATGTATGCCACAAAATGAGATACTGCCTTTCTTAAGGCTATACTGAATATATGTAACAAATACATTAATTAGATTGTGAGTGCATTGTGACTGTTTTTACCAGTGAAGCAATTCATAATATGGATTCCCCCCCCCCTCCAGATACTCACAGTACTCATAAAACTGAGTAGTTTTCATAGATTGTTTTATTACTTCCTGTTTTGACAATACTGAAGTTTTAAAGTAACATATTTAATACACTTAATTTCGTTTACTATTTAAAATGGTTGATAAAGCATAACTGAACACATTCAAAAGCATAATTAAAGTAGGGAATTAAAGGTATGGAATGATACTGATTTCACATCACTACTTTAAACACACAGCAATCAGAACAAACAAAATATTAGAAAGCTGGCAGGGCATGCAAATGGAAAAATAAATTAACTCTTACATTAAAAAAACTTTAAAGAGGCTTTAAAGGGAAATCTGTACAGTTTGTATCACCTGTAAACAAGGTGAATCTAATTCAGTAAAGAGTATTAAAATAAAACAACTTACAGTAAAATCTTCATTTTGATTGGAATACTCTTTCCATTTGAAATGACTGCAAAGAAACTCTTTTAAACATTATTATTGTACTTGTACAAAATAAATGAAGAATAAAACATTATTTTCACAAAAGGAGAACCAGAAGAGAACAGTGTAGTAATGATTTGGAAACTCATATGAGCAGTCCACCAAGCAATAGGTAAAAGCACAATAAAATAGAACAGATATAACATGAGCCTAGATCAGTCTAAACACATTAACAACAACACATGACCCCTTGGGATTTCTATGCAGATCTTTCAGTCATGCTGTGGTCAATGGAAACCTTTTTGGCTGCATACAGTTGATCTACATTAACTCCAATAAGTGTTTGTACACTCTTGTAGGTGGAATATTTCTTGGAATTGGCATTAAGAAGAAATAAATATCAGCATGGTGATAGCTAACATTTCTAACACTTTAAAATTCTTGTCATTTGACCTGAATTACTGGCACCTTCACAGGTACATTACCATAACTTCTATTTCACAGTTTGATGCCATAGCACCCCAAACATTTCAACATTCTGTCAGAGGTTTTTCTGGATTTTCCTTAAAAGTGAATTCCACTTATCTCTTGAGTTTCTGGGGATCAAACTTGACTGTTTTTGTGCTATTCTTTACCACTAGCTTAACTCAATTGTATTATCAAGTTTCTCCCTAGTATCCTTTGCTCCTGATCTAAGCACAACTTGTATTTTTGGCCATTTGAATTGTGCTATGCACATAACTACTCAGATGCACTTGTATCTCTCATCTCCCTTTCTTATCTTCTTCTGTGGCATCTCTGCATTGACCCCCTTCCCCCCACCCAATGCACTGTAGGTGAAGACGAAAGAATAAGTTGTGGCTTATGCAATCAGAAATGTAATCATTGCAAGGACTCCATCCTATCAAAATATTTATTTCTTAAGAAAATCAGCTTCAAACTACACTATTATTACTTTCTCAATACATTGTAAAGACACATCTAAATCAATTTAGATGATACTTTAACAATAGTTAACAAGAAACTTTAACAATAGTTTCACTTTTAGTAATATTGAAGGTGACAGGCGTAATTCTATTGTTAGTTAACTCTAAGAAATTGCCAAGTTGTGCTTTCATATCTTATCTTATCAAAATAATATAATCTATAAAGTTACTACAGAAATTTGCATGTAATCACTCAACCATTTCCTTCTTGAGGAAGCTCTTCAAGGTGACAAGTCTGTCCAGGGAAGCAATTGTGATCTCTAACACAAACTGATAAAACACTTTCACCCATGAACATGTGCTTTAATTTTATAGGTTGTGCAGCTATTGATGAACTGGATATCTAAAGACCGAAGGATCTGAAATGGCATTAACTTTTTTTCATGCTGATGTGAGCCTGCTGTGTCGCTTCATACTGATATGTCCCATCTGTCTCACTTTCTTCCATAAACTACTAACAGAAACTGCCTGCACTCATCCACAAGTTGACTTCCCACTTAAAGGACTCCCAAAGCAAAATCACCTCTATCATACAGTACAAACACTTTCCTGTTGCGATCTTTACTGTATGTCATAGCTCAAACATGGCTTACACTCTCCTCCTCTCAGCTTAACCCACAAAATATTACGATTTCTGGCCTTCTTCAGATTTGCCTGAGGTACTGAATTCATTGCCACTAACCACACCTTTCATCTTTATTCCTGTGTATCAATCCTTTTGTTTGGTCTGAACATTTTGAACATGGACTTTATATATTATTATGTATATTGTTTTCTGGGTTGGGTTTTCATACACTAACCCTGAACTGAACTAAGAAGTTATTGAAGATGGATGGATAACTCAAATCTGAACATCTACTTTACTATACTTTATGAAGGAAGTCAAACCACAGTATTTACAGGCTATGTTGGATAGACTAAATAGTTTAAATTAGCCTATTTGTGTCTAAGACTGCATAATATAAATTTGAAAAAATGACATGTTATTACAGAATAAAATGAAATTATATCGGGCATAGACTTTAAATTTTCTACGAGATAATAAGTTAAATATCATTTCTCTTTCATTAATTAATCTCACAGTAAAACTTTCTACTATTATAACCTAATTGGGTTTATAATTAAAAATATAATTAAAGCCTGCAGCTCTACCACCTTCGGGCTTGGTCTTGCTTAATTTTGAAATCTGAAAGACCTGCTTAAATCTCAGCTGAGGAATTTGAGGAAAATGAAAAAAAAATAAGATCAAAGAACAGAGAAGTTCAGTTGCAGCCTACCTTCACAAGTCCACACAAATATCCAGAAATTGTGAAAGGTGTTTTATTTATTTTGGAGGTGTGGTTAACCTTTTATGAAGCTGTGGTTGAGGCTAAAAAAGCTGTGGTTGAGGCTACAACCACACATTAGGCTAAAAACCTGTAACTGTGACAAAGCTGAATACATTCAAACAATCAGTTTCTAACCTTGTCTTCCAATTCTGGCTCCAGAGACCTGGAGCCTATCCCAGCAAGCAATAAGCCAGGGTACACCCTGGACAGGACACCAGTCCACCACAGAACATACAGAGACACAAACATGCACACACTCAAACCAGGGCCAATTGTCCCAGAAGTCTATTAACATATGAGTTTTGGATTGTGGGAAGAAACCGGAGCACACAGAGGAAACCCATGTGAACAAGGGTAGAGCATACAAACTCTGTGCTGGGTACAGAATTGTACCCCGGACCCCAGGACTGTAAGGCAGAAATGCTAGCCACTGTGCTTCCATGCTGCCCAAGCTGAACACATTTTATTAAAATCTAGCCTGTTGAGTCTCTGATCAAATTCACTCTCATTTAAGATTCCATTGCTTTGTCACACCCATATGCTGCCATATGTCTGCCATCTGTCACCTCAGACATTTGTTGGATTTCACTGCATGATTGTGACTACTGTAAGGGCATTGATGTAAAGCAACTCAAAGCTATTTGTTATGAGGAAAAGGTCTCTATAAATCTAGACTCATGCATTCAATGTAGTACTGACTTTCCTAACATTTTTTTCTTTAAGGTTTGATTTAGGGAAGAATTTGGAATTTAGCAGATAGCAATATTTGTGTTCTGTGCTTTGGCAATCAGGATGTTGAATTACAGAATGATTTGTCCAATTCATTGGCATTTACATCCAAATGAAGCAGTTTTGATATATCAGAATTCTCTCCCATCAAATCGTTTTAAAAGATATTCCCTGCATGCAAGCAATTTTCTGCTGCTACTAATTTTAGATTTAGTCATTACTTGCAATTCCCACAGAAGCTGTTTGTGAATATCCATCTATTTTCTAACCGTTTCATTCAATTCAGGGTCGCAGGGAAGCCAGAGCCTATCCTGGCAAGCAACAGGCGCAAGGCAGGTTACATCCTTGTGCCTGTGTCCATTAAAGGGCAGACAGACTAACACACACTCACGTCTAGGGACAATTTTCTCAGAAACCAATTAACATACCATTATGTTTTTGGACATTGTGCGGAAACAGGAGCACCTGGAGGTACAGTAAACCATGCAAATAGAACAAAAACATACAAATTTTAGGCAGATAGTACCCCAGGTCTGGGAATTGAACCCAAGGGACTTGTGCGACAATGCAGAGAAGCTAACCACTGCACTACGATACTACCTGTGTGCAAATCTGTAGAGCTTGAATTCAACCTAATAACATATTTACATATCTGGTAAAAGTTGTTGTACCATGTTTCATGGATGTATGGAGATCTATACAGATTTGACTCTACTTTTTATATCAGGTCTATAGGTTTATTTTAAATTAATATTTTGTTCAAATACACCAATTTTCACTTCTATTATAAGTGGGTTGTACAAATCTAGGAAGGCTCATATTTTAAATGTTAGTACAGTATCCTAGTAATGTTGTGAAATGCTTGTCTGTCCTAGGTAACTTATAGGTTTCAGTTTATTTATCAGGTACTATTTTCCTAATCTCTCAGGTTTGGGCTTCTCCTTTCTTATGTTGTTTTAATACTTTTGTGGAGGCACAGTCCTCATTATTTGTCACTGTGGGCACACCTGCATACAGTATTTGAAAAACGGAACATGTTCATTTGTGCACAATGGGAACAAGTAAAGGTTTATTCCATGCTGAAAAGAGAAGAAAAGAAACACAATGTTTAGGCTGTGGAGCCTTCTTCTGGTGTGAAGAAGTGCACTATATACTGTATACAGTACTGTAATACATTTAAATGTTCTTAGATCAAATGGCTCAGTGAGGTCTCTTGTTCCGATAGTCACATTGAGGCTTTGGTTCTGAATCCAGTGATAACCTTATGGGAGATTATCTTTGTTTTCAAATAGCACATTTACACTTCTGTAAATATCAGCTTATTATTGTTTTTAAAAATCATTACTTTAAAAGACATTAGAATACAGATTTCTGACATTGTACAAAAATGATTATTGAATTTGGTTTTTGAAAGAGTACTTTATTTCTTAAGACAAGTATTAACTAATTTTATTTGATATATTTTTTAAATTTATTTTTATTATTTCTGAAATGAATGAGCATTTACCCACTTCACTAATAGTTCTGCATTAATATTATTAACAGATCAACAACCTAATGTGTTGTGTTGGATCCAACGAAACAAAAGGAAATTATTTTTGTTCAAGTTCAAGTTTATTGTCATTATACAGTACTCATATACAGGTATATGGTATAATGAAATGCTATTCAGCTAGCTCTCAGACGATAAGTAGTACAAAAAAAAAACAACAATACAATTGTATAATAAAAGAAAGACAGAGACAACAGGCAGTGTGCAAAAACAACAGCAGGCAGTGTGCAAAACAACAACATTTTTGAATAACTTAGTAGAGGACATTTTCTGTATAAGTACAAATAGTGTAATACATTGCTTTCTTAAGATTTCATTTTAAGTCTGACCAAAAATTTTTTCTTCACTTGGTCCTCGGCAATTGAGTGGATAATTAACGGCTTTAATTTAAAACCTTGTAGGTTGAGGAGTCTTTCCTGTTTTAAAAATATTTTACACAAGTGACTGCAGCCCAGTACCTCAGTTTATGTTGTTTACATTGATATAGGTTTGAGCTGAGCTGGGCATAAATGTCACCTGTTCCAACAATAATTCATACAGGATCCTGTGGAATGCTTGTCATGCAGCTTTATTTGCTCTGTGAGCAATCTGACATTGATTGAATACCTCCAAGAGTGAGGAATGTGAGAGTGAAAGCCATCTTTTTGGTTTATCAGTGTTTCAGAACCATGATATTTCTGAAAATTCACCCTTTGTATTGGGGTAGTCTTTTGGACAGAGTTAGGATCATTTTCCTTCCAGTTTAAAAATATTTGTTTACATGTTGATAATCATTTTGATGGGAAGGTTCTCTTACCTAAGCGATCTTTTATTCCCACTTCCTGCACATTTATTGTAGTGATTTCAGATATTTGACATAATGTTAGAGCATAGGACAGGTCTGCAAACAAGAAGGGTCCATTTAACACGTTTGGTATTTACTCAGCTCTCTTCAAGTAAAAGTTTCTTTCTTAAATGAACTCCCCTTAAGTTTTCAATTGTGACCCTGTGTCCATGTTTCACTGCAAATTCCCCTGGTTACAGTCTATACCCCTTAGGATTTTGCGTACCTGGATCAAATGTCTTTTCAGTCTCCTTTGGTTTTGTTCTCTCAACCCATCCTTATATGACAGTCCACTGACACCAGGAATCATTCTTGTTGCTCCTCTCTGACACTTCATTCTAAGCCTATAATATACTTTCTCTGGATGCTGACAAAACTGAACACAATATTCTACAGTATATGAGATTTTACTAGTGCATTGTAGAGCTTAAGCACAACTGGATTTGAATTTCATACATTTTTCTACATACGCAAAACTTCTGACCACATTTTGCTTCACATAGTTTTGAGTGGAGTGTCCAGAAGTGTAAGGAATTATTATTATTATCCTAAGTCACCTGACCAACTGGCATAAGACAATTTAGTGTACAAACCAGGAAGCTGAGGTTTTTTGGGTCAGTCTTTGACCTGCTGTCTGATTACAGAAAGGAGATCCTTTGTTATCCAATGAGCACCAAAGATAAGTGTTTTAATTTTAAAACAGAGAGACTTTATTTTAATCCAAAACCCCAGTTACCAGAAAAGACGCCAAGGAAAAAGTCCACAAGCATTATTCTCTGAATCCACAGTGAAGAGACAGTGAAATTCCAGGCAATCGCCTCTGTCCCAACGTCCTAAACAAATGTGTCTCCGAATCCAGTTTTGTGGATTTGGGTAGAGGGGGAGAAAGATGACGGTACCAACTGGTGTGATTTGTCCCAAAAGATTGGGGCTTTTTTGTTTTCTAAACAGAAGGCTCAGGACTGTTGCCACGATGGGGGGAGGAGGTTTTGAGTGCTCCTCCAGGTGCTACAGTAAGTGACACAGGGCAAGTGTCCAAGTGGCTGTGCTAATATAGCCAAGTGTGCTGATGCATTGATCTGTCTCTTCCTGTTCTAAGGACTGTCCTGTTTTCATATCTGTACCCCCCATTGAGAGTGAAGAGTTCATCAAAGGGTAGTGGCAAAGGTGCAGATATGGAAGAGGAAGGGCCCAGAAAAACAAAAGGAAAAGAGATTACATGTAGCTTTTTAGAGAAAAAATGTTCAGGTAAACTTAGAACTGGCCGAGAACAGTAAAGGTGAATATCCATTCATAAAGACTTCACACATTGAACAAAATACACATTGTGTCTTGATATACTTATGTTGTAATGCCTAAGGTAAGGTATGAATATTTTATACATCACTACTTCATCTGCAGTATAGTAAGACTTTTGGCGTATGGTGGCTGCAATGGTGAATTGAAGGAGTGAGTCTCATCCTGTATGCAAAGTGTTGTGAAATCCTTAAGGATGCGAGTAATCAATTCATCCATCTTTAGCATTGGTGTTTTTAATGAATCTGTTTTAAAAGACCAGCAGGTCTCAGGAGTTGCTGCTGTGTGGCAAGCCAATGAAACTCTCGATGACTCAAGCCCTCCCAGCCTAGTGGCACTTGGCCAGTCATGCACTGCTGCTTATAGGAACTTTGGTATCAGTCATGACATAATGCAGGCTTGAACCAGCATGTGTCCAGGCAACAGTGCTCAAACTATCTTACAATTGAGCAGCTTTACAAGGGAGAACTCATGTACCTTTGATATAAATATTGCATTTGTTTGACACTGCAGAAACCACTAGGTGAAAATGCATAGTTAGTCACCACAACACTTTTTAGGCTGGAAGTGTTGTCTCAAACACTATCATCCAAATAAAATCCTTAATTTGTGTCTATTTTTTCCAGACGTTATGTTCCATTTCTTTCAATGTATATATTCTGATCCAAAGAGATGTAGAAATTCATATTAAACAGTACATTTATTCAAAAGGAAAACCTTGCTTTGCCATTTTCTGTCTAACTGAGTTCTCTTTAGGAGCAGTACATGAAAGTAACACTAATTTGCACAGGTGTTTTTGCCTTTTAAAATGCTTAATAAAGATGAATTGTGTTTAATTTTGATGCCATTGGCACTACAGTGCAAGACATATCTGTTTAATTATGTTTACTTGTGCAAAAGGTCTGTACATTGAAATCAAATTGTACTGGGCTTGTTGCCATGGAAACTACATATTCTCTTACATTTTATGTACTAAATCTGTAATGCTCAAATGGTCTACATTTCATGAATTACATTCCATAAAAAACACTTTCCCTTTCATCAGGCATTCTGTAGATGTCCATTTTTTTTAACCTGACAATAATAATCATTAGATGAACAGCACAAGTTCAGCTTTGCAACTAACTAATACTTATGGAAACACTATACATTTAAACATACCTGTACCCCATATACACTCTCATGCACACATACTGTAAGAGCAATACTTGGACTAAATTATGGTTAGGAATATTAAAAGGCTACACTAACAAAAAGATCTCCTTCCTTATGTTTTTGAATTTTTCAACGAATAAATACATATTGTTGCACAGTTGTTTTGTTTTTAACTGAGATTTTGAGCCTCTCCTAGCCTAATTACTCAACTTGATTCTGTTCGATCAATAATGAAATCCATCCATTCATTAACTAATTTAGAGTGATTAACCAATCTTTTAGTACCATGGTACCTGTTTTAGACTTATTGTACTTGACAAATTACTAACATCTGATACCTGTCCATAAAACTGGAAATGCATACTGTGAAATCTAACATATTTCCACAACATTAGTCTGAATTGACAAAAGGAGATAAGAAACAATTTCAAAATAACTATTGCTACAGTATATAAGCCCACAGCTGTCTTTTTAAGAATAAACAGGTGAGTGACCCAAAGCTTTAGATATGAGCTCTTGTATGAAAACAGAAGGTGTAATTTAAAGCAAGTACTATTCAAAAGATTATCCTGACATGAATGATATTAAGCAATATGACTGTAAAACTTTCTGAAACAAAAAAATACAATAGGAGTGTACATGGATTTATTTTCCTCTGAATGTCAGTATTAGGATTTCATATTCAACGGTGATCTGTTTATGTACACAAAGGGAAGCAAATAGAAGAAAAAAAATGTCTAAATAATGTATTTGTGTTTGCGGTACGAATGTGGTATGAAAGTTGTGTATGTGTTCGAGTGGCTGGGTGTGATTTATGTCCCATATAACACGTCAAGGTCCTACCAATCTGATGGTCGTTTTAAATTAAAATATTGCTATTACAACTAAGACATGAGATGACTTTATGATGTTTTTTACTATGGCAGACTTTCAAGGAGTTTTTAAATCAAACTATTGTTGTCAATCTTCAAAACTGTGAAGAACTGATTTTGTGTTGTATTTATATAACTATAGTATGTTTTCCTTATAAATTGGAATTCTATTTCATTTTCATCTTTGTTACAAAAAACACTCCAAGCCAGCAAAAAGTAAACACTTTACTAACAAAGAAAAGCTAAACTGTTTTTGCCAGTCTACTGTAGTAACTGTCAGGGAACCAGCAGGGAGATTGCCGAGAGTCCTGTGCGTAGCTGTGAATTCTGCGGGATGCAGAGGCAAACAATCCAAAATCATAATCCAAAAGCAAGGTCGATAGGAGAGGCTAGAGATCAGATAACCAGAAAGAGCCGAGACAAACCGAGAAGACAATCCAAAAGGCGAAATCCAAGAGAAGAGATCAAAAAGGGGAAAAGTTAAGTCCATAAACGGGGAAATCCAACGAGACAAAAACACGCACTAGATAACTCTAAGGAGGCTTCTCACTAGTGAGCATGGTTTGGTGCGTGACAGAACTTTAAATACTGAAGGGAGAGAGATGTGGTTGGGTAATTGGTCCAGGAGTGAGAACTTGTGGAATCTGGTGCCTGTGAGAATGTGGTGGGTTCAGTTAGGAATGAGATCGTGAAACAGTGGGTTTGGGAATGTAATGGTGTTTTTGCAAGAGAGAGTGCGGGACTTAACAGTAACGGGCAGCATGGTGGCACAGTTGTTAACGTTGCTGCCTCACAGAACTGGTGCCCTGGAGTGCTACCTCCATAGAGTTTGTATGTTTGTGTGGATTTCTTCTAGGTGCACCAGTTTTTATTTTCTCCCACTGTCCCAAAATATATTGGTAAGTTAATTGGCATCTGGAAAAATTGGCCTGAGATGTTTGTGTATCTGTGTACAGTACTGTATGTGTATTGTGTATGTCTGCCTGGTGGTAAACTGGCATCCTATCCAGTGTTTTCCCTGCCCTGTGCCTGTTGCATGCTGAGATAAGCTCCAGCTGCCCAACAATCATGTATTGGAAGAAGTGGTTAGAAAATGGATTGAGAGATAAGATAAGATACTCTAATAACCTCAAATCAGACAGCTGCAATTCAACTCAAGATACGACAAGTGAGGAGCTGGAATTATTGTAATAACTTCTTGCGACTGTTTTCATTAAGACACAATTAGGATGGAAGATACAACATGTATCTTCCATGTCTATGACTTAGACATTAAAAATCTAACATCTATGGAATTCGGAATTGACATGAGTATTAAATGTTGCTGTTTATAATAACACTATATTGATTAGACCATAAAAATATGTAATTGCCTGTTTAATAAGAAACTACTATAAAAGTACTTCAGTCATTTGATTAGTTTTAGTGCGGGAAGGATTATGATTAGCATCTGATCATGGCATACTGAGAATTTAATAAGATCATTACCATTCTAGTTTCATGTTAGCTTTTAATTTAAACTTTACTTTCAGCTCTCATTTGTTTATGACAATAGAAGGAGTGAATAGTAATGTCACCGAACAGTTGTAAAATGCAAATTAATCACTGCAGTTTAACTCTAAACAGTCTTCAAAGTCTGCAGAACAAAACTCTATACATACAGTATGCACACACGGTAATAATTATTCTGTGTTGCTAAACCTCATGGTGGTTGCTGTTTCAGCTGTGCTCTTACAATGCCTTTACTAACTATCAGTTGCTGGTGTCATGTGCTTCACTGGGAAGCTCTAATGGGGTGGAATGACCCCACTAATTTCTCCCATGGTGTTCCTGTGGGTGGGATATGCCATAGGGAAGTCATTACCTGAGATATTCCCAATGTGGTTAAGGGTAGGATTCTTTGAGGTTATTTGGAGGTCTGTGTACATCAGTTCTCAGTTGATTCAAACCCCCAGCATGTCCTTCCAACGCTTGTGGATGGACAACATAATAGTAGCATCTTATGCCAGTCTCCAATGTGGCTAAAGGTTTCAGACCCTTAATTCAGTAGTAGTACAGATCCTGCTGTAGACAAAATAGCACCTTTTATCACTTTGGGCAGCATATCTGCCAATGATCCTTAATCAGAAAGGGTGCAAGGGAGGTCTGTTATCCTTAGAATAGTGTCTCCAGACTCAGGTGCTGAATCTCTGCAGGATGGATGAATCAAGAGTCCAATTATAGAAGGTCTTGGATTTTGATGACAGAGCATGATAACTCGCTGGTTTGTGTCTGACTGGGTACAGACTTAATTGTCTTCAGTAGTCATGTCAGGTATTCTGGAGAAGGCCAGGAAAGCATGGAAAACTTGCTCATTGCCCTGTTCAGAGGACCAAGATCTCAGAGCCTCAGCTTATTCTGGACAGCCTACCCTGGCAGATTCCACTTCAACTGGGTCATTTGTTGGACACTTAAGACACAATTTGGTATCCAAATTCCAAGGTGTAATGACCTCTGAACATGAAAATTTGTTGACTCTAGCTTTGTTATAACCATTTCCTAATGCAAAGCAGTTCTATTCTTTTAAGTAGAGTCTGTTCTATCAGTAGGGCCTAAAGCATGGTTCATCCAGTGCACTTTCAAGCTCTCTATGGTGTAGGGTCCAGTCCCGTCAAACAAGCACCTTGCCAGTTTGTTGTCAGAATTTATACAGTCATGTATAATATATCACGGGGTAAACCACAGCACAGTAAGTAATAACAACAAAAACCCCAGACTGTACGTGCTCTTAGTTTTGCTTATTGCTTTTTTAATGCAAAACCATAATTAATCTATGACTCATTACTAATTAAAATGCAATAATGTAATTAACAGATATGTTGTCATGCCCTCTGCAGCCAGAGGATGCTCCTACTCTGTCCTGTCCCTAGTTTCCTGTTCTTTGCTGTCCTTCCAGTGTCTCTCTCTCTCTGGGGCTATATATTTCCAGGTCTCTCATTCACTTTCTCTCAGCATTGACGTTCAGATGTTCCGAGATCGCCTAGCACTAGGTCACCCCACGTCCGCTGCCTGAGGGCATTGGTTTCTATACGACTTCTATAATCCCCTGCTCGGCCGCTACGCATATGGATCTTTTTCCACTTTCCTGCCTCTCCACGGTTCATCCCTTCCGACATCCGTGGCATATGTAAGAAATAAAATCATGTGTTGTGTTCTATAACTCACAATCTTATCAGTATCCAAATATTCTCTGATCACATGACGGCTATAATGAGCAGCACATTCTATCTCTGTGTAAAAGTAATTTGTTTGTAGTCCATGAGCTATAGACTGTACACTACAGGCTATCTGAAGGTGGTTTATTTACATTTGTCCCTTTTTTAATGGTCCTGCCAACATTATGCCCATTGTCTCAAATTGCGTACTTATAAATTGTAAAAGCGATCACACCAAAATGTATCTTTATTTATACCTGAAAGGAATAACACATTTTACAGATATGATGATATGATTTATTGCATATTTAATTTAGTAATCTGGATTATAAAAGCAGCATTATAGTCCTGATTTTTGAAATACCGCAAAAGATTTGTAAATGTTCCGTGTATACTGTAGTGTAATTTAACATTAACATTTGATGTTAAGTCGTTTTGCAAATTTTGTACAGTCTATGCAGAAATTTAATTCTTGGACAACAAATAGGCATTGCTTTATGAGAAACAAACTCACTAATTAGTAGGTTAATCAACTGCCTTATTACCCACTCATATAAATCACACTATCACACTGCTCATGGCTGGATTTGTCTTTGTCACTTTTGAAACACACAGAGCAATTTATGTGTTGGTTCCGGGCCTTAATTCTTACAGTATATTTCACTTCACTGCTTATAAGAATGCCCATTGCTGCGAAAACTTTTGCAAGCAAAGACAGGTCAGGTTTCTTCTTAAACTTAAATGACTCTAAATGTACAAAAATAATGGCAAGTACATGTAGGAATGAAAATTAGAAAAAAATGCACAAATTTGTTTTATAAAATCATTATCACCTTTATGTTTTAAGTCAAGTTCTTCCTTAACTGCAGGAATGCCCACTTATGATAAACTTTCTGGTTTGTTTGATAGTTTTGCTAACTGCTAACTGTTTTATTATACAGTAGCTTCTACATAAAATTATTAGAACTTCCTTCTATTGAGCTGTCTGCTCTAGCTTTTTCATTTATGTAGCAAAAAGGTATCACTTAAATTTTTCTGAGAAGGAAGCAATATACTGATATATTGCTTTTTTTCGGTGGTCTGGTGCACATTCTGTTATTAAAGTAAGATTTGATGTATCTCATCTTGCAGATGGCATAATCTGGAAGGATTTGTTCAGAATCGTTTTTGGTGCTTTAGAATCTCTCTTACTGATGCAGTGACACATCTAAAAAATAAATAATTGCCAATTTTCCTCAGTCCAAGGTGGTTCACTACATTAAATGAACAAATTCCCCGGTGTTTCAAGTGATCTGTGTGTTTGTGACATTGCTGAGTGGATAAAGTTTAGGCCACACTTACAAGATTGTTTGCAGCCTGCCTGAAGAGTGAAATTAACATCCTTCCTCCCAGAGTTTTGGGAACACAAAATCTGCTGGGATTGAGTTGCTGTAATGTTACACAAACATGCTGATGCCTGAAAAGGTAATGTAGGTGTAGTCATTCCTTGCAATGACTGTAAATATAGCACTTTACAATGGATCTCAAATCACTTTATATATAGGAGGGGACCCACTTCATACTGTTACAAACATTGGAATCTTTAAAGATCAAGGACGTCAGGACTATGTTTTAACATCTCAACCTAAATTCAGCATCTTCTACAGCAGATATTGGCCCTGCGTGCCATAATTGTAATAAAATTTCCTGTATAAATGACAGCAAGACGTGCAGAAAAAGTCTAATAAGCCACCATGAAAATGCATAAACCCAATGAATACTGTTTGGCATAGAAAAATGATTCACCTGGTTTATTTACTGCATTATTTTTAGCAGGACCAGTGTATTGTTTTCACAGGAAAGCTTGCAATCAGTGCCGCTGAAACATTATTCACACTTAAGTGTAAAGTCAAACATTTTAGACAAAATGGCACCTTCTAAGAAAGGAAAGTTAAATGTTCAGTCATTTCAGCCCTTTAGAGATGAATATGGATTTGTTCAGTTTAAAAACTATGCTGTTTGTGCTCTGTGTTGGAAGAGTGTTGTTTGCTGCACATCAAGTGTCCAGCAACATTTACTGTAGGCGAAACACAACAGACACTCCAAGGATGAAGAGGACAAAGCTGAGTCTTTACTAATTTCTGTGGAATTCAAAGTTCTGGGATTTGCAAAACAGACATGAGGCTACTGAATGTGAACAATGCATCTCAGGAAATCAAATGACCTGTTTGATGTCCCTGCCAGTGAAATTTGACTGAAGAAAGTGACATTTTCACTGCTCTCAGCATTTGGATCAACATGCAGTACTATAACTCTGAGAACAGCCTGAGATTCGAGAACTCGACATGGGACAGCAAAGGCAAGGACCACACTAAATGGTAAGTCATACATTTTAATTTACGTGTTTTAGATATTATTATATATTTATTTTTTTATTAATCAAAATGTAAGTAGGGCTATTATCCGCATTGAAAAATATCAGTGGCACACAAATAAATAAAACTAGTGCATGAGCTAACTCTTGGCACACCACTTCTGAAAGGTTGCTGAGACCCTCTTCTACAGCATACTGTAGTGTCCCTGGTCACCATACTGAAGCACTGGTTTGAAATTTCTGGTAAAGAGAAAAGAGTGCCACCTACTTATCAATCAGTACGCCTTACAGCAGCAACCAGGAAAGAACACAACGTTTCGGCCGTGGAGCCTTCTTCAGGTGTGAGGGAGACAGGGCAGTAGGCAAAGGTAAAGTAGCGGGAGAACAAAGGTTGGGAGGGAGTGAGAGGCGGGAGCAGGGGACAGAAAGAGAGGCCAATCAAGAGGTGTGAAGTCAGAATGGGTGCAGAGAGGTGTGAAATGAAACTTCCAACGAATGGAGAAAATTTAAAAGAACAGTAGTCTGTCGTTAAGAGAAGGGAGAATGTGTGATCCTAGCTGCAGAATAATTTTGGTTTCGGTGGTCTTTCTGATGTATGAGTTCGGAAAACCGTCTTTGAGAACACAGACGGCGAGATTAGAGTGGTCGTGGCCATCAGAGGTGAAATGAGAAACAATGGGCTTGGAGAGATCTTTAATCTTCACAGCCCTGGCGTGTTCTCTGGAGCGGTCTCCGAGTTTCCTTCCTGTTTCTCCAATGTAGATGGCTGGGCATTAACTGCAAGAGATACAGTAAATTAGGTTGCTGGAGGTACAAGATGCTGTCTGGGTGATCCGGAATTGTCCTGAGGGGCCTAGAATGAGTGTGGTGTTAGATGTGTACTTTCAGGTGATACAGCGAGCTCTGTTGGAAGGGAAAGGGGCTGGTGTGGATGGTTGCTGAGGGCGATCAAGGGAGCTGTGAACAAGAAGGTTACGCAGATTAGGTGGTCAGTGATATGAGATGATGAAGTGGTCAGAAAAGAGGGCCCCAATGGAGGGATCATCCTATAGGATGGAAAGGTAGTCGTTAATAGTCCTGGGGATAGAAAGTGTGTTGGGGTGGCAGGGAAGCACCAAAGGAATGTGGTTGTTACAGCGGGAGATATAAGGTAAAATTGTGAAGGTGGAGTATGGTAGTCCTAGAATACTGAAAAACTTAGACCTTGGAATAAAAGAATGTATCCCAGATATTTATATATGAAACCAAACATTTCTGACAAGGAACTGACTTTAGATGTACAGTACTTTACACATACTGTTAATGAAATCATCATGTTAAAAAGTATGGTCAACATAGACCATAAGCTTTTATTTTCTATTAAAGCGGAAAAAATCGTGTCACATGCAAATGGAAACAAGTGGAAACAAATGTCCACTATGTACAAAGTATAATTTAATTGCTAATAGCTCACAGGGAAAAAAAAACAAACTCCATGCAGATATCACCCCAGGAACTAAACTCAGAACCCCACTACTGCAAGGCCTTCTGACAAAATGGAAGGTAATAAATGTACAGTATACTAAAGAGATTAACCACAGTGACATATACATGTACTGTAGGTAGGAGAATTAATACATTCACATTCAGATATAGTAGTATTTATACTACTGTATACCATGGTAAAAAAAAATAACAAGAAGAGTCATTGCTTGGATATGGTTAAGAACTCAATAGTATATGTGCAATCTATGTGAATATGAGATTATCTTATTTAATAACATAAGACAATACTTTTTAACCCCTATTATAAGAACTACACACATACAGAGATTTGTAATCCAATTTGTTTGCTGTTGTTGCTGTTCAGCTCTACTATTTTAGTCTTTCCCTTCATTTTACAGGGAAGTGTGTGTTGATACCACTACCTTTCTGAATGTCGCACTCTCAAAAATCCCTCTTTTTGAAGGACATTGGATGTCATCAGCTAAATAAATAGACCACAAGTAGATTATTTCAAACGAATACTCAGTTAAGATGAATTAGAATCAGTGAAAACGAAAATTTAATTATTTTCAGCATCTTAACCATACTAAGGAAAACTTTCTTTTCCTGTCATTAATTTTCAGAATGTGTTCATACTGTACTTTGCTCTACTGTGTACTGAAGCTACTCAATAGATTTTTTTTCTTAACTAGATATTTTTTGTGCTTTTTGAGAAAATGTCTCTCAAGGCTGTTGGTTTTTTTTTTCTTTTTTTGGTTGTTGCTGTTATGGTGGTGACATTATCATTGAAAATGAGATATAAAGGAGCCCAGTGGAACTTGATATGAATGCAGAGCACTCAATCCATTCAGTTTGAAATTCCCCGTTTTCATTTTTGATTTTTCTCCTTTGAAGGGATTCCAACCCGACTTCAATTATGCCAGTTTCACTTCATGTTTAATTTCCATTTTCTTTAGTAAAATGCATGTTGCCCTTAACAGCATGAATGCTGCAAGCTTCCTTTTTCTTTTCAAAATCAATACATTATTAATGGCACAGTTAAAATGCAGATACATGTATATCCATATCTATAGCTGTCCTTGTCCTGGACCATTTAAATGTAACAGGTTTCTCTGGAGCTGCAATAGATAACACCTACAAAGAAAGAGCACTTCTTTGTTCCTCTTTAGAAAAAAAATATGTATTTTCCAAATCACTTTTAATTTTGGAGTTTGGATTACTCTATAAGTCAATGCATAAAAAAATTATGTTTTGACTTCTGAGAGCAGACAGGGCTTCCAGAATTACTGGTGAATGTTGGAGCTGCCTCTTATCAGATTAAAACAGTAAAAGAAAAGCAAGAGGATAATCATCAGGTACAGTAACTAGTATTACTGACCATCAGAAGAAGAAATGTGATTTCTGAGACGTTATAAAGATTTTAATACATCCATCCATTTTCTTACTGCTTATAATCAAATACAGGGCCGCTGGGGAGCTGGAGTCTATCCCAGCAAACAACGGCTTATGACAGGGTACACTCTGCATGGGGAACCACTCCATCACATGGGGAGCGAAACTCCAGGACGATAGTACCCCAGGTCCAGAATGGAACCCAAGGCCCTAGCACAACGAGGCAGTAATGTTAACATCTCTACCACTGTGCCGCCATTTACTTTAATATATTTAATATTGTCACAAATGGGGGTTACAAAAATTGAGAAAATCAGGTTTTGACCAAGTGGATTAGTCAATAAGCAAAATAAATAATCATAACCCCCTACTTGTAAATAATTTCTCCAGTAATATAACCAAGCAGTCGATATAGTTACTGTATGGCACAGTTTTGATGAAAAGAGCAATAATTCAGGCAGACTTGGTTCAACAAATATTTATTAACAATGACAATACACACACTATACTACACACCACATAAACATATACAGTAACATGCAAGTTTCCCTATGCGTATATTACAAGTTTCAGACAAAGTATTTCAGAGGCCTACTGTACTGTATGTCTAGACCACACAGACAGGTCAGAAACCCAAACTGCTACCAAAGTTTTTAACTTTAAATAATGCCTATAGAGACCAAAAGAAGAGAGATAGAAGGCACATACTTTTTGTTCTGTCTCTTGTCTCTCTCTCCTGTCTACTCTCCCGTGAACTGTTTTCCCTTCTTTTGATACTCTTAATCATTTTCCCAGAACTTAATAAACTATAAGATTCTTTTGATCGACTTACCCTTGATGTGAAGCTCTAGGAAGGGGAAATATTCACACTAGTTAGAAGTTACTGCATTGAATCTAGATTCTTGCACCTTGTCACCTATTGTACCTCAGCCTGTAACAATATAATCATATAATAAAACCAAGCAAATTTTCAATGTCAGTTGTACTGTATATAGATGGCATTAACCATTGTACTATATCACACTGAATTGTTCCTGTCAACAGTTAGCATGTCACTATATTTTACATTTACAAATTATTTAGCCCTCAGTATATTTGGTGTATTCTCTCTTATTATGTTACCAGTATACAGTACATTATTGTTATTACATCTTATTTATCGACTTACTGTACATTTCATGTACATGTAATGCTCAGTATTAGCATCAACCAGAAAAAAGAGTGATTGTTGAGTGATTAAGCAAAAATGAAATGAGGATTTAGTTCAGTGGTACTGTAGAATGCACTGTTTCACTCTCTGTGTGTATTTCCAAATCATTTAAGAAAACTTTTCATTTGCTGTTTTTTTTTTCCAAGAAAACTAGCAAGGCAAATAATCTTATCAATTTCAAACAATCAAATAGAACACAAATTAGAGGCAGTTATCAAGAAATTAACAGGAGAGTTAAAGATGTTGTAAAATAAATACCCAGGCAATGGAGTGCATCTTATGTAAAATATCAATATAAGCAAAATCTCACTGGTTTCAGTGAAAGGAATGCAGAGGCTGCCAATGTAGAGTGACCATCCTTGTGGCAGCAGTACTGCCGGGCAGTCTAGTTAAATCTGAAAAAAGATGCATGTGAAAACCATTTTGTTTCAATTTTGGCGTCCTTTCCCACCAATCAGCATACTGTGATAAAATAGCAATTAACAGGACCATTGTGTAAAGCAGTAGATCTCAATCCTGGAGGACTGGCTCCTGGATTCCTGGTGGACCCCTGTCTATTCTGTTTTGTTTTTTTTGCTCCAGTTGAGTGCTTAATCACAGCTAATTGGTTTCAGTTTTCTATTTGAGACCTCTTTTGAAACTTGCTTTCAGCTCTCAGAGAGTTGAATAGGACTTGTAATTGATTCAATGCTGCACTAATTACTGAGTTTCAGGACTGCCCTCATTCATGCGTGTTAGCCAATATGTGACCAATTGGACTTATTATGAAGGAAAAACTAAATTATTCACTATGGTAGTGTCTGATAAATTGGAATTTCTGGGGGTGTCTGTTCCTCCTAAACAGTTTACCTATTAACTTTATAGTGAAAAATAATGGAGAAAATTCTTAATTAGCAGGTTGAGGACACTTTTGAATGCTGAAGTTGCTGTAAGTATAATTTAACTAGGTTTTTAGCTTGGTTTAGCTAACTTAGGTACTGTACGTTTTGAAATGAAGGCTGGAGATCAAAGAAAAGTCTTAACAAGCAAACATATCTATCATAGGCATTGGAGCCATTTTTTAAAAAAATATTATGGGTGTTCATCTTAAAATGTACTCACATTAACAAAGCATTTCTCTGCAGTTAAGGGGAATGTGTTCCTTCACATTGTGTTCCTGCTAATGAAGTTATTTATGGCATCTCCAAACCCCAGTGAATTCAAATCTATGTGAATATCGGACAGAGAAATGTAGTTTTTTTGTAGCAGAGCCTATCAGTACAGTGTTCATTATTTTGCTAGAAGCTTCATAGTGACTGTCTGTGCTTTTGAAACCAGAAATCCCATTTAAATACCAGGGTTTGTGGGTTTTTTTCGTAGACTTGATGTACGAATTATTATCAAATCAATTCCTGTAATATACTTTACATACTTCAGTTTGCCTGTAGGCAGTGGCCATGCTATGCAGCACTTTTTTGGATTAAATATCATTAATTTATTGCATTTCAATTTGATAGGTTGTGAATTATCATACTGTAATTAACAGTCAGATAAGTTGAAGAGAGTTCTTAAGGATTTGTAAGTACAATCCTATAGTGACCTCCCAAACATATACAGTACAAAATAAAAATGCATTTATCCCTGATCTAACAATAACATGACTAGGTTAAGGGCACATCAGCACACATAGCACCCAGAGAGCTGTCACCTATAGTTGCAAACACTGATCTTGGACAGAAATGCAACAAATACAAGGGACTCTCAGGACTAGAGTTAGGAACCACAGGTTCAAGTTAAAGGCCAGAGTAAAATAGGTTTTGTTATCTGAAAGAAAGGACTAAATCAGGGGCACGCAAGTCTAGTGCTTAAGGGCCACAATTCAACAGGTTTTCTCAGTCTTTTTAAATCAGCCACAACATAAATATGAAAAGAAATGCTAATCTCTTACCAGCAATCCCATAATTAGCTCAATTGAAGTATTAAAGGAAAATATAGAGACACCGTGACACTCCAGGACTGGATTTGGACATTCCTGTGTTAAATGTTCTTATTGTTACAAGTGTAGCGGCAGAACTTGTTAATAAGACAGAATTAAGTGTTGCTGTGCTTTCCCAAATGAGGACCCATCTCTCTCTTCATCCCTGTGGTGCAGACACGGAGAAGCTATTCATGCAGGCTGATTTAAAGATGTTTTCTTTTGATAAGGGACAGCTCCCATATGGGGATGCACTTAGCTAAGCCTGGCTATCATGATCAATGGTCATCCATTGGCGCCTATCTGTCTAGGGAGTGCCAGATGGACATCTGGACTGCATTCCCAAGGTCAGAGGGCATGGTTACTCATATCTCACCTTGATCAACCAATCAGGGGCTGGTGGGGCCGAGTAACCCACGTGGGACTCTGATGCCCAGGAAACTTTCAGCCAATGAACGAGCTGAAGTATCTCCAGGTAAAAACAGGCAACACAGAGAGCCTGTGGAACTATTCCAAAAAGGAGAATTCCAGGGGTGCGAGACAATTCCAGGGCAGGACGGCCCGCAGTCCAGAACAGTTGGCAAGGGCAGGACATTCTTGCAGCGCGCCTCCTGACCATCCTGAGACTCAGCCCGGACAACCATATAACGGCCAGTGTGTCCGAGTGCCAGAACTTTCCTTTGTTCTAAGAGTCGAGAGCGGAGGTTGCCACGAGTAACCAAAGGATCCACCCGAGGTTAGCATCAGCAGCAAGCCTCGTGAACAGGTCTGAACTGTGGACAGCTGAATCAGTATTCAGAACTATCTTCATCAGGAATGAACCGGTCCTCTTCCTAAACCGCTGGGACCCACAGTAACTTTTCTCCTGTGCACAAACTTCGCTAGTTAAAGCCAACACTAACTAGTCGGTCTTCAGAGAGCAGCGCAGAGCACCGCAGGATCTCCACCACGTTGCAAGCCGCAACAGCACGGCCACTGCTTGGCACTGAGCCAGAGAGCGCGGATTGGACAGCAACAAGCCTGTAGCTGTTTCTTTGTGCCCGCAGGAGATCTGAATCCCCAGAGATTGGATGAGTATTGAACTTCACTGCATTACTGCTCGAGAATTCAATTGTTATCCCAACCAGTTGATATCAATTTAATTCCTAAGAATTCTGTACTTGTTTTGAGTATCTAGTGTAGAAGTTGTGACCAAGTTCAATTACGAAACGGTCTAAATGAATGATATACCGAACGGATGTTTTCTTGATATGTGTAACTCTTCGTGACTGAATGAATATATATCTTTTGTATTCTGATAACCCTCATGATAAGATCTGTTATGTTTACATGCACATTTTATGTATTAATAAATGTATTCTCGTGTATTAGTACCTGTGTGTGTGCGTTGTTTGAGTTATACCGCAAGGTTGGATTCTAAGGCCATCAAAAGAATCATTTGTGAATTAATAATTGTCCCAGTAAATGCCCAAACCCCTAAAGAACTGGTGCCTCTTGAGAGCACACTACACAAGCATAAAACAGGAGTCTCAGCATTAAACCAGACTGTGACCTAGGCCCATGACTAAAACCATTGACTTAGAATATAGTTTTCAGAAATGAAGTTTGGTAGAGAGAAGGATTTCTCACGATGTAATGTGCAGTATGGAATTTGATACTTAGCCATTTCCCCTTCCATACTAATATACTAAGAACAGCCTAGTGTAAATTAGTATATCTGTTTAGTTTCAAGTTTACCCTGTGATTTGTGTTCAGTTCAATTAAGGAAGGAAATGGAGTGGAAGCTTTGAAATCATTCTATTCATTTTTATTATAAAAGTGCACATGTGCAGCAAAGGAATTTGCATCCTACTATTGACATTAATATCAATTTTGTAAACTAGCACTCCTGTTTAATAATGAGTAGATTTCAAAACAAAGATATTTGAAGTGCTTACCATTGATTACAATCCAAATCAAATTCGTCAGTGAAATATTCAAAGGTATAAGGCAAACGTAGAGCAGTTACTTTTTATATCCTGAAAATGTGCTAAAATAATTTTAAAAATAAGAAATGGAAAGATTAGGCAACATCTCATAAAGTGAGATTCAATAGCTAGGTATTTTTAAGGCTGATAGAGACAAAAAGTGCTTGTGCAAGGAACTGAAAACACAACTTCCACTAAAGAAAGATGAGACATCTGAAGATGAAGTTTTAAACTTGCAGAGATCATTTGGTTTATGAGTGCATCACTGAGAGGTTTACATGTAAATCTTTTATCATTTTAATGAACTCTTTCCCAAAATTCTTATGCCTAACACTAATCAGGGAATCATTATCTCGCTATCAAAAGCTTTTTCACCACCAAACGAAAGGACAGTCAAGAAATTGTGGTATTGGTGACAACATGAATAAAATGAAGCAGACAACACATTTTACATCATCATTTGGGTTATAAAATGTATCTTATCATGACAAATCAATGTTTTCATTAAGTCCCAAGTCTATATGCAAGCACTTTTTTTGAAAACTTATTTTAAACTTCTCCTGTAGTTTATAGTTTTATCATCTGCATTTTTTGACACAGGGCACAAGAGCTGAAACATAGAGAAGATTTTCTATTTTTTTTAGTGCTAATTAAATCATAACTTTAAAAAATGTCTCTTTGGAGAAAAGTCACTCACTGTAGAGGTCTGCATCATCTGAAGTAGTGACAATCCTAGCTGATCACAGAGGTGAGGAAAAACATGCAGTGTATGCCATAAAATCGAATGCTCTTCCCTTTTGTTCATAATTGCAGTTCTTTTTTTAACTCAGTCAGAGAAATCAAGGCAATAAGAGTTGTACATTCTCTGTCTGAGAGACAAGGTAGGTGAAGGCTTTTGAGAGACTGTTTAAATTTGTCACTATCATATGGAAAGCCAGTGGAATTCAGAATTAATTAAAATAAGGTCAGTGTCTATGTGATCCCTCCAGTTTTTAGTAGGGGGAATATTCACAAACTTTCACTGTTGCAAAATCATAAAAACTGGAACATGGTTTGGTCTACTCCCATGAATGTAATACTTCTGTTAAAGCACGTGTATAAGAAACTGAATGCCATGCAGAACACTGAGGTTAGTCTTAGCACCAACCAATTCAAGATTCTCTGAAGAAGCTTTTTAATGTGTGCTGAAGTCCTGATTTAGGTCCCAATTCTTTAATTTGTCACAATGGGATTTTTCAACATGTACAGTAGTTGTATTCCTGATGTAGCCTTTTATGGTATTCCGTAAGATCATTCATGATTCAAAGAGATATTCCAAAATTCTGGATTTGAAAAGTGAGTAAATGATTCATTCTCTAGTACTGTATTGCTGGAGTGCTATTGTGTGGTTTATTCAGAACATCTGCATGTATTTTAAGGTTGTAGTTGTTGTGATCTGAAGAAAATGTATCAAATGCTCAGATTAAGAAACATAGAAATTATTATGGTGTGAAAATCAAGCAAATTCCAGGCAACATTTTATGATTGTTCAAAAAGATCATAGAATCCGAATGGTTAAACACTTGTAAAGAATTGACTAGCCTGAGGTTAGATGTAAATCAGCAAAGAGGAACAGATGCAGTGCACTGTAAGGGGGCTCTGCTATGTTCAAAATTCATTAAGAACTGGGTTAAATACAGCACTGAGGTCTGTGCAAATAATTTAAAATATATTCAGAGATTCACTTTATAGAGAGTGATATTAAGAGTGTCTATAAGTGTTTGGTCAATTAAGTTGAGAAATTTAGGTCAAAAGATGTGCATTAGCTTAATAACTTTTTTACCTGCTGAATTCGCATAAGATTTATTAAGGAGCAAGGAACAAGGAGATTAGTTCCATGCAGAAAAGCAAAAGAAAAGATAAAGAAAATTTCAGCTTTGGGGCCATCTTTGTGGGTTAACTTTGTTCCTTTGCAGTTTCATGTTCTCCACTTGAAGCTCTTCATATTTTTTCCTGCAAATTTATGAACATTGTGCTCCTGAGATGAGATTCCCCTCTAATAGTTACTGTATCTGGCTGTCCTTCTTGTAGAAATCACGGTGACACATAATTCTCTGACCCTGAATAGAGATAATAAAAACACAAGTACAGTTGGGCTCCTCCATAATATATCCTCTACCCATATGTTGTTCAACAGCATCATCTCCAGAACAAACATCTGATGCAGAGTTGGAAGGTGAACCTCTCTTCTTGGGGGACAGTTACCATACCAACACTCACAAAAACATAGCTATGGACAACATAACACCTCCCCCTGCATATCACTAGTAATATGACATGTTAAACAACACAGAGACGAAGAAAAAAGAGAAATAGGACAGCTACTGTATGTACATTGCACCACCACCTCTCTGTATACAAATGGAACTGCAATTTGATAGTGGAACAGAAATAAATAACAAATTTGAAGCAAAACAACATACTTCTGAGTGTCTTCCAGGCAAATTAGATTATTACAAAGGGGTCTCTTGGCAAACAAGGCAAAGGCTCTAAACAAGAATTTAAAATAAAGATGAACCAAAAAAACACTACTCTAATGTTCTGATGTTTATAAAAAAAGCTGCCTTTCCATTTTTTTGTAAATGAGATTAATAGTTTTATCCAGCTGTGTGTTGTTTTATTGATTTTAACTTCAAATGTTTCTTTTATGATAGCGGGATTTTAATTAAGAGTATGTTAAGTGTATCTTTTAAATGCATCACTGAAACTTTACGTTGCAGGAAAAAAATGCCATACCTGTCCCAGTGAAAGAGATTATTTCATATTTAAATCAATTTAAATTAGAGAGATGAGACACAGATAAAAGGCATCATACAGTACTTTAATAGTTTTGGCTAACTATGGATGCCGGACAGCATGGTATCATAGCATTTAGCATTGCAGTACTGGGGCCCTGGGAGTACAGTATATACTGTACTGTATATTCTCTCCATGTTCACATGGGTTTCCTCTGGGTGCTCCAGTGTCCTCCACAGTCCAAACACACGCAGTACTGCTAGGTTAACTGAATTCTGGGAAAACTTACCCTGGTGTCAGCATGTGTGTTTGTGTCTGTGATTGCCCTGCGATGCACTGGTGTCACATGAAGGGTGAATCTGTCCCTGTTCCCATTGTTTGACAGGATAGTCATTGGCTTCCCAGTGCGCTGGATAAAGCAGTTGGGAAATGGATGGATGGGCATTTTATGGAATTCACATTTCTAAGAAGTGCATGTTTGTCAACATTTATGATGACACTAAACAATTTTCCACTGTTATTCATCAGGGTCATAACATAAGACTGTATCAACAAAGCCTGTCGTTACTATCCATGGAATATTTTCAATTAATTAATGTTCCCATGAATCGTAATTCATTTTTTCTTTCCTTGAAACAACTGATAGTACCCCATCTTGCTAAATTGCCTCAGGAACCTTCATCATTTGTAGGCCAGAGAATATTAGAAAAATGCTCAAACACAGTACAGGGACACTATTTTGGTATCAAAGACTATTTTCAGCCTCAGCAGTTTTAATAGACATCTTATGTCATGTTCATTGATATCATTGATATAATGTGTGAATTCTTTGTTATCAATGGAGTATCTACAGTTGTTGGGTCTATGTAGCACTCGATACCCTGTATCATTAATAACATTTTCAGGGTAGTGGCTTTTCTATACATTCACCTGGAGCACTATGAGATCACTCCAGTGACTCATCTTTTTATTTTGTTTGTTAAAAATCACTAAACCAACCTTCAGAGAGCACCTCAGATATCTGTAGAAATTAAATTATCTTCTCAAGAAGTCATTCACAATACACATACAAATGGTTCCTAACCTCTAAGAACTTAACACTTAAAACTAACTTTAACACTTAAAAGAAAATTGTTTTATGATGACATATTTATCCTTTCACGCCAGTATATTATTCTGTGAAACTGAGCAGCTGTTGAGAAGTACATAGAGTGTCGTTCTGACCTCTGCCTCAGGAAGCCAAAAACCTATATGCTTCTGCTTGAGCTGAGGCTCCAGAGAAGGAATGCTGTCTTCTTTAGGCAATACAGTAGAATTAGAGAATGACAAATGCATTTCAGAGGTGTGTGTCTGTGGAGTAAAGCTATAACAAGTCTTTTAAGGACAAAAGGCCAGATTTCAGCACTAGGCACTCTTTGTTTCTTCACTCCAGAATATTATTATTACATTTATGAGAAGGAGAAAATATTAAGTTAACTAAATAAAGGTAATCAAAGGACTCATTGAAATGTGAAATGTGGAACTTTTGCAGTTGCTGATTAGGTGCATCTAAAATAAGCCATAAAATGTATATCACCAACAAGAATACCACTCACAGTACATTCCAAAAGAGAACTGTTAGCATTGCGGTTAGCATTGCTACCTTGCAGGGCTGTCTGTCTGGATGTTTGTATGTTCTCCCCATGTTCACACGGGTTCTTTCCACAGTCCAAAAACATACTTCTAGTTGCCCAGGGATGGACTGGAATCCTGTCCAGAGTGTATCACGTCCATTGTTTGCTGGGATAGACTCCTCTATAACCCTGTATTGGATAAAATGGTAGGATGGATTAAGCATGCATGCATGAAAACAATGATATGTCATGTCATTTACCTGAATGGATGACATTGAATTTGAAGAATGCTTGGCCTGTGCCAGTTAGATTAACCTTAAAAAAATATTGAGAGGTCAATGGTTCCTCTACAGTACAATAGTTCCAGGTTGTGAGAACTTATCTATCCTAGATAGTATGATCCTGTACAGTATGTGCTGAGTTGATATTTCATTTGCACAAGCAGGAAAGGAGAAATGACCTCTAATTGTAGGTGTGGTTTAGTAATTTCAAGCCCTATTATGAAGCCCGGTATTTCAAGCCCTGAAGAAGGCTCCACAGCCAAAACTGTTTATTCTCTTTTCTCCTCTTTTCAGCATGGAATAAACCTTAACTCCTTCCTAATAAACATACTGTACGTCCAGTCAAACAGAGGAGAAATGACAAGAGGTTTGCATATGCTTTCTGTTGAAAAGTGTTGACTCAGTTCTTGAGGTGGGAAAAGAGTAAGAGGAGGAGATCCTTCTTACTGGATCAATGTTTTGGTTCAATTGTGAGTATTCATCACATTGTACTTCTTAGTTTTTCACTGTAATCTAGCTGCATTTTTGGCATAGACTATTCTATTAATATATATATAATATATATCTATTAATCAAAATATACTTACAGTATGTTAATAAATTCATTATACATTTTTGTTGTGGAAACTAGAAAGTCACATTTTGTATTCTTTCCTTCCCGATCTACAGTATAGCAAAAATTCAGTTGAATTTGTTAAGACTTTAGCTAAGGAGTTATTCTGTTATGCAAAGAGTACAACTGTTTAGAGGCCAGATCATTAAAACCTGTTAGTTTTACACATGTTCATGCAGACACTTAGATTAAGCCTTAATTCGAAATCCAATATGAAAAGATGTAAATCACATTTAAAAAATACAATTATACAATGCATAAAGAGACATTTTCATACATAGCATTTTCAAATTTATTTCTTTTGTTTGCAATGTTCTTTTCAGTATATATTGAAATTTTAAGCCTCGCTGGATCAAATTAACAGAACTTGATTTCAAAGTCCTTATTATGATTTGGAAACATCAAAGAAAATGTGAAGAGAAATGCAGAGCTGTATGTAAATAAATGTCTTCTCTCAATTTTGTAAGTGTTTAGAAGTTAAAAAAATTCCATATAAGGAAATATACATTACTTCACTCAGCCCATATAATATACTGTATATACTGTACACAGTAGATATTCTTTATTTTACATATGAGGTTAATTTAAGTAATCTGCTAACTAGTCATTTAGCACATATAATGTTGTAGTTATTAACATGTTGCTTTTTATAGCTTGTGTTTTTTTTTATATGGTTTCAGCCTTGAAAACACATGTGCACATCCAATTTATGTGCTGTCCTTGAAGTTTGGATTGGGAACATCAATGGATAGAAAACAAATATAAATAAATAAGGATAATGAAAAACAGATATACTGTAATTAATGGAGTGTCACATAAATCTGTATTAAGATCACTGCTATTCCTGGTTTATATAAATTATTTAGATTCTTCCACAGTTAGTAAACTAGTCACAATTTCAGATAATATGGAAATATGATGATTAGCAAACTGTAGAAGCTGCAAAGGGAATCAAAAAGATTTAGACAAACTTCAAGTCTGGGCAAACACCTGACAGATGACATTTTGTACAAAGATATATACAAGGATTTTATATACTGTAAGTATAGGCACAGTACTGACAAGCCATTTTCATCTTCTAAACAATGTATACTGTACGTACTAAAAGTAAAAGTACAAAAAAGATAAAGAGAATCTTATGATATACAATTTAATTAAAAGTGTAGGCTATATTTTACTGTACATTTTACAATTGTGCAGTGCACTTGTAGTGTATGATATCAATAAGATAATGTAGCGCTAGAAGCAGTCCAGACAAGATTAACCAGATAAAGTAATGGGCTTAAAGAAATGTCCTACTCTGACAGACTAAAAGATCTGAATCTTTTAAGTTTTGAAAAGAGAAAACTTTGAGGGAACATGCTTCATACAGTATAATCAATATCTTCAAAGACATTGGAAATCCCAACCCTAAATTGTAAATACTAATAGGACACTGATACAACCTAAGCCAAGTGCATTTATAATTGAGAACACGAGTCTGGGAGAAGCCATGTTGATCGCATTGCTTCTATCACAAAATAGCTGGAAGAGTTCCTAAGATCAATTAGATAGAAAAACCAAACAAGTTACAGTAGCTAGGCCAAATGACCTCCTCTCATATGGAACGATAATGTTCTAATGAAAGCCCTTTCGTGAGCTTTAGAGATACAATATACAGTATCTTTACAATAGAGATACATTACTGTATTTGCTTTTTTAAGGCACAAGGCTACTCTTTTTAAACTGTACAATCTGAATTGATGGGTTTTCAGAATTGTGAATCATACTAAAGGGACCAATAAATGTAAATGTCAATATCACTAAGATAAACCCGTTCTACAGTTCAGGTCAGTTATTCTGTCGCAGAGCAGATTCTTCAAAGAGGCTTGGGGTTCATGTGAACTTTGTGATCCAAACGAATAGAAACTGGTTTGAATCAGCAAACAACACTGACGCCTACTCACCATATGGACAGTGGGGCCTGACCCAGAAATGCTCTGCTGAACCTGTTCTCTAAGGTTCAGCAGCTCGGCAGCTTTTGTTGCTAGGCTTCAACATCAGACTGAATGACAGGATGGGAAGAAAACATCTGACCATAAGCTCCCAGGATTACAGTAGATGCTTGTTTTGCTAGCAAATTACATTTTATGTAAACAATTCTAAAGATTTATTAACAGACAAAAAAGAGCTAAAGTGGAACAGACACCGTGGAAGGAATCTAGTTATTTCATAGAAGAAAGTACAATAAGATCAAAGATTTAGGAGAACAGTCAAGAGAATATTTAGATACTGTTTATCATGAAATGCATGTCATTCACAAATGGGATGAAATCAACTCTCTTAGCAGTGATGTGATTTGCTGCTTATGCAGCTGTCAAACTCACTCAAGTACTGTATATCAAGGTCAGTCATGAATGTTCAATTAAATTAATCAAAATGAAATCAGAAAAATAGTCAATATCCAAAAGTTGTATTGTTCATACAAACATCAATTTAGTGATAGTTATACTTCATATAAATATCTGTTAAAAGTTTTGAAATATTATTCATTATTAGGTACAGTACTTAATCATATCTAATTGAATAGGAAAGGTTCTCATTTCAAACATACTGTATTTTAACACAGAACACGTACACTTATTTTTATTTATATACATGACCTGTCTAATCCTGTTTTGTTTGCAAATCTACATATGTAAATGTAATTCCATTAATTACACCTTCAATGGAGCACAATTATTGCCAAACATTCTGTGCCTCACAGAAGGACAGCAGGCGATACATACTGCTGAATGTATTATTTCATGTACAATTGTTTCTACCACCCTTTTTGTTCCAGTGCTCTCCAACAGCAGTCATGCAGTAGGTCAAGTTTATTTCAGTGGAAGTAAAAGTAATTTTACAATTAACAGTATATTGGTTAATAAAATGCAATTTTTCAAACAATGTTACATTATTATAATAATAGATTAAAGGTGTCCTGAAACAATAATTCAGACAGAACCAGTAGTTTTGAATATCTTGGAGATTTGTTTTTTATTTTAACACTGTATTGCCTGTATTGTATCTTCTTTCATGATTTAGGGTGTGCTTGAGTGCTGTTTATATTCTTCGGGTGGTTTGCCTGCATCAGCAATCTCTCAACCCAACCAAATAAAAACTTGTTGGTTGTATATAAAGAAAATGAAATTCTGGGGGAAAAGTTTGTCTTTTTGCTAATAGACAACACATTGAATACCTTCCTTTTCTTTCCATTTGTACCTTATTTGGTGATGACTTAATGTGAAATACCTTATTTTGTGTTTGGATGCATCTGGCATTTTTAATGAAGAAAATGTTTGTTTTTTCTAATGTTGCCTAAATACATTTTCAAAGTACACTTATATATGTACTACAGTACATTCAAATACAATGACAAATGACATGAAAAATGAGAAGATCATAGAAGTAATAACAGTACATGACTCATTGCTTCAGGGACCTTAGAAATATCTAAATTAAAATGTGTTATAGGTTTTTTCATGAATAGTGAATCATACCTCTCATAATAATACATTGCAAACCTGCTTAAACATTAATTATTTAAGGCACAGGTTTTGAAACCCATTTCAGTTTGAAATGTCTGTATACAGTAGATGTTTTACAAATGTCTTTGGGAATCTATCAATTTCAATTTTCCTAGTCCATTCTTTACTTTTACACTGCAATACCTATTGCTTTAGTTTAAGTGCTAATATAGAAGAATGTTATGTTCTGCTCTTCTAAATACAGCATGCATAAAAGGAAAAATATACAATTGAAAACGTGCCATAGTCTTTTAATGAAAAAAATAGAAAAAGTGCATTATCTTACAACACTACAGTAATTTATAGTTTTTTCTTGTAAAGACAATGTAAAATATTTACAGAGTATTTTAGTGCATTCATTACAAAAGATGCAGTCCCATTATATAATTACATTTTGTACACGGGTTTGATGTCTACTTTTATCTGTAAACATTTTTGTTTCTCTACAGTATTTATCATAGCTTGCTAAAGCCACAGTATCCCCTCTTAGTTTTCAAAAACAGGTTAGAAACAAATAATGTGAAAAACAGTGGTAGCAGATCAATAAAAAGAATGGTTTCAGAAAGGAAGATTTTGATTTTGAAATCTCGACACAAAGTCTAAAATCTTTTGAGATTTTGCAAAGGCCATATTCAGTAGTTTTATATTCAGTACAGGACAGAAACCAAAGAAACAGGCATACAGTACCAGTTGCCGAGTATTCTGTGGCAGATGTAAATTTGAACAATTTCCAGAAGGTCAGATAAATCTGTCATTTGTACAGCAATTACTTGGCAATGGAGGAGATACAGTAAATACTGTACATAAGGTAAGCTACTGTATGTATATAAATGCTAACCAAGGGATTGTCAATGCTGAGCAGTATTCTCAATCCTAATTGTCCAATAACTGTCATGTAAACATGCACAAAATAAAAAACAAACAAAAATCAAGTTACCTATAATACACAACATGTCATGACTGCCATACTGAATCTGAAGTTGATCATTTTTCTGTATTGAGATATCCAGTAGGGATAGCAGAGCCACACCATTAAATTAAGGTTTCTCCGCAGCACATCTCATTAGCACCAAAAGCCAAAACAGATCAATAAATCTAAATTAAATTATTTTTTTCATGCTTATTGATGCCACCGAAAACGATGCTGCAGCTAGCAGAAAGATCTATATGGTGACACTGCTCAAAAACCTACTGAAATAGCCACTTAGCAACTGACAAGAAAGGCAACTTTTAATAACACCAGTGTAAAAGAAGTCTTAAGAAAGAGTACAAAGAGTACAAACCAGAAAGAGCCTGGTTTAAGTAAATGAAGGTATTATTTATATAATCAAAAACAATAAAATTACTTTGTAGAAGCAAGATTTTTCCACAATCCCAACCTTAAATTTATGTTTGAAAACAATATTTTCATATCAATGTGTTAAACACTGTGTCTTTAAGAATGCTGTTAAGCACTGTGTCTTTAAGCATGTTGGTTCAATATAATATCTTTCTATATTCTTCTTTCCAACATTCAGGGAGGGAAAATGCTAGTAGGCCTGTTATGGAAACTATTCAATGTTTTGCCCAGTATGGATGCAATGCGTTCAGGCCTGCATGTTCATATAAGGTAGGCTAATTAGATTTCAAAGGCTAGGTCTACAAGCATGAAAAAAAGGAGTTGAATTTTTTTTCTGTCCTGTATTTGGCTCATCTGCCAGCAGTTCAAGTTGACGTTATTGTCTCCCAGAGAAATGCTCCTTTGAAATGTAAAATATGTCATATGAGAAGGGGAAATTGGAAATGCTCCAACTCAGCTGTGGTTCTTATTCACTCTCCAGATATTGAATTTACATGAGGATTTCTGCTATGATCATGCAGGTGTGTAAAAACAGGACTTATAGCGAACAGTATTTGAATGTGTATCTCAATGTGAGAGTTTAATATAGAGATTGTGACCAATAGACAATTCGTTTTTACTCATGTTATTATCTTGAGATTGCCAATCCATTTACTAAATATAATGTAATACATTTACAATTTAGTAAATCAATGCTAAAACATAATTAAATTTAATAAACGTATATGTATTCTATTAATATAGACTTCAAATTAGTAAAGAAACATGTTATGGTATAATCATAAATATTATGGATTAATCATAGTGTGTGAAAAATGATGCAGTAGAACACAATTCTGTTATATCAATGTCACCTGGTAATTGTGCTGACCTTGAAAGTTTCCCATAGTAGATTTTTCATTGTACACATTTAAATTAAATGAAAAATAAGCATCAGCACTCAATAATCACTTTTTTATATTTACCTTTTTTACCAAACAAATTGAAATAAACATACAAGGAGAGAAATTCCAGTAAGAAAGGCATTCTAAAGGTAGAGAGTTTTATTATCAGATGATGAGTCTGCAGGCAACAGATTGTGCATTTGCAGTCTTTGTCTGTAGAGATTTCCATTTTGCAGGGCTCCACAATTGATTTATCAATAAATGACAAACTTTTCATTTATTCGTCTGTCTGGTGGATAGAGATGGTGCTTCCTTTGCGCTGTATTTGTTTTCTTTTTCTTAGAATCGCCAATTATGTTGTTAAAGACATACAATTTGGAATCATAAACCTCTGTTTGTATCTCAGCTCAAGGAGATGACCCCTGTACAGGAATTATGAAGAGGTGGAGTCTGCTCTGCTTTTCCCAACCATGAAACCATTCACCCTTTGATACAGTATGCTACAGAGTTCAGCACCATAAGGGGGAGAGACATGTCCCCCAAAGATTTCAATGCAAACATTCAGGTACCTTTGAAATCACAGCAGTTGCTATTTTGTTGGGAATTGACGGAGTCCTGACCAGACAATCCCAATGTTAGACTATCAGCACTGAGACAATTGTAAACCTATACTTGGAGAATCTTAGTCACAGTCAACTAATGATATAACCCAGGATCAAACTTCCATAGCTACTCAAAAAATCCATATGCCTGTATCATTATAAAAGTGAATGGGTATTACAGTATACAGTATGTTCCAATCTTTCATCGGCAGCTAAGAATGAGTCCCTAATATTTGTATTTTATCATGACCATAAAAAATCTGCTGTTCTTATGTTCTTAGACATATCATTTATATCCCATCTATACATGGATGGAAGCAAATGATACGCACATATTGCTAGTATGACCATTATTGCTGGAAAGTGCCACACTCTACAGTATATTGCTAGTCTTGTGAACCCAGTTCGGCTTTTTCAAATTGTTGCCAATTACAATACAAATTTATTATTTTTTTCAGATTTCATAAAAAGATTAGTACCACATTTTTACATAAACTGTATTTGGATTGCACTCTTTCTATTGACTAATGAATATGAGTGATTTGTGCATGTTATGTTACATTTTCATAGCAATGGCAGGAGAAGCTGTATTATCTAAATTCTACAGTATGTACTGTAGGGTCCTTTGGATAAGCATTTGAACTACGTAGTCAATAATTTTAAATAAATGTTCTAAACTATACTATATAGGCAGGTACTCTGGCAGGTATTAAGAAGAAGCTACAGTATTGTGTTTTATTTTTTAAAGCAGGAACATATGAGAACGAATCTCAAACATGCAGACCCAAGAAATGGCAATCCTTAGTTTTCTTCTTCAAATGAAGAGAACAGAACATAGACATCAGCTAGAGAAAGGACATACTGTACAGTACTTTCTCTGCAAGCAAACAATTAATGACTAGATTTGCTCTTGCATTATGAGCTAAGCCTCTACTTCAATATTAAAAGGCATTCCAGACTTTTAAACTTAATGATTCTTTGCCCCATAGCTGATCAACATACAGTACAGTATATAAATAAGTTCTAATGTTGTTTTCCTGTATGTAATAATCAGTGTTACAGTATATGCACATTTATACTGTGTATTTAGAACAGTTAAGAAAGCATTTTAAAGCCAAAAATAGCTATGTGTGTCATTTCATGCAAACAAAAACACTGTTTTATTTATAGTAAAATTTAAGCAAGTAGGTCAGCCTGGAAAACAGCAATGTGGCTTTAGAACACTACAGAAAAGAGAATAAGGAGTATTCTAATTTGGGAAACCAAAAACTGGAGATGTTACATTAAATCAGATTTTCCTTTTTGACTCAATTTAACAATTGGTGTTATATACTGAAGGTTATCATTTCTTTGCTTTGCAGAATCTCTTATGCTGTAATGTTTCTTTGTTTAGTGAATAAATAAAAGTGATTTGTTTTCATAGATGGTGCAGATTTGATTAGGAAACAAAGTCTGACTTTCCAAGCTGTAATTTAAGTAAATGTTTCAAAAAGATCCCTTCAAATATTAATATACTCAGGAACTGCAATGCTACTCAATAAATCAACAGTTTGAATTATTTTCACAGGCATTCATTTACTAATTTTCAAGTTTGATGCTACTGTTGAGAAAACGTCTACTCAGTTAATAAAATTCAAAATAACTCATACAGTATGAGTTTTACAGTAAAACATACATTTTATATAAAGTTATATTGAGTTGTTATCATGGCAAAATTACAAAAATATGCTTTTGTTTTAAAGTTATTATTAAGTCAAGTTGAATTTTGGTGTTTCAAACTGGCTCTCTTACATCCATCTTTTATGACAAAGATAAAATTGTATTGAAAGCCATTTATACAAATATCCTTCAACAACTGTTTCTAAGATATTGCTGCAGGAAGCACAAATATATGAAATTCTTTCACATGTCACTTATTTTGGAGATCAGTTATTGCTTTTTTCATTATTTTGCAAAGACTAGAAACTTGAATTTGTGAATTGTTAGAGATGGTTACTACAAACACTATTTTTTTAAAAGAAAAATATTAACGTAAGATACTGTGTGTGCATTAAAAGTTACTTTTTAAAACCAGTCAATAGTGTGATAATATAATTCAACACATGCCATGGAAAAAGCATACTGTATTTATCAAATAGCAATGCTCTATTGTGTATAAAATCTAAAACACAGCTTCTAACTATGACTTTCTCCAACCCTTCAGAAAGATTACTAGGCTTTATTTGGCTATAAAATGTGATAAATCATTTACTGTATGTTTTATAGATTCTGAGTTGGTTCGGAGGGGAAAAAAGAAACAGCCCTGCTCAATAAGTAACTATTAGAAGGTTAAAGTAGAGATTCATTTAATAATAAAAGTAAATTTAAAACAAAGGCGGGGATTGTAACCAATGCAAATTAAGAACTAAATTTCCTCATGATAAGTATAGTAAATACATTCAATCTTAGCAGGAATGCACTTTTTGGCTGGCAAAACACTGTTTCTAATTTGATGTTGATATAACATACACGTAAATAAAAGACTCCGCAAATATTTGCTCCACCAAATCAATATTAAAACCGGCTTATCAGACTATGTTTTGAAATATTTTCTTGCAGGGATTTCTGAAAGTGATTATTGGAACAGTAAAATATTTTTGTCCAATTTTCTTTGTTTTAATAAAGAAACAAACATGATGGAGTATATTACATAAGGAGACAGAATGATAAACACAGGTTTTGCCATTAGATGTACAAAAAAGTGTTACTGTATCTCTGTTTGAACTGGAAAATGATGTATGCTAGCTACGATTTGTGTTATTTTCACGCTTGAAATTCTGCTCATCAATGTAATGATGGATGTTGTTGTTGTTGTTGTTATTATTATTATAATTATTATCCAATATTATAAAATTGCTGTTGCATCATTATATACTACTATTTTCATGTATATTGTCCAAAGAGAGTAAGACATTCTAGGAAAAAAAGACCAGACCTTTTTGTTTTCAGTGGAAAACAAATATTAAACTAAAAAAAAAAACTAATAATCCAAAGACCTGAAATGTGTTAAAATACATTTCTTTTTTAATTTGAAACAAGAAGTAGTGCAATATTACCACTTTTGTTCTTGTCACAACTGTTTTACCTTCATCAGAATATATCTGAAAACTGTAATTCAAGGCAAATAAGATGTAGTGAATTTGAAAACAACATTACATGTGGGGATACTGTTTCTTTAACACTTGCTTAGAACAGCAAAGCCAAGCCATTATATACACTTCGATACCAATTTTTAACCAAGGAAGGCCCTGCCATTCTTTTATTTAAAAAAGAAAAAAAATACATTGAAATATTTACTGTATAACCGTCTTAGTCCAAGCATTCCAAAAATAGACTTCCAGTTCATGCAGGTAGCTGCTGCACAGAATTATAAATAAAGAAGAAAATAAATATAAAAAATAAATACTAAAAAAGTTAAGGTTAATTCCAACAATTTACATGTTGTTTTGATATAAAGGCCATTATCCACAGTAATGCATTAGTATATTCATTATTTAGAGGGGAAGGGTAATGTTTAAAAAAAAAACAGAATGAATCATACTTTCTCCTGCAGGCACCTACAATATTTTAAATAAAGTACAGATGATCAAAATGATTGAAAAAAACAGAAAGAATTTAAGAATTGGCACTAAGGGTTTTACAGTAGGAAGAGGAGATGATTGCTTACTGTGGATAAACCTTTATCTACAGAACTATTCAATCAGAGGGTTATCACTTCCAGTTTGTTCAATCACTCAAAGGGGGACCCATTAAAGTGTTTACTCCAAAATTACATTAGCACCATTTTTAATTCTAGTTATTGAAAAAATATCCGGAAGTCAAGAAACATCATGTAAAAGCAATAATTTAATTTTAATACAGCAACATTCTCCCTTTTCTGTTTTTTAATGAGCATTTTATAAACTTTTTTATTATTTATGAAGAGCAAAAAATGTTGTCCTTGTCAATTTTGGAGTAAACGGTTTAGTGAATTCTTCCCCCAGGGTGTTGTAAGTTACTTGGGAATGAAACAACAAGACTTATACATTACAAATAAATTAAGCTTTTTATGAGCAATTCTGTAAAACTGTCATTCACCTCCCTACAGGATATACTAAATGTTAAGTCATTAATTAAAGACTTCCGCAGAATACCGGTAGTTGTATAGTATTTGAAATATTTTGATTTGATTTTCAGTATCTCCTTTAATAAAACAGTTAATAACCTAGTATTTATACCTAGTATAAAGTATTACTTTATAGGTTTAAATGTTGGCAATAGGTAAAGTAAGTATTTTTAATTCTCAGCAAACAGGAATACAAGAACTTTTGGTTAAATATTATGGTTTGATTACGTTACTTTAAACTTTTCGCTATAAATATTTTATTGCAATTCATCCTTCTAATAATAGTCAAGAAGTTTTGCACACCTACAGTATGCACACAGTACATACTGACGCTAATGTAAAATTAATCTATAGAATAGGATTTATAATTCCAGATCATTTATAAAAATGTAAGGAGGGAGGGAAAAGGCACATATACTGTAGTAGTTTCATAATGTACCGTACTTGTATACAAAATATAGTCATGAACAAGTAGGCTTGTGTTTGCAGAAATAGTTGTCAAAATGACAAACACAGAAACAACTTTTTGATGGGTGATAAAAGTAGATGTTTCGTATTGATTTTCATTTAATCACCACCTTCTTAGTTTCTCTGTGCTGTAAAAATGTCATTTCTCCTTGTTTGCATCCCTGTGTAAGCCAATGTTCACAGCTATATATTTATAAAGAATGATACAGACATAAATCGTACCTACAGTATCAACAAAATATCCTTCCCCCATTCTTCTGTAAATTGCAGAATTGCTCATAAAGTCTTTGAGATTAAGTCTTCTGTTCTCATATAGTCTTTGTAACATGGAGAATGATTGTTTAATGTCCTGCTGTGCTAATGAGCTTGCCCAATCTACACTGTTCCACCTGGATGCTTCCCTTAACAAGATGATGCATCTCAATGAGCTTTTCCTGGGAAAATCTGTATTGTTAAAAAAATAAATTAATTTTTATACATTGATTTTGCAGATGGGAGAGTTCAATACACTGTGATTTGTAAATGCAAGACCTCCTCACCCCCACCCAATGTAAATTGTATTGGGGAGGTTTAGAAAACAAACATCTATCCAATCTGAACCTGAGAGCAAATGTTTATAAACCCCATGACAACTCATACGTTTGTTGACAAACAATTAAGACTTTTAATAAAAAGTAGCAAAATCAAAGTAAAACAGTTCCCATTCTGGTTAATTGTTGGAATTATTTAAAATGTCAAAATAAACATAATACTAAAAATTCATTTCAAGATTATTTGCTTGTAATATTTAATTTCATTGCTAGATTACTATTATTTTTTGTTACTCAATATGCATACCAGTTTTACAAAGTGCATGCGTTTATTAACTTTTTTCTAACTGGCAAGCTAAAAAAAATCTCTGCTGCCCCCTTTTCCATTTTCATATTTTACACAATCTATAATCAAACAAAAATATATATATATATTTATATATAACCTGCTTTTACAAAATAAAATTTAAAAATCAAATGAAATCAAATAACCATGGCACACCCATTATATGACTGCTTTTAATGCGCATGCTCTGATTGGCAACAAGATTTTGGCTTTTTAAGTCTTTATTATGATGTTTTCTTTTAATATCTAAGCAACCAGTTTCCTTTGTCTAAATATAATTGCTTATAGAAAATAATACCTGATGCTCTTAAAATATTTTTATCTGTTTAACTGTGGCACTGAAATCGCACATAATTGCGATCTATTCAAGTTAAGGTTAAACAGGCATACTCCCTTTTGTAATAATTATTTCCCAATGCTTTCCCCAAGCTTCAGTGTGCAACATTTGGTATGATACCAAGGTAAAGAGATTTAATTGTAACCCACCCAAAACAGGGGAGCAAAGGGAAGGGCTGAGTAAGTAAGGCGCATTTTGTTTTCAAATTCACCATTCCTCTGGAAAATTAAGTATCCATGCTTCATGCTTTGTTTCCCCAAGAACGCCAAAGTTGACCATTTTATTGTTCATCTGAAAGTTGCTCTTATCTTCCAGCTGTCCATTTTTGGACTGAGGAAACGGAAACCCAGAATGAAAGAGAAAAACGCTAAGAAGAGGTGGGAGGAGGGGAATTTAGAAACTAGTGATGAAAGAAAAGACTAAGGAGTACTGTATGCTCAAATTGATTTCCTTCTTTTCATTAATCGGTGATTGTCTGTGAAACTATGGAGGCCAGGGGAGACTGAACTGATGGGAGAGGGGAAAAGGCTATTTTTCAAGGTGCTCGGTGAGATTTCCTCAATCTTGTACGAGACAGAGTGAAAGTACTGGGGGTTCAGCTGTGAGCTGAAAGAGTTCTGGTGGGAAACCACACGGCTGGTAAACTCATGAGACCGGTAGCACATGCACGAGCAGACGGACTGCAGATCCGTCACCTCTGCTTTGTAACGCTGCCGTCCGTGCTGGGAGTCCTCCTGGATGTGGATGATCATGCTGTTGCGGTTGCCTGCCAAGGATGCCCGCTCCTCGGCATCCCGCCTCTCGTCTTCACTGTTCATGGTCAGGAAGCGGAGAACCACGAGATTGAGGAAGGCCCCGATGACCGTCAGCCCAACCAGGATGTACATGAAACTGAATGCCACGTATAGGGGCTTCCTTTGGAGTGCTCTGTTCTTTTGCAAAGCCACAAAATCCCCAAAGCCTATAGTAGTCAATGTGATGAAACAGTAGTAGTAGGACTGAAAGAAGCTCCACTCCTCGTAGTGGGAGAATGCCGCAGCTCCAATGCAAAGGGTGCCGATGCAGGAGAAGAAGCCCACCGTCACCATGTTCTCCATGGAAACCTCGGTACTTCTCATGCCGCAGCACTTCTTGATCCGTTTCAGAAGGTACTTGACGAAGGTGTTCATGCGCTCACCAAGGCTCTGGAACATCACCAGAGTAAGAGGAATTCCCAGCACTGCATAGAACATGCAGAAGGCCTTACCAGCATCTGTACCAGGTGCTGCATGCCCATAACCTGAGGGGAAAACAACACACATGAAAGTATTAATGACTTACACTTAACTGATACTAATAGATGTCAATTGGTTATTGAATACTTCCTAAAGAGTCTTTGTTCTCTGTTACCAACATTTTATATGATGTATTTTGCAGCTGTTCTCTTTTTCTTGGTGTGTTAGAGCACAATCAAAAACAAATATTTTGGGGGGAGGGTTCCGGACCCACAACTGGAAAGTAAAATCCTCAGGTGTATAAAGGGATGCAAAGGTAAGTTGGTTTGGCTAAAAGCTTCAGTTACATACTGTACATATTGTATATATTTTACTTTGTATTTAACATGGTTCCTTTGAATATACAGAAATTCTCACTGCAGTTTGTTTACAAACATATCCCACCATTAATTCCAAGTAAAGCATTTGTTCTAAAAACCTTCCATGACTACCAACATGAATTTGGAATGGAACCCTGAAAAGAAAATCAGATGCCTAATTTATCTTATTAGGGATGAAAAAATTATTTAGATGTTCAATCAATCAGATCTTTCCTCTCTTGGTCTTTGTGAGGGGGTGAGAACTTAGGAATTATTGATAAAAGTGTGCAGCGTAAAAGCCCATGAAGCTTTTAGCTTAATTAGAGATTCTTTTCAGGGCTGTGTTCCAGCCCATGGACTATTCTGAAGAAATGACCCCTCCCAGGCTGAAATTGCTGAGTCTGCCGGAAAATTTCTTTAAAATTTTTATTAACAGCTTTTACTGGACACGATGCTGAGGTAATAAAAATTAACATTTACAAATGGTGGAAGTCTTGTGTTTTATTTATACTGTATCTGTGCTTTCCAAGACAACCCTTTGGCACTATTTCCCTCCTTCTTTGACAAAAGCACACAAACACATTTTGTTTATTTCTATTTGATTGCAAAAATATTTGCAGAGCTGAACTCATCAATTTCATTTCCTTTTGGCTTTCAAAAAGCTCACCATATGGCTGAATGGGGCATTTTAATTCCAGTCATTCTTCCTCTATGACACCTTAGAAATTGAGAAAGCAGTGTACCCACAGCCCAGTTATTTTTGTTAACAGAGATGCCTGTTATCCTTATTCTAATACTACAGCCTCTTGTCCTTGGCTGTAAATGCGTAGTACGCCTCTATAGCCCTGAGAAAAAAATAGATCCATGCAGTATCTTTCATACCCTTTGAATACACCTGTCTGAACTTTGAAACAGTAAATCTACGCCACGTTACTCCTGTACCTTCTTTAGATACAAACCTTCCCTTTTCTCTTTTTTATGTACATAAATCTTTCAATTATCTTACTCTTCTGGACATCCCTATTTATTTCTGAGCCTGCACCAAAGTCTTATGGTCTGTTACAAGAACTAGTGTGGCAAGAAATTACTAATAGGTTTCAAAGTGAGCTTTTAAGAGAAATACGAGAAAAAAACAGATTTCTTTCAGAAGAAAAACAGTATCAGAAAATCCGTATCAGTTTGTAAAGCAAACCAAGGTTGTTGCTTTAAGCATTGTTGGTGAATTCATAGATGGAAGGCATCACTCAAGACCAGAACGCCTTTACTGTGCTGTAAGGGGAGTCCTTCAGATGAGAGTTTAATCTGTGCCCCGATTATTTAATCATTAAATATCCCATGGCACTATTAATAAGAGTAAGAATGTTATTAGAGTGATCTAATTAGTCTACCTAGAATAAGATGCCCCCCCCCCTCTTATTTCAATTGGGGGGATCAATTGGTTTTCAACAAAATTTCTGACTTCTCTGTATCATCTGCTTCATAGTGGGTATGCAGGTACCTGTACATAAAAGTTGTTGCCACCCACCCAAGTTGGTATTGTATCTCCTAGGTAGATGAAGTAAACCTTGTCTTATACTGTATGTAAAGAACTTTAGGATCCTTTGAGATAAGAAGTATTATAATAATGCAATTAATCAATCTTTACACAGAACATTAACAACAATGCCCAGTTTTCAAGTTTTTACTTACAGTATATACACATACAGTATACATTCACTTTACAAGGAACGTCTCAAATTACCAGTTTATAGTGTGTGTTATGCAGTCACTATGAATTAGGGGGATGAATGTTAGTTCTTGATGTTTCACAACATGAAAGATTATTTTAAGAGTTTAATTATGTCTCAAAATTAATGTATACAAAAAGTTGGAAGTCAATTTTGGAGTTGGAGTCTTCCCCTCAGTATGGTATGAAATGGTAAGGAGGATTGAGGAATGATCTGGACTGGAACTGTAAATGTTCTACAAAAAGTACAGAGTTGGCAAGCAAGTTGGGTATCAAACCTGGATTATTCATTTGTGTCAGGAGCTAAAAGTCTTGCACATTAATTCACCTGTCTACCCCTTTTCCACCCACAACCTACTATTTCTGTCAGCAGTTTGAGGATCATCTATCATTTGTATTTTAATCTGACTTCCCCTACTGATTTTTATTTAGGTTTTAAAGTAGCAAAGCCTTAGATGGTACTGTGTTTAAATGCTTCTTTTCACTTTTTTATACCCTGATATTAAAATGACTTCAAAATAGAGAAGGTTTTCAGTTGACATACTGTAACATTTTGTTCTAGAATTTTAAGCTTGCTTTTGCTCGGCAGATTAACCAGAGCTGTTTTAGAAATATACTCAGTGTATGATGTAATTACAGAACTCCCAGATCCCTTAAAATAGACCTAGGCTTGAAGAGTTGAACACATAAATGGAAAATGTGATTGTTTTTGTCTAGCTTTATGTCATCACATCAAAGTTTTTTTTTCTTTGCAGTAAATCTGCATTCCAACACTTTTAAAAGCCATCCAGTTTTCCCAAACTACTGTAGCTACTTGACAAGTTAATGAAAATGTCTGCTTACTATAAATTAGGTAAGTATACCTGTTTGCAGCATGTTAGGAATAGTTACAAAACCATGTGTTTCCTATAACTATGTTACTTCATAACATCATTATATACTTATATTTAGACCCATCATTATTTTATGACTCCCCAGCACTTTAGTTTTAATAATATGATCAGCATTATTAACTTGCATTAAATATAAGTTCTGAACTCTTAGTACATGTACTGTAACTGCATATTCTAGTATCACATACTGTTGATGGTGGTTTTGTAAGTAATGTGTCTTTCTTTTTACGTTTGTTTCATACTGTAGCTTGCTGTAAGGCAGAGTAGCCAGAGAAACATTTTAGATTCCTTCAATATGAAGGTCAGTAGCTACGGTATTTGATTGAAAGTGTTTTTTAAGTACATGTCTTTCTGTTCTAAATCATGAAATGACTGGATGGGTACGATGTGTTAGGCAGCTGAAATTGTCAATTAGCTGATAATGCAGAGTCAGAGATGATGCCAGTCTTTAAGAGCTTTTGACAGTCCACTGTACAGTAGCTCAAATCCACCATGCTAAAACTAACTGCAGTTGAGCAGAAACAATATAAATGCTTAAAACAATTAATTAAGAAGGTATTAATGTTAGAAATAAGTTTTTATACAAGCTGACTTTTTATGTAACTGTAAATTGAGAAAATAGGAAGAACGATTGCAAAATTTACTTTTTGAAGATAGTGTACTACTTTTGGTTATGATGGTGAAAATATATATCTTTTGAGTATATATTTATGTGTTCATTTATTTTCACCTCACTGCTCTGCCTTTTATCAATGCATAACCTGCAGTTCAGTGACAAGATACAATAACAGAAGTACAGATAAATTTAATGTGATGGCAGGAATAGAGTAATCTCTTGACTGTTGATATAAATATACATAATTGCTTGCAATTCTCTAATGTACTAGGTCTAGATTTCTCTAAAAAAGTAAAATCCTGTTCTGCTACAAAATATTGCACTTAGCTGATATGTTTTGCACAATGTTTCTTGGAATAATTGCTCAACATTTCTCAAATAGTTGTATATGTTATATAAAACAGTTTATTTTAATAATATTTAGAAAGGATAAACATGTTTCATTCTGCTGTATCACAATATTTTATTGTTTGCTTCACAGTACTTTGGAACAGTCAATACAATGTCCATTACCTTAATACCAGGCTTTGTTGTTGTTTGATGAGTGGGATACATGGATTGTAGCACATGCCAAAGTTTGCTGCTACATCTATGTGAACACTGCCAGCATTTCTATCCTTTCTGGATCATATCTTCAGAGAGTCAAACACAGCAATTAGTAAAATTAAAATGCTAAATATGGTCGTACTATACACATCAGAATTCTACAGCAGAACACACTAGAGTACATGAATTTCCAAGAGACACACCAAACTTGTAAAAGTCTTTTCTTTATACAGTACATAAATAAGAAAGTTTGTCTGAAATGCCCTGAAAATACTTTTTAAACATTTAAACATGCATATACTGTAGCATATTTGATTTTGTACGCTGCAGTTCAACCTAAATTGAAAATTAGATACAATATGCAACATGTTTTAAAGATGGTAGAGTTGTTAGAATATTCCTATAATGTTTTTTTCTTAGATTTTGATTAGATTTCATCCAAACAACTTTGCCTCCTTTCAGGACAACCTACAGTACAACATTTCAGTTGTATTTAGGTCAGTTGCCTAGACTAACATCTTCAGAAAGACAATTATGCAAAGCTCTCATTGGATTGGCTGTGTACATAAGTCTTCAGCTACTAGGTATCATCACTAAGCATCACTAAACACATACAGTAGTTGGATTTAAGTTATTATTTTAATCAATCACACAAGGGATACAAGGGTTTCTGATGAGATAAAGCAATTATCAAAAAAGTGATACCAGCATCATGCTTAAATTCAGGTAAAATTACTGTTGAAATAATTTAGTTTTCCCTCACAAAACCATGGAATGTGGTTAAAGAAGTTACCAAGCTACATTTTTGCAATTTGAATTGACATAGGTTGAACATTAACTTTCTTTTAGTTTAAAAACACAACAATAAAACACAACATCCACAAAAAAAGGAGCTAGTAAAACATGGGGAAATGTATCTAGAGACAAGAAAAGCTCTGACCATGCTGTCACAGTTTTTTCACTAGCATAATATAATCTACTGTAGCTACAGTATGTCTCTTCACATTGGAACAATTTCTACAAATACAAAGAATATTTAAGAGGGAGGTTTAAGGGCGTAAAACTAATAAAATAGATTATTTTATAGACTAATAAAATAGATTTTGTGCCTAAAAAGCACCAACAAGAGACACAGCACCAGAAGATTGATTGGGAATTGGGAATTGGGAATCATTATTGAGAAGGAACATTTGTAGACTCAGTGTCACAGTTATACCAGTCACTTCTGAAATCACATTAGTACCATACAGTACACTTAAAAGTACTCTATCACAGATCACTCCGAGAACAGGTGTTGGTAGACACCAAGTATTAGGAACAATATTCACCTGGAGCTACCATTCTTGTGTCACTTACTGTAGTTTCTGTGTGCAAGTTTTAAAATTGATCAGTTAACTTGCACAGAAGGAAAATGGAGGTTTATTGTGTTTTCTTGAGAAGGGGCTTTCATCTTGGCTTGAATCTATCTATAGTATGATTTGTTGTAATGTTTAAATGATTTCCCGATTATGAAAAACTGTTCAACATTCGGTCCGGGGTACTAGTTCATGGTTTTAGAAAAAAGAAAAATTGACCTCTTGTGTCCTCAGATGTATAATTTAAAGAGGTTAATTTATTTTTATTAATAAAATGTTTAAAGTGTTTATTTGAAGTGTGGAAGTTAAAAAAGGCATTTATGATAAAATGGAGAAATGTATTAGCATCTATGTGATGTAAGTAAAATGCACACAGGACTATTTCATTCTAACTTCTTAGCCATTTCAGACAGTTTCATTAAAGAAGACAGCATAAGAATCATGTGTTCAAATAATGAGATGACTGACTGATCCCAGGAGCCATGCTATACCTTCTGCTCCTGCCACAGCTTCTGAATACTCATATATCAAGGCCAGTATGATGAGGTGGGCAGTTCTGCCATACTATTTCAGCAAAAGGCTTTGGTTTATAGGTCCCTTTATCGCCATCTCTCTCCTCTATCACCTTTCCAGGGGCAGTAATGCTTAGAGTGCTGTACTTGTACAATATTATTAACGGTATCAACATCTATGTTGCCTATTTAACTTGAGAATAAATGAGGTCCTGAGAGTTATTTGGCACAACTTTTTACAATTCTTGTCGTTTTCAGCAGCAGGTAATTCTTGATAAAAGGTCCAGACAAAGCATTCTTTGATGTTTGCTTGCTTTATTGTTTAAATCATTTCATTTTCTTATTTAAGAGGCATGGTGAGCTATCGTTTTACACATTCTTTCACTTCCATTTCCATTTTCCTTTTCACTCAGAGATTCCTTCATTTTAATAAAAAAATACTAGTTCAGAAGGATGAAAAGGTGTTCTCCTTTTCAGCCACTTTGCTGAATTGCATTGGAACTAACGGCTGAGCTATTCAATCAAGAAGGATTCCTACAGTAATTCAATGCCAATTCAATTCAGATGTACTGTATGTTAACATGTTGAGGTGGGTAGCTGCATCAGCCAAGGAGCAAGTAATATTTTCCATCCTGAAAAGAGAAGAAAGAAAACACAACGTTTCGGCTGTGGAGCCTTCTTCGGGCATAAAAACGATAGGGCAGTCATGAAAGATACTACAGTATAACATGGGAAAACAAAAGCCAGGAGAGAACAGGAGGAGGGAGCAGGGGAGAGGTTACATTTTGAAATAATGCAATCTGTCAGTTTGATCTAACTGTGAGGGGCCATTTTTTAAATGCATTAAGAGGGCCAAAGAAGCAGTCCTAGAGCTGGGTACAGGCTGAACTGCTCCCAGTCAGCATCTGGTTAATTTTAATTTCTGCACATCATACAGTATGTCTGAAGGGGTGTTCTCTCAGTTTGCATGGCTGTACCAGCCTTTTAATGCTTTTAGGTTTTGTTTTGTGTAAATTATCAATCCCTCCATTCTTTTTTGGATCTTTTAAGATGAATAACAAAATTGATTAAAACATTCCTATGTACTTTATGTTACTCCTCTGATGCACAACGATTTTGCGTATCCAAATACCCTTCAATTGTAATTGCATTGAACCTGCCACCTGAATAAGCTGATAGTTACAATTAAAGCTGAAGAAAGTAAGGAGGTGGTAGCTGCAAAGCCCAGACTCGGATCTATCATTTCCCAGTCTCAAGGTTGACAACCAAAACTATAATATGGCCTTCATGTCTTGAGCTGTCATTGTCAATTCTTCACAGAGCTCAGCTCTGCTACAGCACAGGAAAGAGACTGTCGTCCACCCTGGAGAAAGAGTGCAATTGTCACTATTAATTTTCCTTCAGGCTGGGAAATGTTGACACTGTGTGGTGAGCTGGTTTTCTGCTGGCCATCTCATTCTGGATAAGTTTATTACATCCACCACGGAGGTAAAAGGAAAAAAATAAAGGAGAACACAAACTGAAGTGATTATTGGAGGTCTTTCTTGTTTTTTCTTCTCAATATCTATTTCTGATATTTTCAGTGTTATATTTCTTATTATTTTCAGTTCTACTGTATATTCATTTTGTTCTTTTTCTGTCTACCTCTTTCACAGGAAGCCTTTGATGTTTTTCTTAGTAAGTTCACATCTGTTTTTTATTATTTTATTTGAAGTGTGGGAGCAAGATGCGATTTCTATTGCAAGCATTTGTGAAAATATTGTAAATTAATATTTTTTATAATTTAATCAATGATGTGCTAATATTAAACATGTTGAAGTTTGGAAAAAATTGTTACATTTATCCAATTAATTAAGTCTACCAATCAATGGACCACTCTGTAGAAACAAATATACAGAAAGAAAGCACACCCACCAGGAAATAAAGACAAATTTAAACCTTTAAGGTATGACAAACTCCTTAGTATGGCATTGCAATATATGAAATATATAAATATCTTATATACAGTATATTTTGTCAATAATTATTCTCTATGTTGTCTTGCTTCTGTACTAGTGCATAGTGTTATAGTACACACAAACAGCACAGACGCATTCTAGAAACCTGGGTAATGTCCATGGTGTGCCAAGTGATCCTTGATCACTTTTATGTTTGTGACAATTGTCCAAGAGCATTGTTTCCCCACATATGGACTCTGTATCAAAACATTGGTAATACCAGCCAATAATGTGTGTGATTTTATAAATGATTCTCAATATCTTGGGAAGAACATTCATGACATTCATAAGTCATAGTCAATCATAGTATGAGAAAGCTAACATGATTGACCTTTGCAAAGTAAGAGGAGGGGTAGAGTTTCTTCATAGGGCTTCATCCTATGGTTATGAGGTACAGTAGACTCAAAACCCACATGCCTGGCAAACTTTAAATATTTAAAATATTCAAGATTAAGATAATGAATACATCAGATGAAATGTCCAAGATCAGACATCAGACCTCTTCACTTCACTCATTTTCCATCTTAACTACAGTCACAGTTCTGACATGGTCTGGAGACAAGGTGGTGAACATATCTTGTAGTGTGTTTAGATATTAGATATGAAGGGAAATCTGACATGGAATGGGAAGGATTCAGCCTTACCTACAGCAAGAGGGGGACCTTTGTGAAATTGAGAGCAGGATATTACTTGTGTTAGATGTTGAGAGTAGAGTACCGTAGTGAGACCATAAAATGGCGTGACTGGCTCAAACTTAATTCTGATGCTTGTCAGCTAATACTCAAGCCATTAGTGAAAAGGCAATTAGTAGTAATGGATGGACCTCCTAATTTGAATCCTGTTGACCTTATCTGAAGATTAACCTGATTCTTACAAAATAGAGGATAGTAGACGAACAATCAGCACTTTAATGAATGACACAATATGAAACTAGTCTTTTTTGAAATTGTTGAAAATGTAAGGGTCAAGCTTAAGACTGATGATAAATAGAATATGTATTACACATTTATTTATACAACAATTTTCCACCAACTGGGGTTCTCTAAAATGCATGACGAGATTAGCCTTACTAATATAATAATTAAAAGAAAAAAGAAACAAAAGAAAAGCTACAAAGGGCTTTTTGGCCACCAAAGTCCATTTGCTTGCTCGCTGTAAATTATTTCAATTGTCTTACCCACATGTCTTGAAAGAAGCTATTAAATTGGCTTTAACAATGGGCCTAGGTAGTTGTTTTTCCCATACCTGCCTGCTGTTCTCGGTTCTCTCTAGTTAAACATACATGATCAATTCGGAAGTCAATTCAGTTGTACTTGTCTGTCATGATTGTAGTCCCTCCCCCTTAAGGGCGCTCCAGCTCTTTCACTTCTGAATTGATTTTGTGCACCTGCTCCCTGTTCCAGCCTCCTATTCAGCCCACCTTAAAAGCCAAACGCTCAATCTGTTCAGGGCTCTGCATTTGTTTCCTGAACCTGCCAAGTCTGGGACCTGGAGTGCCTGGTCCCGTTCCCCCCTTTTCCCCCCAACCCTCCACTGGATCCCGCTCCGGTTTTTAATCCCGTTTGTCTTTGTCTCGGATGGACCGCCCGGCTCTGGACATTTGCCTCATCTTGGATTTCCCTTTGGACTCCCTTTTGCACTGTTTGCCTGGGATTCACCCACCAGAACCCTTGTGCACCATAGGCACCCCCCCTGTTTTCATTCCTGACCCCTGCATGCTGTTTTCCACGTGTTTTCCTCACTCTTCCCCAGATTGTGTTGTCTGCACAGGGTCCTGAAAGAATGCTTTCGTTATATTGTCAATACTGTTGAGGATACCGGAGTGAAATATACTAGTGGACTTCTCTGTTCAAGACTTTAAATATTTTGTTATTTTAATCTCTACCATTAAGCTCAGAACAGTATCTAGTTGCTCTTCTCTGGACTGATTCCAGAGTAGCAATTATTTTTGTTGCACAGCGACCAAAGTGTACAGAATATTCTAAATGGGCTCGGACCAGTGTCTATTGTCTTTTTTTCAAGGTGTTTCAAAGTTAACCCATTGTGTACAGGTACAGTAAGTATCGTTTATGTTTTTGTTACCTGAATGTAACAGTCTGCACTTCTGTCTAAAATGAAATGTATTTTCCAGTCTTGAATTCTTTCTGAATATTTTTTAATTTTCTTTTCATTTTCCAAGGTGCTTGTAACCTCCATTAGTTAACTATGGCAACAGCCTATGAACAGTATCCACTTTCCTTGTAGCTCTTGTAATTTCTTGTACAACTGATAGAATTCAATTAATCGTGTGTGAATTACTCTGTCTACAATAGCAGGTCTCCCTCTTCTATGATAACACTATTTAATGTAGAACTTGGCACATCCTGAGGCAAGCTGTTCATTTCTTACCTAAGAGAAATATTCATTTAATACATTTCCCTTTTGTTTATTGTCATCCAACTAAATATACAGAGTTTCCAGTCTAAGTTCTGGTTTTATGATGGTTATTAATAGTAGTATACCTACAGTACATTAAAACCATGAACCAATTAATACATTGTTTTCACGATTTTTAAGTTTTCAGAATTTAATTTAATTCTGAAAATCTACTTCCAATATAAATCCATAGTAATTTTCCAAACAAATGTACAGTATATAAGTAGATGGATTCAATAAGTTAGCCAAATTTTGCATTCCAGGGTAAAATACTATGCCTGCAAGTTTTCATATTGTTCCAATGGGGTCTCATTATCTAAAGATTCCATAAGCCACCGACCTCCAGCTAAGCCAGGGAACCCCTGCTAATTTGAAAGCAAATCAAACCCAAAGCGAAATTAAATCTAAATAAAAAAAGCTCTCTTGCAAGTCTCCCAGCAGTTGGTTTTGCCTCACCAGCCTCCATCTCTTCGTATGCAGTTACAGCACTCTGCTCACAACTACTCCAGCAGCCAAATCAATTTTACATCTTTCCAAGTTCTTTTTTTTTCCCCAAGCAGACATCTTCAGCCTGACCCCCTTATGCCTGAGCACCAATTTGCTTTGCCGGCTTCTATGCTGCCCTTATTCCTTATACACACCACGCCTCAGCAAAGTTCCAGCATAGCTCTACCCCTGCATCCACTCTTTGCCCTGCTCTCTGTATTCATCCTTTCTCTAGCCCCTTCTCCCATTCACCAGAATGTAAAAAGTAGAGTATAAAACCTAATAACAATTACAAATGTATTTAGTTTCACATGGTCTGCGTTTCTTTCCCCCTTATAATTCTTAACTATATAACTATTAATCACTAGATAATTCTCTAATGTGCTAAAACCAATAAAAGACTGATTTCTCAACTGGGAGTTTTTTCAGTGGCAGTTTCTTCATGTAGGTCTGTCTCCTTATCCAGTTACATTAGGTTGCTCGCATCTCTCCCAGCTGTTGAATCCACCTTCGGTACTGCACATCAATTGCAAGACAGCCATACCAGTCTGACTTCTACATACCCTGGAATCAATTTGCTCCTATTCTCCTCCCTTGACCGCTCCTGATGATATCACCCCTTCACAGAGCTTCACCGCAGCTGTACCAAGGCAGCCCTGTGACTGCCCTCTATGCTCACTCTGTCTCTTTTGCCACTTGGGCAGTCAGCAGTCACGACTTGGCCTGTTCCCCTTTTTCATCCTAGACCATAGCCATGTCTTTGCTCCTTCCCTTCCCCTATCCAAGTTTATACTCTGCCTATGCTTTCTCCACTACCCCAGCAATATCTTTGTTATTTTACTCCCTCCCTTAATGCTTTCTTTTTCTGCTGTCCCTGTAGGAGCCCTCCTGGGCACTGGTGCTCCTTTAGACACCTCTGCCCATTGAGCATCAACACAGCAGTTTCAATTAGTCTACATGTGATTTGGGCTTCTCATACAGCTCTCACTTCCCCTGGTGCCAACGTTCCAGGCAACAGTAGCAACGGGTCCACCTCCACCCCCTTGCTAGCATCCAACTTAATGTTGTATCAGCCCCGAAATTCTCCTCCCTAATTGCTGCTCTGGTGATCCCAGCACATTGGGTTTTGTGAGACCTGCATTGTCTGGTGAAGCCAACTGAACCATCCCTGGTCCCTGGGCCCCAGCTCAGAAACCTATCCCCTCATCTCTGGCTACCACCCTCCTTCCCCACTTTATGACTATACCTCTACTGTAAGTAAACTCACTCTCATGTGATCACTCTCATTCTGGTTAAAAAAGCCTCACCACTGATCTCTCTGCATGAACTTTCTTCCATCTAACATTAAAAAGACTGCTCCTTAGATCTGCCCTTCCTCTGTGCTATGCAATCACTGACCTCACTATAAATGTCCAAAGCAGCAGGACAAAGCACTTAGCTTGCAGCGACTGTCATCACAAATAATAATTAGAACCTCTTATTCCCAACAATTGTTATATTTAAATGTGTAAACATTAGGAATGATGGAAAGGGGGTGAATACTTTTGCAAGGCACTGTATGCATTGGAAAGAGTGTCCTTAATCCTTCTGGATATACTCCGAAATCAACACTAAAGGACTGGACATCTTAAATAATTTATTTCAGAAGGGGGAAAAGCAGTGCATAACTAGACAAATGAAAAACAGATATTTAAAGTGGTAACGTGAACATAGGAACCCATGCTTACAACAGTGAAAAAGTAAATGGGACAATAACTGAAGGGATAGCTAGATAATTTACTAAATGGATTTTTCAGATTAACTGAATGATCCCTGAAATAAACACTTCCTTCTACTTGCTCATACACTGTAGTGTCACTTTTCTGCAAATCTATTTCAACAGAATTGAAAGATTGTAAAATATGTAATACTTACAATAATAACAATCCTTATAAAAATAGAATAAAAATGTTCCCCTACATACTATATTTAGAGGTATTAGAAATAATTGCACATTTTGGAACTTTTGTGGTCCTTTAATGGTAAATCACACTCTAAGACAAAAAAAACATATACACCCCTAACGAAAATGCGCTGGGGTTTCGTTCATATAACTAATATTAAAAAAGTAAAGAAATTAACTAAATAATGCTAAAAAGTTTAATGTAGATTACATTAATATTGCAGGAACATATAGTAAGAATAAATGAAACTTTCATTCAAACATAAATAATTCATATAGCCTGGTTAGTACAGATAAAGGACAATGCAGTAGTCTCAGCATTAAAAGTAAATTCTTCTGAGATTTTATTAAAAGAATGTGAAAACAGTAAGAACATCACTTCTAGCTTTTCCGCAGTGTCTTAAAAAATTACAAATGCGGTGGTAGCTGGTGTCATTATCATTTGATTTGCATCAGGCCTTTATTAAATATTTCTTTATTAAAAATTCTGGACTACTTTTTAATATTGAGGGTTGAGTATCTGTCATAGTTCTGGTCCATAGTTACTGACTTCCTTCTGCTTTTAAAAAATAATCCTATATCCCTGTTGTCAAGGGAACACAGCTGCCTGCTGTACCACACAGTACAATAATCCTTAATGTTTAGATTTGTCTGTGTGTGTTTGGACTTATTTAAAACATTCTGGTTACATATGGCTGAAAGAGGCTTAAAAGAGTTACAGAAAAGCTCTGTCCCCATTCATACAACATTTAAGATATATTTGTACATATAACACAAAGAAATTGTGAAGTGTCATAGATTATTTAAAAATTTTAATCAGTAGTTAAAACCATCCTGTTTGGTCTTAAGCAAATATTTATTATCATTTTAATTTTCAAAAGAATACTGTGAAAAAATCTTCTGTTTCTTTAAATTTAAAGTCATTTTTAAAAACAGGAAAAAATAAACAATTGACAAAGATGTCAGAAATTTCTATTTGATCTTTTCTCCTTTCCTTAGTTCTCAAACAAATGTTTTGAGATTAGGTTTTGAAGAATTTTGAATAAAGAATCTATGTATTTTGCTTATTAATTGTGACCTGGTAGAAATAATTCTAAATATTAAAACTGTAAAAGAGCAGAGACCTGACACTGTTATCATTTCCAGGGTTAACAAAACAAGAAACCTGAAAAAGTGAAACGTGTTTAATTCAAACATTTTTGTGGGACACCACACAAAAAAAAAACTGTCAAAAACAATGTTGCTTTTTTCCTCTTAATATGGTTGTGATGTACAAGACAATCGAACACACTCCAAGTTTCATATTCTGGGCAACAGCATGTAGGTACAGGACTCCATTTGTAGTGATTGATGGGTACTTGAATACATGGCACTACAGTACACTGACTCTAAGGTTTTCACTTGCTGTTCTTCGTGTGAGTTCCTTAGGATGTTACAGTAAGAGTGTAAGTAAAATAGTCTTTTATAAAAGTTAAGAATAGGTCAGTTACACAGTCCCTACCTGTCAGATTTGAGCCCCATTGGACATTAGAGAGATTAGCTGGGATGGTGTGTGGTATCTGCAGCTCAAATGTCAGCAAGGAACTCCTACTAGTTCAGACAGTATGAAAAGAATAACAAATGTTAATCAGCATAATGAAAGTACAGGCCTTGCAAAAGTATTCAAACCCAGCCTATGGCATCCCATTTTGTGAAATTATAAAATGATGTATGCACTGTGTTTCAGACTTCATACTTTATTTAAAACTGAATGCCCTGTTCAGAAGACTTCTACGACATAAGCTGATACTAAATGTCAGGAACAAAAATTAAGAGAAAAAAAAGGTAATATAGTTATTACTGAAATATTCAGACCTGTGTACTTTTCTAGACACTGCACTCAAAATGCTTTACAGGTAATGGGAGCTCTCATCCACCATCACCTGTGTGTAGCCTCCACCTAGATGATGCAATGGCAGCCACGTGTGCCTGTACACTCACCACACATCAGCTATCAGTGAGGAGGAGAACAGAGTAATGAAGCCAATTCATAGATCGGGATTATTACAGGTTATGACTGGTAAAGGCCAGGATGAAAACTGGCCAGAACATCTGGGTTACACCCCTACTCTTTTCTAGACATGCCCAGGGACACTCCAGTGTAGCTTTGACCTTGTGCTTTGGTTCATTGCCCTGTTAAATGGTGAATTTCTGTCCCAGTTTTAAGCCTGAAGCAGGCTTTCCACTAACATTTGCTAGAACTGTACATTGTTCCATCTATGTTCTTGTAGGTCTTGACACCTTTTAGCAAACCTGTAGATGAGAAGCAGAAGTATTACAGAACCCTGCCAACACCAGTATGTTGTTGCTTGATGTTGGATGTTGGAATGTTGAATGGTGTTGACTGAGTGATGAACTATGTTGGGTTTGCATCAGATATAACACACTGATTTCAGACCGGGAAGTTCTAATTTTGTCTTGTATGACCTCAAAACCTTTTGCCACAGGTATTTACTGTAGTATCACTATAATCTTTGGTTGAAAACCCAATGCAGAATGTGCCATGTGTCAGGCCAGCTTTGTGAAGTGACTGGAATACTGTTGCAGATTTTCTCCCATTTCAGCCATTGAACTCTGTAGCTCTTTTAAAGTTGCCCTCATCCTCACAGTTGAACTCCTAATCAGTTTCCTCCTTCCTGGCTGTTCGGGTAGAGGCCAGATCTAGGCAGTGTCTGGGTGGTAGGAGATACATTCCATTTCTCAGTGATTGACTTCACAGAACTCAAAGGGATATTCAGTGTTTTGATTTTTTTATATCTCTCTCCTGATCAGTGCTTTTCTACAACTTTTTCCTCAGTTGTTTTCAAAGCTTCTTGGTCTTCATAGTTGAATCCTTGCTTGAAATTTACTACTTGGCCGAGGGACCATACAGAGGCAGGTACATTTATTGTGAAATCATGTGAACCACTATTACTGCAAACAGACAGACGGGCACTCAACACATTGTGTGGCTCGTTAAGGTAATTTTGTGCACCTAAAGTCATTTTGATCTGCTATAGCAAAGGTTTAAATAATTATGCAATCTTGGCTTTCCATTTCTCTTTAATGTTAATTACCTAATTACCCATTTTTTTGAATACTTTTGCAAGTCACTGAACCTGTCCTGTTTGTTCTATAAAACCTCAATGTACCTGCTACAAGAAAATGTTATTTAACTGATAATGAATTTGTGAAATTGATGTCGTTATCATTAATAATTTACTTGGATACTCAGTATATACACTTACCGGATTTTACTGACAACATCCTGTTTTTTCCCATGTTGTTAAATTTACAGTAAATGAGGGTCTGTATTCTGATAGGATCCAGAAGAGGAGAGACATCCCATCATGTCACTGATCATATTTGCCAGCCAGATGAGAAATACAGAAGGGTATCTTTACCTCCTCCTGCATTTTGTGCTCACATCGCTCTACAACACCTATCAACATTTTACAGCAATATCTTAGCTGACACCTCAGTGAGGATTCAACCAGCATATTCTTATAAACAGTTGCTCTTCAGCCAAGCAAATACCTGTATGTAAGAACAAATATTTCTAATTAAATCTGTGCTTAATGGCCACTACAGATTTATTTTTTTTACTGAATTCTGTTTAATTTGAATTTAATGAAACATGTAACCTCCACACAGAATACTTCCCATATAAGGAGGTAAGCTGTTCCCATTAGTAAGAACATGAATGTACTGTGGCATTCTGCCTAACACTTAACTAACACATGCAGGAATGACAGCTAAAAATAGGAAGTAATTTCTAAAAGTATAAATCTCTGTTGAACATATGGAATTGTTTGCTGTCAGATAAACACATTCTTATATGGAACAACCTCCAAAAATAGCGAGGGGAAGAGAGAAGATAACATTTATTTAATATTATGCTCTATGGTAGTCAAATTGACTCAGGTTGACGATTACTAGTATGCATTTTGTTTTTATTTGATTTAAGTTTTTGTTCAAACCAGGAGAGAATCTCCTTGAATAAAGATTTAATTGATGGTGAATATACTGCACTTTATGCTTTCAGTCTTTTCTTTATATAGGATTTGTTAGCACATTCTGCATGGAGCTAAGTACCCTAAGTATCAGCTACATGGATTAAAATATAATATGTTCTCTGTGTATTGCCTTTTCTAGATAAAAACATTTCCAAACAAAAGATTCAAGAAATAGAATGTTTTTGTACACACCAGATGCTGCATATTGGTTGCATTTACCTACTTATAATTATTGTGCTCATTAAACTGGAAACTGCATCAATATCTATAACCTACAGTAATAAAGACCATTGAAAACCTTTTTTTTTTTCACTTTTCTCACACCACTGATCTGGAACAGACCGCCTTTCAAATAATAAAATGGAAACTACTCTTCGTTATCAGTAATTTGATAACAGAGTTCCTTATATTTCACTATTTCATCTGTAATGTCGGTAATGTCAATAATTCAGCTCTTCCACCTGAGTAATCCCTTTGAAAAATGTACAGAAATAAAGGCATACATGGAAAATTGAGATTCTGTTTTAATCAAACTGACAGTGTGATTGTGAAGAAAAGTACTGTACCACGTTCACATTGTCTTTCAGATTCATGTGCCTGTTTGTTTTCTGCTGAGTTCTGTAAATGTATAATTACTTACGAATGGCACAGTGGTGCAGTGGCTAGTATTGATTCCTCACAGCACTGTGGCACTGGGTTCAATTCTTAGGGTGCTGTGCATGTAGTTTGCATGTTCTGCCTGTGTCTGCATGGGTTTCCTCTGGGTGATCTGGTTTTCTCCTACTGTACATTTGCTTTGGGTGCTGTGTTTTTCTCATACTGTACATTCAAAAGACATGCTGGTAGGTTGATTGACTTCTATAAAAAGTGGCCCTGGTGTGAGTGGGAGTGTGTTTGTATCTGTGAGTGCTATGCGATGGATTGGCATCCAGTCCAGGGTGTATCCCACCTTGCAACCAATGCTTCCTGGGATAGGCTCTGGGCCTCCATGATCCTTTCATTGAAATACAGCTTATGAAGTGATATTTATTAATTTACAATTCCTTAAATTGCTTTATTATTTAACTTTGCCTTTTAAAATCGAAATTACATGGAGTTTCAGCTCCTTTTATTAAAAAGGCACCAGTGCAGAAGCAGTTTGTATGTACTATAATATACAGTATATTGGGTCTGCTTATACTGTATACACATTTTACATCGTGTATTGGTGTCTTGGGCGATTTGTGCTTTATTGGATTCTCTGGTTACCTCCAACCTCTCAAACATACACACTCTAGGTTTAACTATCGATTCCAGTTGTCCATTTATCCATGGCCATGTGATGGGCTAATGTTGTAGCTACTTGTGTGCTCCAAAACTCCACCCTTGTGCTATGCAGTATGTTTCCAGGATAGATTCTAACTTGATACTATGATAAACAACGTTCTGATAACGAATGGATTGTTAAAGATGTATGGCTTGTTTCTCTCTGCATCTAAGAATGAATAGAAAAGCTTTATTCTCCAGGAAATGTCACAGAGCCTATTACCTTTGCCTTCCTAGTTAGTCAATCTATTACAGCATGTTTACCATAAATGTACCTGTATACTGAAATTCAAGAACTCAAAGATACAGTACACATATCTTGCCAAACAAAAAATATGAAAATGCATTGGTTCCTCAGATATTGATTTGTGAGCCTAGGAAGTCACATGAAAACAGAAATCTAATGTCCCTTTCGAAAATGAAATAATCCAGTTTGCATTTTATGTGAAAGGTATAATGATTTTAAAGCTGGTTTTATCTGTATAGTTTTTAAAAGGCATTGCACTTTTCACATAAAAAACCTCATCCTTTAGGGACCTTTGCAGCAAAAGATCATAGTTCTGCTGTTTATGAAAAACGGAGCTCAGGGAATCGAAGGATGATAACATAAAGAAAGATAATGCTGCATGCACAGTACAGCTTTGCCTCCATCTGTTATGTAGTACACTTGAAAAATTATCTTGCTATACTATACCTGAAACACTTTTTTCAATGCCAACTTTATATTTTCATCTAAATTTGTACAGTGTTGCAAAGAACCAAAGCAGCAGTACTAATGACCATATTCTGCTTCTAGTCATACTAGTGACTGTACGACTGTACAATTAAGAAAAAAAACGTAAAAAATCTAGTGGGTACATTCATGTACTGTACATTGACATTGACATATATACAAACTGCACGGTACGCCCGAGATGAACGGAGATCATGCTAGTGTGCAACGGAAAACACTGAACACCAGTCCTCTTTATTGGTAAATCTTGATTTTGTCCCAATCACCGGAATGCCCAGGAGCTTGTTGCACACAAAAACAACACCAATCCTGAGCAAACAAACAGGAATTCAAATACTGTTCCTGAAAACTGTATTAATAACGTTTGGTTAGAAGGTTTGTTACTTTCTAATATATTCAGGGTGTTATTAATAACTTTATATTCCTCCTTTAGTGAAGTATTCATTTTCCACAGATTAAACTCATTATTTGCTAAATGGCCAAGTATGGAATTCTGCTTTATTGGAAATCCTTGACCACGAAACAAAGGTTGCTGAATAATAGCTTTTTAATGTTGTTCTGGCTGAATTAAGTAAATCTGTATGACCATTCTTTATTGTAATTTATGTGGTTCATTTGTGTTGTGTGCTTCTTCCATACCCATATATAGATTTCTGAGAAAGTATGAAATTGCAATTTCTAATGTACTGTATTATAATAATAATAATAATAATAATAATAATAATAATGTGTTAGTTAAATCTAATTTAGCAGGAAATAAAATAAAAATTGATTTATAACACACTTTTGTTACAGAAGCAAAACCGTCCACACATCCACCCATTTTATAATCACCTATCCAATTCAGGGTCGTGGAGAAGACAGAACCTATCCCGGGCAGGCAACACTGGCAAGGTAGGGTACACCCTAGACTACTTGATAATCCATCACAGGGCAGATATGCTCACACCAGGGCCAGTTTTTCCAGAAGCCAATTAATTGACAGTACCACCATGTTTTATAATGTAGAAGAAAACCCATGCAAAAATGAGGAGATTTTCAACAGCTTTTTTAAACTAACTTTGCAACACTGCACAGACTGTGCTGTACATCAATACCTGAGAAAGGAATGCAACACTCTGGCCTGCAATAGGATGTAGGATAAAATATTTCCCTTTGCATTTAACATCTTGTAAGTTGAGTTCTGCCATTTGCACATTCCATGCTCAATGAGTATTTCCAACTAAAGACATCAACTAACTTCAAAAACTTCACAGTCCATGTAACACATACTGTAGACTTCATTTCAAGTTGTTTCTTTGGCTTCCTGATAAATTCTCAATAGAATACTCCTGCACACTTTAAAATCCCATCTTATCTTCCTAATCTTCTAGGTCTATACGGTATGTCCCAGCACTTGGCTCTGCAATATTTAAACCTCGGACCTTCCATGAAGAAATAAGACAATCCTTGGTTCTTCAATTCAGCCATGAATTGAATTCCTTTTTCATCTCTTATATTTAACTTTTGTTTTATATTGTATACTGTATATATCATTATGCAAGAGGCACAATTTAAATGCAAAACTGACTGCCTGATTTGGTATACACACACTATTGTACTAATACTAATGTTATACTGTATAGTGCAATGCACTTTATGTTTCAAATGTATAAAAATAATCATACATCACCTTCATTCTTTTCACTAGTATCCACAAGTGCAATTGTTATTTACGTCTTTATTGATTTTTTAAGAAGAACTGTTTGAAATACTGTTTTTTGCTGTAAACACCGTTACCATAGAATGCAATATAAGAAAAATGGATACATAAATAATTGTCTCAAAAGTCAAAAGTATATTTCTTTTTTGTGCTACATTTGGTAAATATACTGTATGCTAATGGAAACTAGAAAAATGATTCTTGTAATGCAAATTCTTACGTACTATAGCCTCATGAGGCGACAAAATTTCATTAGAACATCTAAACATGTAAAATGACCTACATTACATGAAACTGCCTCTGTACCTCTTGAGCAAAGCCAAACTTTAAAATGTTTTAAGTTAATTCATCCTCTACAGAGTAAAAACCCTTTATTCACATCCACAGCTAAGTTAATTATTACCAGTGCCATTTAGCCCTTTTTAGCTGAATGGTTTTGTACAGTACATCTATTTTAGAGGTTAATCCAACTCTTTTATACTCTGAAGCATCTCACTGTATTAATTACTATAGGGCATTGCATTTTAATGATCCCAAACAGCAGAAAACATAAGATATGAATGTTAACAGCTTTCCTGAAAAGTGGGAATTATAAAATGTTGGTAACAATAGCTCTACTGTTTTAGGTTTACATAACACTGTTTAAGATCTGGTTCTAATTGTAACCTTAAAAATGTAGGATACCACAAGTTGTTTCCTAATATATATTAAAAACTCTACAGGTATATATAATCTTTATCACTTTGCAATGGTTGCATGTGGTGTATTTTGTCCATGTTAGTCAATTATTATTTTATTGTGGTTTCCAATAATGGGCTGCCACAGTAAATAATGACTCCAAAAGCTTTAGACATGATAGAAATAAAAAGATGGAACTAAAAGTTGGCACAATGGGTGTTTTTGATAAAAGTTGGATGATAAGGATCCTGTCTTAAGAGAAAGAAGCACTCCCTGTGTTATCTTACATAGTTCACAAACTATAACATAATGTTACAAGAACATAATGTACAGTAGATATACATTAGTAGCATAAATACTACACAAATATTTTGGTAGACAGAGAAGCTACAGTACAATCATATCTGATAATGATTGTATACCAGAATTTGTTCTTTCAAATACAATGATAAAATGCATAAATATTTCATTGTGCACAAAATGTGTGCTACCTGTATTTACTTTTCAAAGAGTGTGGAGATAGATTTTTAATTGCTTGAGTGGAATTGTTCCTTGAAATAAACCACTGCGCGCTAATGTTATTCCATAAAAAATGCTTCCAGACTTCACTGTTTGGTATGCAAGTAAAAAATCCTAATATTAGTTGACTGAGAATCTGCGTCATCAACCATTTAAGAAGATATTGTTTTAATCAAAACAACAACAGAAAAAGATATGACCGATGCCTGCCTTTAGAAAAAATACCACTCAGCTTCTACTGGCACGATTGACAGCAACCTGTCTATTAGACTTTGTCCAGAGAATGTCCTTTTTGAACAATCAGAAGACTAGTCCAAAGGAATCAACTTTTTGAAGGACAGTTTGGAACAATTAGGGTCATCAAACTAGCCCAGTACCATCACATCCATCTGATTCACCTGCATAATTGTTTTCATACTGCAGTGGCTAACGCATAAGAATCTCCAGGAAACAATAATTCATGCATCAGCAGAATGACTTTAGCTTACTGTCTGCATGAAAATAATCTGCATGTTCACAAGCCATTCAAGAGTAGTGTTGACAGTTGAAAGATAAAATCCACATCTTCTTTGGACCATAGAAAATCTAAGTAGACAGCTCAGAGAAAAGTGAAGTATTTAATTCACCAATGAATGCTGTTTTGACCTTCACTATACCTGACTGAGGACAACATGGGTGAGTATAGCGAAAGTTAGTATAGGCCAACTGTTGGGGGTTTGCTAGTTTAATAATGCCAGGAAGAATCTCCTTTGAGTTTTAACCTTTGTTGAGTATTGAAGTATTGAAGACAATGTCTTAAAGCCAACAGTTTCTCCAGTCTTGCAATCCAATTTGTTTTAGCAGTACAGCATATAGTGTTGTATAGTCCTAGCATTACTGGGATTATTTTAATAAAATGACACTGAGGTTGTAATATAAATGGGATCTACTTTACTGCAGATGTAGACCTCTGCAGTACTGTAGGTGGGGCATATTGGAGTGCACTCTGCACTCTGATACAGTATGTTGTGCATTGTAAGACTTTGCAATACAGATATAACTGCAGCAATTGACTCCATCACTTTTTTGTTTTTATGTACTGTAGTTGTGTTTAAGTGGTAAAACACAACAGAGGTTTTGTCATTACCTGTTCTTTTTCACCTGACCTGAATACAGTAGAATGTTGGTGAAACCAATTAGCAAAGAGCAACATTACTGGGACGAGGCCATACCCAATACTAATGTATGTACTAACACCAATGTTACTAGTTTATTAATGTTTATTGACATATTAAAATTAATGTTTAATTTTGACATTGTAGCATATTTCGTAATGACAATATGGTATGTTATATAAAATACTTCTTATTTAATATCCATTTAAACTTGTGTATTGTGTTTTGTTAATCGGTATACTGTATATTTACTTTTAATTTGAAAGAAAAGCTTGATTCTAAGAACTGTATATGAGTATCAGACAATATTATGGGGTTCTCAAGTGAATTTTCCAGTAGAGTGAAAATAAGGATGTTCATAATCTTTGCTGAATGAAGGACAACAGATATTTGTGAGTAAAACACAAGACAGTAATTTACTCAAAGGATAGCTCAGACACCATAAACATCAAGACCAATGTTTGACTGAATTACAAATGTCAACAGAACTGATAGTGATAAAACTGATGGAACTTTTGCAGTGTGTCTAGCTTGCCAGCATTGGTTGTTAAATAAAATGTATACTTTGAAAAATAAAAGAATATTGGACCAATTTGTCAGCAGCATTTCTATCCCCAGATGACAGTTTCTATGACATTCTTTGATTCTAAGTCATTGAAGATCAAACGCACCCAACTCTGGTTGAAGTCTGGAAAATAAGAGTTTTTCATACAGCCAGAGAAGGGAAAGCCACCAAGGGAAATTAAAAGCCTAATATACTCAGAGGGGTATTTCAAAAAGTAAAAGTTATTCATACATAAAACAAATAAGTGACTCGACAACGTTTGTTGTATAGTATCTCTTTGCTAGGTGGTCCTTCCTGTTGTCTGTTCCAGTAACTGCAGAGTTTCTACACACCATTTTGATGTATTAAAGTATTTGGGATGCTGTGTAAACAATTCCACTATATGTTAAACCTTCTAATCACTGGAAGCTCTTTGACCATGGAAACCCATATTTCATAGGTCCAAAAAAGTTCAAATGTGAAGGAGACTAAACTTTCAACTGTGTGGAGCATATGTTAGGGGTTCAGAATCCAGTTCTTATTAATTTTAATTATTTATTATGAAAAAGGGACAAATTAGTTGTGACTGTGTATGGTAGACGGGGCTGTTTTACAGACTAAGGTTCATTTATAGATTTGTTCTTTTCTAGAGACTAGAGACAGAGACTAAACAAAATAAGCAAAATCCAGGAAATAAGGCCTGAAGAGGAAAAAAAATTGCCAAAGACAAAACATAGTCTGTCTTAACACATTTACAGTGTCTTTATGCCAAGAAAACTTCTTTAAATATTTAATCACAGAAAGCCTTAAATTCACAGGTTATGCCAACACTATTAAATTCTCTACAATAGCTAGTTCTCAACTGGAATGCTAAATAATACATTATAAACACCATATTTCAAATGAGATATAGAAGTCTGCAAAAGTGAAAGTGTGCACAACAAATGATAGTTCAGGTGGGTAGCTATGTCAGCATGCTTAGTTTGGAAGAGAACAGGATCCAACAGGATCCTACCACTGACTACCAGAAGGAAGTGGCATCCACTATCTCTCTACTTATCAGCAACTGGAGCTCCCCCAGTAGGCGAACTGTCTCATCGTCGAACATCCCCAGGTATCCCAATTCTACCTCCTTCCCAAAGTCCACAAATCCGACACCCCTGGACGTCCCATTGTCTCAACATGCAATTGTCTGACCACACTCATCCCTGCTTTTCTCAACAGCCTTATGAGACCTCAGGTTGAAATGCTTCCCTCATATATCAAGGATACTAACCATGCCCTCCCACTTTTCAATGATTTTCAATTTCAGGGTCCAGAATGCTACTTTTTTACTATGGATATCATGTCTCTCTACACCATCATTCCCCACAATGACAGTCTTATAGCCCTTAAGCACATGCTAGACAAACGCACAGCGCTTGATCCACCCACCCACACTCTAGTGCATCTTGCTGAATTGGTTCTCACACTCAATGCCTTCTCATTTAATAACCTTTTTTATCAGCAGGTTAGTGGAGTTACCATGGGCACCAGGATGGGACCTAGCTATGACAATGTTTTTGTCGGCTGGATAGAAGAATGCTTCTATGCTTCCTATACTGGCTTTGTCGCTGAACTCTACAAGCGATACATCAATGACTGTGTCGGTGCTGCTACATGCTCTAATGACCAGTTAGAGCACTTCCAGAGCATAACCAGTTAGAGTCTTCCATTTCTAGACATAAATTTATATGTTAACCATCCACAACTCTCATCCTCGGTCTATTACAAACCCACAGATTCACATAGCTATCTCCTGTACAGCTCTTTTCACCCCACTCGCATTAAAAACTCTCTCCCTTTTTCACAGTTCCTCAGGCTACGTCGACTCTGCAGTGACGACATGGATTTCCAGAACCAAGCACTCAAAATTTTTTTTTTTTGTATCAACAAAGGATACCCTACCCATGTTATCGATAGGGCCCTCACCCGGGCCAAAAACAGCCCTTGGATCATCATCTCGACCAGGAACATTCTCACAACTGCATTCCTTTGGTGCCTCCCTACCACTCTTACACACTTTCTATCCACAGGACCATTATTAACAACTACTCCATTTTACAGAGCGATCACTGCATCTGTACCTTTTTTTCTAACCACCCAGTCATCTCATACTGCCAACTACCCAGTCTACGAAAACATCTGGTTCACAGCTCACCTGCAACAGAACCCGCTGAATCACCTGCAAATACTGTACATATCTAACAACATGCTCATTCAGGGCCCCTCAGATCAATTCCGGATCACCCAGATGACATCCTGTACATCCAGAAACCTCATTTACTGTATCTCCTGCAAAAAATGCCCAGCTACTGAAGTTGGGGAAACAGGAAGGAGACCAGGAGACCGCTTCAGAGAACATGTTGGGGCTGTGAAGATTAAAGATTTCTCCAAGTCTATAGTTTCTCATTTCACCTCAGACGGCCATGATCATACTGATCTCTCCGTCTCTGTTCTCAAAGAAGGGTTTCTCAACTCAGCAGAAAAACAACAGAAACTAAACTTATCCTGAAACTAGGTTCACACCATTCCCCTTCTCTCAATGACCAACATATTTTCGTGTAATCTTCTCTATTCTCATGCAGGTTTTGACTTCACACCTCTCTTCACCCGTCTGCACTTTGCACTTCCTGAGTGGCCTCTCTTCCTCTCTGCCCCTCTTGCCTCCTTCCTTCCTTTTCCCAACTTTTGTTCTTCTGTGCTATTTAATCTTTGCTGTCTGCCCTGTTTTTCTCACACCTGAAGAAGGCTCCACAGCCGAAACTTTGTGTTTTCTCTCTTCTCTTTTTAGCATGGCATAAACCTATTACTTGTTCCTTTGCAAAACAAGTGATAGGTGAGGACATGCTAAATCTTTTCATTTTCAACGTAAAGACTTCTACAGTGGAGAAGTGATTTTTAAAAATTTAAAATATAAAATAACTCTGTAATGATTTCATATTGCATTAAGTGGACAACTTGTGATATTGCTTTCACATAAGCATCAATAAAGCTTAATAAAGCTTTGATTTGTATTGAATTGGTGGTTTGAATTTACTTAATTCGAAACTGGGCCAGTAAATTCAGAGAGTACCTTATGGCTACTTGGAATTAATCCGTCAGAACAAATAACAAGGTACATATACATTTTCATAGAATATAACAATAAAATACAAAAAATCATTCCATATAAAATATGAATATGACTGAATATGGATATGACACAATCTGCTGTGACCCACGTGAATGATTAATCAATCTCTCAGGGATTACAAGAGAGAAATGTGTTGACTAGAATTTTAAATTAGTGTGTGTAGTCACACTTGTGATAATCAGTTTCACTACAAACATCAACATTCATTAATGTTGGATATGTAAAAAAGGATATGTAAAGGTTCAATTACTTTCATGAATTAATCATTATTGAACATTTAGTTGTTTGGGATAACAGCTTATTTCTTGAGTGTAAAATGTAAACATTAAATGTTTACTTAAACTTAAAACATTTGGACAGGTTTAGTTCTGATACCATGTTAAATTCCACAGAGAGAGGAATTGCTTGATCTACAGTATGTTGGAGCTTGTCCAATCTTCTGGCTCTGTACCAGGAGGATGCCCATTTCAGTAGTTTCATCAAAACCTATTTAATGTAGCAGGTAAAAAATGTATTATGATAATGTATTGGAAATGTATTTGGCAGAATTCAACTGCCTGACGCACCCTGACCAATAGAGTGAAGCTAACAAAACCCCACTTAGTGAGGTTCCCTCCTCTTTGAGGAACAATCCAGTAAGCACTGCAAGGGTAAAGTTAGGATAGCGGTAGCTGTGCAAGAAAAGATGTGCAAAACAAGGTGAGATATCATATAAGAAATTATATACATACTGTATGTAGAAGAATGAAAGTGGGAAAGATTATAACTTGACCTCCTTCAGGAAGTACTGGAAGAGGGAAGGGTTCATTGCTTAGTAATGCGTTGAAGTTTGATCTACCCCTTGAATGTGTATTTGGATGTGCTTGCAGCAATGTGCAACCATGTGCTTTGTTAAGGCTTAGATGGGCAGAAACGTCTCCTCATCTGTATTTTGTAGCTGCTACACTGAATATTCACTTCTATTCAGTGATGTTGAAAAATGTCTCCCTATGCTCCTTTGGTGATAAAGGGAAATTACAAATTGGAGCTCATCACAAAACCTGACTGCCCTGCACTAACTACTGCATTTGGATTCCCTCTGGCATCCTCCTCTTTGGGGAGAAGTGAGTAGGCTATTTCCTCCATCAGACATCATATACAACTCATCACCCTTTGTTGACTTTTGGTTCTTCTGATAATCATTTACATTACACATTGTTTTTATTCTGACTTTTTGTCTCTGGCAATTGGCTCTTTCTGCCACTCCATGAGTATTCATTCTGAGTAACTGTGCAGACCCCAGATCTCTCTACTCTTCTTCTTAAGCTCTACCAAATTCTCTCTTTGCTCTCTCATGATCTTCCTCTACTTCTCTATCCTGCCTGGTCCTTCAGCTGCAGTTATGATGCAGAGTGTTTTGAAAATTTACTCCAATGTCTGTATTCTTATCAATGGTAAGAGTAGATGCTGCTACCCAGCCAGGTAATGCCTCACTCCTCCAGTTGCTAAAGCCTCCTCAAGCAAGCCATTCCTTTTCCAAAGCAGTGCACTTCTTCACCATTGTAATTGACAAAGGATCTATCAGACAACCCACCTGTCCAGAACATGTGGCGTAACTTTCTTCAAAGTTCAGATTTCCCATTAGGCACTGCAGGCAATTTTTAGGGCCTATGAAGGAGGGAAACACTAGTGACTAAGGAAAATGAGCTGAAACAACATGCCTACGATCGACTCTAGGTGCTCCAAATCAATAATCAAATGGTATCTAGTGACTGTTCTAGAAACTAGAAGTATCGAAGTGATGGTCCCTCGACTCGCTCCGTCAATCACGTGGTTAAGCATTAGAATAGTTTAAAGTGCATCATGTCAATCAACGTCATTCAATTGGCGTTAACCCCTCTTTTTGCACATTTCGGAATGAAAGTGCCTAGGGCCTACGAACACTAAAATCCAGCCCTGTAGACCTCTTTAAACTATCTAATAGCTCACCGAGTCCCACAGGCTTACTGTAATATCTATCCAAATTCAGCTCTAGCAAAAGTGCTTAGGTATAGAGCTTTCACTTTCTCCTTCCTTGCTCTCAGCGACTTGCTCTCTTATAAGACTCATGGTAACCTCACTGCTCCTGATTTGAGCCAAGATAGAGGCTACTCAAGAGGGCCAGCTCTCACTTCGTCACAGAAACCTTCAGGATAAAATGGGCAACAAAACAGTTAATAGATGACAACTATTTATGAACCAGACAAAGAGACAACGCAATGGTAACAGTCTTACTGTAATGGTGTATTGTATATGTTATATGATATACTGTACAGTATGGTATACGGTATATAGTATATGGTTTGGTCCCACAAGACCAAGAAGTTTGTTGTTTTCATGCTCTTGCAATAGACTTAACTTACAGTATGGCAGAAAGCATTGACCTAAACAAAAAAAAAAAAACACTGTAGCACTACAATTATACAATATGAAATAATAATAATTTAAACATGAAAACGTTTCAATAAACTCAAATCACCATACAAATCTAAACACACTGTATATAATAACTTATACACAATAGGAGAACAAAGAAAAGTTGGGAAAAAGCCCATCTCATTGGTTTTGTGAGGCCAAGAGTAAAACTAAATTCTACATTAAAAGATTTAGTAAAAAGATAGGTCTTTAAGTGAATTTTGAAAATGTCAGCTTTCACAGAGTTTTTAATGGATTTGGGCAATGAGTTCCAAAGATGTGGCACTACACACCAGAAGGCTCAATCGCCCTCTATTTAAACTCTATCACAGTCTGTCTGTTTGCAGCCTAGTCTTATAAAATGGCCTAAATCAGCAGATCTCAGATTAAAAAATGGAGCTAAAACATCCAGTTCCTTATACTGTATGAGAGCAGGAGATCCTTGAAGTCCATTCAAAATTCCACTCGGAGCCACTATAATTTATAGAGGAGAAGAGTTCTGTGCTGTTGTTGAGTAGATAAATCTAGCACAAAAGCTAAAATAGAATAAAAATTAGAAAACAAAATAGGAACATGATACCCTAGTAAGTACTGCATTGCAAAGGCTAGGCAGCCAGAAGAGCCATATATTGTCATAGTGAAAGGCAGTTCTTCCTAAGCATGGTACATTGTTTAGTAGAGGGAGGGAAATCAGATTTCCTGGCTCCATCTTCCTACACAATAGCTCGGGATATCCTGTCCCCTTCAATAATGTGCAGTTTGTGAAAAATTAAAACAATCTAGATAAAAATTAAAATTGGCTATACTATCAATAACATGTTAGTGCAGCATGGTAAAGAGCAACACAATCATTAAGTAAAATAGACTGAGCTATGCTAATTGGAGTTTTTTGTGATATTCTACACCAAAGCAGTTGAATTCACTAAATTTAATCCAACTACTACTTTAAACAGTTGGTTTGTACTTTTAGAGTGATTAAGCAATTTTAGAAAGGAAAGTTCCATTCTTCTGCTTTGCTCATTGGAATATTTACAAATGCCAAGACATGTGAGAGACAATATTGCCATTGTAATATTTTTGTGTAGAATGTGTATAAAGTACATCACCCAGGAATGAACCAAAAACTCAAACATAATTGAAAAAAGGAATAATTTTAGAATAAATACAGTGCAGCTTGCTTGAAGGTAAACCTTTAACCTTAGGTAGTCTTCACTGGAAATCATAATTTTCTTCTTACCCAAAGTGTACCTAAAAGCCAATATTGTATATTAGGGAAAAAAGTAGAAACAAAATTCCTATTTTGTTCTTATTTTGGATATATTGTAAATGATAACAGTTCTTGACTTTAAACTTGGATTAAACAATGTTTAATGTACAGTATATGTATTTTTTAAAGAAGATGGACATCTGAGGTCTGTGTTACTATGCAAATCTGGTATGTGTCTGCATAGTGGAAATAAAAACTAAAGCAATGTTCTTCTGTGGCAAAAATCGAAGGGAAGACCTTTTTTTAATTTACAAAACAAAAATGTTAAACATTCAAAGATCTTCACCAATATTTTAATTTAAAAGTTTATTAATATTTTCTAGTCCTAATATGTGATGTTTATAAGTATGATACAAACTAAAAAAAATCGAATGTTCCATAAACACATTGACAGTTCCAATCATACCACCATAAGTTATAGAAAGAAAATCATTTGGAATTTAGTGTTTGACTTCAGTGCACATAACCTGAAAAAATTAGGTTTATTTAAAGACAACATCCCATGATATCGGCTTGTCAGGTTTGTATTGCCATCCAAGGAGTGGGACATTGTCTATGTCAGGGTGCAAGATCTTTCCTCCAGAAGGGGCAGCGAATGCGAATGAAAGTTCCAGTGGGAACTTTGTGATTTAATGCAGATGGCCTGCTGAGAAGAGTAAGAAAGAACTGGTCTGCTAAGAGAGATGTCTGCTCTAGAAGATCAGAGTACTCCACAGGGTGTAACGGAGAGGTCCTAACTCTATGTATGGAGGATAGACAGAAAGGGTCTTGTCTGACTACTGGTCTTAGGCTGACTTCAAAGAAGGTAGCTGTCCTATGCAGGACATGAAAAGTGTTACCATTATTTGAAGCATCTGGAGTTGAAGGCAAGTAGTAGCAACAGAAGCGAGGTTGCCACCAATGTGTTACAAGAATTAAGTGAGACAGGGAGGAAACAAGAGATGAGTAAATCTTGCTGAGAGAGACCCAGAAGGAGATATCAGCAGCTGAAGGTGGACACAAAGTTCGAGGACTGATTGGCAGAGAGTAAACAAGCCAGCAGTCATCAAATGAGAGACTTCAGAGAGCAGAAGGAGTAGGAGTCCACAGAAGAATGATATCTGGAGCAAGAGGCTCCAAGAGAGTGTAAGGAGCACAAAGATCCAGGAGGAATGGAGTCCAAGAGGGATCAGGACTTAAATCCATGTGAGGTACAGTAGGAGCAACCTAGACATAATTATAGAGAGTCATAGAGAGTCATCAAGGTGCAGGGAAGACTCATGATGGGTAACGGTCTGAGTGGTTATCATGTCAGCCCACTGGTGAGGCAAAGAAGGCAGTAATGTCGGTCTGTGCAAACGGGAACGAGAGAGTTTTCCACTGTTACTCCCCGAAAAGGACAAACTAGTAGAAGACAAAGCCATATCCATTGAATCCAAGAATCTGTGAATGGAGAACTCAGAGATATGAATTGACCTTGAGTGAGGTGACCTCAGAGGAGGTCGTAGAAAGGACCGAGGCACGAGTGAGAGTGAATGCGTGAGCATTTTACAAGAATAATACTGTATGCAAGCAATAATATGATACTGAGAAAGTCCGCAAGCAGAGGTTTTAGAGACTATTCAGAGTAAGCACACAAAAGTGAGCATAAGAACCAAGAAAAGTTACGTCTCATGCCTTAGTTGCCTGTCATGATGTCTATACCCCCTGGATATCATAGGTTAGGGTATGACTAAAGAGATTTTTTATAGTCTCCACCTTATAATAAAAAAATAATGTTTGAATAGGCAGAAGACAGACACCATTCAATGTTAACTTTTCCTTCCTATGTGTGGATGAAGAGGTACTGGACAATTAAAGCTGCTGAGAAAAGTGGCAGAAAATAAAATCTACTTACTTTATCTCAGATTTATACAATTTGCATGAGTAGAAAACACAAGTAGAGGAACATGAAGTTTCAATAGCTATAATTTTATTTTACTAAATAAAAATGGAATGGGTTGCATATGGTTGCTCTAGGCATTCATATTGTCAGTGGGTGTTCTCTTAATAAAAAATGATATGCCAATCAGCATGAGATTTTTCAGCCCACTCTTTTGCAGCTGTGTCTATAAAGTTCTAATAACTGCTCACTTTATTTGGTTTGTGTGGGATAATTGTCTAATACTAAAGTCATGTTTTTCTGCTCTGCTGCCGAAATACTTGTTCATTTTACTTACTGAGCATTCTGGTGTACACTAGGAAAATGTGTACTTGAAAACTCCACCTACAGTACATGTGTTAATTATTACATCTGTAAATATATACAGGATATATATCTATCTATCTATCTATCAATACATGCCAGTATTATTATGTATAGGTATACTACTGTATATTTATTAATAAAATCATGAAAAAAGCATTGTCCTTTCTACTAGAATTTCTGCAGATTGTTGTCTACTTCAAGCAACAGGTCTTTGAGTATTAAAAAAATGGCAGCCATAATTCCAAATTTATAAATGCCTTTGAAAGTAAATCCACAACCTCTTCAGATATTTTACTAATTTACATATAATTTACAACATTATATATTATATTAATAAAACTCATACTAATTATTAAACATTGTAAAAATGCTGTTTTGTTTTAATATTACATATAACCTAAGCTTTTGCTAGCCATTGTAATGCTTTTTCACTACACCCATCTTTTGGCTTCTTTATATGCAAATAATAATTATGGATTTGGTATATAATTTATGTATTTGAAAAGTAACTTCAAGATAGTAAAGAGTGATAGAAAACAATAACAATATGCTAGTGATAAAGGAAACACTTATCAGAGCAGAATTCTTTAATTTCTTGGGAAGGTACTTACAAGTACATAATGAAAATATACACAAGACACTCATGGAAAGTCTTTTAGGTTGACAAATCAAGAAAGTTAATTAACTCTAAAATGAATATCTTCTATGCCAGGCATTCAAAATTTAAACTCTTAAGTGGAACAGTCAGTGACAGAAGTTAGACTGACATTCATATAACATCACTTTATTGGCCATATACAATTTCTATTATTAGGAATTTGTCTTTTCGCATACCCCAACTTGCTCTCCATGATATGCACACTAGTCCATCTGCATAGTACCTGGTTTTATTAACAATTGCTCATAGACAACACCCAATGACAGCTGTAGAAATTATGAATGTTAAGGAAACATTTAACATTTTTTTACAAAATTGCCTCGTAGCATGTCCTCAGTTCACAGTTCATTAAACAAGAATAGAAATAAATGGCACTTCTCAGATGATGATCCTCTGTGTGGCAAAGTGTACCTCCGGGAGTGGGTGATGTGACAAAATGTGCACTTTTTCATATCATGCTGCTGTAACTGCCCCATTCAACATCCTCATATACCAAGTTTTATTTTTGTGACTCTCCCTGGAGGATACCTGGCCTAAAAGATATTACTGGATACAAGCTCCAGGACTTCGGGGGATAAAGTGTTATGGTTAAAATTAATGCATTTTCACTGGAAATGCAGTACAAGGACTCGCTTTTATAGCAGCCATAGAACTGTAGTCCTTTGTTTTAATCAGTAGAAACAAAAAACATTTAAAAGGTACAGAGAAGTGTAGCCAAAGTAGATTACATTCATATCCAGTGTGCTGTGGCAAACATGGACTCCTAATTATTGGTGATCTGATTAGAAAAGAGGTTCTCATGTTGCAATCAAGTTTCCAACATTATACGAAGAAAAATTAAGTCATGGAAGATATCATTCGATCTTTACCTTCTTTAGTAACACTATTTAATGGGAGTGTTTCTTTTGATAGCAGCTTTACCTCCACATAACCTGATCTAGTTAAAATCAGAATTTAACCCAGAAAAGTCATTAATGGGATTGAAGACATCCGAGGAAAACCAGGTCATTTCTTCAAACGGTGTTGGTGGACCAGTAGGTGGCCAGTAATTCTAAACTTGTGTTGTAGTATGACAACCTGGAATACTGCACTGCAGAAGATGCTGTCCTTCACATGAGACAATAAACTCACTGTTTGGTCATTAAAGATCCCATGGCACTCTTCAGAATAGCAGTATGATACTTGGTATCCTGGTTAAATTCCACTCTGGATCTAAATCTTTTAAAATCTTGCCTTCTTAAACTTCAACTAATTCAGTTGTTGAAGCAATTACACACTTCTCTTTCTTATTTGTTGCAAAATGAGAGGTTGCTAGCACATGCAGTACTGGCTGCTACAAGTCACCTAGGTGTGAGCTACAATTCAGTGGTGATTGGAGTGGCTCCCCTCCTATATGTTAAGTGTTTCTGAAACACTTGAGATTGAAGGAATTACTGTATCATCATTAATATTTTTCAGAAAATTAAAATGATACTATTTGCACTGTAAATTATTTCTATCATGGATTTCGGAAAGACATGCCATGGAATGACAAGAAGAGCAGTAGAGACCCTATGCGTAGCGGTAAAACGGGGGTTAGCCCGAGCTCAGGAGGTCAAACGGGTAGAAACCTATGCCCCCAGGCCGCAGAGGAGACGACCTGGTACTAAGCGGATTTCAAGACATCCGATCCCTCAATGCTGAGCGAGGAGGAAAGTGTGACCCAGAAATATAAAGCCCCAAACAAAGACAAACCAGAAAGACATGCAAAGCACAGAGAAACTAGAAACAGGACAGAGTAGGAGCGCCCTCTAGCTGTACAGGGTGTGACAGTACCACCCCCCTTCACGGGCGGCTCCTGACGCCCAAAAACCAAATGAGCTGCATAGCACTGGGAGGAGGAAAAACCTCATTTAACTGAAAGGAAACCTCTGGGAGTCCACAGCTGAGAGCTACCCCCTCCTCCAGGGTTAAAACTAAAAGAAGTAATAGAAGGGGGAGCCAGGCAGGGCTCCAGGGAGTGAGACAAAAAACACGTTCAAAAGCACACACAACTAAAATAAACCTGGGAAACCAGGGCAACAAACCACACGAGAAAGACTCACAACAGATAGGAACCAAGAGTGCAGGGAAACAGGGGTCAGGTAGACCAGGGAACACGGAAACCAGGAAGTGAGAAAACCAAACACCAAGAGTAAAAAAAAGTAACAACAAAAAACCCAGGAACAAAAAATAGAAAAACATCGCACAGGGGAAAAAATAAGTTCAATATTCTGTCATGGATACCAGGAGTGACTTCCTGTGGAAAGCCAGGTATTCGGACATGGATGTCGGGAAGGCAAACCTCTGAATGACTCGCTCACAGGCACAGATGTAGGAAGTGGCATCCCGTAATTAGAATAGGAGAACTGAAAAAAAAGGCCCAAAGCGATGCGGGAAAACAAAAAACGCTGCTCGCAGGGTCAAGGTATAGCTCGGCATTCTATCATGGATGTCGGAAAGGCATGCAGTGGAATGACAAGGAGAGCAATAAAGACCCTATGCATAGTGGCAAAAGGGGGGTTAGCCCAGGCTCAGGAGGTCGATACCTATGGTTAGAAACATATGCCCTCAGGCTGCGGAGGAGATGACCTGGTACTAGACGTGTCTCAAGACATCTGATCCCTCAAGAGCGAGGCTGAGCGAGGAGCTGAGCGAGGAGGAAAGGGTGACCCGGAAATATATAGCCCCAAACAAAGACAAACCAGAAGGACATGCAAAGCACAGGGAAAATAGGAACAGGACAGAGTAGGAGCACCCTCTAGCTGTAGAGGGTGTGACAATTTCCATATTTTTCTCTAAGAGACAAAATTCAAAAGAGAAGAGCTGAAAGCACGTGATGAATATAGTGCCAAGAAAATTAAGGGAAAGGTAAAAATGATGTATGCTAATAGAAACAAAATTAAATGCTCTATCTTCTCCACACGCTCTATTATTATTTATAAATAATAAATAAAATATATAAATAATTAGATTCATCTAATAATATATACTGTAATTATGTAAGGGAAGTTACTATTTATTAAAAAAAATAATCTGTTGAAATATTTTTCATTATTTAATAATATGGCAAGAACTACGTTTGAGAGACCTACACAGTATCATGCGAGGTGCTTGTTCAAGGAACTAAACCAATGTCTCTCTTGGCTGGAAGACTGACAGTCTGACTATACAAGAGAGAGCTCTGATATGGGTGTTGTTGTGACTTCCTGTCCTCTTCGTTGTAGTGTTTCTTATTTCTCTTCTCAGAAACGAATCTGCCCCTTATTGTGTTACTGCCTTTAACATCTTTAAAAGAACTGAATGGTGATCTTGATATAATTACAAATAAGTCATTTGAAAGATAGAAGACAAGCTTCTTATTGTTAGTAGAGGGAAAACCTGGGATGTACAGGTAAACAATGAATCCTGGCAAATAATATAAGACAGTACAGTATTACAACTTGTTATTTTATAACTAAGCAAGGTATTCTTGTTATGAATACTCAAACAATAAAATTGTGACATTTGTATTTCCTTTACAATTTAGGATTGAGGTGTAATGAGAGAAAGCAAGTTCCGTATACTTACCGTATGTAACTGCATAAGCAATACACCGTTGTCAGCACAGAAATCTCTAAGAATGTACCTTTCATCCATCCACCCATTTTCTATCGGCTTTATCCAAAAAGTCTATTCCAGCAATCAATAGGTACTGTACAAGGCAGGACACCACTCCATCAGAGGGCACACACAGAGACAAACACACATACTTTCAAATCAGTGCCTGTTTTCTCAGAGACTATTAGAGGAAATAAGTACCTCAAGGAAACCCATGTGAACTCAGGGAGAACTTATACACTCTAGTAGTTCAAGTGGGTAGCTGCGTCAGCATGCGTAGGCTGCAAAGGAACAAGTAATAGGTTTATTCCATGCTGAAAATTCCATGCTTTCTTCTTTTTTTCAGCATGGAATAAACCTATTACTTGTTCCTTATACACTCTATGTAGACAGAACCCCAAGTCTGGAATTGAACCAAAGGTTCCAGTACAGCAAGACAGCAATGCTAACTGCTGTGACACCGTGCCACCACACTAATCCTAAATTAATTCTTAAATGAAACTTTAAAAAACGCAACGATACTTGCTAGGATTTGTATGCTATCATAGCACGTCTTGGAGCCATCTTAAGGCACTGATAAGTTTCCCCAAACGAAGTCTACGTACTTTTTGTCATTTTTGTTGACTTCTGGTTAATGTTTAATTTTCAATTTTTAGTTCCGGGATGATTAATGTTGTATGTATCTGTAACTCCTTGTTGAATTTTGAACCACCAAAATACAAAAAAAAACACCTGTAGACTTGAGCAGTATAAGAATTAATAAGGGATCGTTCTGCTCCACAAGGAAGGAAGTGTGTAGTTAAAAAAAGAAATACTCAGCTGTTTGTGTTGAAAGAGTCAGGAAAGAAACATTTTTTCTTTCCATGGTGAATACTTGAAGTAATTTAATTAAGACGATTGCATGTGGGAGCACTCTTAATTTATTAAGGAATGCAGTCCAGATAACCCATTACAGACCCCTGCAACTTGGTAATAAATGTCCCAGTAGAATGTAAACCTACAATGTTCCAACAGACTTTCTATTGAATGTGGAAAAAAGGTACAGTATTTTATTAAATATTATTACAAGCTTTTTTAATAAAAATATACCAAAGTTCTCTAGACCTACTGAACTATTACCTAACACTTATCTGCTAAAGTTAAATACCACAACTACAGTTACAGGACATCCCATTAAAACCTTTGTTTTGTCCTTAAATAAACAGTGCAATTAATTGTCCTACAGTATTTTCTTTGTGCTTCATGAATTTCAAAACCTGTGTCTCTAATTACATAGCCTGTCCAACCTCTGCCTAAGTAATTAGCCATTCATCATTTGCTAGAAAAAATGTTTATTCGGCCCACACCAAGACTGAACAATTGAAACAAACTGTTGTAATTGCTGGCTATAATATATATGCCTAAAACTTGAAAAACTAGTGAATGATGCATTTGAAAATATATTATCTTTGCATTTACTACAACAAATAAATATTTTAGAGTTCAATGTGTGTGGCACTAACAATATTCTTACAAGAGTGACAAAGTTTAATCTTCTAGGAACCATCTTAATTTCTGTGTTTTGCATATGGTTATTAAATAGGCATTGATCCCAGATTATTATCTCCAAGAAAGAAGATAAGTAACACACATGGAAGACTTACACTGGAATTTTTTCAAACTATTTTAATAATCTAATATGGAGATTTATTTTACATACTGTAGCACCTTTCTAAGAATGTATCCTATTTTTCGAAAATTAGTCCTGTTGTTTGGAAACAAGCTTAATAGATTCACTAAGACAAATCATGTAAAAGCCATGTGTAGTTCAAAGCAGACTCCTGGACTGCTCTGTTAGATACAGGAATGCCCATTCACTTAAATAATGGCTGAGCTGTGATTTCTAAGGACACTGTAGATGTATTAATGTTCTAAAGTACACAAACCACAAACTGTACAATATTTTTATGCTATTCATACTCTACGTTCACTTACAATTTCTAATTAAATTCCTTAATTACTTTTGTTGTATCTATTTTCAGACATCACAGCATACAGTACGTACTAACAACTAAAATACAGCAAAGAGAGTTAATTAACTTTTGAGCACACAGAGGTTATACATACCTAGGTGCCAATTTAGGAAAATCAATACATTTATTAATTTTTTGGTAAAATCATAATTCTCTTATGAAGCAATTAAAATAAAACAAATCTGTTGTATAAAAAAAAACGTTGGGAATTATTGCAAACAATGAAGTACACAAACCATTTTAAGGTCAATTAATTTGATAGAATATCTTATTAAAGTTCACTTGCTTTTATGTATCTTTTAAAATGTAACCCAGAAATGATTTCTATTAATACAAGACTATAGAACATTCATCTGTAATTCACTTGTACTGTAAGTTTTTATTATACATTTTTTGAGGAAAAGTATTGAAATGCTGTATATACTGTATAAAAACAAGCTGTGATGTTGAAAAAATTAGCCAACACCTAGCCCACACTGGTGGCTACCAACAAAAAGAAAATGCATGAGCTCAGCATGTATTCTGCAAATAAAACTAGTGTTATTCAAAGATTTGTGTTAGGACGTATTGAATCACATAAATAACAGACATCACAAGAAAAGGAGTTTAACCAAGTCAGGTTTAATCTGCTGGAAGAAAAGAGCTCTTCCCTGTCTAGTGATCTCGGTGAAGAACTTATTGAACAGAGGTTGTGCACACACATCAATAACAGTGCTGCTAGCCTGTCAAATATGTTTTCGTCACACCAAGAGAGAATTGAGAAGTGAACAGTATTCGGTCTGAATACGTTAAACATTCTACAGTAAGTTACAGCAAAACATTTCCTTATAAATCTATTAACATTATGCACACCAATGGGGTACCTACTGACAGCAGAACCTACTGAGGGTGGTTTGTGTTAACACTAATTAATGATTCTTGGACAGTTCTACTGAAATGGCGTTGAAAAATCAAGATACATTTGCAGATGCACACAAAGCGAAGATAGTTGTCTAACTAAACGAATTCTCCTTAGAGTCTAAGAAAGAGAATGGAGGTATTTTCCACACCAAAAAACGAAAAGTTGAGATGATGCTATATGGTGGATAAGATGGTTCCCCTCCTATTTGCAAAGCATTTTGGGATCCTTTGGTATGAAAATGTCGGTATTTTCATAATATGGCATTCATGTCACAATGTCAGTTTATTTATTGTATACACTGTACATAATTCTGAAAACAGATGAAGAAGTAGATGTTATACAAATTAAATATTACAACATAAAATTATGTAAATAATATACTTATTTTCCAGAGAGTTGTGTTCTCCTCATTTACATTCATTAGTGTGCTCAGTACCAATATCATATTTTTGTACGTGATTGTCCCTCAACCATAAAAAATGTTTCATGCCTTAATGCACTTTTAAATGTGATCCACTTGGCTCTCCCTTCTAGATTCCATTTTGGGTATTTTTTTAAAACACGGACTAACAGTAACAGAAAAAAAATATTTTATAGTTTAGTGCAACTGTAAGAATTTCCATGACTGCTTGAAAAGAAAAAGACGTTTACCATATCAATCATACTGTGGCTAAACATGCTAATGTTTCTGTGAGTGACAATGAAGCATTGTGCACCACCAATTTATGATGATTACATACTCTTTAATGTCTCTGTAAAATAATATCCAGGACTTTTTTTTCTGGAATAAGTAAATATAAAAATAAATCCTACCTGATTTCAAGAAAAAATGTAATAATGTAATCCAAATGTAATAACTGAAGCATATGGTTATACCATAGATGGGGTGCAATCACGATCTAAACTATATCAAATCAGATTTGCAGTCCAAATTTCAATTTTAAGCACTCCTGGGATAAACATGGGATTTGGGATACTCTAATCTAACAGTAACAGAAAATGTGATCAATACACAGTGCTTGATGTTTTCAAGCATTGCTCATAAAATTATTCTGCACATTTATTACTAACAGTGAACAACATATCATTGTGAAATTAGCACACGTAGAAATATTTCTTGCAAACTCTAGAACAGCAAACACTTCTTGTAGAATTCTAATAATTTTCAATGCTTCTCACCACACTAAGGCTTTCAAGTGCTGCTAAGCAACAAGGATTAGCAAAATACCTCCTCAAAGACAGTGTCACTAATTCTGTGTCAGTTCTTTGTATATATCTTTCTAAGTGATAATGAGGAGTCATGCAAGCTTAGGTTCACTTAGGTTAGCTTACCTTGAAGCAGTGCGTTCACACATCACTGAGCAGCATTGATTGGTTGCACAGCTCCTGGCAACTATCAGTTATTGAGTATGTTTAAGTGTGTGTGCCGTGTTAAATATTTTACAGGTAAGCACTTTGCTCTTTAAAGAGTGGGCTGAATTTGCAATTGGATTCTCCACTGCTCTTTTCTACCTTTTCTCTTTTTGTCCCTCAATTCAATGAATTAAAGAAAGTTAAACTGCGATTCTGTTCTTGGTTGTACCAATCTTTTTTTTTTTTACTTTGGCAGATCACCCTGGTTGTTTAATTTGACCTGTTCCTGCCCCTTATCTCAGCCCAGCCCAGAATCGAAGCAGATTCAAGAAGCATGGGAGATAACAGGTACCGTAGCTCAGGAGCAGCTAGGACTTTCTAAAAGTAACCTAAAAGTAATTCTGGAGAGATTTCATCATCGCTCCATCCCTAAATCCATTGTTTTAATTTTTAAAACATTTTTACATATATTGTCAGACTAGAATTCAAACTCTACCATCTTGTGATTAGGCAAAAGTGAACAGTGGGCTTTTACAAAATAAGTATTCATTTATTTTGCTCATTTATTCATTTATGTGTTCCTTAAATTTACATAGAAATTAAATATTCTTCTCCGGTGCTTAATTTGTAAATCATGAGGTGCCGGAGCTTAATGTAAATGTGAGAGAGCGGATGTACGAGAGGCAACAGAGGTACTGGAGCACTTAACCGTGACATGCATAACATCGAAGTAATGCAGTTTCAGCTATTTTTTTTTAAAAAGCACACATTAAACACAGCTCCTAATCAAACGTAGGTGGACATCATATGACACCTGAAATAATATCTGTTACTGCCCGTTATGTTAGCTGACATGGACAGCAACACTAGATTATACAATAAATCTTCATGGGTCTATACATTTCTTTTTGCACAAATGTAAATGTTATTTTTTAATTAATCATCACGAATACTGTGATCATATGCTTTTAAGCTTACTCTATTTTTGAAACATTTGTACTCTGATAGACCTATCGTTGTGTCTGTAGGGTTTCAGAATCTGACTGTATAATCTCCCGCTAACCTATACTTAATATATACCAGGACACAATGCCGTTGTGTCACCTCAAAACCTGGACAGTGTAGACTTTTTTGACAGCGGAAGATTCAGCCTTCAGGTGTAACAGAATAGCGCAGAGTCTGGTCTGACCATAACACCATATATTTCCTTTTTCGTTATTTTTGTAACACCGTGATATAAACACATTTTTGGTTTATAAATGTATGAGCAGGTGTGTTACAAGATCAAGGCACTTTTTTGCTCAAACTAGAAGTCTCATCTAGCGTTTGACAGATGTTAGCTGCGCACGGTGTTATCTTCACAAACAATTTTCTATTCATTCCTGCATTTCTGAGAAAAAGTGCTGCTGAACATTTTGAGTAAGCAAAATGAATGCAAAATCCAACCCATATCAATCCCACTCAGATCCTGACAATTTAATATTCACGACCATAAGCAGGTTCATTAAGTTTGGCTTTGTCTGCAGTACTGAAAACTCTGGATGTGGTGGATAGTTGATGAGATTGAACATTGACAACGGTCTGCACTAAAATGCCCACATTTGGAGTCTTAAAAGATGTGAATCATTTTATCTATAATTAGCAGCTGGTGTTTACCATGGTGAAATTCAAACATTTCGAATGGTGAGAATCACCTGTGTTCTGCTCCACAGATTCATATCTTCATCACTTAATATATCATCTCATGTATCACTCTCCTCACTTTCCAAAGTAATGCTTTTAGACAGAGCATCGCCATTAGATACAACATTAGAAGCAAAACTCACACCTGCCTGCTGCTCCGATCTTCCATCATTTCTTACAAACATGGGTTTAGATTCATCAGGAGTGTTCCAGTAGTTTTTACTGAAAAAATATATTTGCTGTCTTTTTGTCATTTTTGCTTCAACAATGTTTACAATGCAGAATTAGAAAAGGCTAATCTATTGTAAAAGATTTTTAAAGTATTATGTTATGCTCATGATGTCTGTGTACCACTCCTCTTACACCCATTGCACTCAATTCTGCAACATACAATAACAGTGTATGCAGTACATCAGCAGTGCAGCAAATTGCAAGGCTCTGCATCCCATTATGCTTTTTGACACTTCGTATCTATTTTTAAGTTCTTTTTTAAATTGTAAATGTGCATTTTAAAAAGGAGGAGCCAGCACTGTGTGTGTGAGCAAGTACCTGTACATCCAAAAACCTGAAGTCCAGCACAAAATAAAACACAACTCTTATCAAATATCTGGATGTCATGAGACACCTGAAAAAATATATTACTGTCTGTAACATTAGGCAACACAAAAAACCTATAAAACTGGCATGTAAAACTTCATGGGTTTCGTCCATTTCATTTTCCTCGCAATAAGACAAAAAATAGCTTTCAGATCCTCTAAATCCTGTATTAACTACTATAATAGCCCCTACAAGTAAATATTAGGGTTTAAACAGATAATGTTAACTAGTTAAATCAGTGCAAGATTGCTTCAGTATATCCTCAAATTCCTATTGAGTCGTTACTGACATTATTTCTGCACAAATTTCTCAAGGTTGAATTAACCCCATGAGACATTTCTTTCAGGAACACAGACATACAAATATGCCTAAATCAGATTTGGCTATTCAGGCAGTCATTTAAACCCCAAGAACAAATAACGAGGCGTATATTTAATATGATAGTACAATTTTATTTAAAATGGCAAATTATGTAACGTGTTTTCATTTTTTCCTTCCTTAGTTCTAAAATATATATGGATGGGGTTTTTTCTTTGAGTGAAAAAGGGTTGAAATCAGACTTTGGGATAATTTGCTCTTTTATATCATTGGTTCTACCGTATTCCTATACCCCTGCAATTTATCAGCATTTGCCTGCAACAAGCTGCCCCACTCAAGCATCTAAATACAATCTGCCAAGAATAGAAGCTTTAAAAAATACTGCATGTGGAGTTCCACATAAAACCTGAAGGTGGAGCTCTAAACTCAGTCTTAGATGGCTTTCGTATTCTCTAATAAAGTCACTGTGTGTCCAGGATGCATCACATTAGTGTTACATAGCACACTCTTATGCTTCACAATCCCAGGGGCACACTATGAGTCTCCTGCACACCACTCTGCAAAGACAAATAAGTGAACCTCAAAGGCTAATGTCTGTGCACGGTGGTCTGGCAATGTGCACATATCTGATTACAGCCTTCAGGCAATAGTCTTACCTATGTCTTGCTGCACAATATTCAACTGCCTCTGTCCATTAACAATCGATAAGAACTGGCAGCTTTGAAAGTATCTTTAGTGTCAAAGCTAAAATGAAGTTCGAGTAGTTAACTGCGACAGCACGGGTACTGTAGGTTGCAAAGGAACAGGTAAAAGTTTATTCCATTCTGAAAAGAAAAAAGGCACAACGTTTCGGCTGTGGAGCCTTTTTCAGGTGTCTTAAATGATATTATTTTAATATGCGAAAACAGTCTTCTTACAAGTGTATTCTTTATGCTGTTGAAATGATCTTGTGTCCAGTGCATGCCTTGAGATGATTTACTTATACACTAACCAGAAGTTTGTTTGGCTAACTAAACAGTTGTTTGACAGATGATAATTTGCACTAACTTTAATCTATCAAATTAGGAGAGCATGTCTAGGCCTAATTAGAGTCTGTTAAACTACCCCATTAATAAGTATATCATGGTGTTTTAGTGTAAGAAATTGGTTAGGGCTAAACTAGGGCACAGTAAAAGTGATGAATGGTTATATATAGATGTTTGTACGTGTAAAAATAGATACTTGGATGTTTATACATATTCTGATCAGTTTTTAACTCTACAAATCAGAGGGATACAGGTTGTTCACTGAATTATCTAGATTTTTTGTCTATTTTCTACAGCTACAGAAAAGCTGCCAACAGTTGCTAGCCTGCTGAGGACTACAAATGGCTAAGATGTTAAAAATAGAAAATAACAAAGGTATGAACTCTTTTCTGATCTTATTTCAAATTTACATAAGATGTAGTTATTCATATTTTAATTCTACTGATGTCACACACCACCAGTTCATGTCATGGAAGAACTGTTGCATGTTCAATCTAAATATAAATATGTAACAGGGTTACAAAGCATTTTTAGAAAAAAAGGGGACATATAAAGATGCCAATATGCTTATAACGTTGCATTTTCATCATTGTCATTTGTATGTTTTTAAGCAAAACACCAGTTATTGGTTTAGGGATATCAACAGCCCAGGAAACACTGAGTAGTGAGGATTATGGACTAATCACATCTGAGTATTCCAAGTCTATGACCTCTAACATAAACATACTTGTTTAATTTCCCAATGAGGACATTTTTTTTATTTGAAAGCTATAAATATTTTAGAGTGCTTTTTAAATTATTTTACATAAATATACTGTATGAGTGGTCTCTAACATGAAAAATCACATGTTTATTTATGGAATGAGTGCACATGACTGGTCACCCAACAAAAAATAAACAGTACATGTTGATCAAATATGTGATTTTCCCATGAAGAAAAAATGCTATTTTAGTATAATTTCATGATTTGCCCTTTAGATCTCAATAGAAAACATAGCCAACTGAGAATTGTTCTGCAACAGTTTTTATACTGACAGTATTACTCTCGCATATTAAAATGGAAACCTGGGTCCTTTTATATCTATCAATGATATCAAGTGGGTTCGCTTACAACAGCTACAATCCAGGCCTTCAATTGAGGCTTTAGATAAATAGAATGTACTTACAGTATTAAAACATGCTGGCTAACGAGTCTTTCAGCTTCCATTTTCTCTAATCTTTGATTATTTCCTTTGCACTTTTTATTAATTACTACATACATTATATTGTAGATCTTGTACAACATAAGTTCACACATCTTATTTGTGGTATCACCTTCGACCTGTTTGTATTTATTATTTGCAAATGTGAATGTAATTTCTAGCACTATTCAAACCCTAGTTGTTTTCTCTAATACATCGGTATTTCAGGCAAAACTTTGTTACAAGCATTAACTGTTCCACAAGCCAAACACTTGAGTGACTTGTTTCTCTCATTCTGTTTTATTTCGTTAGTATAATAACAACAACCTATCATCAAGACAAGAATTTGGATATTTAACTTATAACCAAATGACAGAATTACTGTATTAACCGAAAACCATATTCGTAAAAACATACTGTAAATATATGATTCATTTAAATACATTTTGAAAATTCAGCAACAACAAATTGTCATTTAAAAATGCCCAGTATAAATTATTTATAAAGGACTTTCCACTGGAATTATAATGACAAAGGAAATGTATTATTATTGCTGTATTTAGGCAGGGAACAGTTGTGTTTCAGGAGTGAGACGCATATAAATGTCCACTTTTAAAAAAAATGTTTAGAGGTATGCATTTGAATAAACACCAAGTGAAAATACTGTGATTCTTCTTTTTGGTATGTGTACTGTATATTACATTTCTCAAAACCTAATAATTCATAATTAATTAATAATAATAATAAACTTTATTTTATATAGCCCCTTTAAAGGTGGCTTCTCAAAGCACTTTACAGGATGACAATAACAATAAATAAGAAGACTAAAACAATAAATAAGAAGATTTCACAAGATAGGACACAATTATAATTACAACAATACAACAATAACAATAGAGGAGTCCGTGGAAGGTGGTATTAAGAAGAGCAGAGGGGTGAAGAATGGAACCAGTTAAGTAAAGGCTTTTTTTAAAATTAAATTAAAGAGGGGAATAATAAAATGTAAAACAGTCAGTGAGGCATAACTACATTTAATGTGATGTAAACAACAGAAGAAATAGATATCATTTTCGAGATCATGGAGGAAATTTACATATTTATTCAATTTTTTAAACTTTATTATTGCCTCCCTCAGACATACAGTATGTTAGTGTATAAGAAAGCAAAATAAGCTTTTTAGAAAGGAAACCTGTAGAAAGGGGGTGAGTAAATGCCTACAGATCCAGTGATATATTTGTCTTGTTCAATCAGCTAGGTTCACAGCAGCTTCTTTCAAGGGAAAGAAAGGGGTGTCTGATAGATAAGCAAGTTCTTTTCATCTGAAATTTCTTGATACATCTGACACAACCATCTTGAACATATTCAATGTTCAGACAATATTTTGCTTTATAAAATACTAACTTCTCTCCCTAGGAATATTGTCTCCTCATGGAATGACAAAAAAGCTCATTTCTGGTCAGTCATTGTGAGGTTTGTACAAAGGTTTACACCTGATAAACTTTAATAAGTATAACTCTGACAAGTCTCTAAGATAAAGACTGAACTGTCTTCTTACGTACAGTACTTTACAAAAAGAGATCCAGGTCCACATTGCCAAGTGATATATTGAGTGCTAATCAAGTCTTCATTAAGTTAATTTGGTAAGTGTACTTTCAAAAGGACAAGCAAGATCAGCTGGATATAGTTGCATTGTTACACTGTAGAGTAAGTAGTTGTACTGTATGAGTTATACCAGTCCTCATGCAGGTTATGATTTAGTAGCAGAAAGTGAAAAATATATGAAAAAGAACACCTTCTGGAAATTGGATTTTTTATTGATCCCCCCAAATGAGGAATTAAACATTACAAGCACACTTCTAAGAAAAAGTTATCAAAGAAACAGACATCTGTATACCAGACAACACAGCCTATTCTGATGTGAATATCCTACACTTGGGATATTCCACCTTCACCTTCTTATGTTTAATTAGTGCACAGTTTTTAACAGTGACAAAATGAAGAACATCCTCTCAACTTGTTATAAACAGGGACGTTAAGGAAATTCTCATCATTAGAAATTGATTTCCCATGAGAACACAAGCTAACTTTAGAAAACAAATGCTATGCTATAAAGTACAAAGTCCAATACCAGAACAGGTTCCAGACGTTTTCCACTCTTTTTAGTAATTGGATAATATGTGTGCTCAGAATTAAATACACCATTAGTCCTGAGCTCCTTAACTCAAAGTTGCTGGCCTTTTTAATCAATTGAAAGCCTAGTTTAACAACAGAATCAATCTGAACCTCTCTTACGATATAGTAGAACACACAACTTTCTTGTAAAAGAAATTGTACAAGCTTCAGAAAACAAGTGAGCTAATGCATTAACTTTGGTTTGAACTTTTTTTTTTCCAATGCAGTTACAATTTTTGCTTTCATAAAAGTGCCCATTCACAACAATCCACGAGTGTTGTGTCTCAAAGACTATGGTACTGTAGCATGACTGGAAATGGTTTAACTTCAGCAAAGATTGAATGCAAGCTAAACATATATTTAACACAGGTAACACAGCTGAACATATACAGATGTGCCCATTCAGAAGGTACATTAAAACCCCCTAATGTGTTATTGGGGCTGCACTTTACCGCGGCATGTGACTCGCTGGCCAAAGATGATCAACAGGTGGTACACTTAAGTGTTAATGAAACAATTGTGTCATTTAATCTCTCTACTGTGCATGTTTAAATCTGCTTAATATGGAATATTAATAGCTCTAACAGAGATTTCTGTGAATACCTCTGGTTTACTGATATATCAACTGCTTCATCTTGTTCTTATACAAGTTTGTTGTTTCACATCTGTCTGAGGTTTATTAACTCATATATTGATTCTTTCATTTGCACACTTTGATAGAGAATTATGTCAAGGGCCAAATGTTAACTCGTTACAAAAGCATCACAAAAAGAGTATTTTATGTTTCATTGGTCTCCACATTAGTCCTGAAGAGTCCCCATCCATCAGGTTTTATAAGTTGCTTCAATTTGCAGCTAAAGACCACATTGATTTTGCTTTATTTAACTAATAATTGACTCAGGTGATGAACTGAGGACTTAGCTGGCATGAAAATCACAGCAGCTCACCAGGACAAAAGTTAGAGACCCCTAATAAGACCATATTAATTACCTCACAAAGGAGTGGGGAAAAATGAGATGAGGACACTGTTAAGGGTGTTAGTATTTGATGTAAAGATTTTTAACTTTTAATTTCACATCAACGGTCTGGTTCATAAAAGTCTGCCTTATTAAAAACCCAGGTTCCAGAATGAATAAAATACAAAGTAATAAAATGTACAAAAGAGTTCATTTTTTTCTTTGAATAAAATAATAAAAAGTCTTCTAGCTAATAATGGCCCCTTCCTTAAGAACTCGCTCAGATAACTATGATGAAAAGTAACCCAAATCGCTGAAGATTTGTGTAATTCAAAATAGATTAAAACTTTGATCAAATCCTCTGTGTTAATCTATTATGTGCTTACTGATTAATCATTGGAATTAAGTTATTACAGTTTACCCTTTCTTTTTCATGCAACTTTCATGCTACCACCCTCATGTCAAATGGATGTATCCATCTGTACTGGAAGCAATAGTTATAAGAACATCCATCCATTCTGTAACTGCTTTTCCAATTCAAGGTTGCAGGGCCGTCGGAGCCTATCATGGCAATCAACATGGGCAAAGCAGGGTACACCCTGGACAGGACTCCAGTTCATCACAGGGCAAACAAAAACACACACACACTCACAGTCAATTTTTCCAAGAAGCCAGTAGATCTTTGGGATCTTTGGGAGGAAACCCACACAAACATACAAACTCCAAGCAGCTCGCAGCCCAGGTCCAGAACAGAGCTCAGGGTTCCAGTACGGCAAAGTAGCTAAGCCACCCCACTGCACCACCGTGACACCCGTGTAATGAGACCATCTTTAGTAAATGTCAAAAGAGTTTCTAAAGTGCTTCACAGAAATTCTAAAAAACAGACCACTTGATCTAACATTATGAAAAGGAAATGAAGAAAAACATTCAAAACTTCAATACAGTATAATATGAATGTATGTAATAAAAAATAGAAAACATTAGCAAATGAGAGGATGCCATTCAGCCTATCTACAGTAGTTAATTTGTTTTCAGTAGCTAACTGACCTGAGGATCATATTCAGATGTTTCTTGAAAAATGTGATGGTGTAGGCTTTAACAACACAGCTAGGAACCTTGTTCTAGACTCTAGACAATTTTGAGTAAAAAAATTGCTTCCACTTCTTATTTTTAAATGTCCTTCCCCTTAGTTTTTATTTTTTGTGTGTCCTCTGGTTCATGTTTCATCACCTATTTCAGTTCTGAAGACGTTCATTGGGTTGACTTTGCCAGTGTCTTTTAGGATTTTGAATACTTGAATTAAGTCTGCTCATAGTCTTCTCCGTTTTAAAAATCAGTCCTTTTATCTTGTTGGAGTTGGGTATTCCCCTTAATACCTTAAGTACATCTTGTATAAATTCCTTGATTTTAATGCCATATGATTAACCACATACCCTTTCTTCTGCTGTACCTTACCTTTTTGATCTTTTAAATACTTTCTAATACTGTCTAGAAAATGATGTATCTACATAATAAAATATAATGTAGATATTATTTAGATAACTCAACTATTATTTTATATTATAATAAAAATATTATTACAAATGGGGGGGGGGATTACAAAAAAAGTGCATAACAGAAATTGACTGAGAGGCTTCGTCATGAGCTAAAATAATCATAAATCATAACCAGTTTATAAGGATCTCTCCAAGAATATACCCAAGCAGCCGGTATAATTAGAGGCGTGTGAATTTGTTATCCTCTGGCGCAGTTTTGGTGAAAGGAGCAAAAATTCAGGCACACTGGGTTAAACAAATATTTATTAACAATTATAATACAAACACTACACATGCAACACACACATTTCCCTATGTACAAGTTTACAGAACACGTTTTTCAGAGACCAATGTCTATACTACTCTGAAAACCCCAGACTGCTACCAAGTATTTGATTCTAAAATAATGCCTACAGAGGCCAAAAGAAGAGATAAGCTGCCTTCTAAACTAAATACAATACAACCTACGCTTAAATCTCTCTCTTACCTGAAAGCCACAAAATAAATGGGGAGCATACAATATATTCCTATTCTAAAAAGCACCCACTAAGCAGGAGAGGCAGTTTTAAACCAAGTGATTCTTCACTCAGGTGAAAACCTATATACTTTTACGTTTTGTACTCAAACCTAACAAATTTAACTGACTTCCTCAAGAGAGGCAAATATAATTAAACAAGGAGTAAACATAAAGATAGTTACAGAGGCCATTTGGGCATAATAGCCCAGTTGGTAGCTAATAGCTAACTGATCCAAGGATTTCCTTGATTCATTTCTTGAAAGAAACCAGGGTATTGGCCATAACAATATGGCTGGGCAGCTTGTTTCACAACACTGAAGGAGGAAATAGGTTTTGCAAACATTGCAGCATGTTTCTTTATTTAGGGATGAGGCATTTCTGCCAAATGGGCTATGTGAGCCCAGTGTAAAATGAATAATTCTGGACAGAAGCCAAGGAATAAATTAAGGTGCGGGATTTATTTTTCTTCACCTTGACTCAAGGACAGCGAATGGTCTACCATCTCTGTGAACTGTCAAAGAACTAACAGACTGGCCCAGGCGTCTCCCTTTTATCTTGGCAGCGTCTCCCCTTTACCTCCCATGGTGACTTTTAAAGGAAAACATTGCTTTTTATGCCCATTGACACAATAATGATATTACAGTCAACCCTAATTTTCCCTACCAACAATATATATACATGTGTCCTTTGTATGTTTTATATTTTTCCAAAAAATCACTATTTATGCAAGTATTGTGATTTTTGGATACACACAGGTGTATTTAAATGGGTAAGGACACCAGCTCCCCTCCAGACCTCAAGAGGGCACTGTAGCAGAAGGCCAACGGCTGTGTTGTTACCGTTTCTCAGATTGTAACTTGTTCGCAACACAGCCTTTTTGGTAGTCTCTATGCAGACCGCACAGATTCTGCAGCAAATCTCTCCACGTTTGGCATCTACGTGATCTTAGTCAGAAAAATGTCACCAGCTGACTGAAAAGTCTGCACAGCTGCTCAGTTTCTCAAGAGATACTGTACTAGAGCAGCCACAGTTTTGAAGAGTAATGGCTGGCAAACAAATATGCAGGCAGACAGAACCTTCATTCCACTTACCAACGCCATCTAGTTAGCTAAATTAATTTTCATGTATAAAGTACAGTCATTAATTATATTTACAAAGACATAATCATATGAGTTATGGTAAATGCATAGGTTTAATGTAGATTGATAATTGGAATGTTAATTCTACACATCATCGTTTAACCTTTCTATGTTGTCTGATACAGAAAAAGGATAAAACTGCCTACTCATAAAAAAGAACCATTCAGTTATGTAAGATACCATGTGTTGTGGTAAAGTTTTATATGCACATATGTCATGTCAGGCTTGGACAGTAACACTGCTATCAAAGAAAGGGGGAAAACAGGGCACTGCTTCGCAGAACAGTACAGTATGTAGAGTACTTATCATATTTTACATACAGTAGCTCATTGTAGACCTTCCAATAGTGCCTTTTCACACCAAAATGACATACAATCATGATTCCATTATTTGTCATGTGTTAGAAGTACAATAATATCACACTTTGACTTATATTGGAAGACAGCTTGTGGCATAACGTTTTTGTGTGACAAGACAAACATAATGTTTATTTTATTTCTTTACAGCAAAGACTTTTTCTTCTAGAACTATTGTCATGATACCAGAAACTCTGAAGCTTGCGAAACATAAAGACAATTTAACTGCATCCATGTCTTTGAGCATAAGCTCTGATATCACCAAATCCATCCTTGGCTCTGCACTGCTCAGCAGTTACTCTACAAAGCTGTCCACACTACTGTATATCTGCATGGACCATGATGTCAGACTCAAGTCTGCCATCTAGCTGTGAAAAAGTGCAATGAACACAGCATGCATTGGCTCTGTCGTTGAGAATGTTTTTTCCTATACTGTAGGTTAGTAAAATTTTATCTGCAGACTTAAAATGACAAATACTGTACCTATTGCGTATTTAGAAGTTATTTTTTTTTTAACTTTTAACTTTATTAGATTGATTTTAATACTCTTTCCTGCCAGGCATCGAGGAACATCGATCATAAATATGGAAATAAATAAGCATTTCTGTTATAAAATTACTAGTTTTATTTTATGCATAAAAGCCACAGGAAAATACAGGGACTGTAATTGGTTGCATCACTTTGGTGAAAAAAAAGTCAGATTAATGACTTCTTCTTGACATGTTGCTTTCAGGAACTTCTTCCCACTTAGCAAATTGGTCTAATCTACTTGCCAAAAAGATCAACACAGCTGGCTTTAGGCTTTGAAAAGCACCTTTGTTTTAACTTCATGATCCCATTTTCCACCTAGATTTTCCTCGCATCCCTTAAACCTTCTCTGTTTTCCAGTTTAGTGAGTTTTAATAATTCATTTTACTACTGCTTACACCCCCAGACACTTACAGTAACATCAAAAAATAAAATTAAGAATAAGTGACAGTGTTACAAAAAAAACTATGATTCTAACTGGATATGTGAAATACAAATATAATGCAAAAAACAATGTTTTGGTTAAAAAAAGGCTAAAAGATTGTTTTCGAGATCACAATGGATTTTTACATAAATCCTTCTAACTGAAAAAATAAAAAAATCCTTGTTTGGAACAAGGCCCATTTTCTTTAGTGTAAGGTGCGGTCACTTCAGTATTCCTAAAAAAAGTGATCTTTCTGAAGTACTGTTGCCAAACAGTATTATTAGTGAAAAGAATAACTTTTAAGACACAGAGCCTGAAGACACTGCATTTACAGATTGGAGTTTTGTTTTATTCACAGTATCTGTCCCTCATGCTACAGTACCACTGAGGAAATCTAAATTATGTGCATTGCTAGTTTTAAAACTGACTTACTTCCCACAAGCCAAAATATAGTGGAATTTACTGTATATAGTCAGAAATGATTGGTGCCACAAGACTGCAGAGAAATGTCAGTTTTGTCAGTATTTATACAGGCTCACCACCACATGGGCAAATACAACATTTGAAATCAGAATAATTTAATTTCCTAATTAATCTTTCATACATTTATGCATTGCAAATTTATCATGTAAGACCAAAGACCTCAAATACCACACTCATCATCTGAACAGCTTGAAGAATAACCTCCTTTGTTATTGTCATTGGTATTTCAGGTAAATACAATTCCTGTCTTGATTAGGTTTTTAAGACTGAATGTTGGTTAAAATATAGTCAACAATGTAATATGAATCAACAAATGATGTCTGTGCTGAACCAGCTGCAGCACAGAGTGTTCTTTTCTAAATCCTATAATAGAAATTCTATACAGAATTACAGTAATAAAATAATAAAAATATTAAACCTGTTATGCTAAGGTAAACAACAATTTGGCTAATTTGGTAAAGACTGATTTATTACACTATACTATAGTGTACTATATTACATTAGAGCCTTTAATATTGAAGTAACCTTCACTACTGAAAAGATCTACTGTATCCCTACGATTTCTGAGCTTTTAAGGATTGTATAACTTTTAAAAGTCAACCTGTATTATTATGTTTTCACACCTCTGTCGATTTCGGTGAGGGTCTTTTTATCTCATCTATGGTATTCAAGTCTGCAATCCTGTAGTCTTTCTAGATTTCTTTAAGTCATAACTCACTCAAATCCCAATCACTAATTGGGTCAATTAAACCTCTTCCCCATGTACTGTATATACTGTAGCTGGTGTGACTTAAAGAGATGTACTGTAGAAAGCCTGCTGGATTCCAGACCCCTGAGACCACAATTGGGGATCTCTGCTTCTGTTTTAAAAGATGAAAGCGTGGAAAAATGTGTTCTAAAATCTTACTATGAACTGGATTCCTTTGTATCCCGCTAGGATGAGATAAAATTTCCAGAAGATAAAACTTCCAGAAATTTGAAAGACCATACAGAGGTTAATACTGCATGGGAGACATAAACCAAGCTGTAGTAGCAGTACACAGCGAAATCAAACAAGTAAACATTAAATTACAAATTTCAGCAAAAGCAGCTCTCCTCCCACTGAAAAACAAATAGCAGCACTCTGTTTTAATTGATACAAAGGGAGAAAATGTTTTAACTGAAACGGAAGACTTTTTGAAGTGTGTGAGCTGTAACAGATGGCTAAATATTGTATGATGGGAAAATTCACTCTCGAGAGCTGAATGACGTCTGCAAACTGCTCCACCTCAGATCCTGAGGTTTATAATACCAGTCAGATGAAACCTCACATGGATCGCAGCACTGAATGTATTCAGCTGTGTAGCACATATCCCTGATACCATATGCCTACACAATGGCAGACTGAAAAAAAAGACATCGCTATAAATAGATTTTATTTTTATGACAAGTGTGAATGTATGCGTAATGTTCTCTAGCTTATGTAGCCAGAGAAAGAGATAACTTTCTGCTTTGTATGAGAAAGCGGCACGTACAGTATCTGCACAGGTCAATGTATTCATCAAAAAGTCTGCTTTGAATTTTTATGAAAATCAGCATGAGAAAATAAAAATGCGTTCAAATAATAACCAACACATTGTACCTGTTTCCACATGGAACAGGTGTGTGACAAACATAGTGTAAAAAAATCCTGCTTTCTTTCATTTTACAATTTAACATGCAGTGGTCTGTGTCTGGCCATTTAACAATGAAAAAAAATTACATTTCTTTAAAAATGTGTTCATGATGTAGCAAGTAAGTGATAAATAGCTACTGTATGTCATACCTGCTTGATTTGCAAATCCTTAGCAACAAAATGCAGCCCAGAGAGTTATGGTTCTAATTAGCGGAAACACTGATATTTGCATAGACATTGAATAAAATCAATTCTTTACACTGAACATTAGCAAACTGAATGAGTACACTGAATATCAGCAAAATATGAATAAGAAAAAACAGAGATAGAAATAATACTATTCCATAGCACTTCTGAATTGTTTGAATTCAAATGTAATGTAATAATTTGAATGTGAATGTGTCATGATAATAAGTAATACTCCCATAACGTCCATATTCACACTCACAGATATTGACTATATAGTATATACTCATACTGTATACATTCACAATCTCAGATTCTCAGTCTGCTGCACAGTCTCACAATTGTGTCCTTCACTGCAACAGAAATATACATTTGAGATTAAAATAATAATTTTTAAAAGGCAGATTAATGGATAAATTCATTCTAATCGAACTACCAAAAACTTTATTTTGGTTTTCATCAAAATATTTTGCTCAAATCATGAAATGTAAAGAAATAAATAATAAATTGGTCGGAGATGTAGCTCAATGGGTAGAGTGCATACTTTACATGTATGAGGCTCTGGCTCCAGCATCTCTAGTCTGGACTTTGACCCAGCTGCCATTTCACCCTGCAACTCATTACTGGCAATTCTGAATCTCAGCAGATGTGAGCCTGGTCAGTACCTGGATAATAATAATCATAATAATATTAATAATAATAATAATAATTGCGAACACTTATATAGCGCTTTTCTGGACACTCCACTCAAAGCGCTTTACAGGTAATGGGGACTCCCCTCCACCACCATCAATGTGCAGCATCCACCTGGATGATGCGACGGCAGCCATAGTGCGCCAGAACGCTCACCCCACATCAGATATCTGTGGGGAGTGAAGCAGAGTAATGTAGCCAATTCATAGAGGGGGATTATTAGGAGGCCATGATTGGTAAGGGCCAATTTTGGCCAGGACGCCGGGGTTACACCCCTACTCTTTTCGATTTTTAATCGGAATTTTTAATGACCACAGAGAGTCAGGACCTCGGTTTTACGTCTCATCCGAAGGACGGCGCCTGTTTACAGTATAGTGTCCCCGCCACTATACTGGGGCATTAGGACCCACATGGACCGCAGGGTGAGCGCCCCCTGCTGGCCCCACTAACACCTCTTCCAGCAGCAACCTTAGTTTTTCCCAGGAGGTCTCCCATCCAGGTACTGACCAGGCTCACACCTGCTTAGCTTCAGTGGGTTGCCAGTTGTGAGTTGCAGGGTGATATGGCTGCTGGGAGACCTCCTGGGAAAGCTGGAAGATGTTTTATTGGGACTAGTCCAAATCCCCCAGTACAGTGATGGGGACACTATACTGTAAAAAGGCATCGTCCTTCAGATAAGATGTAAAACTCTGTAGCCATAAAAAATCCCAGGATGTTTCTCGAAAAGAGTAGGGGTGTTACCCTGGTGTCCTGGCCAAATTTCCCCCTGGTCTCCTAATAATTCCCATCTACAAGTTGGCTTCATTGCTATATTCTCCTCCCCACTTATAGCTGGTGTGTGGGGAGTGTACTGGTGCACTTTGGATGCTGTCACATCACCCAGGAGGGGCTGCACACTGATGGTGGTGGAGGGGAGTCCCCATTACCTGTAAAGTGCTTTGCTATGCAAGTGCAAGGAATAAAGAAGAATAATTTTTATTATAAGGTAAATGTGAACCATGCATACGTTGTAATAAATTAATACGTTGTATTTTAATTAATAAAAAATATATTAATGTGTTTATGAGAAACACATTACTGATTCATTTTTTTCTTGAATGTATTATTTACAATATGTACTACGTATGTTAACTGAGCCTTTAAAATTAGAGCAAAACCAACCTAATACACATTTCCAGAAATACTAATGCTTACTAAATGTTTAAGATTTTCATTAAAGTAAGATCTGTCATTTTTCGGAAAACAAGTTGTAAAGGGCTGAAATACAATATTTTAAGCCCTCGGTTCTGGAGCAATTAAATGTTGTTGTCCTAGTGATGCCTACTGTCCTTCATTGTCCCAGGTGGCTGTGTTACTGTCCTACATAACTGCACTCAGTGCTCAGGTGTCTGTATTGCCAGGACAATAAAATTTACTGCACTTTTTTAAAGATTTCTACAATACATTTTAATATACTAAACATAAATCAGCACATTTTTTCACTGAAAGACTGAATTCTGAGATTGAGCATCTGTACACACATGCACACATACAGTACTGTAGTATGCAGGAAACAAAAAGCTAAAATAAATGGCAAATAAAATTATTCAATACCATTCAATGTAAAAATGTTATACATCATAACATATTCATTTATTGATATGTTACATCCATTATACAAGCAGCCAGAAGGTGGCACACAATAATTTTAATAAGAATTCAAAAACTATAGTAATATATAGTATGAAGTTGAATGTACAAGCTGAACACTTTTATGGGTGAAGTTAGTTGAAAGTCAGCAACAATTGTTAAAAAATAAAAATATTCACTTTAAAGAATATGTATACTGTACATCATTTGTAGTTCAACAAAATGAGACACCATTGAAACAGGGTGATTACTTTTTCAAGGCACTCTTTACAGTATATAGCTGTATGTTTTGTTCAAAGGTTTGTAAAGAATTCAGCGCACACTGCCTAATTTTGTGAAGGTCTTCAACTTATGTTTTTTTTTTTATTTCTTAAAGCTGTAATATGATTTGCAGCATCTGTGATTGCAGTAATAAAACAAACAGCTGGCAACAACAAACCTACAATCACTCTTGCCAGGTCTAATGACTTTTCATGGTGACACAGCATTATTGGAACAAGAGATGTTTTCTATCTCTTTTCATCTGGGCCATATGGGCAGCAGTTACCAGTGTGAACCACAGCCCTGTCGCTTAGCTGTCTGTGTCACACTCACTAAGCAGTCACTCTTCGTATTCCAGCTATTCAAATAAAACCGGAGAATGTTTTAAACCAGATCCATGGTTTTTCCATACTGCTAAATGTAAAGTATGTATGACTTGAAACTGACATTATAAGGCTAATGGTACGTCACAATCCTTTACCAAATTAAGAAAATTAAATGGAAAGTAGAAAGGCTTATTAAAGAAATGAAATTTAAATAAAATGTAGTCAGCCTATCCCAAACTGCTCATACTTGTGACATTCTTCCTATTCGATAGAGGCATTAGACCCCTCCCCAAAAGGACAATAACCAGGAGATGTTCTGATGCTATCCAAAGTCTCTGCCTTATATCTTCTATCTATTACAAACCCCAAAATGACTGCTGACAACTGAAAGGGAGGAAAACATGTTTGCAGGTGGTGAGTACTCTAATTCAACCTACAAAACCAGTCCAGTTTCAACTGAAGCCAGCTGGTGGTATTGCTTCTAAATATTGTGGGTACTATGATGCCAAATAACAGCCCCACTGCCTTGTTTAACATTGTGCATTTCGAACTATGATCTCCACTACCAGGGATGGAGAGCCAGCAAAAGGCAAACATATCCAGTCAAACTGAAATATGTTTGGGAAAATTTGATTCTTTATAAGCTGTTTTTTTTGGTGGGGGGGGGTCTGTGGTTTTACTGACTGAAGCGCAGGCTTTGGAGGTGGAAACATTTCAAAGCAATTAATCACCAAAATGAGGAAAATCGACTGCTTGGCAGTGAGGAGGATGGAAATGTTAAGTTGGTGCCGCAAACGTGCTCAAAATACTCAGTGTCTCCAAGGCAACCATGGCACTCACCTTGCAGATATCTTTTAGATCTCAGTCATGTATTTCCTTTTTTTGTGATACACCAGACTTTTTATCACCTGTCAGTACAGCATATCATCCTCAACAAAGCATGTATCTTATTAATTATACATTATACATTGAAAAATAGAAGTGTTCGCTAAAGTTAGGATGCAACTTGCATTCCGGTCCAATCCCACTATTACATCTCAATTTACAATATTCATTCCCCTGTATGCAACCTCTACAAATACTACTTTCAAGATTCTATGTTTTAAATCTGGAAAAATGTGTGGCCACAGTAAACAAAACGCATGGGTGAGTCACAATTCTTATGTTCAAATTCCTAGAGAGGGAAATAGTGTATATACAGTAAGTTGCTCAAAGAACAGCAATATACTCAGGAATATAAAATAGTTAGATTCACACAAGACCGTACTGCCATACTGTATACTGTATGTAATTAGAAATCAGAAATAGTTTGCTGTCATGTTAGTCTAGCTCTTATGGTACAAAAGAAGAAAAACTAGGTGCAACAAAGAAAACCTCAACAAGTTCTTTTTTTTATCAAACTAAATTTCAGGGTGTGTTACACTGAATATTAAAAACCCTTTTCCCTAACTACTTTGTCTACTGATAAGATCATTTTATGTGAAAACCAGCCTTTATGTCTGTTAGAAAGGCCAGCCCCTTGCCATTCAGATGTAGTAAGTTTCATTATCAACTCAGTTTGGTTTGTTAATGCAAATTAAATCTTTGTGAATTATAAAAGAACCAAAATAACTGTAGTCAATGATACAGTATGTACAGTAATACGTAACTGTAAACAATAGATTTCTGTATAAAGCATGCCATCTGTGATAGAATGAGAACTGTCTTTTCTGAACACTTCCTGATTTTTGTATTGTACAATATAGTCGTTCTTATTCTCAAACTTATGTCCTTAACAAGAAATACAAATTTGCAAGATAATACCACACCAAAATACTGTAGTTACAGTTCTTATTTTTCTAATCACTGATGAAAACGTTTTCCATATGCCATTGTGGAAGATTTAAAAAGCAAAAAAGTACTTTTAAGGGAAATGCAGCAGACAACCCAGTTAGGCCATTACCACATTAATGTGATTATATATATTGAGTAGAGATAATGTTGAAATGTTGTCAGCTGTATTGTCATATATAACAATTTTAAAATAGTCTATGCGATTTGTGAATGTCAATAAAGAGTCTTATGTAAAAACACTAGGCAAACTCCAATGAATAAAATGTAGGTCCATTAGGCCCATAATTCCCTGAGCTTGTATTCAATGGAAAAGTACTTATCAATTCAGACACCCAGCAAAATTTGAAAGGAGTTTATGAGTGTTGTTTTTAGAGCGGTGAACCCTTTGCTATCTGTTTTTTCATTCAAAGTGAGGAATTATGTACAAAAAACAATTATAAACGACAAAAATCTGTGCAATACTTTGAACGTTTTAATATTTATATTGTCAAATGCATCTCTCCCCAAAACCAGAAAACTAGATTTTCAGATAATTATACCGAGAAAGACACACCCACAGAATAAGTAGGATCACTTGATGATTCTTAAAACACATCGGAGTCAAGCAGTAGGCAGTATAACTATGCTAAAAATCTAGATTTTATTTGTAAAAGGTACAATATGACAGTAGTGAGCAGGGAGAAAAAGAAAAGGAAATTAAAAAGATATTTGTTCTGTTCACCAAATGTATCCTCCTCCATCTCAATAATTAGATACTAAAGGTGAAACCCCAAGTGATTGTTCATTAGTTTCAGAACCCATTACATTTTCCACCAAGATTAACTGTGACTGTTAAGAGAAATGAATGAAGTGTGACCTAGGATAAATGTCACTTAATAGTGTCCATAAAGGAAGTCTTACCTGCACTACACCACATACAGTATTCTCTATACACTTTCTATACAGTATATTATATTGTATGACTTCAAAAGTGAAACATGCCAAATGCCAAATTTATAATGTGAGCCACTGAATTCATAAGGACACAACACATTTTACTGTTGTGTTTGTTAAATGTTTCCTTTAATAATGCAGCAGAATAGAGATAAGTGATTTATATCTGAAACTCAGTGAAATGTGACCAGGAGTACCAGTTGTGCAGCTAAATGGCTCACTCTAAATGAACCGTGACTCCTATGGCTTCCTTTTCACCACCTAAGAAGCCTGGCTTTGGTTTTGAATGGCTTTTCATGTTGTGGTTGTTCTCCAACTGCCCCTTATGACACTATATGATGTATAGCCATCGTATAGAATCTATATATAGAATCAATAGTCTTCAACTCTTTGAGCCTAGACCATGTCATTAGACAAAAGTGACAAGATTACATCTACACGACACCTGCAATGCCCAACTGGATGAACACCTCAAAAGCTGGGAGGGCTTCTTTTGGCCAGGAACCTTTCAGCTTCCCGGAAAACATGAGCTGACTTGCACCTGTAGACCTTCAAACATGCCAATATTTCAGTAAGCCTCTCATAAGACACTGAAGATATTAGACTTGGTGGGACCTGACAAGAAAACTCACAGAGACAGAAGTGATTTATTCTGAAAACATGTGAACCACCATTATTGCTCACAGAGGTCACTCAACTATTTGTGTGGAATCTTAAAGTAATTGTGCCACATCAAATGCAGTGCGTGAGCAATAAAGACTTCTCCATTTTTCTTTCATATTATCTATTCACTTCTCTCTGTTTTTTTTTTGCTTTGAATGTATGTAGTAGGTTGTGTATATAATAAATCTTATTTGTTGCATGAAAGTGTTATAAATGCAAGTTTAAAAGGAATAAAATGAGAAAACGGAGTATGGGACTGAATATTTTTCAAAGCAGTGTGTTTGGACGTTCAGCGAAAATTATTAAGGTTTCTGAAGCAACAAACAATGAAAGCAATCAAAGACGCTATCATGTTATTTTCTAGTCCTGGCATCTTTCCTATTTCTAACAAATCAAAAGGTTTGCAAGGCATGCTAGGTTTTCCTTAAAGCCTTTATTTATAGACAAGACTGAACACAGAATGTCACCTTTAAATGTATTTTATATATTTGTACACAAATTTCATTTTGAACCTACATTATTTTCCTAATGGAGATAAAGGAAATATGTGTCAGGTGTCAATGATGTGTCTTGCAGCAATACCTATTTTTCAAGCGATACTGAATGCTTGGAGATTGAATGTGGTATTTAAAGATAATAGAATTACACAATATAATGCACTGGTTTATTTAAACACGAAAGAACAGCCTTGGAAATCTTCAAAGCAAAGTATTAAAAGTACTGAGGCTGAGTCATTATGAGTGCTTATAATGCAAAATAATTACCAATAAAAGATAGCATCTGTTGAATATTATAGTACTTGTCAGTGCACATGTAGCATCAGAAGAATGAGGCAAAGAAATTATTTCCCTCAAAGCTCTTTAATTGCTAAAAGCTCAGTGCTACCTCTGCAGATCTGCCATGCAGTAATTATTACCAAACAGCAATTGTTAGCAGCAAACAGTATTGCAGTAATACCCCACTCTAATAATAATGGTCAGCAAACCCAGGGGTGACCACCCTTAGACACATTTCGCAATTGTGTGACTCCACGCATTTGTACATACTCTACAGCACACCATGTACTGTCGATACAATATTTTGTAACAGAAGCTGCATCTCATTTTGATGGATTTGTTTGTCCTGTAGTAGAGAAACATCAGTGCCAGCAGGTGGAGCAGGGTGGTGAAGGTTTTTTTAACCTCACGTTCCTGGCTTTGACTCATAGGAACACTCTGGTCCAGAAGCACATATAATTTGAGCCATTGGGGAAACTAGTCCACTGTGATGAAAAGGTTGTAGTGAGTGAGGTTGAAAATGGCGGCTTTATAGGAAATTAGATTTGAGTGGAAGTAAGATTCCACATGAGGAACAGAAGCAAATAGAATAGGCTCTGGAAATAACTGGCCATTCCCCTGGATTAATGAGGTGATGTATACAAGAAGTCAGGAAGAAAATGGAAACCAGTCCTGTAGTAAGACCCTACAAGAAAGAGAGGAGAATGAGACCCCACATAGCATGGCTTGAGTCTAGTTTTCCCTGTACTTAAACAGCAGCAGACAGGTGTAGGGTTTGTGTGGTAGAGGGAGAATCAAGCTGGCTGCTGCTGGTGTCAGTGGTGCAAGTGGTTTTTAATGAAGACAGAAAACTGTGTCCCTAGCCAAACAGGATCAGCCAGTACAGCTGAATGAAGAGTGAATGTGGTACTTGAAGATCTTGAATTGGGAAAACAAGTGGTAAGTGTGAGAGTGAAGGACTTACAAGGATTCTTATTAGGAAAATATGATTTGTTAAAGAAAGATAAAGAGTGATTTGTAGCCCAGAAGCACTCATATTGATTACTCCAGGATTTCGTTTATAAGGTTGCAGTGTCTCATTATGGACAGTGATTAGTATTTATTAAAGTGAAGATAAACACTGGCTGTAAAAGGTTAATCTAAGTAAAACACACCACTATTTCTTTATATAAAAGTGACAGGTTAGTGATTATTGAAAATGAGAGACACAAAGCAATTGTGAAGAATTCTCCCACTTCTAGCATGCTTAACATTTACTGATGGTAGAAGAGGTAAGCTGAAGATTGGAAGAGGAACTTTACTGACCAAATAAGTGGAAGTTCTATATACAGAACAACAGAGCAGTAGGCTGAGCAAGGTTCTATGGAATTATCACTTTTGCCCATTTCAGTCTGTGGACAGAGCCCAAAGACAACTACCTCATCTCACTCCACAGGCATCCCCTTTTGATACTATTGAAGACGATCATGAATATGACCAGTGCCACATAAATGTTAAGGGTTGTGCAGAACACTGAGCCTCTATAGAAGTCAAAACAAACACTCAAACCTACATACTGTAAAGGGCACTGTGGACAGTGTGAGGGTGTTTCTACCTTGAAATGCCAGGTGTCCAGAGTTTTCATGGAACATCTAAAGTATAGATTCTCTCATTTCTCATGACTTGAGATACAATGAGGTACAAACTCTTGTCCCTAGGTCTGCAATCATGTTCTAACTTAACAAAACAAAGTTTAATGTTTAAGACAATATGTTTTTCCATTTTTTATGCTGCTTAACTGGAAAAGGCTCTTTAAACTCTGTAGTTCTTCCCTGGAAAACACCATACATCATGGGTCACTCAAAAGAGTGACATAATACAGTAACCTGCTCTTCTATAAATACAGTGTCACATTCAAGACTAGTTAACTAATGATTTAGTTCTCTAGTTCACCAGAGGTCTTCAAATCATTCATTAACCCGCTTATACCAGTAAAGCATTTTATTCAACAATGAAATGGTAGTCATTCACTTGTAACAATTTGCGGCTTCAGGTTAAGCCACACTAACTATTACACAATCATGTGTCAGGGATCCAAATTAAGAGTTTAACAGAGGGGGATTTGGTAGATTCGTAGCCAAGAACTTGAAATCTAAAACCGTACCTTCTGAGCCTGAATGCTCAAACTGAAGACTGCTGAGGGTAATGTTGCTTGGAGGTTTCTTATGGACAAGAGTTTTTCAAGTTTTGCCACAGATTTCCTAATGGATTCAAGTCAGGACTTTGAGCCACACAATGACATTCACTTTCTTATTCTTCAGCCACTCAGTGTAGATTTAGCATTGTGCTTTGGATCATTGTTGTGTTGAAAAGTGAACATTTCTCCCAGTTTTAGGTCTGAAGCAGGTTCACTTTTATGATTTACCAGCACTTTGCTCCATTATGTTCCTATTACGTTGACAATGTTCCTAGTCCGTGCTGATGAGAATCAGAACTATAACATAATGCTGCCACCACCATGCTTGATAGTTGAGATGGTGCTGGATTTGCGTCAGATATAACACTTGGCATTAAGACCAAAAAGAAGCACCGAAGCCTCTCAACTCTGTAACTAAAAAGTCCTCCTTACCCAACTGCTCCTTTTCGAGTGACCTGACCAAGAAACTCACAGAGAAAGACGATTTTACTCTGAAAACACGTAAACCACTTCTGTTGCACACAGAGGCCTCTAAATAAATTATGCGTTTCCATTAAATTTATTTTGTGCGTCTGAATCTGAATTTGAATATTTATGCAATAATCACATTTGTGCTCTTCTTTCAGATATTGTTTTACTTTTTTCTTTTCATCTTTTTGCTTTGAATTTATCGAAAACATTTTGTATGTAGAGAATATGAATTGCTACTTCAAAGTATCATGACTGCAAGCTTTAAAATGAAAATTGCAAATGAATACTCTTACAAGGCACTATATCGTCAGTTGCCTGTCTAAGAAAATTTAATTTGACCAGCTCCAGTATTATATTAAGTGACCAGTAATGCACTGATATTTTTTATGAAAAGCATTATGCAAAATAATAAATAATAGGACTGAATCCTTGTAAACATATGCCATAAAGAATCATTTCAGTATTTTTATTTCTAAACACATTGAATCGCACCAATACACCTTTTCATTTACTCTTTCCAATGTTATTGATTTTTTTATACTGTGTGTGATCTATGATTAGTTAAAGAAATCAGAACAAAGAATTGTGCTGTACACATCATAGCTTGCACTGCATTTAACATTGCCTAATTTTATTATCACACAGGACATACATAGAATAGTTTTATTTATTGTACATTACCTCCGAATTGTGGATGTCATCTATCCATCCATTTTCTAAACACTTAATACAATACAGGGTCACAGGGGAGCAGGAGCCTATCCTGGCAATGTTTACCACAATCGTGGCAAAATGTGTTGTCAATTCCCAACACTTCTAATTGCATAAATATTATTTTTAATGCTGTTGAGTCCCCTCAGTGTGCAGTCAAGTTTTATCATATACACTATGCCGTAAAGATGAATGAAAAATCCGTGCTTTGTTCTAGCCAAAATACCAGTTATATGGTTAGAGTTCTCTGTTCAATTTGTTACTTGGCACAACAAACTTTAAAACAGGAGCTTCATGGCTAATTTCGTCCCACAGGACATTAATATTAGCATGCATATTCCAATTAGAACATTACAATGTTTTACTTTACAGCTTAATCAAGCCGGAAAAGTTTTCTTAAAATAAAACACTAAAAACAAATTATTACAAATGTTAAAATTAAGCTCTTCCATTCGATACTAAATGTTATAGCTCAATTATTCCTTATTAGAGTGACTTTAATTCTAATAAGGAATACGTTTAAGTTCAGTCGAAGGAAATACTTCAGGGAATAAACCAGTTCTTCATAGCAGAATCTGGTAAGACAGCCCACAGGGAAAGATAGAGGAGCTTCTAAAACTTTAGAATCTAAGTGTTCTTTGAAGTGACTTCATAAAAGGCCACATGAGTCAAGAATTTTAAAATGATGGAAAATGAGGTAAAATATTAAAATGTAGAAAAAGAGCCATTTTGTGATGAAGGGATAGCTATGAGCACATAAAGACCGCAACAAACATACAGAATGGGTGATAAATGTACACAATATTTGGATCAATGCCGCAAACTTTGGGAAAAATTCTGAAAAAAAACATATACTGTAACACTGTACAGTTCTGGTAACTGTAGAGAACTGTAAGGAGATGCATATAGAGATACTGGTGCTGTCAAGCAGAAGATAATGGAAACATGATAGATAAGTTGGCCTAACAAAATCAAACAAATCAAAGGTAAAATGAAAAAAATAAATGTCTCTGATGGTTGTACCACAAATGTTTCTCCCATATATCTGAGTTAATGTATATAATAATAATAATAATAATAATAATAATAATAATAATAATAATAATAATTGCTTATACTTATATAGCACTTTTCTGGACACTCCACTTAAAGCTCTTTACAGGTAGTGGGGACTCCCTTCCACCACCACCAAAGTGCAGCCCCACCTGGATGATGCAACAGCAGCCATAGTGCGCCAGAACGCTCACCACACATAAGATATCAATGGTGAGGAGAGCAGAGTGATGAAGCCCATTCATACAGTAGATGAGGATTATTAGGATGCCATGATTGGTAAGGGCCAATGGGAAATTTGGCAAGGATGCCAGGCTTATACCCCTGCTCTTTTCGAGATGCCTAAACGAAGTATTTTCCTGCATTTGTGTTCATACAAACTTCAAATAAATAATGACATGTCTTTTTTTTCTTCACCATGTGACTTCTGTGACTCCTAAACAATTGTTGTACTCCAAGTGTCCCAGTGGAGCATCAGCAACCATTAGGTGGTAATGTCAGGAACTGTGGTAATACAGTTAGAAACTTATATAATATAAGGGACTTCATTCAAATCAATAAATTGCAAAAATTCAAGTGTCAAGAACATTAAAAATCCAAAAGCATTTAAAGAAATTAGTTTAACACTATCCAGTTGGTGCACTGTACACCAACAGATGTAACTTACTTTGCTAATTCCATAGTTTATCAACGGCCTACACTCAAAACATAATAATACACTGACATAAACACAAAAAACTAAAGGTTGACAATTACCACTGGTGAGGAAGAGTGTTCTGTAAACAAGTGCAAGGAAAACGTAAACATGGAAGACCGGAGTACTGTAATTTACGTTTTGACAAGGCCATCCATGTACAATACATGAATTTTCCCCTGAAAATGCCAACCATTTCAAGATACATTTAAAATTGATTTTTTTACTGGATTTTTGTCTGATAATGCCAGTTACATGACCAAGACATACAATGACATTCTTCAAGGCTTGCTGCCAAATTCAGTACATTTGATGTGTAATATTCACATTGTCAAAAGCAGACAAATGATGTAAACATAAAAAACTTTATTATTTATGTCCAAGCAGGAAAATATGTTTTTAAGAACACCTGAGAGATGTAACTGAACAAAAAGCCTATACTATACTCATTAAGTCACCTCTTGAGCCACATACTGTATAATACATAAATTGGTACTTTGCTGCAGACTACTATTCCAAATACATTAACTTTTACCAAAGCTTTATGTAAATGGAAATTAAACAGGACACAGTATGGTAAAGGAGCTGAAAATATTGTTGAAGGATGAAAAAAAGGTTTGGAAACTCAGCTCACTTAGAAGGTAATGGTCCACAAAACATACAGTGCTTTGCCAAAGAGATCACTTCCTCCTAATGATGTCCCATTCTGTTAAATTAAAAGTGATATATGCACAATTATTAAGAATATTTTTATACACCTTGAACTCTCAAATAGAAGACTTTAAGGCGTGGCAGAATTTAGATGTCAGCAAAAACTCCCAACTATTATTTGCTGATTGCATAATTATTCACCCTATTTGTTTAATAGTTAGGGAACACAAAATTAGTCTGACAACAAACACAATAAGAATAGCTTTTGTCTGTGTGCAATCATAATGTATAATGAATGTATGAGGTCCCAATGTCAGATAGTGAATTTCAAGCTAAGATCCAACCATAAAAACCACGTAGCTTTAAAAAAAAACAAAGGATAATGTTGTAGACATGCACAGATCAGGAGAAAGTTATAATTGATTTAAATACACATTTAAAAATTACATTTGTCTGTGCATCCTAACTGAGCAGCCAGGCAAGGAGGAAACTGGTAAGAAATGTTACCATGAGGCCAACTTTGAAAGAGCTACGGAGTTCAATAGCTGAATTTGAAGAAATCATCTATAAATCAAAAAATTCTCAGGTACTCCACAAAGCTTTACTCTATGCAAACCCATATCAAATTTAACATGGAGTTTTAAACAAGCATTGAAGTAATAATGAAAATATGCAGCAAATGTTTTATTTTCAAATGAGACAGGAGTTAGAACTATAGGTCTGATACAAACCCAGTGAATGACCCAGTCAAACACATCCATACTGGTAATTGTGGTGGGAGTAGCATGTACTGTATGTTATGGGGGCTTTTTTTTCCATCAGCAGGGCCTGAGAACCTAGTCATGACTCAGAGGAAAAAGAATACAGTTAAGTATTCAGGCAAATCTTAGGGAAAACCTATCTGCTAAAGATAAAAAATATTAAATTTCAGTTTTGTTCAGCTTCTCATCAGCAGGGATTGGGAAGCTCATCAAGATTAGAGGTTCATAACTGAGCAAAGTTCTGGTATGCAAATCATAAAGGAAAGCTTATTTCAGACCCAAACCTGGGACAAAAATTCACCTTTCACCAGGACAATGATCTAAGTGATCCAAAGCACAAGGCAAAAGTTGCTTTAATGCTGTAATCGTTAAACAAGAAGAAACTGAATGACCTTGATTGGTGCAACTTGAATCCATTTGAAAATCTGTGGCAAGACATGAAAACTGCTGTCCATCAATGATCTGTAAAAAAAGTGACAGAGCTTAAGCGGGTTTTCAAAGCAAAAAATGGGAAGAAATTGCACCATTCCAGTGTGCAAACTTGCTAGAGAGAGATTTATGTAGAAAGATGTGCACCTGTAATTTCAGTCAAAGGTGCTTGACACCAAGTACTGACTCAAACAGTTGAATACTTATGCAATCAACACATTTAATTCTTTATTTTCTGCACCCCATAAAAGGTCAGTTTGTGCACTCAGGTTTTGTTTAGAAATATTCATTTGAAATAATGTATCCATCTTTCAACAAAATTGCCACCATTTGAAGGGAATGAATACTTTTGCAAGGCACAGTGCAATAAAATTGAGGAATGAATAAATGCATACTAAGTAATGGTACAACATTTGGACAGCACAGACAGCAACAGAAGCAAAGTCTGTGTTAACACCTTCAGTAAAGTCAATGAAAACTGCATACTTCAACATACAGTAGATCAACTGAATGTTTCATTAAATCAGTTCATACATTTCTCAAGACAGCCAGGATAGTTGACCCTAAAATAGGTGCACAGTTAGATTGTTGATATGCTTTGATAATTATATTCCAGGTCTTGATGTTGAATGTAAATTTGAAGTGGAAAATACAGACATTATGGAAAAGAAAAAGGCAGTGGAATTTGTTGAGATGAACGATTTCCCACTTAAAACACACAGCGATGTCAATTAATGATAGAAGAACAGCTGATAGATTATAGATTTGTTATAATTATATAATACGTTTTTGACATTATACACTGTATAAATAATTATATAATATTTTATCATATTTACCAGCAAAATATAATACACTGGATAGTGTCTTTAACCAAAATGTGACATTTACATGCTCTTTGAGAAATAGTTTTCCCTATTTTTTTACTGTGCAAGGTTACTACAGCTTAATTGTACAGTAACTGCATTAATGTTCTGATTCCTGTATACTGTATTTAATCTCTTTAAACAAAGCAAATCACATTAAATACTGTACATGCTACTGATAATAATATTAAATTATTATTTTATTATTATTATTTTGAATAAAACAGACATGCAAATTAAGTTGTAGTAATTAAATTGCTATTTGCATTTTTTAAGGTACTGTACCATAATGACTTGATTGTTTAATCGTGTAGTTAGAGAAGAGGCTATATCAATCTAGTATTGAGTTAGATATTCAGGCTGTATTAACAGAAACAGAGTGAAACCTGCAAACTGAATGTTCCAATAATTTGTAGTATTCTGTTACCATAAGGTAGGTCGTTCCTTGACTTAATACAATTCCAAAATCCAAGTTTCATACAATGAAGTTGTTCTGACTTCTGACGATGAAGTATGGTATAAATTATTTTTCTCTTTTGTTACGATGTGTAGTAAATTAGTGGTTGGAATGTAGTTTCAGAAGCAGTACTGTGTGTGTTTGTACTGAGTAAAATTTATAGTCAAGTTAATTGCATGTATGTCTAATTTTTGTACCGGGCAAAACATGAAACTGCAAGGAGTTTAGAAGATTTACAGTGAAGCAAAACTGTCACAATTTACAAAGTAATGAAATGTGGCAGTTACCTTAAATGTACTCGACCAAAAATAAAAGCATACTGTATGTATAATGACACTAAATAAACCAAAACACTATGCAATGAGAATATGACCATTGTCTACCTCACATTTTCATCATACTTTCTTATTTCCTTGAAAACAACATTTTCACATACAACTCAAGAGTGAAGAGATTAACATTAAATAGTACAGTATATTATTAGTAGAAATTCACAGTTTCGTAAAGGAATTAGATACTGTATTATGCCTATAAATAAGTGATACTTACTATTCAAAAGTTTATTTCATAGTTCACATAATGCAAAGGTAGCATTTAATAAAGTTCAAGTGTTAAATAAAAGTAGAATTAACAGTTGCAGTTTTAATTTAATTCGTTGTCCACGAGGGAATATCAAATGATAAAAGAAAATTCCAGGATTAAAAACCCTACTAAATTGTATTGTCTTATAAATGCTACCTACTGTACCAGGTCTACTGGTATTTGGCCAGTAGTAGTTTCTGGGATTGGATATACAGTACAGTACAGTAATAAACATGAAAATAAAATAGCTGATGACCTGGTGTACACAGCAAGCCTATTTTGCTATATTGTTAATGTATTGTTGTTGAACTAATACATACAATTTTTGGAGCTCATCTGCCAAATTGGTTTTTTGAAGAAAATCAGTTATCAGGGCACAGTTCATTCCACCAAAGAGGGACAGTCCAGCATAGGCATAAAACATATTACTGCAACATTAGTTGTAGGTCCAAAGCAGCTTTGAGTATGATGAAACATTCTGAGTTTTAAGGCAGTTGGTGCTGTACTTCTTTGAGAACCAATGGTAGTCAGGATGCCATCTTGTTTCTAGTAGGAAATTCATTTTGACATGTGTTAATTGAATTGTAAAACCACACTGACCAAGGTTGGAATTAACTGGCGTAACAGTCTTTAACCAGTCTGAGTATGAAATGTCATTTCACCAAGAACAGTAGCTCAAGATTCAATGTATTTGTCAGCTTACCACCTTTGTACTGTATATGCAGTAATACCAGTCCATCAGACATTAACTGGATGTTAACTACAATCATACTAAATTTGGTGTTAAACATTTTTAAACAGCATGAGTTAGTGTGATTAGGACATGTATTAACAAAAAATAAGAAGAGTTGGTGATCAGTCAGTTATTTACTGTACTGTATGTTTACACACAAAACCTATTTTCACATACAGAATATTCATTATGTTGATATAATGTTTCTTAATTTGTCTTTAATTGGCCAAACTCCAACCTCCTGATTATGTGCAGTGTAAAGCTCTAGGCTGAGCCCATGTTTCTCAAAATAGCATGTTACCTGTTGTAAGGTTACAATTTATCGTAGCAGCTTTTCAGGTGCAAATCTGAAATCTGTTTTGGTTGTTGATAAGTTTTGCCAAGTTTCATTTCCACTGGTGCAGCACTTCATAAGAATAAATTAAAAGGATGAGGGGTTTTTTGCAAGTCAGGCTGCGACATGATTCATCCAGTACCATGACTCCTGACATAATTTTGACGACTTATCTCAGTATACTGTATCTGGTATTAGGTTTCCAGAAAGACTTATCTTTGAACACGACCAAATTCAAAGGTGAAAGTAAAACTTTACAATTACTATTAACAGTATATTACTTACACTAAAAAACAATGTTAAATTATTATCTGAGTCTAACTCTTGAGGTGAAAACTACCCATACACACTTTTTGCCTTCCAGGTTGTCCAAGGTTTTTCAGTTGCTGTTAAAATGCCGAAGGCAAAAAGAAACTAAGCAAAGATTGTGCATGACACTTACTGTACAAATCTCTTTTGCTGTCATAGAAATGGGTGTTCTTATCTCTAAACGCTTTTCCGAAAATGCCACATAAAGTCAGATGCATATTGCAGTGGCATTAACACCCAAACACTTCTGAAAACTCCCATGGTACAGTATATCTAATGACCATGTATTGAGGACCAAAGTTTTATGTTTCCACTAAAGGATAGATCCTCCTGCAGCACAGTGTCTCTGCTCATCACACTTGAGCTTTGACTTAGACCTTGTAGCCCAGGGAACAGATTGAAACTTACTGCTCCACCAAAACTGTATGCAGTGGCAACCTGACTTTACATGAGGGTTTTCCAATCCAATACTTACCAGGGACAACCTAGCTTAGCTTCTGAAATCTAATGAGATCTGGCTACAAAATGGTACACTAACTGCTTTGTACTTTATTTCTGTGCTACTGTCCATACTTTTGTTGGAATTCTGTACCCTCAGTTTTAAAAAGATGTAATCTAATTTAGTTTTCTGTGATTGTAACTCCACCTATGGTATTGTTGAATGGGAACAACAGGGGGCACCATTATTGTAGATTGAATTTCTAGCTCAATACTAAAACATTTCTGAGTTCAGTTCTCTAAAGAAAGCTAATTGCAATGCATAGTCATATAAATGTTCTTATTGATCATATTTGGTTCTGACTAGTAATTACTGGATTCTTTTGACATATTTCCGTTATAACCTCTTTGTTGTAACAAGAATATGATCAGGATCATATAACAGAATCACTTATCAGGTAAAGCTTGCAGAATGATGTTCTGGTTTAGATACTGTAGTTTAATAAGATACTTAAAGAGGTCACTCATATGTAATATAAATAATATATTAAAATTAAACATCACAAAGAAATAAACTATCCATATCGTTATACTGTCGTATGCTACAATCCTCTTTTAACATTACCCCGCCTATATCCCGCCCCATCCACCACCGCACACACACACTCCCCCTTAAGATACCCCGAATTGTTGTTGTTGTTTTTTTTTGTTGTTGTATTTTGTGTGTTCTGTATAATTAAGTGAGTGATGTAGCCATGAATCATCCGTTTGGAATTGCTACCTTGCATCGCAGAATGGAATGACATCATTCACGGTATATACTGTAGGGTTCTCTTCAAGATGTTAAAAGATTGCTTTCGGGAAATCGACCGATTACTACGCCACTCCAACCATGGACAGACTGCTAGAGATTATTTACGCAGCGCTTGAATGAGAATACATCAGTGATACTGCAGCTGTAGAAAAAAAAAGTATTTTAACTGCATATGTAAGGTTTGTTTGTCCAATCTCCCTTTCGTATAGTACATGAGTTTGAAGTCAGCTAATACTTAGTGTTTTACATATCGCAGCACAAATCTAAGGCTAGTTTTTCAAACTTTAGTTGTTTTCTTACAAAGTAATTGGAGTGTAGCGCACTTATTGTATGGTGCCTACTGTAAATCGTTCCTTAAAGCACAGTCAGCAAAACAGAATGACTCTTACATTTATTTACAGAACTTGAAATTGTACATAAACTGCTGATTCATGAATAAACACGATCGATGCAGTGAAGCCGACAGCTAATAACCTGGAAGCCCTTTGACGCCTGTAAACCCTAAAATTAAGGATTTGGAATGCCTCGACACGCAACCTTATTCCACGTTGTGATAGAGGATGCGTAAGGAAATTACATTATAGACGGCTTTGTTTTCCTCGGATGCCAGATCGATTTTTGGTCCTTACAGAGGTAACAAATAGATATAGCCCACAAAACAACCTATGTTCTCATATGTTACATAAATCTCTAAAGTCACCACTACCGTTTATGTGTTTCATTCTCCAGACTTATAAAGGAAGAAATGAATATTGTGATTTACAAGTTTACTTGAAAAATCATTAAGAACCACAACTTCATCATACTGCCTATGTAAATATTGAACGCACACATATTAAAAGTACTTCCCTGAAGTTTACCTATTCTTAATTATTAATAAGAGCACAAATTATTAGTTTATGTAATGTTTGCGCCACTTTTAACAGTAGGGGGTTGAGGGTATGACCTTCATTAGCAAGTTAATTAAAATGCTACTGTTTCACTCAGTTTCATCAAGTATTTTTCGCTTATCTTTATTTCTGCGTATAAAAGGTGTAAATTAAATGAAATGACTTTACGGGATACTGCGTTACTGTGTTAAGTGGCAGTGTCCATATGTGAATTGAAAATGATCTGCTTCAAGCTGTTAAGACACGGGTCACGCAAGAATATCGAAGGTGTTTTAGTTTGTAGAACCAAATGCAGAACAAATGTAGTTGCAGTTACGAAATGCTAAATTTAAACCTTTAGCACACTAGCTGGTTTCAGAACTGCGTTTTCAAATACTGCGGACATGCCATCGTGGGTGGGAGCTGTTCTTCAGCACTACACTAACGTTCTCCAACTGGTTTATCAGTATGTACAGTAGTAGTGCAACGTCTCAACACATAAAACCGTCTGCTGAAAAGGCCTAACGCACAAAAGTACTGTAGTGTTTTTAATTGCTAATTGGAAATTTCGAGAATTGTTACTGAGGCAATCACAAATTATAAGGAATTGAAACGTATAATGCGTAGCAATTCCAAATAACGAAAGCAACTATCATTTACACTATCGCTTTGTAATTACTGTAAACTGCTTTTGAAGTTTCACAAAAAAAGATAAAAACTTAATTCTAAAACCCTAAAATCACATGATAGAAAATATAAAGGATTATGTAGTCACGTGCTATACGTACAGTATTTTGCCATGTACAATATCTACTTGTTAATGCATATGGTTAATTAAATGTGACAACGCATACAGCCTTAAACCTTACCAACTCCAAAAACCGAATCCAATGTCTCATCACTTATCTTACATGGTCATTACCTCCTTATGCCCCAAGTATGATTTCATGATTTGAAATTACATTATTAAAACGTCACATGTCCTTTGAAATGTTTATGGCATGAAATGTCCTTTTACTGAAATGCTGGGTCTATAAAATGTTACTACTATGTGTAATGGAAGGATATTCATCTTAACGGTCATTGCATTATGTGACTTTTTTAAATTAAACATATTAATATATCCATTCTAAACTGTCTTTAATTCTGTAGCTGTGGATAAAAAAAATTAAACACTGATGCCAAACAAAATCTATTCTGTATGCAGTACCTAAATAACAGTTGTGTGCAGTTTGCTTGTTTTTTATGGTAGTGTGCTGAACACTTGAGGATTATGGATTTCGGTGTATTGGGGTACTTAGATTGGTTTCGTAACAAACCGATCTTTGAAACGGAGGCGAATGACTATTCCGTTCGGTCGACTAAATACACTTCAAAACTCCAGCTTTAACGTGTAACACACAGTCACATCATTGTCTAAAAGAATGGTTCTTTTGTGTCTATGTGTAACACAAACCTGGAGCCAGCACGTTCTTTGAAAACCAACAAGCAAAATTTAGACATGTTGAAACCCCATAGTATAAAATATTTGTTCTTTCTGAACATACTGTACATTAATTTGACTCATTAAAGTGCTGTACGCAGCGATATCTGTAAGAGTCTCCAAAAGTCTCTTTCAGAAATCTTTCAAAAGTTCCCCACACTACCTGCTTCTCTTGACTAGAATGATTGCGCATACAGTATGTTGTGCTATCTTTCTATCCACAGACACAAGCTGGACTCTAGGTCAAAGAAGAACTCTTAAAGGCTTAATAAAAGCTCGTAGAAGATAACTTTCTGAAGACTGTGTCGTACTTATCTATCAAATCTTAAAGTAAAGTGCGAGCATCATCGAAGGTAGAAGCAATCAGCATCTTTGTCGTTAGTTTCCAAGATTTCATGCCCTTTTGAAATACAAGGTAAATCAAAGCACTTGTGTGTGATGCACAGCTAAACAAACAAAATGAGTGTTCGTCAGTAGAATAGACACACCCGTTATGTAACACTTGTTCTCGGCTCGAATGTTTAACCGTTTCACTATAAAACGCTTCTCAAGCCGTATCATTGAACATCCTCTTGTTGACATCTCTTTTGCGTTCACACTGAACACAACAAAACTGTGAAGTACTGTCGCTGTATAGCCATGCCTACTGTATGTAAAGAATACATTTTACTTGCATACTTGCAATACTGGTATCTGCAACTGCTTGATTAGAGTTTCAAGTGACCACGATTTCTTCCATATTAAGCTTCCACAAACTAAACCATGATTAAATTTGGACAGATGCGTGTTGCTCTTTAAGTTTCTTTTTTAATAGTTACATTTCTCTTCGTGGTGCATTACTCTGATACTTGCAACATGCAGCTTCCGGGGGTATTGACAAGGCGATAAATTCTTCAGCATGTTGGACATATTTTACGCAGGCGTTCCAAATTACAATAAATGCAAAGAATAAAGGAACAAAAAAGTTGATAGAAAACATTAAACACACAGTTGAAGTGTATGCGTACAAGAATCATACAAGTTTAGCTTTCCTTAATAAGTTAGAACCGCAAACTTACCTATAGTGGTAATGACTGTGATTGCAAAGTAAAAAGAGCCAGCAAATTTCCATTGAACCCCTGCCCTGTGAGGTTCGGCCTCCATTATGATAGTCTCCAGATTACGGTAGTCCTCCTCGCTTATGTTATATTTCCCTTGGAGACGCTTTTCCTCGGCCTCAAGCTGCTCTTTCTCCCTCATTTCGAAATCGGACTCAAGAGCATCGAACACCGCCGCCCCGACCAGGAGATAGGTGAACGTGCAGATAATTAGGGACAGGGTCCGCACGTTCTGCCGCTTCATGGCCACCAGGAACCGGCGAGTGAGGGGCTCATGTCCCCTCGGATTCTCCAAGAAGGCGCAGCAGCAGCTGGGAAGGCTCCGGCAGCGATCGGACCCAGGGGGGCAGAGATCTTGGTGGTGGTGATGGTGGGTGCGATGGACGCTGGAGTGGTGAAGACGGTTGTGGTTTCTATTACCGGCTTCTTGATCCTGTTCCTGGGAAGAGGAGAGACACAAGAGGCTGCTCGATCGCCGGGACCAGGTGCCCTGCAGCCGAGAGACTCTGCGCAAGACCTGCCCAAACCAAGTCGTCCCAGTGCGTAGTGCCATCAACAGCTAGCAACGAGACAGCCGTGCTTTTTGTGGTTTACTAGGGTTAAAGGTGTAAATGGACGGAATTATACATACTAAATGCATAAAACAATGTATGAAAAATACTATCATGTGTTTAAATTATATCTTTAGTTTCGTTTTACCGGTTGGTGTTGGATACATTCTCTTTAGTTTATATATAAAAACAAAGGTTCCAGGGCAAAAAAGAGACGAAAGGAAGAACATCCTTGAACATTTTGTTCCGAAGTTTCTTGCAGTTAGCACCAACGTGTTCTCTGTCGCTACACTCAACAGATGTACAGCAGGTTTTTGAACGCAAAGCTCCTCTTTGGAGAAAAATTTAAGTTGCAAGTAACTGACACGCAATGCCATAAATAGCAAATCAAACCGGGGATGGAAAAGTGCTCTCTTGTTCCTTTCTACAAGATCTTGAGAACAGACAGATGAAAGAGTTAAAGGCAACACAGCAGTAGACTTGAAAACTGCAACTCACTGGATGATCGCTGTGGGGGTCTGTGATCAGAGGCGATGATCCTAAATTAGATTGAGCAGGAATCAAACATAAAGCAGATCGCCATACAAAAAAGAACATTCGTGGCAGTAAAGGTCTGGTCTTGAATTGCGTCCGAGGGAGATGTTGCATTCATAGAAATACAAAATAAAGAACTAGACTTGAGGAAAGCCGGTATCTCTTCAATCATCGAATGGACTAAAAGAAAAACACACTGGTCACTTAAAGAAGCACTCTTAGCTAGTCAGTCTCGAGTCTTTCGAAGGAACTACCGTAGCAAACCTTCGGATTTCCGCCCTGGGTAAAATGCAGATCACGGTATACAACCACAGCAGCATTCAAGACAGCCCGAGAGATGGGTAAACGTGCCAGAAAAAAAGACTTGAAAGAATCCCCTTAAATGTTATTCAGTTGCCCCGTCTTTCTATTCAATTAAATCTTCTGAGACTGAGCACAAAAGAATTGTGCAAGTATAGGACTGGTACTGTAGCTTGTCATCTGAATTTCCCGAGGTAAAAAAAAAATCCTAAACAGGGACACAAGAGAATCACGTTAAAGAATTGCAGCTCCTTTATAACATTTCCCCATTGATTATTAATAATATCAGGCTGAAGAAAATAGGACATTTTTTTATTTTAGGTAAGGTAGAAGGATGCATCGCGATAAAAGTGGACCAATAAGTTTCCCCAACACCTTTGTCTATTAACAATGTAATAAGGATAAGAAGCTACTGTTTTGCCTTTTTTAAGTTACTGTCAGTGGCTTCAGTTGCGAGATACTTGTAGCAGCTTCGTTGCCGGCGGCTTTACAGTTTAAGCCATGCCCTCCATACTTTCTCCTGTTGGACGTGTTTGCTGAAAAGGTCTGCAATATCCCGGGTTCCCCAGTCTCTCTCCAAGTCCCCCCTACCACTGCCATTCCGCTGTCGATGGCCACTCCTACTTATAAACATATTACAATTCTTGGGGTTTTGCAGATGAGCACGTGGTCCTCTGTTCTCTCCCCCCCATGACAAGGAAATGCGTTTTTTTAACCATGTGAAAAGGGAGAGAAGCGGCTGCAAACAGTATATCGCGCATTCGTGTTAGATTCACAACTGGAATTAAGTCTGGGGTGGAGAAGATGTTATAACTGATTTACATAATCGACATTACAAATCGCTTTGAGGAGTGGATGTTGGCATTGCAATAAAAGATGTTCTAGTAAAGTGTAATTCGGGTAATATGCTGAAGCTTTCAGATGTAGTCACGATACCAATTCTTTCCGCGCGTACTATTGGAAGTTCATTGTGGATTGTGAACGCAGGCGTGGATAACTGTCCATTCCTGCTTTTGCATTGTACTGTAAATCACTCACTGTTGCCAGCGTTGCTATTAAGACATTTATTGCATGAGACAATATATCAAAATAGCATTGCCAAAACGCCCTACTGTAATTGCAAACATACAGTACCCCGTCATATTTTACAGGTAACACATATTATAACAAAGTCTATTCCTGAATGCCCATGCTTTTAAAATAATTTAAGGAAATATGAAGTATTGCAAAGAAGAAATAATTGAGACTATTACAGTAAATAATAACACTCCAAGGCGTCAACAAAGATTTTTAAGAATATAATACGTAATAAGATTTATATTTCACAGCATGTTTGACTGTTATTGGATGCTTGCGCATCAAGTTTTCAGAAAAGTGATTTAAACATAAAACACGCAAAAGTGAGTCATTGTAAATCACTTCTATTTACAATTCTGTATAAAATCGCAAGACTTTATTCTCGGGTGAGAAAGCTAACTGGATATACTGTACTGTAGCACCAACTTGATGAATACGTTTCTAAATAATATCAACAGAAAGAAGGTGATTTTACTGACGCAACATACGGGAACAAGATTAGAAAACATACTGTGGGTTACATGCGTCCACAATGTGTTGCGTAGAGGAGAATAAGATCAAGGTTGCTTTGTTTACAGTATATCATAAAGTGACTGTGCAATAATGATTCCAAGCAAGATGAAACGAACAAGCAAAATGTGTTTTTTCCTTAAAAATTGACCAAAATACAGTTAACGTATACTGATTTTTAAGATCTGGTTCAAGGGAACCACCAAAACCAATCCTGTCTTCTTTTTTAGTTCATACATTTCAAATAGTGGGCTTATGATATTTTGTTACCCACCTTTGATTACAATGGAGTAACTACAAGTCGACTGCAAACTTTCTCTCTTGAAAATTACTTAAATAACCGCCTTAGCTGAAGGTGGTGGACTGGAAACTGATGTGGGGTGATGTGTTTACGAAGAGGTACTGTAGCTGATAAGGGTGACAATAAATTACAAAAACTACAAGTTGCAGACTTAACGCAATTTGTGTTTTAACAGCGACACAACGACTCCGCGAAAAGATCAACAATAAGCTGCTTTTTAAACTTTTACATACAAAATAATAATTACTCTATCTTGTTTTGTGGAGATTAATGTAATTTTCAAAAAATCCTGCCCGAGCACAAGGGATAGCATTTTTTCCAGTGTTGTGCAGGTTATAATTTATATTGATGTCAATATGCAGTATTTTGTCAGTGTTATTTGGAGTCCAGAACGAAAGCCCATTCAAAAGTGGTCTTCTGTTGATTTAAATGTAAAATTTCTTGTATGCAATAGAAGCACAGTTATATTTAATAAGTCATTCAAGGTCAAGGTTACTAAGCAAGGAGCCATACTGTAAATGTACCCTTGATTCCCTTTCCTTATTCAGAAGGATAAATATTTCTCTGTACTTCTGCGGTCAGTGACCTAGACAAAAAACTTGCATATCAGTATGAAAAAGACCACTGTATGTCACCGACACTGAAACTGTGGTTTACGTTTGTCCAAGAATTGCTCCACCAAAACTACAGTCCCTTATTCACTGTGATTAAGATTGCAAGTATATATGATTTAGGATTGCTTTTCCTATTTTTAATCCAAAATGTATTTTCATATTCTTACACACCTCCAGAACAGAGCAAACTTTCTATGTGTCAGAATCAGAGTAACTGGGACACAAGTACAGTTTTTTACCTCTCACTAAAATATAATCCTATTCCTTTATTTGTAGTGAGATAGGGAAAATTAAATGCACAATAAAACATTTAAAAAACCAAGCATGTTCATTTTGTCTTTATTAAAGACGGAAATGCCATATGTTTTTCTCAGGCTGCTACAAACATCTAGAATTTTGGTGTAGATGCAAAATGTATAAATCTTTCTGAACAACAACTGAGGGAGGAAAAGATAAATTACTTATTTTCTTTTGTAAGTTAAATCTTTTTTTCTGATTGTTATTATTACACAGAGCAGTTATATGTGTGTAAATGTAAGAACATTTCATATTTCTACTTTCATATTTGCTGCAAATAAGGAAATATTTCTTTTGTGATTTAGTTTAGGATGTTGGCAAATGCTAGCACTGGTGATTTTTTTTTCTTAATCAGGTTAAATAAATGTTATGTTGCTTTTGCGGACTTGAAATAAGATTTTTTGGTACATTAAGTTTTTAGAGAGGCATTACTGGAGAAACGCAGATGCAAATTTGGTGCTTGTACTAGCCAATTTTCTGAATTTCTGTTTGTTATGTTCTACTTTAAGAACATTCTACTGTAAAAAACGGAAGTACTGGCTGAAAAATAATCACCATTCAGGTGGGGTAAGAAAGGAGGATTGTGTTTTGTTTACGGCTCTCTTAATCTATTTGAACTGATTAAGGAACAGAGAAATGGTCATTTTCTTCACCTTTTTCCTTATTGAAATAAAATATGTCAAATAGTGTTAACAGGCACATTAATGCACCCATCCATCCATTTTCTAACTGCTTTATCCAGTTCAGGGTCATGGGGAAGCCAGAGTCTATTCCAGCAAGCAACGGGCATGAAGGAGTATTCACCCTGAAAAGGGCTCTAGTTCATCACAGGACAGACACAAACACACATACACATAAACCAGGACCAATTTTCCCAGAAACCAATTAACCTACCAGTATATATTTGTAGGAGAAAACCCGAGCACAAGGAGAATATCCACAGGAACACAGGGAGAACATACTGCACAAACTCCGTGCAGATAGCACCTCAGGTTTGGAATTGAACCCAGGGCCCCAGTGCTCTGAGGCAGCAAAGATAACCGCTGTGACACCATGCTGCCAAAATATGTATAAACATTAATCTTCTTGCAAGTGTAATTAACTTAAGTCTATTCCAGCTGTTTTTTTTTCTGTTCCTCTTTTTCGATGCCAAATACTTAAAATTCTTGAGACAAAACACTCTGAGAGTAAATCCAGGGGTGTTCACAGATGTCACAAAAACACAGACAAAAAGATTGTGCAAAAGGGGGTTTGGTTACTTAATGCCCTATGTACCAAAATTATTACATTCAACAAAAGAGCAGTTTTAAAGATTTAGTAAACGCCAGACTGTTTTATATTGTCACAGACAATGTAAAAACATTCAGAGCAGATTTAGACAGACTAAAGAGGTCTCTAGTTATGTTTATGCCTTATAATGATCTTTAATTATAATTTCCATTCCACAAGATGCATAAAACACTAAATTTAACCAATTGCATCTAAGCTAACCAATAAATAAAATATTAGAAAAGATGCAGATGATCTTTAAATGTTAACATCGTCGTATCGGAAAGAAAAAGCATTTTAAACTAATGCATTTTTTAGTTTAGTTTTAGGTTTAAGTTTAACAAATAAAAACATTTGTCCTTAATTTCCAGAGTGGACAAGATTTGGAAAAACTGCTCACAGTATAGAGAGTGAATGGATTAGATGAGCACACTATCTACAGTATATTTACTTTCAAAGGAAAATGAAGCCTCTGATACAATGCATTCTCAAGTCAGAATATGTTCTTGTGATGTTTTAATCAATATGGGTCATTTGTGGCTTGTTATGATAGCTTCACGTTAGTATTATTTGTTTCTAATATCGCTAGAAATAATTCAAATGCAAAAAGTTGGATTAATATTTCCAAGTGCTTTGGACTCCAACTGTTAACAGATTATATTTAGCGTATACAGTAAGTTCAGAAGTGAATATTTTGCTGTATAGTTTTGTGACTGAAGGGCCAGAGTTCTGATCATGTTATGTACAAGGAGAAGTTCAATGTACTCCAGTTTGGGCAAACTACCCACTCTATATATAATGCTTTAGCTTTACAGTTGGATCGCATTTGTCCACAAATCAACCTTTCAGATTTTGATTCTTGTAACTAGTGATAATAATATATCTAAGCATTCTAATCTCTAATAATACTTAGATATAAAAGGGAAATAAACCTAATAAAAATAAATAAGAAAAGCACAAGACAGTTATGCAAATTAGTCATAGACCCTTTTGTTCTACTTCCTAATTGCATTTCTAATGACTCATTGTATTAAAAAAAACACAGTGAAGGTGGCACAAATTAATACAGCAAAGAGCAGATACACAAGTAAAACCAATCTGGGCCTCAGAGCAACACTCTATATTATGGAAATAATTCCTGGACATGTCGTGGCAGAAAATAAAATCAGGAAATATCACGGAAATATCACAGAAAAACAAAATACACACTGTAAGTGTATTGAACTGTAAGTGTACAGTATGAACTGTATGAGTTTTCTTGAGTAAAACAGTGGTTGGATAATATTTTCAACAAAAAAATGGAAAAGCACTGAGTGAGCAATGTTATCTGCTGTTGACACCGAAAGACAGGGAATCTTCAATCTGCAAATAAAGCATATGCAGAAGCTGACTTCTGCTTCTGATTATTTAAACCGGTCTCTTTCTGTTAGGAAAACGCTTTAAAGTACTCAAGCTATACAGACAGAAGCTCAAACAATAAGTAGTATCACATCGATTCACACTGCTGTAGAAATCATGTGATGGACCATACAGACAAAAGGTGAGTTCTCAATTTACTTAATCTATTTTTTCCCCGCACATCTGTAAATCTAAAACATGCATTTCTTTGCAGACACAGTACCTTTGAACAATTGGTTGCCTGGACAGAAAAAAATACATTTGTCTAATCAAGCAATTAAGCCAATTAAGTATCCAGGTGTTAAGGTGGAACAAGATCCAGAACACACCATAGCCCTCCAGGAATGGATTTTAAGACCCCCGATATACTGTAAACAGACACGTACTGTGAGTACTGAAACAAACCAGAGAGGACACGCAAAGAGACATCTAAACCATACCTTGGCATCCGTTTACTTGTAATGTCATTGTATGAATTGCATCTGGGGGAGTAGTGCTCTTGATACCTCTGCACATCAATAGTATGTTATAAGCCAATCATCAAAAACAAACAGAATCTAAGACATGGTTTGGCACCTCATTGTTGACTTGCCCCATCAGCTGGTTCAACCACAGCCACAAGGTTCCAAATGGCAGCAGAGGGGAATTAATGACAACAGGGCTATCCAGCACTCCCACAAATATCCTATGATTTTTAGGGAAGTAGTGAGCCATTGGTACACCATTTTTTAAATTGCATTATACTATATGGGAGATTTGTCACTTTTTGCAATCCACTCAACACATATAGTATAGACACATAAAAAAAGACTTGCTGCATTCAAAAACGAGTGGTACTGTATGTAGAGCTCCTGATCCACTGTGCATGGAGCCAATATAGTTTCCAGCTTCGGCTACTATAGGTACCTAGATGTAAAACATTATAAGTGTTTCAGACTTTTATAGTATTTTGTAAAATCAATATACGTAAAATGTACAATACATATTTGTAAAGTGTATGAACACCTTACCCAGGTTTGTTATTGCCTTCAAAGAACTAACCTGAAGTGCATGCAGCAATAAACATGTATTTTGTGAGGTCACTTAGAGTACATTAACATTCTTCCTTATTGCACAGCCCACTGAGGAAATCATCTAGTCTGCTGCTAATGTGGAATTTATATATTGTATAAAATAATTGATATTTATTTCCAAAATTATAGGACATAATAGATACTGGACCATGAGCATTACTTGTCTTACGGGATATGCATGCATTGTATATGTATCTAGACTTTTGTCTAGATGTTAATTCCATTCTGCAAAGCACAGTACTTTTGGACAAGGGGGAGAAGTTTCCATTTCTAGAGAGCAGAAAATTAGGTTTTAAGGTTTAATACCAGAAGGGTGCATAGGATCCAGGGAGGAAGAAAAACAATGATGAAGAGATGAAGAGAAAGTTTTAGTAGAAAGAGTGATGTGTGTCAGATAACCAAATAAACATATAACAGATGACAGTAAGTACTATTACACAGTAGTGTTATACAGTATGCGGATGTTCTGTACATTTCAGATTGACAGTATGCACAGGTATTACACATTATTTAAAGCTATCACCAGTTACCAAAACTAAACTGTTTTATCATCACAAAATCATTATATGTGTAACCTGTCAGCAGAAATAACCCTTTTATAATCACCCTACCAACAAAATGATGACCAGAAGCCCTAATATGCTGGACTTTGGTGGCATACAGGTCTATGTTGCTGCAGGCCTGAATATATTCCAGAGTTTGGTTTCCCTGTGGAAGCAGTATAAATGACTGGTAATGCAAATCAAGAGTTTAATAAAGGTCATTCAAGTTGAACAAGAGTACTGTACATCAGGACTATTTTCTGAAGGTGCAGATGCAATACGGTATATCCTATCTTGCCATTTACTAAGAAACTACAAAACTGCAGAGTTGTCAGTTTGACAGGTATAAGATGCAGAGATGGAATACTTAACTATGTTTTCATGGGCTGCAGTTATATTTTGATGAATAATTATGCTTGAATTACATTCATTGTACAGATGCTTTTTAACAATGCACAACTGAGATGATTACCTGCAAGATGAAATTACCTGTGAAATGTTCAAGCTGAAGCCCTGTTATTGTTAAATTGTACTGTTGTCCAATGTACAAGGCCCTCCATTCCTCTAAGAGAAGAATGACAACTTTTTTCATCTAGAGCTCATTACATATGACATTAACATTTGACTTTTGTTTCAGTCACTCTTGGCCTTTGGTAGTAGATAAGGTTGGTTGGACATGTACTGTATGGTGTCATGTTCTTTAATATTGTGTCAAACAGTAGTATGATTATTTGTTCAAATGGGTTGCTCCACACAAATACATGTTCATAAAAATTCTAAGCTTTCATTGATATGAAGAACAAGAAGTCTTGAAAAGTTTTAGTTAAGTATGTGTACAAGATACTGTTAGTATCTAGTTGGGTTTTTAAACTGTGTTTTTAGTTTTCTTCTGAGCTGTGACTTTAAAGGCGTGTAATATCCAGTAATGAATCTTATGAATGCAAATATCTCATTAGCAAAATACATTTCCATCTTTAGGTTGAAGGCATTTGTTATTATTTGTAGTGCCCTTCAAACATTTTATTCCTTTCATATTACAGAGGGAAAAAATTGTAAAAATATGTTTAGTAATAATACAGTATTTACCAATATTTTCCTTAGAAAAATACTATCCTACAATATATTCAGTATTTTTACTGATATGTATATATTCCCTCAGCATTTTACGTGGTCCATAAATAAGAATAATAACATCCTCAAAGAAATGAAATATACTGTGTTTGCGATGAAGAAAAAAAGAACAATAATACAAGTAGCATGCACTGAACTGCCACAAAACCAAAAACGTGAAGGGATAAATCAAATTTCTTTCGGATATTTATGCTGCAGATTTATGAAAAAGAAAAAGAAGACACCCCAAGATCTCCTTTCCCTACAGCCCCTGGCTATGAATATTTTTAGTTAAAAAACAGAAGGTTTAAATTTGTGTAACATATAAGCCTCACAGAAGTGAGTGATTAAACTGTAAAATGAAAGAGAAGGTCTTGATGTTGGAAAGAGTGAAATATTACCTCACCAACATTTAAAGAACCTCCAAAAAAGGTTCCAGTAACAGTGTGAGCACTGACATTTAAAAAGCCATCCATTAATTATAATTTTATAAAGATGGAAATAAAATTGTGCTAACAACTCCCCTCCCTTTTCCATCATTGGCAATCTCCCAAAGGTTATATTCATTACAGAACTCACAAGAATACAAAAAAATGTGGGGTACTACGCAGGAGTACCTGTATAACCTGGATATTTTCATACTGTACATGCTTTAGGCGCCTGAAGTTGTGTAAATCAGATCTTTGTTGTGAAGAGAAATGTTTTTGTGTTTCTTCTGTTTCACAAAAGTGCCAAGAAAGATAATCATTTTTTCTGATTCTCTGTCTCCCCCGTTGAAGCTACAATAAAATATTTCTAACAACCTAGGAGAAATGTATCAGCCAGGACTAACATGGTCTGTTTCATATTCATATTAAGTATATTTTGAAACCCTACAAGTTGACTCCAAAAGCAAAAGTTTACTATTTGTGGAAAGCAGATCTTGAAGGGATGAGAAAGAAATTAAAAGAAGTGGAATGGGATAAGAAATCATTGGTCTAACAAATAAATTTGGAAAAAGATAAGGAAAAAGAAGGAGCTTTACGAAAGAAGAAAACAACAGGATCCCAATAATGAAAAGAACTACAATGCTAAGACAGAACTGCAAGCAAAGATAAAAATGGTATTATGCCAAGAGAGAAATGGAAAGTAATATTACAAAGGAGACTAAAATTAACAATGAAAGGTTCTTTCAGTGCAAAAACAGTAAAAGAACTGTTAAGGATTCAGTTAAATATTCTCGGTACAGTAATAGAAACTTCTAGACAATGGAAGGGAAGTGGATAAAAACTATTTCACTCAGGTGTTCACTAAGGAAGACGTTAACAATGTTGCAGGAACTGGAAGGACAAAGTTCTGTATTAAATAGTACCAGCATTATAGAGGGAGATGCTTTTTAGGTAATAGAAGAATTGAAGATTACAGGCTGTGGGCATTCCAAAAATATGTAAGTGTGGACTAAAATTGTTTAAAAAACAGAAAACAGAGTATTGATGTGGATAGAAAACTCAAATTGGGATAACGCAATTAATGGATTACCATGGGAGTCTATACTAAGATGACTGCTTTTCCTAATTTATATCATTTATCTCAGTTCTGTTAGAGCTAGTAAAGTAGACTAGTTTGCACATTTCACAAAAATGGGAGAAGCAGCAAATTAAAAAAATCAGCAAACATCTGGCAAGTTATATTTAATGTAGTCAAGTGAAAGATTTTACATTCAGCTAGAAAAAACATTAACTATAGATACAACGTGGTGAAACTCCGAAACAGAGGAGACTGCTTATGAAAAAGATTTGGGTCTTCATGTTGGCACATCACGTACTGTACATCTTGTAGACGATGTGAGAAAGCAATGAAATGGGCAAACAAAATACTAGGATTCACATTTTTACTCTATAGTCAAAAGTGAATTTTTTAGACTGATGTTATTACAAATGTATACAATACACTAGCAAGGCTAGTGAGTGACTGGCTGAAATAACGGAATGATTTTAGCCTCGGAAATTTAAGGTGAATTTAAATCTGGGAATAGAGCTACAGAGTCACTAATTGAAATCGCTTTAGATCAATTATCTACTACTAAAAACATCCTCTTGTTTCTGTATATCCTCTTGTTTATAATTGTTCTTATCATCTCACTAGTAGCAAGCAAGACCTAACCACAGTGCATGTTTGAATTGTTTGAGTGATTATCTTTTGTTAAACTTTGTAATCTCAGTTGACTATTTAAAGTTAAAAAGTACTGAATGCTGCTAATCATTTTTCTTTCCATTCTTATAATTAAATAGACGAAAGCTATCAAAACCGTTTGACTATTTTATTATCCATTTATATCTTTTTGTAGCAGTTTTCATTTTTTCTATGTGATAGCCTTATACACTATAGCAACATTTGCCCTCTTTGATGCATAGGTTTAACTTACTGATGTATTCAAGTATCTGGTCCAATTCAGAATTATGTCTCCACAGTTATTCTACACTAATGAATTCTCCAGACCAAAAAGTTAAGACAAACAGTACCCACAGGCAGCCTCAGATCCATCCCCATTTTTCAAAGTTGACTTTGAAGATACTGCATTTTAGTGTTTACTAAATCTGAGTAAACCTCATTGTTTGGAGCCAGCAATTTCATTAGACCATAGCACACAATTCCCCTGTTCATGTGTTCGGTTTTTATGCTTTATTGAAACCTATTAGTTCTAACTAAATTTGAGGTGTTAAAATTGATTTCTTGGCAGCAATCCTTCCATTAAGAATTGCAGCAACCAGTCATCTTTCAGAAATGCTAAAAGAATGTTGCTGTTCTCATTTCACAGCTGCTTATTTCTAGATTGTGAATATGTATACTATATATGTGTTCAGCTAAATAATAAGATAATGCGAAATACGAAGCTCTGTTATCATACAGTATTTAAAGGTTTAGAAACATCCGTTGCTCCTTTTTACGTTTATCATATACAGGTATATGGATATAAAATGTGCTATTTGGAGATGGTATCTTCTTAACAAATTGAATAATACATACTGTACAATAAGAAATATAATTAAATTCAAATATTATATGAAACTATTCTAAGGTATTATAAGGAAATTCAAGTGTATATTCATGTTATAAGAAAGATTTTTACCACAGTTGTGTAATATCCTTTAAAATCCTAGTTCTAAAGCTGTCAAACATCAGCTGCTCATCCCTGTAAAACAGACAAATCTGGGTAAATTTTGTATTTTGCTTTATTTTGACAGGCTAGTCAGCTTCTTATCCAAGAATCTTATTATGCGAGTGTTTGAGATACAGCCAAAGCAATCGAGGCATAACTTAAGCTTCGTTTTGCATTAAAAGAAATGCTGTCAAATTGGTCTTGCAGGGTAATTTGGTAGTTCATCATAAGGATGAACATGGTGGCATGATGGCGTACTGGTAAGAACTGCTGTCTTGCAGTGCTGGGGCCCTGGATTCACTCACCTGGGTGCCTTTTTCCTTTTGTTTCATTGGACTCAAGTTCCCTCTAGGCCTTTTCAGGTGTTTCTTAGTTTCTGGTAGAACTCACAGATTTTTTTAAATACCTATGGCTTCCATGAAACCTACGTGTACAGAAAAAACATATTTGGATGCATGTGACTCCAATCTTCTGGTCAACAAAACTTGCAATAAAACGCCCCTACTACCTTTCTGTTTTCTGATAATCCTTTGTTCATGCCCTGTAGGAACCTACAAAAATCTTAAGATGAGAACCTTCAGTAAATGTGTTTTAAAGCAATAGCAAAAATGGGAAACGCTGTATTGATTTTGTAGTGCCATAAATTAGTTTTGACAAAGCAAGAAAGTATATATTTCTCAATTATTAACATCTTTATGAATTTAGCATTATAAAGCAATTGAAAAATGATGCTCACAACTTTTAACAAAATAAACCTTACCGACATAAGCAAGAGTATTTTGTTTTCACAAAGTGAGATACTTTTATTTTGCCTTTTACCATGTACTTACATACTGTAGCTGTAAGAAATGGTCTCTTGAAACTCCTTTTGAACTTCAGACCCCATAGCTTTTACCTTGGTGTTAGGACTTCAACAATTTCAGAATACAACAAAATATATTTGTGCCATCTGGTGTATTCTGAATGTCTGAAAAGATGTTAATACAAAGCCAAGAAAAATGGTTTTCCCCATAGTGCCTTTCAAGAAACATTAAAGTGAAAGCTATGCAAGAAAAGCGTACTTGATTCGATTTTACCTTTCTGCAATAAATTGGTTCAGTCACATTTATATATATATGCAAAAAAGTTATGTGAAAAGGTGTATTAGGTATTAAAATGCATTTCATGCCAAAATGAAGAAAAGAAGATTAATCCAGGAAAGCTGATTCTTCTGATGACAATGCAAGAAATTTCTCTTTTTAAGTTCTGTTATTGCAATTCATTTTGTTCCCTTAAACTTTCAACAAAAGGTTGTAAGTGCATGAGAAATAAAACCAAATAATACAGTAGTTAAAATAATTCACTCCATTTTGTAGACTTGCAAGGCTTTCTCAGTTTTATTGAAGTCAAAAGAATTATGAACAATTGCTGGTACAGTATATGTTTAAGGAACAAGTAATAGGTTTATTCCATGCTGAATAGAGAAAAAGAAAACACCACATTTTGGCTGTGGAGCCTTCTTTGGGTGTAAGAAAGATAGGGCAGTCAGCAAAGATAATATACTGTAGCATGGGAACACACAAGCCAGGAGAGAGGAGACGACGGGAGCAGGGGAGAGGCAGAGTGGCCAATCAAGTGGTGCAAGATCGCGAGAGGTGAGGAGAGGTGAGAGAAATAGAAGAAAACACGTCTGTTGTTGACAGAAGGGGAAAGTGTGAACCAAGTTTCACGATAATTTTAGTTTCTGATGGTTTTTTTTGCTATAGGAGTTAGGAAACCCTACTTTGAGACCACAGATGGAGAGATCAGTGTGATCATGGGAGAAACTATGGGTCTTTAATCTTCACAGCCCTAACATGTTCTCTGAAGCGGTCTCTGAGTCTCCTTCCTGTAAATATTATGTATTACTTTTTTGTTATCTGCTAAATTATTGCTAATCCAATAGTAAGTATAATCACATGATCCTCAAACAATTTCTCATTAAATTACAAATTAGTATGAAATTAATCATCTAGTGAAAACTTCGACTAGCATTATTAATAGTAAAAACAGTGTTTCCAAATGTTTGTCAAAACATCTGAGCAAAGTGTGTGGTTGAAAACTTCAACCACAGTGCAATTTAACAAACAGAGGAGTGCTGAAAAAATAAAAAGCAATTACCGTATACTTTCTTAGTCTCATTTTTATTGCTGAACTTCCTTTGGGAGACCAAACAGATTCTAGTTTTGTGATTTAATAAACATCATCTTCAATCTCTCTTCCAGTAATTTAAAGTTAAGTGCTTAAAGGCATTCCGTTCTTATACGTTTTTTGTTTGTCGGCATTGTCTCCAGCAATTTGCTGTGTCAAACTATAATGAAGCTATAGTGAAAGTTTCCATAATTTAAAAACAATTATATTGCATTCATCGAATTTTATAGCTTTGTCAAAGCAATAACTGGAGGATGAAAGAGAAACTAATATTCTCCGAACAAGGACTGTAAATGTCTTTTTTTGTTCAGTACAGTTGAGTGCAAAAACAATGTAGATGAAAATAAATGTGACAAAAAATACTGCTTAAGCTTGAATGAATCTATAACTTGATTAATACCTGTACGCCATATGACTTTCAATATATTGGAAACTGCAAAGGTGATTAATAAATACGGTATGTACGATAATGTGGGTAGTTAGCATTGCTGCCTCTCAGCTCCTTGCCCTGGAATCCATTTGGCTAGGGGCCATTTCTGTGTCAAATTTGCATGTTGTCCCTGTGAGTTTCTTTGGGTGCTCTGTTTTGCTCCCCATTCTGTTTCAGTTATTTGAAGTTTCGAAAATATTTGGGCACCCTGTGATAAATGGGCGTCCCATACAGAGTGTATCTTGACTTGTACCTATTGTCTGCTGGATTAGACTCTAGCTCACACTAACCTTGTTTTGAGCTGAGCAGTTATTCTAAATGGACAGAAGGGGATGATGTACAGGTAGTTAGAAAAGCACAATTCTAATTGGAGCTGACATGGCGACACAGTGTTTAGCATTGCCGCCTCACAACATTGGAGCCCTGAGTTCAATTCCTGGGCTACAGTAGCTGCATGGAGTTTTTACAGTACATTCTTCTCATGTTTACGTGGGTTTCCTCCAGGTGCTCTCCTCCCACAGTCCAAAGACACACTGGTAGGTTAATTGGCTACTGGGAAAGTTGACCTTGGTGTGTCTGTGTGCGTGTTTGTTTCTGTATGTGTACTGCGATGGACTGATGCCCTGTCCAGGGTGCATCCTGCCTTGCATCCATTGCTTGCTGGGATAGGAGTTGATGTTGCATACATGATTTCTTTCACTTTACAACCATGACACTATAAGCATGACCAAGAAAATTGTTTTCACTAGGCGTTGTTTCTCCCATTAGTACTGTAAGTGCCGTTCTAATACAAACTTTGTTGCAAAAGAACGAAATAGGGTGGAATGGCTAGGGGTTAAGATGAAGGATAAAAATGAGAAAAAAATGATAGAAACATTTGAAAAGTAAATATGAAAGGCAGAACTCTGAATAGAAAACCTCAGTAGACACTTGTAGGAGAATTGCACTGAGTAAATAAATTGGGAAAATACTTGTCTTTGCTTTGCTTTCTTATCTTAAAATTGAGTAAAGCATAACTTGGAATGTTCAGTTCTAAAGGTATGTGCATCCTATTTGAGAAAACGCTAGGTTTCCAAAAGGTTTTCAAGTATAATATACAGTTGGGTCTGGATATCCGGTAATTAACCATTTTGAGATTTGGTCTGACAGATCGGGTCTTGTATCAAAGAGGATCAGAGTAGGATGAAACTGAATTGAAGGCTGTTAACTGCAACTTTCAAATTGGTGGTCCAATAGACAAGGATGTTGAGGCAAATCTAGCTAGTAAGTAGTCTCTCCCTGCCCCCCGGCCAGGTACCAACTACTTGCCATCTGCATTTCAACATGGTCATGTTTTTGTATTGTAACGCTCCGGTTCTGTGTTGGCAGGTTGGAGAATGACGTGCTGGAGATGACTATACAGGTTCTCTTACAGTTTTATTGACCTTTTCATTACAGTGGGGTGTGCTGAAATGAAGATGAAAAAGATTCCTAATGAAGGCACAGAATGTGTCTTGCTATTCCTGTCAGCCATTTCTAGAATTTCATTCAGCTGGTGTTCAATTTACGTTAGGGCTGAAGGTGGGTTAGTCCACTGTGTGAATGCTTGAGTAAACCTTGGAGTGTGTTCAGCCGAAAACCAGACAATGTTGTCAAGAAAATAGAAACATGTCACATCATAAGACATAATCACATATATAAGATCACATATATTATATGGTCACTGTCAACATATAGAACAACAGATATAATTCACTTGGGCTTCTATTTAATGATAGTAAACACTACAGCTGTATGTGGTTCTTGCATGCATGATCTATATCAAATATACCACATACACACGTGAAAGTAAATAATTTAAGTGAATATTTGACTTATCAATGAAATACACTTCACAGATGAAGAGGAAAAAATGGATTTCAACTTACAGTAGCTGCCAAACACACCCACAGACATCTTTGTCTGACCAATTACAACAAAATAATATTTGCTGGTACATTTAATTTTGCACAAACAAATAGATCATCACACTAAAATCCTGGCCTCAGAGAGCTACTTCATCTTAAATTAAATTTAAATCCCATAGGGTGAGATATAGACTTGAAGATGGGTAAGATAAGAGTTTAAAATGAAACTACTTTATCCTTTCTATTATTTTTATCGACCTATACTGTGAATGTTCGATTCATTAAACTCCATCTTATTAATGGTTCCTGTTTTGTTTACTCTTCTCTTTTTCTTGACGTTTTGGTGTCTAACACTGATTGAAGACGCTTGGACTGGTATGTGAACAGGTTTGCCTATGAGCAACAGGATAGAACTTCCAGTATGATTACTATACGATATGTGATATACTGTATAATGTATGCTATATACTATATGTTACTACAGTAGCTTCAGAGTACAGCACACTTGTTGGCTGATGTAATGTTGAGATAGAAATCCAAAGGGATATTGTAATGATAATCTTGGTTTATTAGAGCAACAAATTAACTGTGAAGGACTGAGCAAAGTATCTCAAATTAAATTATAAAACGTTATACAATAAAGGGTAAAATGGCTGAACAACTTTTTGTATAATGTTAACGTTTTGCTCAGACATTTGCTAACAAAGAAATAGAAATAGACAACATTCCTTAGGCAGAGCAGGCACAAAGTTCTATATTAAATAGCATTAGCATACAAAAGGCAGACGATAAACCTCCAGAGCCTACCATTGTACTTAAGGAAGAGATGTTATTCATAGACCATTAACAAATGCGGCAGCCTCCTGAGACAGAGGTAATACCCACTGACTGTAGCTCCCATCCATAAAAAGGGTGACAAAACTGAACAGTAATTATAGAACAGTCTTATTTTTATTACATGCAAGGTTATGGAAGCTAATTAGAAGAAAATTAGAGGATAATCTGTGTAGTAATAAGATTTTAAGGAATAGTCAACATGGATTAAGAAAATGTAGGTCTTGATTAACTTCCTACAGTTCTTTGAACAAGTAACAGGAGTAATGGATACAATATGGTCTATTTAGATTTTCAAAAATAAAAGGTTAATTCACATTTGCAGACAGTAGGCACTGAAGGTAATGCATTTACAGTACTTCAGTTAAGTACTTCAGTTAATGGACAGGAAACAGAGAGTAGAGGTAAGGGGTGGGTGCTCAAATTGGAATGATATAATAAGTGGAAAACTTCAGAGATGTATATTAAAACAATTATATTATTCTGATTTAAATCAATCACCTAGATACTGGTATAGTTAGATTACTATTCAAGTTCACTAACAATAACAGAATAGGAGAACTGACACTGTAAAAAAGAGCCATATCAGAGCATACAGTCATCAGCATCAGCCCACTGAAAAACACTGTAGAAGCTCAAAAATAATTAATCAAAATTGAGGACTGGGCAAACACCTAGGATATTACATTAAGTGCAATTAAATGCATGGTGTTCCACAGTATGCAAGTATCAAAGATATGAACTATAAATATAAAATGGAAAACACTGAGCCTGAAGAAGTTACTTACTGTATATATAAAAAAAAGTCTTCAGTGTCTTTTAGGCACTGTAGGCAAGCAATAAAGAGACAATAAGAATTTAATTTAGAAGATGTAATATTTAAAGTATACAGTACACTAAAAAATAATTTAGAATATTGCACAGTTTTGGTCACCACAATACAAAAAAGATTTTTGCTGCTTTGGACTCAGCCCAGATATACCCCTGGTCAAACCCAATGGACTTCTTCAGATTCAACAGTGGAAAATGCACAAATGGAAACTTTGGGGAAGCACATTTAAACATAAGAGAAGAAGTGACATTTTTAGAAGGAGTTGTGGGAGTCTTAAACATGCTACCCACCTTTTTTGTTACTGGTTTCCTTTGAACTGACGGAAAGGTTGCATTGTTATGTGATGGTGCATTGGATGAATGCCTGTTTATTCTCAGCTTCAAATGAAATCATGTTTTGTCTCCGTACTGTATATAAAGACAAAATGAAGACATGTAAGACAAAATGAAGTGCACACTGCTTCATATCACTGGAGAAGATTCTAGCAGATTTGAATTTTTTTTTACATCCATCCTACCATAGCACACATTTAGAGTGCCCTCTAAAAGTGATGGTGGGCAAGTGGTGATGACATTGACGTTACTGTATTTATCAAAAAAACATTGCTGGCACATACAGCTTCTAAGTGTTAAATTTTCAATATTGTAAATTCAGTTGTTGACCCAGTTTTTGGATCAATTTAATAAACTAATAGTGCTGAACCTCTTTAATTTTTGAAATAGCAATGTACTGGCTGACAGGTGTCTGCTGTTGGTCAGGTGTTTCTTGTTGGGTAATTAGATATTCATTAAAAAAAACTACTGTATAAGTTCATAGGTGAAGGTCAAAATGTAAGCCAAAGACCTTTAAGAAAAGTGGGTGATTTTGAAAAGAAGGCACTTCTTTACGCAAGGGGTTGTGAAAGATAAACTGAGACAATTATCAGTATGTCTTTGGTTTGTGGGAGAAAACCTACACAAACACAAGGGAGAATATACAAACTCCACAGGAATTGAACCCCAGCACTGCAAATAGCGATACTAACCAGTGCACCACCATGCCACTTGAGTTATCATCATGTGTGTGCAGATGTCTGGATGTGATTATTATATATATTAATTATACATAATACAAGATGAATGCAAAATTACTTCTCTATATATATATTACTTCTCTATTTTTTTTAATTTCCATAAAAGGCTACATCTGTGATGCCAGCATAGCTGCTGACATTTTTCCCCAGCACTGAAAGGCCTGAAAGGCTTTTTTGCAAGCGAACAATGTTCAAAAGTAAAGCGTTCCTAATTGTAAGTCTTGCAGATATCTCTGAAATTTACACATCAGTGCTAATTACTTCTGTCTGAATCAACTTGTTGTCTATATTTAGCTATACACTTCTCACTTACCAATCCCCCTTACCCACTCACAGAGCAGAGACATTTCCAGATATAAAAAAATAACCATTTTTAAGTTTCCATGGTAGCTTGGAAATGGTACATATCTAGTACATATCATTTGATATCAGCAAATGCTTAATGAATATGTCTGTTAAAACAAATATACTTTGTTTCCTTTATTTGAAGGAATAAATGTAGTACAGGAACTAACACATTGGTTAGGTAACTGTTCATTTAGCTTTTCTATTTGCAGAGGTTATACGGATAAAATCTTACTCTTGCATCCATTTATCTTTAGTATGCAAATAGCAGGGTCACACGTTCTGATAATTTCCAAATTCAGTTAAACACCAATAGTGCAATCACACTGAAACCTGTGTTTCTCAGGGAAGTGGGATCAAAACAAAATACTAAACACCAGGTGAAGTAAACTCTACTATCCTGATAAAATATTCTACTGTTCTTAATAAAAAGGAAAGCAGGAATTATATTCACACTCAAAAATCATCTGCTCATTGTAACACTATGTTTTTTTGTAAATGCAAGATACTGTAACAAACATCACAGCATAGTACTTGACTGTTAGATGGACACTTCATTATAGATATTAGCAAATGAAAGCGGATTTTGAATTTTAAGTGCTTTACATTCACAATACTTAGAAACTTAATATTAATCACAGTTAAGATCAAGTTATGACTTTTTCTGTCAATATAAAGTAAAGTCCTTATATTGGCAAACAACATATGTAAAACAAGGAGTGCAGTGTGCATATTTATAAAGGGAATACTTACATGATTTAACAGCAATACAGTTCAAAACTGTTTTTACAGTATGTACAGTAGTGCATGATGAGATATTATTCTTTAGAAGTCTTTTTAAGAATGAGCCAGTCTGGCATAATTGTTTCACAATAGTGGATTTTAGATTAATTTATAACTTGTTTTTTAGACACACACAAAACCCAAACCCAAGCAGCCAATACCCTTAACGATTCTTGTCCATATTCCCTGTGCTTTCCAAGGTTTGTACAGTACTACCCAACTGCCTGTGGAGTTTCAGCACTTTATCTACTCTTGCTTTGTACAATTCACCAATGCAGTATATTCAGAAAATCTGTATCTGGCAATGTTTTTCTTTCATTTAACCTTAAATAAACTTTCAGTATTACCAATCCAGTCATATTCTAAGATTTTGTTTTTGAAATTTTGCTTTGAAACGGAGCAAATACTAATTCCATCAGTTATAAACAGGCATACTGTACAGCACAAAAATTATAGTGTGTTGTATGAGATGATGTCACTAAAACATTATTAAGCTGTGATACCACATTTTCCCAGTTCATAACTAGAAAGAGATTTTTAAAAATGATAAGCCTCATCTTCACATCATTATTCTTCAGTAAAGATTTCCATGTTTCTAAATTAAATTGTAACAAACTGTAACTGTTGTCTAAATAACATCATTAAGAAATAATTTTTTTAATTGTTTTTCAGTTATTTCAGTTATGTCAGCTATTCAGCTATTTTTCACATACAGTAGTTCATTATTTTAGCATTGCTTCTTTGTTAAATTGATGGATTACAATAGTCTTGTTTTTCTTTTGTACGGTATGTATGTTACCCACATCCTTTGGCATGTAACTAGCTTTCTGCTGTAGTTTATTAGACTTGATCATATCTTTAAGAAAGATCACATGGCCATTAGCAAACAAACAGTGAATATATTATTAAGAAAAAAGTTCATTTTGTTTGCATTTATCTCTTTATTTGCTCTAGTACTGATATCCTTTAATATTTTCTCGCTGACAGTGCACACATTATGGCATTTTGCAATTCTAAACATTGTTCAGAAATGGATTCATGTAAAATGTGGGAGTGTTACAGCAACGCTCTTTTTATGTTTTATTGGGTTTTTTTGTTAGCCCGGAACCCTACAAAATGTAAAAGAGAGAATTAAGAAATGTAATGACTGATAAGAAATTTAATGAAAACAAAAAAGTATAGTGAAAACACCAAAATGTACAATAGGAATTTTCTTCATCAATGCATGTTCTTCTGCGTATGTTTTCAGGAGCACAGAGTAAATTGTTGATTAACTTTTGGTTTATTAACCATTTTAACTTGCATGATATTAGTGAAAAGAAAACATGAGTTCAAAGAGGAAATGAACTGTAATTGACTACGATGTAATTGAGACAACTGGATTTGTCACACTTTTCCAAAGAATGCTGTATTTTAAAGCAATAACAGAGCATGCATTCTAAAAATGGATGAATTCTGTGACTAGTTTAAACTGTAAACTCATTTAGTATTTAACATGCATTCAATAAATATGAACAGATTGATACATCTTGAAGTGTTAAATGTTGGGGTTATAAACAACAAATATAAAAGCCATTTATAAATGCTAAATGAACAAAAAAACTTTCTGCTTTTGCAATAAATTGTATAGACTTAATCACTCCATCATAGCATTTCCTTCTTAATTAATTAGATAATATACTGTAGCTTGCAAAGACATGGTCTCATTGGGTGTTAATTTATTTTGTTCATTCAAAAACAAGAATTTAGGTTAACCTTACTATGATATTTTATTTAGCATTTAGAATTCTACAATGTAGGTTCCCGTTTTTAAATTCCTTTGTGATTTACTAGCATACAACATTTTCAATTAAACTTATGGATAGGTTGTTACGGGTCTTGATGCCAATTGTATTTCATGGTTGTATATCTTGAAATTTCCCAATTCCTTAATTGATCCATAGTAGAGATAAAAGACAGAAGTAAACTGAAGTAGAATAGCTGGAATACTTTTGTTTACCTTCCTATTTTTTTATCTGTTCTGTATTTTGTCTTCTCTTTCAAAACCTCCAGTAAATCAAGCGAGAGTGGGCTTGGTTATTACTAGTACTTTAGGATATTGTGAGTTCAGTTGAGTGTGTATGAGGCTTGTGGGGGATAGCAATGGGAAGGCATTTCCTTTCAAATGAAGGGAGAGCAGATGTCTTCAATGATATAATTTGCTTGTCAAAGATGCATTTGAAGCAACACAAATCTTGTTTCAGCTACAGTGATATTTCTGAAAGCAGGAGATTTTTTTCCTTCCCTACATAACACATGAAATTGACATTCAGTATGAAGAATGCAATGGGTTTGAATGAGGAGCAAATTCCTAATTCATACGGAAAATTTCTATTGAATTCATTTTTTACCAATGTAAAGGTATTCATAGTCTGGTGCAAAAATAGTTAAGACATTTTGAAAGGGAATGTAAGGAAAGGGTCAGGATTAGTTTTTGTGATGACAACAATAACCATCCCACACTTCTTGCATTGGAGATACACATACAATGAATGAGCTGCAGATTCCCAGCTTCATCTCTGAATTTTAAAACCCTATTCTAAATCTCAACCTAAAATAAGGGGTTGTCTCAAGCCTGTAATAACAAAAAACACATACTATGGAGTCAAATCCTTTTGAATGCCCCTGAGATCAAGCAGATTATGGATTGTGTAAGTACAGTTACATAAGAGACATAAGTAAAATAAGTAAGAAGCCAGAAAGCTATAGCTTACATTGTTTAGCTATAAAGATTGCAATTCCTGTAAATGCCACCCTGATTAAAAACATCTGCTGAAACGCGAATCATTTTGTTACATCAATGTGAAAAAGAACAAGAGAGATTACCGAAATCTTTATGAAGAGACCCAACTACAGTATCTTCACCACCTTCACCAAGAAGTGGCACCAAGCATCTCAAAATAAACAAAAGCTTCACATGGAGAAATAAAATACAATAATAAGATGTATTTAGGAAAGTTTAGTGGCATAAAAAACCTTTGGCTTAACCTGCTTGGCTGAGGGTTAACCGCCTGGCCATTAGTCTCCAAAGTTAGGACCCTCATAAGACATAAGACCAGAGCAGGACCCCAAACCACCAATGCAGAACTAAGGATTAAAATTACAACCCCTAATTCCCCTATGGGTGAGTTGGAAATCTCAGCAATAGGTTAGGTTCCTAAATCCTGCTAGGGGAAGATACTGTAGAAGTGTTTTATTGAACAACATTGACTTGTTTAATGCATTTAATGTTTAATTATTTAAAGTGAGCATGGAGAGAATAGGGAAAATTGGGAAAATGAGTCCATCTATTCAAAGGAATTGTTTGCCATGGTGGCATGTAAAGAAAGTACAGTAAGTCTCCGTAGCAAGGTATCTAAAGTGTTTCATCAGAATTTCTCTGTTGAAAAATCTAACAGTAGTAATGCAGCTGAGACAGCTGAGGCACAGACTTGGAAGCATGGTCAGCATTTAACATTATACGTTTTGCATAGAAGAGTGTACAATGTTGGGTATTATTAACAGCAAAAAGAGTAGAAATAGTAGACACTCAGCCTGAAGTAAACGATTCAAAGACAAACAACAAAGGTGAAAGTAGGCGTTTGTAATAAGCATCTCCGGAAATAGCAAGCAGCAAAGAACACATCTTGCCTGACATCACCATTGGTGAAGGGGTTGTATATAAATTTTAAGTGATACAAATGAAGACACAGACTATAAGTTTTTGTGCTTTAAGTTTTTAGTTTCTTATAGCACAGAGTTAAAATATTCATACATAGACCTCCTCGTCAATTAGTGTGAATGAGAAATAAAAGAGGCATATTAATTTCTGGGTCACTCTTGTATATTTATCCTTTCTAGCAAATCTAAACATTTGTATTATATTTTGGGAAATGTACACAAATGTGGTTGGAAGATTTAGCCCTTATACAATCCAGGACAAAATAGAAACATTAGTCTTATGTGTCACAAATCAAATCCAAAGTCAAAGATTGCTTCATGTTTTTAGCATGCATAGCAACTGGTAATTAAAAGTGGAGAAAATAATAGAAGTCTTTATGCTTGTTCCTTAATGATTAGCACCCCTAGTCCAAACAGCAATAAGAACAAAAGTGGTTCCCCTAATAAGAACTAGAAAAACAGGGGAGCTCTTTGTCATTCTGTTTCCTACACTTGCAGAATCTGTAACCATTATGACTCTTAAGTGAAAACACCAGTGTTCCCTCCTTATTACTCACTTGTATAAACATAATATAAAAAAACACAACTCTGGCCGAAGTCCAATATGACTCACAGTCCCCTTGAAAGGGAAAGAAAAAGTATTCCCTTGCTTTGTACTTCATTCAAGCTGTTGAGGCAATTCCTTCCGATCTAATTCCAATCTCTTGGAATCACAGACGGGTCGCACACCAATCCACACAGATCCAATCCACCAGCATAGAGTACCTTTAGCTTCCCTCAGTGAAACCAGTAAAAAGTGACATTTCTATTGGACTGTTATTATGCTGTTATCCCGATTCATTGTTACAGCTTCAAATGCAGAGCAGATCAACTAAATAACTGAATAGGGCAATGATCGCCTGCTTTGTTTTAAATGGAATTGACTGTGCACTGGAAAAATCTGACCTGATAGCCCCAAATTAGAGAAGCAGTGTATCACCTGCATCAGGTGGTGCATTACTTCAACTTTTGAAAACGCAAGCACCAGCCAGTGGTCTGGTTCAATCAAAATGCAGATACCTCACAGACAAAGCAGAACAAGGACCATGTCTGTGAAATCTGAGTATACTGTATGTTGAGATCCACTGACAGACCTAATGGAAGGATTTCATAGGTGCTGTTCTCAAATACAAACCTAACAACATAAAACTTACACAGAAAACAAGGCATTTCAGAGTATAATGCTCTACAGACCCAGACACCCAGAATGTTAACCCTGTAACCTACAGTACAGTACAATATAATCCTATATGACGACTGACCAAGCCAAAAAGAGAAATACTGTACCTTACAGTAACTAAATATGACCCAGTGTGCTAAATCTTCTATCTTAAAACTCGGATGCCTAGAAGTGAATGGGAATCTATCTCCCTATTGTAAAAATGCATCACCAGCTAGGAGAGCATGTCTTTAGCCTGGGAATTCCATAATAAAGGAAATCAGAGTGACCTACTGTACTGTAGTATTGCAGGGTGGCAAGCTTTCGTAAACAACTTGGCCAGAAAATGGTCTCCAAGACTGATCAGAACAAGTCCGCTCACCGGGCAAGCTTCTTCTTTCTGTTACATTACCTCCCTTTCTTCTTCTACTCTCTTCTGCATCTCCTTTTACCACCTCTGTATGCATTGAAGTGAATAAAGTAATTTAACGGAAGAGTCACCTCGATCCTGTCTCTCAACCCGCTTACAGTACATCTCTGCTTCTGCTCATTGTTTTTATTTGTACAACCTCCTCTGTACAACCACCACAGTACTCTGCGATGGGAAAGTTTGAATAAAGGGTAATCAAGACAGAAATTAAATAGTTTACCTTGCTTCTTGGATCACATTCTCAACAGTAACTAAAGAGGGAATCTATCCCCAAAAAGGGTCGCAAATGAAGAGACACGACCCCAACTAGGAACCCATCTCTACATAGTCCCCTGCCCTTGTCAAATTCATAACACATACAGTACAGTATGTTGCCATGACACAAAAACAAAACACGATTGCCCCCATTACAATAGTCAAACATATCAAAGCAAAAACATTCCTCCAGCAAGAAAAGCAATCCCATAACTATAAATTAATTCGGATCAGAACAAAATGCAAGAGGGTCATGCGTCACTTAGTATAAAATTAAGGATAAGAAAGTTAGGGTCAATCAGATTTCAGTTCCTAGTTAAAATTAACTTTAAAAAATGCATCACCATATGGAAGTTAAAGCCAGCTATAACTAGGAATGCAACATAAAAATTAATCCTGATCTTACCCACATGCAGTATATTAACAAAGGAATATTCTAGCATTAGCATTCTTCACTATACCATCTCCATATACCACCCGTTTTGACAAAGGGCCTTTCAGCTCTTATGTACTACTCATTAATATTTTTAATGGTATAGTTGACACTTGGAGACCCTCCACTTTTGTTCCTTTGTGTTTATATTTGTTTTTATGTTTTTTCCTCAATCCTTTATGCTTTGTTTTAGAAAAAAATATTGAGGATATTGATAAACAGTAAACGAACAGACTAAAAGGAAAAACAGATCTATGTACAGCTGTTGTTGCTGTTATTGAGTGAGAATGTATATTAAAAGCAGAGAAAGTCATGTCAGTGAAATATTATAGAGGGTATTACAGGCTAGACTCCAGAACTGTATTGTGGTAGTTCAAACAGGATAAAGTTCTGAAGTTTTGGAGCCATTAGCCATGAAAGGACATTTCTTCTACTACATAAGATAGAGTCAATGTTTCAAAGAAGCAAATACGTCGTCATTTATTGATTTACCTAAGCACGAAGAGGTTCTAAACTTTCTCCTGTAAACAAATTAGAAGTTTTGGAATGCATGAATAACATTAAGATAGTATTGACGGATAGATACGAGTGTGCATTTTACAGATAACTGTTCGTATCGCATCTAAATGCCCTGCAGTATTTTTAAGTGAACGACGTTTACAGAGCTAGAATACATCCAAAGTATGTATTTGACGCTTTTATTAGAAGACCATTATTTTAATTAAAGGTACGATGAATTGGTTAGCACTAAGCGACTGAATTGGTTAGCGACTATGCCAATCCAGTGTTAATTCTTTTTGGAAGTACGTCCCGAATTTCCAAATTAAGTGTCTTTTGGGATCGAAAAAAGAATATAAATTTCGTGGGTTTCATATAAATTTAAAATAATCATGAAGGATCAAACAAAATCTTAAGAACTTAATATTTTAATAGCTTCGCAGTTTTTATTCTCATGGCGCCTCACTCGCTATTACCCGTGGGGTGATGCATTTACTCCAACCTCTTAAACCCACACGTGCGTGCACGTTCTTCTGATATGTAATGCTAAAGTCCGCTGAATATTTAAAGGCAAGGTAAGCCCTGCATGGTATTTTAAATACAATATTTCGGACGGATTCTTAATCTTGCGTTTTGCATTGTGTTAATTGTATTTTGCAATAAAATATTAACTTCAGAGTAACTCGTAAAACTACTGAACAATCTATAAGCAGGCATACGAAATACTTAGAACTGTTACAAGCAACAAGTGAAAATGAGCTCTTGCAACTTTTTTTTTCAGGTAAAGACAAAGTCTGCATCCGAGAGACCTTTGCAAACTAGCTGTCATTTGAACGGGAATTTGCCGAATTTCTAGAGTCTAGAGAGATTATCGCCATACAGTATTCAGCGTCTGGTCTAGAAGGCCAAAACCTCACAACAGGTAGGCACTAAAGGCACTTTAACAGTTTTTTGTGTGTGTGTCCGCCGTGGCACAGTAGCGTTCGGCAGCCTAGGTAATTGTTGTTTAACCTATGTGTGTGAGAGAGATAGAGACAGTATGTATACAGTATACTAAACTGTATAAAGTTTCGCTATTTCTGCTGTTTGATTATACTGCGTGAGGATTGGATTGTAAATTGGAGGGGTGCGCCTATGCTGGCAGGACGGTCAGTTAGAGCCCAGGCCACCCACTTTTGCGCAGGCCCACCCAAAAATCAATTCCTGGCTATATCCCTGTTCCCTGCCACTATACTGGGGCATTAGGACCCACACAGGTCGCAGGTTGGGAACCCCCCGCTGGTACCACTAACACCACTAGCTTCCCAGGAGGACTCACATCCAGGTACTGACCAGCCTCAACCCTACTTAGCTTCAGTGGGTAGCCAGTTATGAGCTGCAGGGTGATATACAGTAGCTGCTGGCGAAGCAAATACACTAAGGCTCAGTTGATATATTTAGTTCTAAAATCTTATTGACTATACTAAAAGAGAAAGCAATTGTCTAGCATTCTCAGAACATACAGTGTGTAATTTTGTATCCATGTATTCCAAGATTAAAAGTGATATGAGCAGCATTCAAAATAATTTTCATTTGGAGGTACATTGGGTATACTGTAGCATATGCCTTGCAAATGAATTTTGAAGGTATGGTCGTTTAGGGTGGGCTACAAAGGGACAGTAGAGCAAAGCTGATCAGCTTTATTACAGCACTGAAAGACCACCCTCTCACTACACATCGTGTAAAGAGTGTTCTCAGCAAAAGAAAGCTGACAAAGCAAACGTGGCTTTATAAAGACACCCTTGCAGAGGCGTGTGCAAAGTTATTTAGCTCGTTAGGATTGGTAGAGCTTTAATACTTTTATAGTACACCATTGCACATAGTGACATATAGATTATTGTAAAAGAAATTCAATGGAGTTAATCTGATTTGAGATGGGGCGCGTGAGAGAAACAAGAATAAAGTGCCTGAAGCAACAGGTTCCCTCCCTTAGGCCACCCTAACTCCTCCATTAACTCTGTCTCTTCCCAGAGTATTCCAAGACCCGTTGCTTAGCAACCTAGACTGTGGCCCGCTTCTTCAACTCTTATCTCCCAGCACACCATGAAGAGTTTTACTCTCAGACCTGGCTCCCCCTCACAAAGTCTGTCTTTCGCACTGAGCAACACAAACATTCAATTTTAAGTGTGCCTGATCTTTAAAACTAGTAAAATGTGACTGCCTAAACTCTTACCCAGTTATGATTGCACCCTAGTTTCCTAGCTCAGAATCCTGTGATTTAGATACCCCTAATGTATTACATTTTTGCAGAAATAAGTTAACCATGAATAATGGGCTCAGTGCCACACGAAGAGATATCAGGTCTAAACCACGGGTCAAGAGATGAACTAAATTCTCAGGAGGGAAAAACAAATAACATTTGTGAGTGCACTTTACTCCTTTTTCATATGAATGGGAGTGGCACCTTTCACATTTTTTTTTTGCTTCTAATCTATGGAAAAAGCTGATTAGAAATCATGGGTGACCCCAGAAACACAAAACAGGTGTATGGTACCAGCATGGTAAAATTGTGCAAAACCTACTTAACAACTTTGCAGGTTTAAAGACATAAACCTTCATAAGGACAGTCAAGTCTGCTCTGAAAGTGACCAGACAGACCCCTCAAGTTGTCCAATTGCTGATGTCCAAAAATATGTTCACTACAGATGTAAAGAGCTGTTTAATATTTGTTTATGTTGCCTATTTTCTCTGCCAGTCAGTCTAGCAGTAACAGCAGTAATAAATCTTGGTTGAGGAGACCTGAGCTAGTATCTGGTTAGTCAAGGCTTCAGAACTCTACCTGCACATTTCTGGATTCCATGTTACATTCCATTATTGACTTAAACCCCACTTAAACTAATGATTTACCAATTATAGGGCTGAACTTTCAATCTTCATAAACCCCATTTATGAGTTGAGACCCAAGAATAACAACTTTCCTTTTGCTTTAATACTCCATTACTCAATTTTTTTTCTGGCTGAGAACCAAGACATTTCCTTATCCCAAGCAAGGATATCTCTTAATGAAAGAGCGACCCAAAGTAGATTTAACAAGTTTTATTCTTCAGTTTGAGAGGAATTTTTGCAGTGCCGCCAAGGAATATTTAATGTTGACATAGCAAAGCTGGAGATTATTATATTATTATATTTATCAATCACTTGATGTACAGTAGATGAGGGCAGGAAACAGCAACTGTTTTTTTCAGATGCACTTAAACAACATGAAAATGAATTGTTGTGTTTTAACTGTGAATCACCTGACCGAAAGACATCATATGAATCCTAAGTAACATCTTCTGCTTGATTAATTTCTCATGATGAAAAATTGGCACTCACAGGAATGATAAGATTTGCATATCTTCCAAACCATCGTTTAGAGACCGATGTAAGGATCGGTCTGTCACATTGCATGGTATTACATTCAAGGTGTTGTGTCAAGGTATATGATAACAGAATCACTTATCAACAATTGTCGGCATCCAGTACATAAACGGAAAGTCACTTTGATGAATGCTGTTCTATTGAAAGACTGATACAACACCAAAATGAAGGTTTTCATTACATGAATTTCTAAGATAAATGATAAAATGCATTCATACTTTTGCAGAGTAGTCATGGTTGAAAAGACCTTTACATGAATTATCAGAAATGTTTTGTGTACGATCCTATAAACTATACAAAAAAGAATAAATGAGTGTGACACTGATCTTTTTCAATAGAAAAATACTTATGTGCATCCATTTTTAAGGGTGAATATCAAAACTCTGTTCTTATACCATGAAAGGTGTATGCAAAGCATCTGCTTTACAATGAAAACTAATTTCAAATTTTTGAGTTCAAGAAAGCATTGCTAATGGAATAGAAAAGTATGATTTCTGCTAATGGTAATTTATGTAAAGATCTTGCTACAGAAATTGGGCAAATCCATTATTATCTTACTGCAATACATACAATAGTTTGCTGATGAGGTATGTAAATGAGAATCTAAAGTAAAGGCCAGACTTTGTTGTTCTTTTTTTACAAATCGTTAAAACATGATCTCTTCAGATACTACTGCTACTTTAAGAAGAACTTTGTTGTCTGAAATCAATGTTGTATTTTGGATTATTTTTCAGTATTTTATCACTGCAATATTGAAAGTATGGAGATTCTTCAAATGTGGAGCTGTATTTGACAACATTGAATCTGGTCCCAAATACAGTACATAAATGTATTCTGGACTGTTATTTGCCACAGACTAACCACTGCAGGGCTTCCTAAAATCGAAGAAAGAATAGGACAAGAGATGGAATAGCCAGTGTGATCAAGGGCTAGGATCATTAACACAAATTCTGCTATAGCCAGCTTACTCACATGCAGTTTGAAACTAAATTAAATAGAGCTGTCACATATTGAAATTGACTGTCAATGCCCTAGGCTAGGACTGTTAGCCCTTCATTTGCTCGTCTCTGGACAGCATGTTTGCTCCATTGTACTTTTTTTGACAATCAGTCTGTATAAAACCTATGCACATTTTGCACATATTTGATTGTTTTTACAGTGACTATGATCATCACATTTTGCACATACCTATGTCTTTTGTTTTATAACTATTCTGATGTCTGTTTTTGCTTGTCTTGGGCTGGACTGCTGTAACACATCAATTTCCCTTCGGGATTAATAAAGTCTTATCTATCTATCTATTAATTTCACTGTAAGTGACACAAAGTGTGGTGAAAAAGTAAATGCACCTCCTTAAGATCTTATTGTTAAACAGAGTATTTAGACATATATGACCTTCACCAAGTCCCCACCAATCCATAATAGTATATGATACTCTTAGGACTTGGTGGACACTACTACTACTATTTAAACTATCCTCATTTGACAAATGACAAAATAACCCAAACATCTACTATGTCATTGTTTACTGTATGTTTAAAAATCAGCCAACATCCAATATTTTTGTTTGTAAAAAGTAAGAGGACCCTTAGTACTACCTATTCAATCATGAGGGTGCACTGAAACATGTGAAATTAATTGATTAATTAAACTTGGTTATAAAGTCAGACAGGTTGGCAGTCTGGCAGTTCTGTATCTAAAAAGGGGCTCAAATATTTTGAAGAAATGTTTCAGTAAACTATTTAAAGTACTAACTCTCTGAAGTAGTGTGCAATTTAAATTTGCTTTTGACATTTTAAAAAGACTACCACTACCAGAATTGAGAAAGCAGGTAGTTGTGGATCAGTTGTTCTACTTTGCAGCAATATTGCATGATTTCAAGTTACGTTCTGCTGTGAAAATGAAATATTACTACAACAACAATCGAGGTTAGTTTAAAGCAAAAATGGGAATATTTAATATAGCCAAAAGGTACTTTTTAAATAATTTTAGTTTCTTTTACAAAGATGCCTTTGAAGTTCAGAAGGACCTTTCAAGCCTTTCTTTGCACCTTGGAAGGAATCTGATTTTGAAATTGATTTTTTTTTCAAGTCAGCCTAAAAAAACATATTGAACTTGAACTGAAGACAATGATAAGAATTATTTCTGTGGATTTTTAATCTAGCTCTTTCATGATCTCAACCATGTAGTCAATGCTTGATGCACACTGATGTTGGTGCTTTTAGACCGCAATGTACTGTATTTTGAGTTTTAATATGTATGATCAGTGAATTGAAACGTTAAGGTTGAGTGTGTTCTTTATTGTAACTTTTCTGAGTATTTTTTACTTTTGAAATAAGGAGTTTCTTTAATCTATGAACTGTTAATATGGAGCTATGTAGCAAGGGGGAAGTATTTTTGTAGATGTCCAATTGAATCTAGTTATAAATGTATATACTGTACTCAGAAATCCTGTTCTAAGAGGTCGAAGAACCTTTAGAAAGTACTGTGAATGGCTTAAGACACATTCTAAAAGTGATATTTTCAACAATGTTGACAAATTTCACAAAATTGTGGCTCTGCTCAAGCAATGTATGAGTAAACAAGCTGACAAAATAACACAAGATATTTGCCCTAAATAATTATGTCAAAATTTAAAGGGAACAACTAGAGTTTTGTAGGAATTACAACAAATCCAATTAAACAAATTTCAAGCCACCAGAAAACATACAAATTGGAAAGCAATTATACATTAATGCCATATGGAGTGTTACAGACGACATTGCAAAATAAAATAAAGTGAAATTATTGGAAAGTACAATATTGCAGCCTTTAATAAATTGTTTTTTGACTCTTTGTTTTTTGTTTTTTGACTCTTTGTTTTTTGAAAATGTGTACAATTTTTGCTTTTTTTTTAATGGGCCCACATTAAATTTTCCCTAGAATAAAAATAATCTTTTTTTGTCCTAGTAATAATTTTCTTTTGTAACTGTTCTTTCTCTGTCAGCTGAAACATTCTTCTCCAAATAAGGAACCATACATTGCCATTAGCATGGTCTTTAGATGTCTCTAAAGATGGGAAATATTTATAAGTTAACCAATAGTTTAAGCGAGCCATGCATTTATTTAAGAGAACTCTAGTACTTCCTGACTGTAGAGTATTTAGATTTTGGACACACATCATCTTATCTGTTAAAATGAATTAAACAAATAGCAAATTTAATTGAGGACAATGGAATTATTACAGTTGTTTAAAAATTGTATGGACTGAGATTTTCTAGAATGAGAGCTGAAGACATCTTAACCTTTGTGCTAGATCATTTTCGCTCTCTGAATATGTCTGAACCACCTCTCTCCCCATCATCCTTCTCTCTGTTAAACTGTTGTGTTTTCAATCACTTGCATTGCCCTTGAACACTGTAAAATACAGTGACTGTCCCATTTCTAAATGTGCCTCATGCATGATTATTTCTTACTGGCATCTGTACTACCTTGAATTTAAGCTGATTTTTACCCCCACAATTAAAAATAATTACATCAACAATCATACTTTCCCTGTTGCACTTTAAACTATGTCATGGTGACAGGCTTGGAACATTGTGCATGATTTATTGACTTTTCTTAGCTCTAAAGGGAGTGAACAAACAGTGATGGAGATACTATAGTGTTTTCTGCAATACAGATGCAGCCATTCAAAGTGCGCGGTAAAGACACCGCAGTACAGATACCGCAGGTAAGATGACACGCGATACCGCGGTGCGTGATTGGTTGACCGACAGGGGCACTCGTGGTCCGTTGGTCTGTCGTAGAAAGACTTACTGTACTGTAAACGTCTTTACTGTGCCCGTTGTAGATATTGAATTTTACCACTGAAGGGAAATCTTAGTAGCTGAGCATAAAAAGAATAGGAGCATACTGTAACGCGTGTGAAGGCCATAAACGATATTAATTTTGGAACGTAAACATACAGTATATGGCTGGTCTTGGTACTTTAAAGAAAAAAATACGCACCAGTATTCCATTTCTCCCTAAACATTGTAAGCTTCGAAGTCTTTAACTAACGTGATACCGGAGTCAACAAGCATACTTTTAGAATTTGATTAAAAGGGAATATAATATGGAATCGCGTATCTCAATAATTTAATAACGGTATGATTATATCCGTGTACTGCGGCAGAGCTATGTAGGGCTGTTTCGCCTGCCTGATCATGTGAGCTCCCTTGTAGCCTAGTGGTCTAGGTGCGTGACCACCAGCTGGTAGGTTGGGTGTTCGAATCCAGCTGGTACTGGACTTCTCATTTTTATTTATTTTTTAATCGCGTAACATAAACATATTACCGTATGCAAACTGTACTGTATACAGTATGTATATGTATATTTAATGTCTTAACTGTGCCCGTTTAATTGAATTTAAAAAACATATTTAACACGAACATTAAGCTGCTTACATCTTCCGCCTGAGAACAGTCACCCGTTGCTACCCAACGCAGAATGGTGATTGGCTGACACCATCTGACACCCCTCTGATTGGAGAAAAAAGACGTGCTGGTGTGCTATACCAGGAAGAGGATTCTTTCCATTCAAAACGTGTATTTTAAAAGTTTAAGAAGTAAAAACCTTACAGCGTACACAGATTTCTAAACTGATCAGGATCGTTATCTTTGTCTCATGCATAATAATGTTCACCGCTCTGTCCAGCAAATTAATAATAAACTTTATTTTATATAGCTTTTTAAACGAATAAGTAATTAGATTGCTCATAAACCTAATCACTTGCTTTTTCTTTTTATTTAGGCTCAGATTTCAACTATAGATCGTATTATTAATAACCATAATAACAACCAACCAACAAAAACAACCATATAAACATAATACCAACCAAAAACATAGATAACAACCACAATACAAAATCAAATAATCAAACCATTTTACACTCGCAAAGTCATCCAATTATCATAATCCCGCCCCTTATGCAAAACCAAACCTTCCTCCCATCCCAGTTTATCCTGTTTATCATAAACAAAATCCACCTCAATTTTCAACATAAAGCATTACACAAAATCAATACCTCAACACTCCATACTCAACAACGATAATTCACAAACAGCCAGAACATGTAACTACACATTCCCAAACATACCTACTTTCCATAGCCCCGCCCCTTATGCAAAACCAACATCCCTCCCCTGTTCTCTCTCTCCCCTGGCGGTTGTAATTGTTTTTATTTTCAAATAAATTTTAGCAAAGTCATGTATTTTAAAAATCTTAAGATTTTTCTATTTATGTCTTTATTTAGTGGTTTCATTAGTGACAAAGGCTAAACTTTCTTGGAAAAATGTCTTTTATGTAAACCATGTTTGCTATTAATTCATTCAGGGCTAAAATATGTTCATTGTCTTCTAATGAAAGAAGGGTTCCTTTCGCCGTAGTCGAGAGCCTAGCCTTTAACTAGTAAGTACTGTATTTACTGGGTTTTTGAGGGGGGGGGGGTGTCTTTCGCTGGAAATCTCGCCTCCTACTTTGAAAATACCCGTGAAACCGGTTCAATTCGTCACAGCCAGCACTCCTGCAGAGAGTTGGGTTGTACTTGCAGTGTATACAGTACACGCGTTATGCTCTTCGTTAATGTCTGTGAAGTTTTATTTAATCTCTGAGCCATACTGATTCTTCTGGAAGCACACCAGTATTCCACTTTCTCCCTAAACATTTTTAGGATCAGAGTCTTACATGTGGTTATTTCGAAAACGTTTGTACGTGCTCCTTCTTACCATGTTACTGTTTACCGTTACTGACCATATTAAGTTTAAGTGCCTGTGGGCACTTTTACTGTCCGTGGGGGGTGGACTGTCTTTCATTAGAAGGTTAGTCTGTTCTACTTTGAGAATGTAGGGGGGGGGGTGGGAAGTGCCCGCGGTCATTTAATTAGTATTAAAATCTTAGTTATCTTTCTAGTTCACAGGTTTGCATGCATAATTTAATTTTGAAAGCCACTGAGACATCAGGTACTACTGTTGTATTTATGAAAAAGAAACAAAACAAAAAACATACTAACAACTGTGCCATCCTACTCCTTAGTTAATACATTTTATTATTCATAAACAGTTAACATTGTTAGCAAAATATTTTGAATTATATTTAACCCTATTTTTTCTTTAGTTTTGTATTTAACTTATTATATGATAGTCAGACTTAATGTATATTAATGTATATTTGAACAATGAAAATATATTTTTACAAGATTTTACATTAAGCACTTAAAATGAATATGGTTAATAATAGTAAACTGTAACATGCTGTAACAAGATCGGTTAAACTTCGAAGAAAATCCTTTCAGAGAAAATGTTTCAGGTGTGAAGAACAAACCTGTTCCCACACACCCTGCCCCCACTACCATTAGAATATACACAAACATTTTAGCATTTCATTCAGAAGACCCTCACACCTGAAGAGTGCTGGCTGTGACGAATTAAACCGGTTTTACAGGTTTCAATCACAGATTGGGACTCAGTAAAGTAACACACAGCGCCAGTGGATTTGATAATACTGTACCTAACCAAAATCCGCAATATGGAAACAGAACCTGTGTAATTGTTGATAGATGATGTACTCGTAACATTTTTTCAAGACGAACTACAACATTTAAAAAATGACTTGTATGTACTTGATATCTCTAATCAATCCACGGGTCCCAGCACAAAACGAAAGTAAAACGCATACCGTTTCGCGCTTCTTATTAGTTGCTCAAAAGTAATTTGACCGTATGAAATGCATAATATAAACCTAGAAACATATACGTGAGCAGTACTTAAGCACTGTAGTATCGGTGTTAAGACATACCTCTCAAATACTGTAAATCAAGTTAAAAATATCTCAAGAACGATTCTGGTCGTAATGAAACCATGTTTCGTGTATGTTTTCTTTTTCATCTTGAAATAACTCATTTCTAAATACCTTTTTCACTGTTAACATCTTGTAGCAACTTTGCGACAAAATATACACTCTGACAGTTCATCCTGCTACCAACATTAAATAAAACAAATCTTAAGATTTCTATATTTATGTCTTTATTTAGTGGTTTCATTCGAAGCTTACAATGTTTAGGGAGAAATGGAATACTGGTGCGTATTTTTTTCTTTAAAGTACCGAGACCAGCCATATACTGTATGTTTATGTTAAGATTTCCCTTCAGTGGTAAAATTAGATATGAATATTCAATACTTAAACGGGCACAGTTAAGATTGTATACAGTACAGTTTGCATACGGTAATATGTTTATGTTACGCGATTAAAAAATAAATAAATAAAACTGGAAGGTCCAGCACCACCATTATGTTTATATGGTTGTTTTTGTTGGTTGGTTGTTATTATGGTTATTAATAATACGATCTATAGTTGAAATCTGAGCCTAAATAAAAAGAAAAAGCAAGTGATTAGGTTTATGAGCAATCTAATTTCTTATTCGTTTAAAACGCTATATAAAATAAAGTTTATTATTAATTTGCTGGACAGAGCGGTGAACATTATTATGCATAAGACAAAGATAACGATCCTGATCAGTTTAGAAATCTGTGTACGCTGTAAGGTTTTTACTTCTTAAACTTTTAAAATACACGTTTTGAATGGAAAGAAATCCTCTTCCTGGTATAGCACACCAGCACGTCTTTTTTCTCCAATCAGAGGGGTGTCAGATGGTGTCAGCCAATCACCATTCTGCGTTGGGTAGCAACGGGTGACTGTTCTCAGGCGGAAGATGTAAGCAGCTTAATGTTCGTGTTAAATATGTTTTTTAAATTCAATTAAACGGGCACAGTTAAGACATTAAATATACATATACATACTGTATACAGTACAGTTTGCATACGGTAATATGTTTATGTTACGCGATTAAAAAATAAATAAATAAAAATGAAAATGAAAAGTCCAGTACCAGCTGGATTCGAACACCCAACCTACCAGCTGGTGGTCACGCACCTAGACCAGTAGGCTACAAGGGAGCTCACATGATCAGGCAGGCGAAACAGCCCTACATAGCTCTGCCGCAGTACACGGATATAATCATACCGTTATTAAATTATTGAGATATGCGATTCCATATTATATTCCCTTTTAATCAAATTCTAAAAGTATGCTTGTTGACTCCGGTTTCACGTTAGTTAAAGACTTCGAAGCTTACAATGTTTAGGGAGAAATGGAATACCGGTGTGTATTTTTCCTTGTGATATTTTAAGCTCTAGTTGAATGATAGGTGTCGCATTTTAAATCATTTTCGTAGCTAGAAATTATGAAACGCCCTGTTAAAAGCAAGGAAGTTTTTATGCCCCGTTGAAGTAAAACAAAATGCCTGACAAAGTATGGCTTGGACAGATTCCAAGTGCTTGTACAAATGTGCTAAAGAAATTATACTTTGAGTATACAGCTTGTCCAAAGTCATCCATTATTAATACTATTAGTAATATCTTCAGTAAAGGCTTTGATGCATAAATATTTCTGATAAAGGTAGGTTGTGTACTTCTGTCCAACTGAGCAATCTTGCTTTCATAATATATACCAACATTTTAATGACTGATGATTAACATGCTGTAATACACAGTTCCAAATTAAAGGCTCAAATGCTGTACATGAGAGGTTAAGCTCCCCCTGGCGGTTTTACAAGGCGACGCCGGATAGTTAGTCACGTGACACACGTGACACACGTGATACCGCGTGATACTGCGTGATACTGTGACACGCCCACCGGGGTATGCCGCGAAATACCTCACCCATTTTGAATGGCTGCATCTGTATGTTTTCTTTGTTTCTTACACAGGTTCTTACGCAAGTAGTCATTTTATTTATTCCAGGGTCATTTTTGACGGAAGATTACATCATAAATCCCAGATGTTTTAAAATGCAGAAACTTTACAGTACATGCGTCAATATCATACCAGATTTGTCAAGTCTTTCTTGCTTTAGTCTATGTATACAATATTATATGAATATAAATTGGGTTATGTGTACTTAAATTGCCTTTTAAAAGCATTCAGACTCTTGAGGTTTTCACATTATATTGTTTTAAATCTTGCCAACATCAAACTTTAAAGGAGAAATTAATGGTACATACACTACCCACTCAACACATTCAAAACAAAAAAAAAACAGAAAGGTGTAAAGATAATTAGATAATTAATATGAACAAAATGTGGAAATGTCATGACCGTGTACGTATTCAAACCCTTTGCTGCTGTAAACTTAAATGAATTAAGGTATACCAAATTACTTTACTAATCCATGCAATTAGTAGAATTACCTCTGCCTTTGTGAATTAATAGTGGTTCAGATGATTTTAGATTACAAACACCTGTTTCTGTAAAGTTAGTTATTCAGATAGTACATTGCAAACACAGATGTAACCACAAAGAGCAAGGAGCCTTCACACTAACTAAGGAATAAAGCTGATAAAGGCACAGATCAAGAGAAGGGTAGAAAAAACATTTCAAGGACCAATATCCCTAATGTATGATCAGTAAGATGTGTAAGGCTCCCAGACATTGACAAGATCAAGCTGTCCCTCCTAACTGAGTAGCCAGGCAATGAGGAAAATGGTTAGGGTACCACTGTTGGGCGAATGGTGACTGTTGAAGAGTTACCAAGTTCAGTGGCTGAGATGCAAGAAAATATCCTTGGGTCAACAACATTCCAGCCATCCCACAAAGATGGAATGTATAGCAGAGGTATAGAAAATGTAAACCCATCGCCCATAAAGCAAGTTTCACATGTACATGATACTGCAAACGTGATAAAAGGTTATGTGTTGAGAAGACCTTTTTTGACCTTTTTGGTCTAAATGCCAAGTGTTACATCCGATACAAACTAAACATAGAGCATCACTTTTTCAGCACTGTCACAAATGATGCTGGCAGTTTAATAGTGTAGTTCTTTGACTGGGATTCCTGTCAATACTGTTGGGAATATACTGTAGATGGAGCAAGGTACTGGAAAATCTTAGGATAGAACCTGCTTCTGACCTAAAACTAACCTTTTACCTAAAGTCATACAATAGGATCTGTGGAATGATCATAAAAACTAATGTCCAAAAGAAATCCCTTAAAAAATTGAAAGATCTTGATGAAATATGCCAAGAAGAATGGACAAGAATTGCACCAAGCTGGTGTGCAAAGTTGGTAGAGACTTTCACCAAATACAAGTCTGAATTTTATACAGTCAGACTTTCATTTTCCACTCAGTTTTTTCTGTCTCTTTTTTTCTTTCACTTATTTTATTATTCTATATTCATGTACATTAAAATATTCATATTCAATTGAAATTGTTTATGTGTACAATGTCTACACTGCTGAATGGCTTTAATCAAAAGGGCTTTTAATTAGTAAAAACTTCAGCTAATGCTTCTTAAAAATACTAACTGCATGCTTCTTGGCGCTATGAAAAAAACAAACACTGATTCATTGCTTATCTGTATTTCTTTGCAGTTCCCCACAATACAATATGAGTCAGAGGCCATTAGAACATAAGAATGGAACAAAAAAAAATCCTAAATATTTACTCCCACCGGACAAGGCATGTGTACAGTCTTACAAAAATCAATGCTTGTGTTGCAGTGTTAAGGCAAAAAGTGCTTTATTGTATTTATACTGCCACACAGGAGACTTTAGCTCTCTGGCTTATACTGTGTTGTATGTTTGCTTTCAAAATACAGATGCTTTTCAATTTATAGAAACATTTGGTTGAAAGCTGCTTATATCCATTGTGTTTGTGACAGCCTGGCAGCATGGAGTGCGAGGTTGGTGGGTGGAGACACCAGCCTATCACAAGGCACACAAGCACAAAGCTGAGACATCAATTAACAAAGCCAGTATGTCTCTGGGATGTAGAATACGTCATGCAAGGTCCACACAGAAGGTGCCCCAGTTCACAATTGAACCCGACCCCCTAGAGCATGTCACTGTGCACCCTACCTAAAATAAGATGTCCTTAATAAACATCTTGTTCAAGATATACAGTAGACATTCTTAAAAACAGTAGCAAATCTAAAAGTAGTTTACTGTACATACTATAATAGTAAAACCATGTACCTCATATATCCTATGTAGGAAAATTATAGCTCTGGAAATCTTAGCAGTGTTAGCACTGATCCCTGATAGAGCTCCAGTTTCCTACAGTATGTATATTCTATGTATTGTATGCACTGTATATTAGGATGAACTTAGTATGGATTTGACAAAGCTCAGTTGCATCACTTTATAGATTTTTAGCCCTTTAATTAGTGATACATTGTACCTGTAAGTCGTTTCCTGTAAGTTCAGGTACTACTGTTTATCATGTGTATTTTGCATTTTAATTATAACGTTGTTGTGTAAAGGCATACCAATATGCCAACATTTACTTAAGAATATAAGATTTGAAAATGAAAGGAAACTGCTGACCCTACTTGTGTGTTTATAGTTGAGTAGCGAAGCGAATCTACAGTTTCAGACTAGAGCCTGGACCTCAACTACTGTACCTGGCTGGTAAGCAAGTTGCAGATACCCACAAAATGTTGTATATAGAGAGTCTCTTTTTCTTCATCTTAAATGAATTCCCTTTGAGTGTTTAGTTGTGACCTCATGTCCTTGCTTCACCACTGAGTAAGAAATAGTCCTTGGGATCACTCTTTGTATACCCCTGAGTATTATATTTACTTTGATCATGACTCTGCTCTGTTTTTTGTTGTAGACTGAAGAGATTTGGGTCTTTTACTTGTCTATAAGTGGCAAAATTCTCTCATTCTTATCGCTCTTCATTCAACTATTTCTATAGCTACAATGTTCTTTTTGTGGTGCACTACAGCAATGAGTAGAGTTACTGTACGTAATTACAGTTTATAAATACCACATTTGGAGTTGACTGTTCTAAAAATGTGACATAACAAAAGGGTCTTCATTATAATAGTTACTAAGAGAATATATTTCTTGATGTATTGCTTGGCAGTAAAGATTTTCTTTATTTTATGTAGCATTCCTAATCTTGGGAGGGCGACTTCTTTATTGTGTTCTTGAATGTAAGACATTGTGAATCAGTCATTTATTGTTCTTCTAAAACTTTCTAATGGGAAGTGACAAAAATCCTATACTATTTTTTAGTTCAATTTTTAAACTGAGCTATATTTGATCTGCAGTCAATGTTTTGAAGAACTTAAGCAGTTTGGCCCAAGTGTCTGCACATTCATTGATTTTGAAAATAAGCCAAAGGTTCAGCTCTTACACTTGGTGTTTAGAGAATGGCAATGTGCTTTACTTCCACAAGGCTCCCTCTTTCCAGAAAAGCTGCTCTAGGGAGATCATTATGTTGCTACTTGTTCATTACTCATTCAGATGGACATGCTTAACAGTTATAGCTGTGTTGAGCTTCTTTAGAATAACAACACAATAACTTCACAACTTCATTCAGACTTGATGCACATAGTGATTTCATCATCACATGAATGTTTTTTCAGAATTAAGCAATATTGAATGTTTTTTCTTCCACATTTTAGCTAGCTAGTCAAATGAAAGCTGACGATTTTTATGAAATTGTATGGTATAGTAATTGTATGGTAAAATAAAAACATTCTTTGTATAAAACTGAAAGTAAATAATGCTTTTTACTGAAAAGGTATTAATTTTACAGACCGTTTTAAGGGCAAAGGCTACATGCAGTAGTTTCATCAGAACTATCTATGAATATCTGTCTTTCAGTAATGGATTCTACCACAGGTGATTTGCTATGTGGAAAATTTTAACGGTAGAAAGGTATAAAAAGAATTTCAAGTTCCTGCCAATGGATTGGAGCCGACAGTATTTCATCATGGAATAGTAATTGGTTACCATGTGACAGATGCATTGCATTTGGGAGGATGACTAAGGGGAGATGTCAGAGACGATGCCAGACCAAGCTAGCCAAATAATCTGACAGTGCGTCAACACACCGAGACTATTGATGCATCTGGTGAATACAAATCTAATAATCTGGCCTTCAAGCTATTAACTACCAACCATCCCTTAGGAGTGTCAGGAGCTGCATCCAAAACGGCTTAAGCTGACCGAGCAAAAGATAATGTGTGTGAATTCACAGATGTGTCTGTGGTCAATGATTTATAGAACAGTAGTTATGTATCCTTGGCGATGATGAGTTTGCTTTACTTTTTGTTTCTAATGAGAGTCTTCATGTTGTAGCTACTGTACCCTGAGAATCATTTGATCCACAAATCATTGAGAGAGTTGCATATGAAAGTGTCTATGTAATAGTGTGTTTCTTGTGCTATTAACTTGTGCCATTTGATATTTAATATTTATAAAGGGTACTATGAGTAAAAGAATATGCTATTGACAGCTGCTTTATATGTATTGTAAAGTACTATACTATTTTTGACAGCAGTATACTGCTTAAATTATTGGAATTTTAAGGTGAGGGACAGATACAATAAAATTTCATAATGCCAGGAATATATCCTGGTGTTTCAAAGAGATCAGAATTGCAAACATTTGGTCTGCCTGGACTCCTAAATTCATTCTTACAGAACATTCCTGAAATGAGTTAGAAAAGCAAATCAAGACAAGTCTCAAGAGACCAACTCCTTCGTAGTAGAAATTGTGCTATGAAGAGGAATGACACTGTATTCCTCCAGCCATCTAAAGTATCTGAAGATGATGGAAAGTGTATTTCCAGGCATGCAGGAGTCATTACATCCAAAAGTACTGTATATCTGAATGTAATGGTATTCTGTAATACTTTAAGGCTGTAACATTTGAACTAACCAAGGACATGCACAAATTTTATCATGCAGAACGTACAATTCTTTTTTTTTAACTTGATTGAGTTTAAAATCAAATATAAAGGAGTATATAACTAAAACTAACTTAAAAAGGAAATTTAAAACAGAGTCCACAAAATATTTTAGTGTGTAATTACATTCAGTGCAATTGTAAATAACAGGCTCATCAATATCCATCACCTTGGAAGAACAGACTTCATCTGTTCCTGTAACATTTGCAGAAATACATATTTCAGTTCTGAAAAGTATCTAAATTCAACAACATCTCCAGCAGTCCAGGGGGCAGAACCCTCACGGCTAAACATATCAAAACAAGTGACCACAGTTCTGTTGTAACTTATTATTACTTTAGTTCTTAAGAAATCACATTTGAACTAATGTTAAATTCTATGTACATCACTTTTAACATAAAAAACAGAAGAGATATTAAGATTCTGCTCATAATCAGAACAAAATGCAATTAGCATGAGCATTGTCAGTTATAATACAAGCACAAAGACATCTAATAGGATTTCTTGCTTGATGTGCAAAACAAATTATAAAACAACAATTGCTGGATGTTTTGTATACTTTTACCAAAGGCTTTCATATTTTTTTCTTTAAAGTTTGAGCTTCTCAAAATGTACTGTAGCAACTTTTTTTTACTCAATTAAAAAATACATTTTAAAATGTATTAAGAAACTCTCTAGCACTTGAAAGTGGTACACAAAAGCTGCAAACAGTAGCTCTCTTAGACCTTTTTGTGACCATTTGTCTTTTCTGTATTTTCCACAAAAGGAAATTGAACAAGAAGAAAGAAGAGTTATTTCCTGATAAAAAAAAAAGTTGGACAAAACTCGCAAAGTAATTCTTACAGCTGATGTTCAATTTAAGAATATGTTATTGAATGTTAAGTATAGGTAGCTGTTTATCCTAATACCAGCCATTTATAATGTTTTAAATGGAATGTATTAACTGGTTAGGTCAATCCTATCCCACGAAATATTCCAGAGATTCACAAAGCATTCAATTCTTGGATGTTGTTGTGCCAACTGAAATAATTTTCTTATTCTTAGAAAGAAAAACAAATTGCAGCCTCTGTAAGGATTATAGATGTACTGTAGCACTCCAACTTTTAATTTTGGAACAGTTTGGATGCGTAGTAAGGCCCTGTGGAGCCATCTTTCAGCCCCTTCTAGGACAGAGCAATAATCTTATTAGAATTGGCACCATTACAGATTGTTCTCATTCAAGTGAGCTACTTTAGTACATACAGTACAGAACTGAGTAATGCTCAGTTTATTACACCTGTCTCTCCAGCAGCAGGATGCACTAGTGTGGTACCCTATGAGGTCAAACTGTGCTTAACCTGCAGAAGAATCTGATAAATGATGGCTCAAACAATCATCTGCAGGCCAAGTAAAACAAGTTTACTTTTGCAGATCTTTATTGGGTCTACACTGAATTCAGATTTGAATGTAAACAACAGCATTGAAAATTAAAAGGAGGCAGAAGCATTAGAATAAAGGAAAATTCTTAAATATTTTTGGAAGTTAACTTCAAATGATTGTCTTGATAACCTGTGAATTCTATCCGAATTAAGGTATTTCATGTACAATACTTAAGTTAATAGGTTATTTTATGTTTAACTTAAACAAAATTGCCACAAAAAAATTGATTGTATACAGATCATGATTGTATACAGTAAACCAATATGAAAACACTATTAGATACCAAAAGTCTTTGAACAAAGCAACAGGCACATGGTTTAATATTTCAATGAATTATTCGTAGTGTTTTTTTAAAGATTGTATTCATGCAATTTGGTTCAATCAGCTCGTTTTGGACTAGAATTGTAACTTGAATAACTAGCGTATTTATTATACATAACAAGTGTGTGTGAAAGACCTCCTTTCCAATAGCGTGGCAAGGGTTTTTCCCCAATATGAACTGTAACCGAATATTTCCCTGGAATGCAATAGCAAGAACCTCACTCGGTTGATTCCGGTTGGCCAGGTATGCTCATTAACCGCATTCTTATTTACCAGCGTCCCAACCCGGAAAACAACCGAGGCTGCTACCTGTATTACACCGCTATGATCGTTTTGTGATCAGTTGTACCAGGGGAAAAAAAAAACACTAACCTTCATACTTTCTTTTAAATGCTCACTATTCTCCTAAACTGTGAGAACTCCTAAAAAGACAATCTGTGACTCCCGCAGGAACTGCTTTTACAGGAAGGTGGAGACTCCAGGTGCAAACAATTCAGTGATTTCCTTGTGCGAATTTGAAGAATGTGGCTCGCTAACCTGAAATGACCCCGCTCCTTGGAGATTGACCCGTGCTCTCAACACCTTGCTTTGCTGCTCAGTGCCTGTATTTAAGAGGTTAACAACAGAAGTCAGGAACAGCAACATTCACGAATAGCTCAGAGTCCGGATGCTTTTTAAGCACGTTTTAAAGAAATAAGATAGAATCCACTTAGTTTTGCAATGGGTTACAATGTATGAGAAATCTTGATGTACTGTATTCAACAAGTGCTACAATGGTGATGGGTTTTATTGCTCAGGAAGGGCAGAAGCCCTTCTGACAGCAGAGACAAATGAAAAATACTCCAGGTGCATGCTTTTACACTGAAGTTAAAACTAAACGTTTGCTTTTATTTCTAATATTTTTTAAATCCCCGGCATTTTCTTCACTGAAATACAGTTCTTCTAGTATCATTAAATTCAAGTTAATTCTCTAACGTAAAAAAAAAGAGATGGGTTATTTAACAAGACCTTCGTGAAAAGTATGACTCGTTAGACATTTAAAGCAAGAAGGTTAATGGATGCGTCTGTTATCTAAAGTTTTTTTCGTTCAGCTTAGGGGGATCCTATCAAACTAAGGAACCATGAATGGCTTTCATTGCATTAAATGAAAAATCTATTTAAAAAAAACAAACTATTTTTGAAATGTGACCGCAAAATAAATAAATATGAACAATTATATGAAACCAAAATTGTGCACTATGACAAACTGATTTAGAAATCGCAAGCCTTTACAAAACCATGCATGACAATACATTAGAAGAAGTAAAAATCAGCTCTGAAAATGGCTACTATTTAGAGTCTTCCTCAAACGAGAAACTCACTTCAATAATGAGAAAATATCAGTGATGTAATACAGAACAAGCAATACTCTGGAGCTGAAAGGTAAATAACATCAGCATAGTTCAAGGATGGGAGAAGCATGCTTATCACCTGCTGCAGGCAGTCACTAAATTCAGACTTATTTTATTTGGAGCTACCGCTATCTGGTTATTAAATGGCACCTTGAATTCCACTGTCCTTTCCAAATATGCAAATGAAAAAAGGCCAGAGAGGTATCGTTTCCCTTTAATTGATTTTTTTACGTTATGTGTGCTAATATGATTTCGATGTCTACATCTTACAATTCATGCTATTCATGTAGAGGATTGTTCTTAGCTTTATTATGTACTGTAAGTTTAAAAATACTGGAAGGAACTGTAACTACTCTATAGCAGCTCTCCAGTAATGTCAAGATTTCAAGCACCAGTACCTGAAGATATTAAATTGGCTCAGTTAAGCCTATAATGGTCTGATTTAATTTATTAAGATCTAAACTGAAATGAAAACCAAGGATTGGAGACCTCTGAATTACAGTCTTTAACAGATTTTTTGCAGACACTGCATATTGTGTGATTTGCACACCGCGTAAATATGGTACACTTGAACAAAATAGTTTTTTTTTCATTCAAAAATACAAATAAAAAGGCTTTCATAATTCATGAGTTTCACAGCATTTCAAAGTAACCGTGGTCCATTGCATATTCCTGATGAGATAATGATTTGAAAATACCCCAAATCAGCTAACCTATTTTAGAATGAAATGGTGATGTGTAAAGAATTTTAATGCTTACTCTCTTCTTTCATTCTCCATGTTACTTCCTAAATATGAAAGGACAAAATCATGACACACATTACTCAGTTTGGTAGACAGAATATATTATAAGGTTTATACAAACCACAGATGAACATTGTGTAACATAACATAACATCATAATGTTATGTTATATGTGTATAGGAACAGTGTGTGGTGGTACTGTAATGGTGTGTGTGTGGGGAGGGAACATTAAAACCAACTTTTGAATTTGAGGCTATTTATCACTAGTCAGCAGCTGTGGTGCCTACGAAATAGATATACAGTACCTTTTAATAGAACTTGACTATCCTTTGTTAGAATTACTCTGCAACAACATCTTGAGGTAAGAGTATAATTTATGCATAATGTGTGAAGATGAAGGTATTACAAAAAATAGAAAAAAACATATATATGTAAAGTTTATACATTTTAGATTTAATAAATATAAATTATTTAGTTAGAAAAACCTATATTCAGTTGGACAATAGTGCTGGTATGTTTTTCATGTTACTGATAACTGATCAGTTGGCCAGACAAATTGAAATCAATGTTTATTACTTAATATGAACAACTAAATAAAGAAGTTATATCTGAAATTTAGAACTTAGTAATTCATTTTCCAGTATTTAAAACTGTGTATAAATCTGATACACATGTGGAATAACAGAATTAAATTAAACTGAAACATTTCCCTGAGGAGTCTTGATGATTTTATAATATGTTAATGTAAGCCAATCACAATTGTCAAAGATTTTCACATCACAATCCAAAGGTTAATTGGAATGGCAGACTAAACTGGTTTTCTGTCGAAAGCCTCTAGACATCAATCAAGCTGCTCCAATGAAACTAATCTAAAGAATAATTATTTAACAAGTTAATTACTGACTAATGATTGATAGTGATCCCCTATTAATTAGGAACTGATATTGTCTTTCTGCAATACTTGTGACTGAAAGTAAAGCTTAATTTAAAGCAGAGCTTAATTTTAATCAACTTCCTGTATGTCTTTAATAACAACAAAACAAAATTATGCTTCATGTCATGTTATAGCAGTTAGGTTACTAAAGATAATATCTTGGTTTTTCAATTTAAGATATTTGTAATGGATGGCACAGTAGTGCAGTGTTTAGCATTGCTACAATACAGCCCTGGGATCGTGAGTTCAATCCCGGACTTGGGGAACTATTTGTGTGGCTTGTATGTTCTCCATGTGTTTGTGTTTGTGTTGGTTTCCTCTGGGTTCTCTGGTTTCCTCCCACAGTCAAAAGACATACAATACTGATTGGCTGGTTTCTGGGACATCTGGCCCTGGTGTGAGTGTGTGTGTGTGCCCTGCGATAGACCACTGTCCAGTCCAGTATCTGGATAGTGTCCCCCCCTTGCACCTGTTGCTTGCTGGCTTAGGATCTGACTCCCCTGCGATTTAAAATTTTAATCAAATCAAACCAAACAAATTTTAAGAGAATCTTTTTTTTTTCCCCATTTTCAATGTAACATTACTGAAATAAAAAAAACCCATCATTTTCACAGTTAATAATCAACATACAAAATCAGTATGCTTAGAGATTTAACAGAGCATTTAATGGAGTCTACGCTGTTTGAACGCTAATGCGAGGACAGAATTAGCCCCAGTGCTGATCACAACAATTAATAGTTACAGATAGGGGTGATCTAAATATATTATGTTTCGTTTTTGCATATAGTCTGATCACATTTGAGGAGATACAGAGCATTTGACTAAAGGAAGAAATATAAGGAGACTACAGAAAACCTCTTATTTGTAGCATATTTGTAGTATGCTACAGTATATCTAAAACAAATGTTACATACCAACAGTAATCCTAGTGCTTCTGTTATAATTTCCCATAGTATGAAAGAGTTAATTAAGCATACATTCTGCTCTACCATTTTAATTTTAGCTTGTCAGCTAGCAAATGTAACAAGGGTGGAAAGAGCCCAGCATGAGGATAATTGTCACTAATTATTGGCCCTTCATTTTATAATGTGCCAGCAGTTGTTGTTTTCATTACTCAGTTTTTTAGAAGACATGTCATGGGTGTGTCTTAATTGATATCTTGAGATTTCTGTCTAGGAGTTATGATCCACTTTTATTCCTGTGTTTTACAGTTTTTCTTTTAAAATACATTAAAAAACATTTTTTTTCTTTTAAAAAACAAAGAACACTATGTTCTTTGACATGGAAGCTTATTGGCGCCACAGAGAAAGAACATATGGCATTTATACAAAAATGGTATTGCAATTTAAATTATTGAGTTTAAATGCAATAGTTAATTTGTAAATAATGTTGGATACTATAGTAATATCTTTCATTACATATGCAAAAATATTGTCCCGTGCAAAGTAGCATTGACTTTAACAAGAGTATAAAATCATCACACTCCTCTCTTTGGGGAAAAAAATAATCTAAAGGAGCCCATGTTCTGTTTTTTGTATACGTGAAATACATCTCCATGTCAGTGTACATTCTCAGGTTTAACTCATGTTGTTTTCATTGTTTCTGTGACAAATAAAAACAGCACATTTTCTAAACACTTGTTATTCTCTGTGTGAAACTGCAGAAATATATACTATACATGTTTTTGCTTACTCTTCGAACAGAATCAGTTTTCAATGACTTGATGGTAAGACTGTTCCTGTTACTGTTCATCGGGGCCTGTCACATATGGGGGAATCATCTGAATTAATTGGCGTTTTAAAAAATCCAGCTAGACTTTTTGATTTTTGAAAATTCTAACTCCATTATGGACTGTGATAGGTGCTGGGAGTATCTGCTGATGCAATCCAAGTCAGGTCAAGTTGGAGACTTTATCACACTCCAGGACTAAGCCCAGTTGAAAGTTCAAAAGCTGTGTAGCAAACATGTTTTGGTCAGGCAGTGTCAAAGGGAGAAACCATATTCTGCACCCAAGGAGTCAGTAGACACAAGGGAGATTAAACTCCAGGCCCCTGTGCCAGAGCCAGATGACTTTGGACAGAACCTCCAGTGGGAGGACAATGCTCTAATGTTGCTGTCCTGACCAGAACCTTCAAGAGAAGAAAGGTGAAAATTATGCTCAGTCATCAGCCCCTATCCCAGAGATGCCACATGGAACGAAGACGTCTGTGAAACAACGCTGTTCTACCCACAGTCTCTGACTGAGGGGGAGAATATTGCCTGGATGACAATGATGCCTCTCTCACTATTGACTCCACCACATGAAATAGAGGACATCTCCAAATAAATGCCATATCCACCCATGGCAAGGATGAACAGGGCATTATCTAGATGATAATGCCAGTCTCCCTTCAATCTCTGTCCTGGAGGAAGGTGGTAGACAAGTCTACCAGAGTCTACCACACCATTCCCCCAGGGCAGGGTTATATGTGTATCTCCCCCAGAGAATCGTCTCTAAACCTGCCATTTATATGACACAGAACCTCCTTTTTTATTTTGTTGACCACACTGGCATGGTTATTTCTCTGTATGGTGAAGGATGCATGATGTGTTCATGTCCATTACTACATTAACCCTTCTTCTTTTTTACAGGAGCAACGGAGTTGATAATTCCCCCCTTCCACTTTAGTGCTCTGATGTCTTTGTCTCAGTGTATAAGAGATGGTACAAAGGTAACCAAGTGGACAGGCAATGCGCTTATCTCCAAAAGATTGAGATATCAACATTTTTAAAACCGTATACTCTTTCTATAATCTTTTTGTAAATTGTTGTAAAAATGTTTTTTGTAGACCTTGGACATTTAAGCTACTGACAGGCTGTTTCAGTGTAGGCTGTCGCATTGTGTGCGACCGTTCTCTGCTCCCTGACTACTTTCATTCAGTCGTCTGATGTTCCAATCACCAGGCTTTCTGCCAAGGGCAATGTGTTTGATGTTCTTGGAAAAGACACTCCTCTCCTCCCTTTTGAGGTATACAGTATATTATACACCCGGCCTGTGTGCATGGCAGAGTGATTGTCCAGGTACAGGATGGTAGGTACAGCTGTGACTCATCCTGCTCTTGCTGTCCTGGATGGTATTCTGGAAACACTTCTCTGTGGAAGCACTGAGGTGATGAGGATTTTTGCCAATATCAGAGTGACCATCTGCTATGGACAATAACATTCGGAGATGCTACATTTGGTAGGGACGCAGGTGATCGGTACCCACAAGGATCAGGATTGTTTTGGGGATTTTAGGGCTGGTTTTCACATCTGGGTTGGGACACACATAGCAGTGGGAAAATAGATCAGGATAGTTTGTTTTCTTGGAAACAGGAATGAGTCTCTCAAGCAGACACCTGCGCCAGACTCATCTGCTTAGACAGCACGTGTGAACTCTCAGCACTCAACTACATCCTTTAATAATTCTTACTATGTATTGCACTAATTAAAACAAATCACTTGTAAACCAGTAATGCACCTTGTTAATTTCACTTATAGTACTCACTATAAAGTATGTATTATATACACACCTAAAAGTGTTTTTATTACTGTCCACTCAGCTTTTGTACTGTTTTAATTCTAACTTATTCATTTGTCTCAGGGTACCTATATTACTCATCCAAATTGTGCTAACAAAATTGTCATTTTATAAATCATTGATTTTACCTTATTGTACCTGCATCACTGTGACAGAGTGCTTGTTATATTTTCTTTCTGAATGTGAAATACTCCAATACTTCCCTCTACCCTTCTGGTATGTTTGAGAGAGTGTATGTGATACGAATGAAGTGTGAATAATACTTACCCTTTTTGTTGTTTCCCTAAAATCACTGCAGTGTTTTTCCCCATTGGAGTATTGTTTTGTGTTGATCAAGATGGCCACCAGTCACCTTTCCTGTTTGTAGTATCACCCAAATGATCTTAAAGGGAAAGGTTACTGGTGAGCCATCTATAAATAACCGATGTAAGGTTAGTTGTTTTGTTTAAGTGAATATATCACAGTTGCATGATTCTGTTAAAATTTAGAAGTTTTTTTTTGGATGGTTAAATACTTTATTTTGATCAAACTGCCCATCTCTGTTAAGAAAATGTGAGCGAGTCCCTTTAAGAGGATGGGCCTTAGAAGAGGAGGGGCTATAAAAGGGACTGGGAGAGCTCAGTATGGAGGAGGGTGTCTTAGAGGAAAGGTGTGGAGAGTACTCCTGTGAGGGTTTTCTTTGTTATCCCTATTTTTATGGCAATAAATCCAGTTTTGTTTGTATTTGAAGACTGCTTTGTGGGAGTTTCTTTTCTTTTGAGCCAAACCCGGTCACTTGGCTGGTGACAATGCCCTTGCACTTTCACTTAATGCTAAGTTAACATATTGCATTATCTGTATTTGTCTGCTAAGCATGCACTGTAGATATTAATCATTGTAGAAGCCATCAATCAAAGGAGGATGGAAAAAACCATTGTGAAAAAATATGTTTTAGGCTTTCGTTCTGGATAACATTAATCTTATCAGTGTACACCCTGGACAGAACATGTCTATCACAGTGAATGCACAGACACAGATACTCACACCAGGGCTACTTTTCTCAGACGTTATTTAACCTACCTGTACATCTTTGAAATCTGGGAGGAAACTAAAGCACCTGGAGGAAACCCATGTGAACACAGGGGGAATACCCAAACCGATACACACTATTCACACAGATAGTGCCAAAGGTTCAGAATTGAACTCGGGGCCCCGTCACTGCAAAACGATGTGCCGCCCCATTCTGGATTCATTAGAAAAAAGTGATTTTAATTACATCCACTCACACCACAAATAAATCAATATTTCGCAAGACAATACAATCCCTAATACTTGCTTATTTCGTAGTACAATAAATAGTATTGCATAAACATTGCTTGATTTGATTTATAAGTGTCTATGGTGGTGTACCAGTTAGGAAAACCAGACCAGCTACCGAAGCTCTGCCATTTACAGTATATGATACAGAAACTCCTCTTTTTGTCCAACGCTCTGTGGTAGTCTACATATATTAAATGAACGCAACACATCCTCAGAGATGTGTGTGCATCTGCTTTTTTTAGTTCATTCCTTGATAACTAACTATAGGATGGACACCGCTCTTCCTCTGCCCTATCCTGTAGTTTTCCAGACAATAGGGTCATATCTGTTTGGCAAGCCTTGGGACTCTGTTTCAACCTGAATTTAATTTGGCCTGAGTGCATTTGGGTAAGCATTTACCATGGCTGACATCTCAATTTCAACCTTTCTGTGCATGTATTCTGTAAATGCTAACCCAGGACAAAAAAATCCCATTATTATACCTCAACCTCTAAGTTAATCATCAAACATCAAGGCCAAGATGTGAAAATACTCTATATTGTATATCCATTTAATTCACAGTAATTATACTGTATCTTTATTTTCTTTAATCTCCGTGTCTTTTTAATGATTATTTTCTGAGATTTTCTATGAATATTTGAGTTTACCATTGATTATTTATACAAATACAGAACAAATTAATAACCATTTTTCTGTGCTTGGGGAATAATACCAAGAAGGAAAATGCGTCTGGGAAGTCATTAGCAAGCAACTGAAATAATAAAAGTTTTCCCTTAGGGTAACCCATACAGTGGACACAGACATCAGATTGAATACTTTCTACTGCTGTGTTTTAATGTTTTTCCAAATTTAAGGTTTCTATTCATGGAGTACATAGGAGTATGTAAAGAACATGATAAACTAAATGCCTTTTTAAAATCCAAATTCAAACAATTTTGCTCGCTTATTCAAAAAGAGGTCATGAGCTTCCGCTTTTTCTTACCCCATTTTGTGTTTCAAATTATCTTTTTTTTTACTGGTGTTTAATAATACTAGTCATTAATTCTAGAAACTATTGTAAAATATTGAGTGACAGAAATGAAAGGAGTGCTGAAATATTGTTTACCAGCTCATGAGGTTTCTATATTTTAAAACCAGGAGTAATGGGAAGACGTGAAAGGTCAGGTGTACATTCCTTGTTTGCTCTTTTGAAATGGCTATAAAGCCTTTCACACACTCATGTAGTGCTGTAATTTGTGCAAATGGGATACAGTTCAAGCACACCTTCTTTATTCATATTTCTAACATCGGTATGTTTTGCCAATTTAACATTGAAGCTCATTATGGTTCTATGAGGGCCTCTTTGTTGATCTATATCTTTGTAATTAACAAATACATGAAAATTTCTGTCAAATGCATGATATTAGAAGTAATATATATTTTTGGATATGAACATGAATTATTCATGCAAGCTTTTGAACAAAGGGATAATCAAGGGTTGTGTTTTTTCATTGTTTTCTAATTGCTTCTCGGTAAATTTGGGACTTCAGAAAGTAAAGATGATAAAGTTAGATGAAGGATTAAAAGATACAGTGAGCGTACAGTTAACCTCCTTGGAGTAATTTATTGGTAATTAGCTGGAACTGAGACAAAGAACTCATTAAAAAACTGCCCTGATACTTATCTTTTATTTCAGGTTTTTTCAACACTAATGCTATTAACACTGTGCTTGCAAGTTTTAACCGGATTGTAACACACAATGAATAACAGGCCCCACAATGTGAGCCAAATGTAGTCAACCCTGACAATGTGGATTAATTTCTCACATGAGAAACTATTTCTGATATTTTTATAAGATCAAGGTGAATTCGGGCTGCTCTGCTTTTTCTTGCAGTCAGTTATCTTTTCTCTAGTTATGCAAAGCCTCACATTTCAAATGCGTAAAAAGTTTAGATAAACCTCAGATGATTTAACTTGTTTTTTGCTTTCAAATGCGATTTCACTGTGAAAATGTGAATGCAGTAGTTCAGTCAAATTGGTATGAATGCAAAGAGACAATACATTTTAAAGGGATAATGTGCTCAATATTTTAATGGGATAGGGATGGGATGAGTTAAGTCGAGTCACTATTGACTCATGGTGACCCTATGGATAGTTTCCCTGTCACTATCCATAGAGTTGTCATGGCAAGATATGGAAGTAGATTGCTAGGCAGTTCTTCCATGCAGATAGTGCTAGTGTTGTTGCCGTTGTCACCATTGATCCTCCACCACCAACACCACCCCATACTGCTGCTGCCCAGTATGCGTTATTAGACAACCTTGCGCCTGATGTGGGACACAAACCCACTACCCTGAGATTTATGAGTCTCATGCTCTACCAACAGAGCTAGTTGGGGCACCAATATTTTAATATTTGACATGAATTCATCTGGCTGAAGAAATGGCAGCACTGACCATAAAAGTGAGGTGGAGAAAAAAAACCTTACTTGCAAGGAATGAACCAGGGAGACAGCTGCAAGCACAGTGAGACGGAGGGAGGGGTTGCGAGAAAAATGCTCACAAATGCTCAGCAGGCAAGATATTGTGAATGGAAGTGCAAGATAACAATTTGACCTCTTCTCCAACTTCTGTTTAACAACTCCGTTCCACTAAGTTGGTCACTAATTAATGAGACAAAGATTTTAAAAGGGTAGTTTATTTAACTATGAAGTAAAATTTTAATACTTGGTGCTAACTCACCTGACTGGGAAAATCACAACCTTGGCTGTAAGGTCAAGAGGAAGATGCTGTGTTGATCTGGAAAGAGCAGCCTGAGGACATCTATAATAAAAGTCTCTAATTCCAGTATGGCAGAATAAGAATAAAATTATTTTTAAGTCTAATATATGGAATTTAAAGAACAAGTATGGGTTCCAAATGTAACTCCCAAAAGAGGAAAAATATCAGTTAATGCAATGTTCTTAAAGTGATGGTCCTAAGAAAAATAACTCAGGAGTTAGGAACCTTGGGAGGCTGGGGGGGAGAGATAGTTAAGAGCAGACCACCAGCTGGACACCACAGCATGGAGGGGAAAAGGGATGGGGAATGCGATTTGTCACTGTATCAGACATATCTCTGGTGTGAGCAGAGGTGAAAAAGAAGTCCAGTCCCAGTGCACACTGAATCTGTTACGAGCGATTTGTTATGTACCCTGTGCAGGTCTCTAAGAGAGTCCGATGGCTTACGAGTCCGAGAAGGGCGAGGCAGCAGAGTGCTCAGTAGTTCCAGGCTAGGTCGAATCCAGCATTAAGAGATTGAGGCAAACAAATCCAAAAAGGGGCCAGATGAAAGGGTAGTCAAAAGGTCCAAAGCAAGATGAGTCTTTGTGTCGGTGATCAGAAGTCTGAGGACGATGCAAACTCAGGAGGCGGATAGATTCCTAATACCGAGCGAGGACTAGGAGTGAACAGAGGGTTTAACTAGTGAAGGAAGAGGAGATTGAATAATGAGGATTGATGCTGGCTGTGCTCATAACAGAATCTGTGATATTGTATCTTCAGGCTACTCAGGGTGGTGTGAGCTCTCATGGGGGCTTCTAAAGGGACAACGAAAAGGAGGATTGGGGAGAGGGGAGAGATAAAACAACAAAGATAGCCTGGGATTGTAGATATGGTGGGTTAGATGTTCATTGTCGTAAATGTCTTTTTCTTCTTATACATACAGTATATTCACATTTTGTATTTTGTAATTCCAGTATGGGGCAGTGTAGATTTTTATTTGGCTAGGTGTTCTTTTGAGTATTGAATGGATATTTTAATGTACTATGGCCTGGACCTACAGTAGGTCATGTCAAGAAATCATTAGTACTGTATGTAAGGTAGTAAAATGGCAGTCCACATTAATTTTAAACTGTTAAATGCATTTTAATGAAGTTAGAACAGAGTTGGTCAGATATGATATATGTCTCCCAGTGCAACATGGGTGTCTTTTCTATTATTGGGGAAACCCAGTCTTCATTCATTTCATCATGACTGGCCCAAAGGTAATTCTCTCCATTGGCAGTTTTCTACAGATGTTGACAAGTACACTTATAACGTCTTAATGAATACTTACTGTAAGTTACTGTCAAGCCTACTGATCGACAAAGTATCTGATAATTTGCTCTCCAAAATGTCATACAATTAATTGGTTTTAGCATTTTTGAAAGGTTTACAAAATGTTATTGTGTAATTAACTACATTATATATATTTAAAACCGGGAATTGTAAATGTCTATTGTACCTGTTATGCTTTGACAGTGAATCAGTATAATTATAAGTGTATATGTGCTTATTATTTTCATTTTTCTTGTGTCATGTCAGAAATCCAGTTTTAGTGACGCGTTTGAAAATGCACTTATAAAATGTCTTTAGAAAGTCCTGCATTTCACAATTTAAGATCACAGGGAACAGGTAGTATTTCAAAAATTGCTTCCATTCTTAAAATTAATAAATTATTTTGCTTTTTAGTATGAGTTCTATTGTCTCTAAATGTATAGCTGTATACTGTACTTTAGGAGTGGTGTTTTGATTTTTTAGAGCATAAACTAAATTCAAAATTTAAGCTAGAGCAAGTTTTTATCTGTTGTTTGTGAGATGAAGTTGACTTGGTATGGAGCAGGCTGTGGGTTACTTTATCTATACATTTATTTATGAGGCATCTGTAAAGCTTTTCATAAAATAAGCCATATTTGAGTGATTACATAAAAGAGAGTTTTTTAAAAGATCTCTTTACCATCTCTAAGTCTACCATCTACGGTAGCCAAATGCAATCGCTAAGAGTATTCATCAATCACTTTTTATGTTTAAATGAAGACCTACTTAAGACTTGGTGAATTTAAGGAAATACTGTAAATTATATGATCCTCTGTGGCCCTCAAAGACTGGAATTAGCTATTCCTAGATAAAATCACTGGCCCTCTATAGCAGTGTTCAAGGGAAGTAGAATAGTCTGGTTTTCATTTCACCAAACCTCCTAATACTGTAATTAAGATGCTTATTTGCTTAATTGTACCATTATAACCTTTTTTCCTAAGGTATGTTTATGCCTCTCAGATACTGCTACAGAATTACACTGTTTGCAGTATAGTTAAGTGAGTCAGGCTGAGAAAGATGTGTTTAATTCAAAAACATAAGTGCTTGCTTGAAGCCATTTTAAAAATACTTTCCTTGCTGTTCATTGGATGTTGTCATTAATTATTGAATGTGCAATGTATAATTTGTAAATAATTAGATTATGTATGTAGTAAGAAGCAAAATGTGCTGTGAATTGATTATGTTCTATGTGATGGATTAAAGTGAGTTGTTACCTTAACCACAGCTTTCCTTAATTGACTGATGTAGTAAAATCTATGACTATACTTACTAAAAGTCCTTCAGATGTCATATAAGTGCTAGTATTAAGATAGATAGGAGATAACCTCAAAAGTTATTATATTGAAACCATACTGATTCAAATTTATTTTTATAAAACATTCTAGGTTAGAGACATAAAAAATTAACAATATTTTGTCAAAAGTGTTAGTTAAAAAGCAAATTATTTTAGTAACAATATTTTGAAACAAAAATTGAAAAAGATTTGAAGTGGGAGATGTTTTAAAAATGAATATTTATTTTTCAAGTTTTTAACTTTAATTACGTGTAGCGGCTCTGCATTTGATTTCTAATTAACTATGCTTATTAACTTTTAAAAAATGATGTCACCACTCAAGGGACTACACAATTTTGATTTTTTAGCCAAGTTCTCTCCCTGGACGCTTCTGTTCGTCTGACACAATAGGGAGTTTTGAGAGTTCTGGCTTTTTCTCAGAACCTCTAGGGCTGAAGCTACATGTACAGACTTTAATTCAAAGCTGGTCTGGTCACAGAAGTGCTGTGAAATGTATAATTGCACTGGGTGGGTGTACAACGTCTTTGAGCGAGTGGCTAAAAAATGCTTTCAGTTCTTTGCTATCAAGTGCCCTGTAGGTTTATGATAAGGAGCTGCATTGATAGGTAGTTGTCACATGGAGACATTCAGCTATTTAAACTAAATCTCACCCAGCTGGGATTCCCTTGAAGAGGTGTTTGACAATCTTTCATCAGCTACTTCACCATTCAACACAAATGGTGCTTCAGGGGAAAAGTCTACCCTTTTCTGTCTAAATTCTTCCATATTTCTTTATAACGAGTGAGTGTGTTCTCTAAGGGCTCTCTTTTGATAAAAAGAGGGCTAATGTTGCCATGGTACAAAAAAAAAAGAATGAGCTTGTCGTCCACAGCATACAAGGCTAGGTCCTTTGATTATGGTCTCCTTTTGCTCCAGGTGCTTTTGTTATATCTTCCAAGTTTTCCAGTGAGCCTTCAGTAGGAGGGGAAATCTGTTGTCCCTTCAGAAGACAAATGCCTGTACTGTAAATTGAGAAGGAATTTTGTTCAGAATGAAAGAAAAAAAAATAAGGATTAGTTTCCACAGATATTAACAATATGTAGAAGCCTCATTCTAGCTATTCCATGCAGCCCAGTGGAGAAATAAGTGACTGTGATTGAGTAAACTGAGTAAACGAACAGCCTCTCATTTTTTGAGAGGTTTAGTACTTACAATCAATCCTCACATAAAGCTGTAGGTGATGATATTTACAAACAGCACCATTTACTATAATATTAGGCTCTTCACGTCTCTAAAGTATGAAACTTGCTCTGGCAGGGACTAGCCCTGAAATAAATGAAGGCAGCTAACAAACAATTCACAGTATTAAAACCATTATTTTTCAACAAAGATCAGTATTATTATCTTTGTGTCTTTCTCGTGCCTTATTTCCTTATTGCATCTCAAGATTTATGGGTCAGCATCTAAAGCCACTTCTGTAAAATATAATTATATGGTGAACGTATAATATATACAGTATGTGTAACATACAATTTTATGCTAAATGTGAAATATTACTGTTCCCCTATTTTGTGTTAATTCAAAAATTCTAACATACAACATAAATACGGTTATAGAGTTGTCAGAAATGTCTATTTCAGAACTTGGAGGCAGTGATTAGAAGAAAATGCTGAGAAGCCGGAATTAAAGTAAACAGAGCTGTAAAATCCAGACCTTGAATATCCTTTCGGTTACTCAAGTCACAGACAAGCCAAATTGAAACATGTTTTGCGTAACAGTAGATTTCAGATTAGGTACAATACAAGTATGGATAAATGTTTTAAAGGTTGAAGTTGCCAAAAAAGTGGAAATGTATTTGTGATGTGCTATTGATGTTCCAGTCAAAAACTAGAATTATTGAATAGATTATTAATAACCTATTGAATTTAATAGATTCTATAGAATCTAGAGTACTGTGTTGTTTGAGTCAAAGAAACTCACACAAGTATTTAAACCTACTGTATAAGTCTAAAAATAAACATATTTAGAAAGTCATTTGAATTGAATGAATATTGTTAAAATTATACTTATATACGGGATTTGTCCAAAACATCACTTGTGATTTCTCAGTGTAATTGTAATAACAGTAATGCATTTGGTCACTGGTATTGGTCACTAATAATAATGCCAAATTCTTTCAGTCAATAAGAGATTTTTCCCCTAGATTGTCAAGATACTAGTAAATATTACAGACCTTTAAGTTAAATGCAGTCCTGTTAAAACAGATAAATGCCACAAGATTAGCTCATCTGTCTTTTCAAGCACTTTTTAATGTGATTTCCCATTAAAAGTTAAATAGCAGAAAATAATTTGATTGCAATCTACCAAAAATAATACACATTCAAACTGAGCAGGACCTTGCATACCCTTAAATGAAAGTGAAAAATGAAAATGGTACAGCAATCAGGGGTATCTCCAGGACAGTGTGCCCCAAAATTCAAAACTCTTCCCTTACTACAACAAAACATTAGTGCAACTAATGAACCAGTAAGTCTAGTATATAAAACCACTGTATTGATCAAACAATAGTTTCATCCTGAAACTCATACTGTAAATGTCAGGTGGCATCCATTTTGTCTTGTTAAGCAAATAACACTGTGATGCTCTGATGAGAGAATAATGTTATGGCTGATACAGTATTTTTTACAGTATATATTTTTATCCTATAATTTTTCTACCTGTTTTTGTTTATTTGTAAAGTGGCAAATATTAGTAAATATTCTAAGAAATGTACAGTATATATCTATATTCGGCATGTCTATTTTGAGAGCTCCAACTGCTACTCTGCTATTGAGAGACATCAGAACACTCAGTATCCATTTTGTCTCTGACTTCCATTGCTGTGATTCCATTGAGTCGGTCAATTCAGCCTGATACAGGTCTTTTAGAATTGCTTGCATTTTCCATGTCCCAAATTAATCAATTCTTTGTGATTTCATGAAGAAATGATGGTATCTTATCTTCACGTTTGTTTTTTGTAATGAGACCTCCATCAACAGTATGGTGATACTTGTATGGGGGCAGTGGTTAACAGTGCTCCTTCACAAAGCTGGTGTTTGGATTCAATTCAGGTATCAAATGGAGTATTGTATTTTCTCCCCATATTCACTTGGGTTTCCTCTGGGTGCTCTGGTTTGCTCCCACAGTCCAAAGACGTACCTGTAGGTAAATGGACCTTTGGGAAAATTGTGTTTGTGTTTGTGTCTGTGTATGCCCTGTGATGGACTGGTGTCCAGTCCTGTCCTGCCTTGCGCCCCTTGGCTTGGCAGGATAGGCTCCAGCCCCAGGATCCTGTATTGGATAATAAACCTTAATTCTCCAATAACATCCTTGTATACTCATGTTTTCACAGAATGGCATGTTACTAAACGAATTTAGAAACATTGTATTCCTTACATGGTGAACTGCTACTGTACATATTTTAACCTACTGTATGATCTTGTTTTATTAATTTGTTTTTTGTACTTCTGGCCCTTTTAAATATTTGTTTTAATCTGTTTATTTAGATTACATCCCATTTACCTATGGTAAAGGATTCAGAAAATTCCTATGAAAGCAGTAGTTAAACAGTTTCTATTTATAATTAAGGTAAATATTTTATTTATATATATCTTCTGCATCTTATGCATTATTTCATACTTGACCTTCTACAGTTATTTTGTACTTGTATATAGAAGACGTTGACTATTGTTTTTGAATTGACCTACAATTAAATTTATATGTGTGGCCTTTTTTGCAAGTAAGAGATAATTGTTCCTGTATTTTTTAGTTACTTTTATTTCACATTTGGACATCCAAGGATGAAAAGGAGCAGATTAAAAACATGCACAAGAAAGGTTCTATTCCTGATGAATTTGCAAGTGGGACAAATTAGTGGGGCTCACTGTGTCCAATTAAACTAAAACTTTGTTACCTCTGTGTTATCTGGCCTTTAACAGTGTGTGAGCCAATACACGGACTGAATAATTGAATCTATAATTCTCCCATCTTCCAGTCTACCCACATGCACTCTTGTGGTTTTAAGTTGCACTTTAAATATATTAAAGATCAAAATGGGATTGTATACTTTAATCTTCTATTTCTCAATATAGTTTTTGACACATACTAGGTGGCTAGTGGAAAAGATTCTAAAAGAAATATAAAATTGAATATGCGTTAAATAAAGGCAGACGTAGATTCTATACAAATGCCCACATCCAGAATCAGATGGTCATTAGCTTATTCATGAGAAATCTATATTAGTTCAAATTCTATGTTCACTTTTCAGTCTCTTTTTACTATGTTTTTTAAATGACTTTTTACAGGATTTACCATCAGCATAGTGGAAGAAATGTGCATTGAAATGGTTGATAGATTCATAGCTATATCTTGTATGACATGGTCCACCAAGCTGCATTACAGTTTGTACTAAGATATTTTAAGCAAAACTGTCTTCTAACAGGCATAATGGATATTCCTTATGCTGAGTTCTCCAAAGAGACATTCCAGTATGTATCAATTTGTTTTATGGCACACCTGAAGATTAATTTATTGATATAATTGAGTTTCTTTTAATGCTCACTTACTCAGTTGGTGTGTGAAGTTAATTGTAAAGTTGTGTAATTTATTAGTCTACTGTGTTTTATTTCACATTCAGTACAAATACCACAACACACTAGTGTTTCAATGCCAGTTTGAGATATACTGTATACAGTAAGTACACACATAGCCAGCACCATATAAATGGCTTCCCTTAGGTATAATCTTAATCACCTAAGATTATCATGACCTAAATCATAATCGTAGGTTGTTTTTCACTCTTCATGCTGATTATAGTACCTTTTCCAATCAAGGCCATGATGTGACGTGGTAAAAGTATGAGAGTAAGCTTTTTCTGAAATGGAATTTCCAGTAATTTATAAAGTGCCTTATCTGACTTTCCCCTGAAGCAGACAAGTGTTGGTTATCAACTTAATTGCCTCAATTAACTTTTAAAACACAACAGGTAGGGCAGTTGGATTCATTTGGTTTTGCTCTCTTTGCCAGGTTGCTAAAAAATAGCTGTTTTTCCAGAAAGACTCCAATTTGATAGTCCTTTGTCATTCAGGATTTAGCTAGCATATAATCTCTGTCTTCCTAAACTGCTCTTACTACAGTATATATACAGTGCTTAATGTTTCTCACCTACTGTATTGAGTCTAAGACCCTGTTCCATATTGTTCAAACAGTGATGGCTGAAACTGTATGCTAAATCAAAGTAAGGCTGGTCAATAACCTATTAAGATAATGGTTAGTTGCAGCAAAAACCTAAATCATGTATTTACAGATGTTAGCATTTAATCTCAAACAATGAAACAAGACAAAACATAGCACTTCCTACATAATCACTCTAGGCATTGTTTGTGTTTATTTACTTATACTTACTTAACCATCAGGTATTAATGAGTCTAAAACAACATGATGGAATACAGGTTGATAATTTTGGGCTAAGTGATGTGTTATAAAAACTTCATACAGTAAGTATTGTTTCAGTGGTAGTTTACATTAATATCTAAAGTACTAAAATAACTGTGTTAATTTAGCCAGTTGTGTAATACATGCTGAAACAAAATAAACTGAAATATGGGATAAAATCACCCTCAAAATGATATCATCCTAGAATATCCCTTAAATCATTACTTCCTTTGTATCAGATTTATTTGAAAAAATATTAGTCTTGATTTTGCTTAGTGCTTTGACAGAATGGAAATCCAGTACAAGTTGCAGAATTTAGTGAATTCACCATTTCCATCTTCTGCAAGTGAAGCTTTGTGTTAAAGATACACTGCATATTTAGAAAACATAGATGTTGTTGATTCAAGATACTGTACAATACGTCTTCAAATAGCTGAGACAGAGTGGTATTGGATGCCAAGATCTGTAAGGCTTTGACTGCCAAAACTAGAGGCATTTCAGGCTTTTTTGTTGGAATGCAACAATTTACAGTTATTAATTCTATGCCATTTGTAATCCACTTTTTTATATCCTAATTTTTAATCAAGGGTAATTGGTCCTGGAAAGCCTGAATGCTTTTCTCAGGATTTGAAGATTCACTGCTTTTAGTCAAACAATATGTTGTTTTTTCATCTTACCAAAGACTCAGAATTTTTATAATTATTTTAGTTTAATTAAAGCATCGGGACTTGCAGATTACAACAAGGTATGTGCTAGAACCTAGGTTATGACCTTCAATAACAGGTACTACTGCCAGGTCACCTTGTAGTCTAGGATACATGAGATCTTATATGGAATAACGTTTAAAAGGTGACAAAAATGAAAACTCAAAAGCCAGGGTGCTACAAACATCCTTGATTTTAGCCTCCAAAGCCAAGGGAATAGGCTGCATCCGTAGAAAGCTGGAGGTCATCAGGAGATGAGAGAAATTTGACAGAAAAGAAGGACATTCCATTTTCAAAAAAATGAATCCCACAATGAAACTCAGAATGAGGTAAGGGTTATATGGAATAGAAGGAGGAGGAGAGTAAATGAGGCAATAATAAAGATATAAGAACTGAATACTGGGCCTTGTGGAATGAGTTGTATCTTTCTAGTTGAGATGAGTTTCTTCTCTTTAAAGTAGCTTTGTTGAGATGACCCTGCAAGGTTAAGAGTTCATTTTTAGTGCTTGAGGTACATGACAGGCAGGTGTAAACTACCTATCCACTATCCAAATGTGGTCAGATGTATCACAAGGCAAAGAGGCCGAAAAGTCTTCAAAGGTGATAATAATTCCAACAAATTCAATAACTTCAGAGAAACCAGATGTTTTATCAATGGGAAGATGGGACCATCAGCTTTTTGATAATGGAGATCAAAATGGAGGAGGGTCTCACAGGGGGGAACACTAGGGAAAAAAACAATTTAAAAAAGAACAAACAAGAACATGAAGAAAAAAGGGGAGTTTAGAATTATTTAATAGGATCTAACAGGGTGGTTCTGTCAAGGTCTTTACAATTTTTGGTCTGCTATCTCAACCAAACATTCAATTCCTGAGGGAAAATTAAAAGTAAAAAAAAAGAGAGAAAGGGTATTTAGTAGATATTGAATGCAACTAGGGTGAAAAACTGTAATTTAGAAGAAAGTTTGGGATTTTTGATTGGCCTGGAGAGATGAAACAATAGTTATTTGGAGGCATGTCAGGAAATCTGGACTGAAGAAAGATGGTGGGGGTGCCACAGTTTTATTTTTCTTTGTTTAAAAAAAAAACAAACAAAAGAAAATGGGATACTTTACTGCTGGTGAAGACATAGAAACCAAATGGTTCTGTTATTTTTTTCCTCTGGATTGTCATTATCTTTAATCAACAATGGGTGTACTAATTATAAGGGAAAAGAGTTGGCTATTTTGTTTAATGTGTCATTATATACAGAAGCAAAGTCACACTTAAGCTAAAAAATATTGTGGATTAGACAAACCAAAGAAAGGAATTAAGATGACCGTTTGATATCAAGAAAAATCAATAAAGAAGAGACAGGGATAGCATAACCTTATGCACCTTAGTAACAGCAAATTACCTACTTCCGAAAACAGTTGTTGGTGAATAACACTAGAAAGAACGTCAAGGATTCCCTTCTATGTGCTGAATACAGCAATATGTTGCTGTTTCTGCTGCTTAGGTTAACCCCTGCATTTCCAGTGCTATAGACGGTGGTGTATTTTCCCTTTCTAACACTAATTAATAAATGCATGTCTAGAAGTACCATAAACAGTGTCTCTCAGGATGAATGCAAACAGTACAATAAATTAACAGTACATCCTGAGTTTTTTGCAAGGAATCCATAAGAACCACCCTGCAATCCAACTCCTAGTGTAACAGCACTTGAACTGTGCAGTAGGCATATTCCTATTGGTGTGATCGGTGTAAAGAGATTTTGTTACCAACATTTCAGAGACGCTAGTCGGAATTATTTTAATGACAAGAACATACCAAGTGTCTCACATGTGTAGTAGTTCAGCCTCTGATTCCAGCACAGCTGGCTACACATTGGACATGGTGATGAATGGTGTTACCAAACATATAGCACATACAGGGCACAACAGTATTGGATTATTAAAGCTGTTATTGAATTTTCTCAAAGTGTTGTTTTTGTTTGCCTGGTCATTGTACACCTCAGCATCACAGTTTGGCTCTTCAAAGAAAATGATTAGGCAAGGTAGAGACCTCAAAAAACAGAGGTGCTAAAAAACCTTAGTTATTCTGTGTATGTTTTAAGTTCTTTAAGCAGTTAGACTACTGAACAAAATTTGATATTTTATAGTTTAATAATATTATTATTATTATTATAGTTCTTATTGTCTTCTTTTTATTTTTTTTGTTTTTGTTTTCATTTTTATAATGATTGCCAAGGTTGTTGATGACCACAGGACTGTCTTTGTGTGTAAGTTCTATTTAAGAGCATTATGTATTAATGATGTAATGTTGAGCCACAACCTTTTAGCAAAGCCTATATATAGTCTTATAGTTTATACAGTATATACTGTAGGGTTGGCACCAATTTCATTATCCTTAATAAACTGAAGAAAATAAAATTCAAGAGTATATCAAGATTAAGACAAAAAAGAATGTGGATAAATAAATTAGTTTATTTAATGTTAATAGCATGTTTTAAAAGAAAATGCATTAAATTATAAATACACTTATAATTCATGTATTACTGTATAACTATAATTATAAAAGCTTAAGTTCAAAACAAGTTCAAAATAAGTGCTATAATTCCAGTGTTTTCTAATCGTCTTGTAATTATATGAAAACACTGGATGGAACAGAAGTATAGTATCTCGTATTCACCTTGATTGCCACTTAAGAAGTAAATATCATTCAGCATCACGTTGAAATCCAAAGACCTCAAACAAAAAGGTTATTAACCTCTATAACTTGAAGGATGGCTGTAAAAGTACCCTTTGCTTGAGTGATTCAGGTAACCCAGTAGCAATGACTGGTTATCTTCAACAAAATTACAATCATTAGTATACAGTATCTCCAGCATGTGTTATGATTGGAGATTGAACTTTTTGGACAATCATAATTTGAGCAATTGTATGTTTGGCACAGTAAGGTAAAACCCTTATTGAGAAGAATGGCATTCTTTCTGTGAAGAATGAAGGCGTATCGTTCACGCTTTTATTTTGAATCTTTTGGTTGTATTGTTCAGATTAGACGGATTCAAAAGGATATTTTATCCAAAAACCCAGCTCCTTCTTGTCAGAAGCTCAAGCTTGGTTTCAAATGGATTTTCAAAGATAACAATCCAAAGAACATATCATGATCTATATAAATAAATGCCAGTGTGGTCAGCCCTTCATTCACAGTAGGAGCCACAAATAAAACACAGGACCTGATGGTGAGAACAAATTAGTGGTTTAATCTGTTAACGAGGCTTGATGAGGTGAAGGGAGACAGTGCAGAAGATTACTATTAGTCCAGAAAAAACACAGCAGGAAAAAATTGATGAAATCTACCAAGATAAATACTTAAAACAATGAAGATAAAAAAAAACAATAAGTCTGGGGAAAAAACGCTCTTTAATAGCCATGTTTTGCAGCAGCTTTACTAGTTTTTACTTCTGGTCATAACATATATTTCTTATCTTTTTTTTTAGCTCAGTAAAGGTAATTTTTTTTTTGTGAAACTGGGTTTTCCTCATACTCAATTATAATCAAACACGGAGGTTTGAGAGCTCCCAAAACTTCCAAATTTCTTCAATACAGTCTTCAAACAAATGGTCAAGGAAGCGTGAAATCAGTATCCCTGAGGTATCATCAAAATCTCCCGTCCACAAACTGGTGGACCACTGGGTTATAAACTGAATAATGAAGATGGCAAATAAAAGCCATATAACCTCAGGAAAAATATGAATGAACAATTGATAAAACAAATAACTAAGCAATTTCTGAACCTTTATAAATACTAGAAAATGAACCTGTCTGAGGTTATCAAAGCTAAAAAGGGACGTTTTTGTTTGTCTAAAGAATGAGGATTTCTGTGCATAGGACTATTATTAATAGATCATTAACCTAATAGTAATTTGAACTGTTGACTTTCAGTACATTTAGAGGCGATTGCATGTGTTAACATTTAAAGTTTTTATCCATTTAGTACTTTGTAAAAATCCACATAGCCTACTTATGGTACAGTATGCATGTTGCTTTTAATCTGAGAACAATCATTATTGACTGTTGACAGCACAATCACTAATTATATATACATCAAATATTAATATATAGGTTCAATGGACTCCATTGCAGTGTAATAATTAAAAATGAAACCAAAATCTACCATTATTCGGTTCCTGATATTATCCAGGATGTTAACATAATACATGATTCTACTATTTTTGTTAAGCACAGTATGGCATGTCACAGGGGACCACGAGAGATGAATAATCTACAAAATAAAATTCAAATTTTATCGAGAATATATTTTCTAGTGAGATTCAATTCCAGGTGATTTACAGTGGGTAAAGCCATATTTGAATAGCATACGTATATGAAAATTGTACCAATACAGTTTATTTTTTTACATTTTCTTTTACTGCTTTGATTGTAATTTATTGAATTAATGCAGCTTTGAAGCAAGCAACACACAGAAACAGAAATACAAAGGCAAAGACATAAAACTAGAGATTGACTAATATGTACAGTACAGAGTTTAAGGCAATTTTTGCTTGACAATTTGTAGCAAAATGTACTGTACATCCATCAGAAGACAGCTCAGGTGGAAACTTCTTCATATTTTAATACATGGAAAATTGAACATAGTTTCTTACTGCTGCTCATGTTCAGGTTTTCATTTTTTTAACTTGATAACATTACAGGGATTTGAGTTCTGCCTAATTTCCATGTACTATTTTGGTTTTCACTTGCATTTTACAAAACGAGTTACTGAGAACAGGCTCACAAAATAGAGGGGAGAGAGGTAAATACGCTAGGTAAGTACTACAAGAGCTTGAGAGTTCTTTACTTTGTGTGTTTCTATTTTTCTGAAGGTGTTTATTTCACACTTGAAGTCATGAGAAGCATTCAGTTTTTCTGTCTGTATTATCTAAGTAGCTAATTAAAACATCAGACCTAATGTACAGTACCATTTCATTTACATTTTCAAATGGCCCTTTGATGTCCAATTTTGTTCAATTACAGATAAAGTATACACATTTTTAAAATAATATTTTGTAATCCTCAAATTGAACACTTTTATGTGTGAAACAAGATTAATATCAGGAGTTAAATGCATTGAGATTTATAGTTGCATTTTAGATCACACAAAGGAGAAAAGTAGTTTAATCTTTTATGCAGGGTTTTCATGGGATATATGCCTGTTTTCCCTTCTATCACAGACTTTAATTACTTAATTGAACCAATTAAGAGGTTAAGAAGACCAATCAGCAATGTTTCAATGCCTTAATCAGATGTTAATTGAAAGGGAAATCTCAAACCTGCAGGAATGCAGCACTCAAGGACCTTATCAGTACATATAAAATAAGAGTATAAATTAATTTTGACCCAAAAGCTATCAGATCTACAGAGCTTGAAAGGGCACTTCCCCTTGTTCTTTCTAGAAAGTCTTACATCATCGATAAATTGTTTCATTTTTTTGCCTTCTAGGCAACAGCTGGACATGCTTCACTGACCTAGATATAATAGTTTTACATCCAATATGGCCAAGGAGTTTGCCTGGAGCTCAACATTTAATGTAATAAAATGTGTTTTAGGCACTTTTTGTGTGCACATTAAATTCACTTTTGACACATTTGTAAGGTATTACATACAGTACAGAAGCCTTTATCAAGTTACCTCTCAGTTGCCTTTTGACCTTGACTACTATCATAACCTTGTTTTAGTTTTGACGTACCTACAATTCCCTGTTTCTCACATTCTCAAATGTGTTACCATGACTGATCAACTCCATTATTTCATATGCCTAAGCATTGTAAGCATAAAGCTGTTCCTGCCTTTCCTTTGCAAAGTACTATATGAACATTAGTTTTGAAAAGCAAAAGAATTTGAGACAAAATATTAGTCAAACCTGCCACAGTACACAATCAGATTAAACTGTATAACCTACTAATCTGAAGCAGTTAGTATATTTGATTTAAATTTTTTAGTTGAGTAGCAACTTCACACTAAGCATGTGTTACAGTCCCAGCATCCCGCCACCAGAGGGCACCTCAACCTCTGGTGCCTACTTCATCTGTACAGCAGAGGCATAGATCAAGCAGACAGCATTAGCCAATCCCTGCTTGCCCAGTGTACATCACAACGCGTCCCCTGCTCTTTGTTCAAGCTTTGCTCAGTATTGTTTTCAACACTTTGAGATCTGGATTTTGCACTTGCTGAATTCTCCCTGGACTCCTTGCCTGACTTCTGGATTTTGACCTGTTTCTTGACCTTAGTTTTTGGGTTGTGTCTCTGGCGCTTCATACTGAATTTTTCTTCTGGCTTTGGGCTTTCGCTCACCTCTTAACCCTGGCTGTGGACTTCCCTAATTGTCTGTCTTCGAGTTTTTGTGATCTAGAAAACCGCATTGGGTCCATTTTTTGTTTTCTGAGCTGTGGATCAGCTTAGCAGCATGTTGTCAGTCATCCCAATTTCTGTTAGCTCCAAGAGCCCTGAAAGAGTGAAAGCAAGAATGACTTTAATGCATTTATGTATAACGAAGATAAGCTACTTACAGTATGAATTATTACTTACTGACAATAACATTCATTTTGAATGGACACAAAATAATCTTTTACCTTCACTTCATAAGTAATGATTGTCATGTAACAACTTTTAGCTGATTAATACCTTTATTAAGAGTTTAAAATATATACTTGTGACAATTAAATTGTGAACAATACAATGTGTATCTTTGAAATAGTAAAAGACAGAGGAAAGAGATCTGTTACGGAGGGAAAAGCAGGGTGAAATAAGACACACCTTTTCTAATTGAATTATTGGCCCCCAAGAGGGAGTGAGATTCCACACAAGGGAAGGAACACAGGCACTGAGTGGAATTGGCTATTCCCTTTGACTAAAATGGGAGGGTTTTAATAGTAATGGATTAAGCTGATTTATGGGGCTGTGGACCCTGTGAGTGATGGGGCTTAAGAACATACAGCTTAGAATGTACTAAGGGACACCACAGGTGTTTGACAGGTGATCTGTGTGGTACCTGGGAAGGGGCTGTTGAAGTTATTTGTGAGAGGAGACAGTAAAAACTTGTGAAGTGGGCCTGAAGGTGAGAGAGGACTGGCATTCTACATTCCTAGGCTGTAGTCATCAAAATGTATTGTCAATTGCATTGTTAAGTGCTTTGGGGTAATCTTGTTGTGAAAGGCGCTATATAAAAATAAATTGAATTGAATTGAATGTGCCTGGCTCAGTTGAAATGCACCAATGAACAGGGTTAGCGAGCTGAACCAAGTTTAATGGTAGGTGTTAGCTTCTGGAGGAGTAGGGCAAGATAGCAGCATATCTTCTCCCCATAACTAAGAGTGAAAGAAGTCTAGAGACATATCAGGATTATCAGGATACTGATTAATGAAAAGGGAGCAGCTGGCCAAACAGGATCAGCCAATATAGAATTCTATATATATATACAGACTAATGAATAGAGCTGGTTTCAATGAGTGGAAGAGTAATTAACAAAGTTAAGATTCTGAGTGATTGATATGGAATGAGTTGGTGAGAATTATCCAGTTCTTGATTGCACTAAAAAAGAGTGTTTAGTGTTTAATGAAGATCTGAGTAAGGGAAAAAAAGGATAAAGAAAAAGAAGACTGTGCCGACTTCTTTAAGGGTGGATCGCTGAAACAGCCAGGAGTCTTCCATAAGACTTAATAGGAAGCCACTAAAAATGTGAAAAAATAATATAAGAAACTAGGATGACTGCAATTGAAATTATTGTGCCAATGATGTCATAGCCACATTGTGGGGTACACGTATTTGTCTAGTCTACATAAAACATTTATGAAAAAGGTTCCTAAAATAGTATTTTAAAATTAAAACAGTATTTTTCAAGACCACTAGCCAGAACTGAGTTCAAGAGTATCTCTAAAACAAAATGAATGCTTGCAAGAAAGTGAATATGTTCATGAAGTGCTTTGGAATGAGGACCAGAATTTTGCAGTTTTCTGATTGTTGCATTATATGAAATATCTTTTGGATAAATACTGCAATAAAAATGTCACCAATATTCTGAAAAAGGTTTACTTTCTAATATACATTTCTAAGTTGTACTTCTTTACATTATAGGTAAGGTTAGCGTCAGAAATATAGTGTATATATTCCCTATTGTGAAGTGCAGCATCTTTTATTATTATTTACTCCACAACCTGAGCATTGGTAATGATGGGTGGATATACATTTATAAAATGTTGTAGATTGTTGAAATACTCACCTGTAACACCTTGACTGGGTGTTTTCTAGCGCTCTGTTTCAGGGTTGTCAGACACAGACATCTCTTGAAAGAACTTGCAATGTTTCGCCTCTGTCACTCCTGCTACTCTTCATCTCCAGACACTTGCCACAATTTTCACCAAACTACTGGAAACTCTGTATGAGCAGATCAAAACATTGTAGAGCACGAAAACAAATGTTTCGGGACATTAAATGGGGGGAAAAGAAAAGATTTGCATTTAGTTTTCCACTCATTATGCTGAATTGATTCATGCAGCATTGCTCAGTGAGGGGGAGAGTGTTTAAGGACTTCAGCATTGAAGTGGTATTGTTACCTTTGAAAGACAAAATGGAGGAACCAATATATTTAACAGGGTTAAGAATTGTTTTGTCAAAAGAACATGCAATCCACAAGCTCATATTAATAAAACTCAACGGTGCACAGCAATGACTGGCTGTCGTGCTGGTTTCATTAAGAGCAGATGCTGATTTCCTTCATTGCTTGAAATACCACAGTATCATTCACCAACAGGTAATTTGATGTAAAGCAATAAGGTTTAATCATGTTATGATGCCTCTTATTAAAATTAATTTGAGTTGCGCAAAAGCTTTACAACACTATCAGTTTAAATCACTTCTCAGTGAACTTTCATCTGAGTATTGTGATGCGTGGTGCATACTGAAGTCTGGAGGCTTAGCAAAGGGAAATGTTTTATTTGTATCATAAATCAAACCATTTATGGAGACAAGAAACAAAAGCACTACCACAATCTCAGACATTGTGTGGCAGTTTGACCTGACATTTCTAACAGATGACCGAAAAATGTAACAGTCTGAGCTGTGAATTGCAAAAGGAACCAAGGATAATGACGGACATGTTTAGTGTAGAGAAACTTTCAATTTGAAAATTAACCTTTGGGTTGATCTGGGTTAACTGCTGTTAGCTTCCTAGGCATATTCAAGTACAGCGGCCACTTGATTAAGGTTGGCCTAAAAGTCCACAACAGATTTAATGATTTTTAGCAGTTATAGCTGTGATGTTTACTTTAATAGGGTTGTTAATGTAATTTCTAAACCAAGCTTGCTGTTTAAACTGGATTGCCTCTCTTTGGAAATTGAGATTATCAATCTGTAAAATGATGTTCAATTAACCTCAAGGGAACCCTCAACTAATTTTGTGTATTTGATACGGAGACATACACGAACATCCGCTTAGCAACAATGCATGTGGCTCCATTATAAAGTTTAAAACATCATTATTCTAATTGGAAATATCTGTGAAGAGCAATTTGTTAAGAGATTCATAACTTAATTAAAATGCTTTCAAGCAATGCATCGAGGAGTAGAACTGAACAGCAGGTATGTTATTCTGAGATAACACCTCGAGGGATATCCAAAGGCTGTATATGGTATGATGTGTAACAGACTGACTCAAATAATAGTGTTTATTTTTAGCATTTCAATGGCTTAAAAAGTTATTTTTTTCATGTATTTATATTACAATCGAAAGCTGATAATCATTGAACAATTTCAGCTGTTAGGAGATAGCAGGGATGAATAATTCAAAACATCAGATCAGCAATTTTAGTGTGAGATTGAAATCTATGGCTTTTGACAGCATCGGTTTTGTGATTGAGGCACAGCACAGATATTTTTATTTTCAATGTTTGCTTAGTCAGAAAGATTCAGCTTGAGAGAATATAAAAAAAATTACACTACTTTGTCCTAAAACAAATAATAAAAGCTTAGCCAGAGTAGCTCATTAATAGAGTAAACAAATACTGATACATTAACAAGAATTCAATGCTGTATCCGTACACATTCAATTTCCCTTAAATTTAGTACTAAATGTTTTTGACAAAGTGCTTTGGGAATATTCTTCTGTCTACTCTTTCCAGTGGGACCACCTGATGCAAGGCAATGTGTTTCTAATATTTAAGAGTTTAATAATACTGTCTGTTTGACAGGAGCCATGACAGCCAGGGAGAGAAAAAAGACTGCATTGGAATTTGACACATCTCACAGCTGGCCACACTTTCACCATAGAGCTTCATCAAGGTGAGCAAGTGTTGCATGAAGTGTGTGAAGACATTGATGCCCCCTGTCATTGTGACACGCTGATGAATGCGGTGCTTGGCACAAGTGCAAAGACTGAAGTTGCCTGGACTTTCGGGAAAGGACAAGCACGGACATGTCCAGATGTCAACTCCACACCTGATGGGTGACGTTGTTCCCATTCAAACCTGACTACTTTCTGAGAAGTATTGTCTTGGAAGGACTAAATTATGCTTGTGAAACATCTCACAATACAGTTTTTCTTGACTCTGGGTTTTTTGTAACTAACCTGGGCTGCAGTCATTATTCTGTGCTGAAAGTTAACTTCTGTTAAAATGTGTAGTGAATTAGAAAAGGGGCTGTGAATACCACTTGCTTTTACAATCGGGTGCAGAGTGAATTTTTTTTTTAAAGGAAACTGTCATTCTAATGTGATGTAGTATTTACCATTTTATAAAACGATACAAAATAATGATCCACTGATCATATTTAATCATGTGTCTTTCTTTACAAATTTCACTTTTTTAATTGCATGGCTTTATTATAGTGAAACTAAAGTTAATCTGACGAAGTTTGGTTGTAAAAACAACAAGATTTATCAAGATCTGACGGCAGCTTCTCAAACTTTCTACATATACAGTATATAACATATGTATAACAACTGTAATGCCTTTATTTAGAAACTAAAATAGATCTGGAATTCCCTCTAAAATCTGAAATCTACTAGACTTTATTCTTGTGATAATCTAAACCATTAATACATCAAAGCAGGTATTGTTAAAAAGATTAATATTTATCCATTTGGAATCTATTAAAGCTTATATTATTTTCTCAAGACTTATCTCACTAATTGGTTTCGTGCTTATTTAGGTTGTTTTCGTTTTCTAAAATTAAACATTCATCTTAAAACAATTAAAATGATTACAATGTTTGATCTTGATATTAATTCATTCTATACTGAAACTCCAAAAGCAAAAAAAAAGCATTCACTTATTCCAACTTAGTTTTAAAATAATTGTTTCTTTCACATTTGAAAAAGATTATATCCAACCTTTATTTCCACCAAAACAAATCTGATTACACTTAAAATTTTATTACACAAAAATTTTGAATTTGAATTTCTTAAATTAATCTCCTGCAATTGCATTGAGTTTTATTTTTCAGAGGGAATATTTATTGAGGCACAGGTAATATTATCGACAAGTCAAAAACTCAAGTGATCACCAACTTTTTATAATTATTCACAAAGTTGTGCCGAAGTTCATATACTCACAAATGCTGCATTTCTAGACATTTCAGCTTATTTTAACATTGACAGTGTAACCAAACATACAATGAAAAATCAGCAGTACCAGAAGCAACTGTATTCCTTAGGAGTTGATAGACCTGCTCACAAACTATTTGGACAAATCCCCCAAATTGGCATATATGTTGGCCAATGTGGTGTCTCGAAAAGACAGGGATATTGCAATTCCTTGGGTACAGTATGTACAATATTAGGCTGTCTTACAATTCCTTAATTATGATCATTTTCTTTCAATTATTTGCAGATGGTTTCACAGTCTAATTGTTGATTTTATACATAATGCTTGTCGTAACAGTATACTCTTCTCAAAATACACAAAATAAAAAAGTACTCATGTAATTAAACTTCAGTTTTATGTGGATTAGCATAAAACATTCAGCTGAGCTCTATACTGAAATTATGATACTTTAATGGGGCAAAAGCCAAATACAAATATCGTAAAACACTTTCTTATTCTTATATTAACTTCAATTTTATTGGGTAAATCATGACATTATTGTTGTTTTTATTTCTCTTCATTGCACAAAAGATACTTGGTTATAAGTATTACATACATTTGTATATTTTATACTGCAATGTTCCTGGGACAATACACTAAGTGAAATTCAGACTGATTACTGTACTGTTTCTAGAATCTAGTCTTTGTAGAGGCCCTGGGCTCGAGATCGTGCCTTCTAAAAACGAAGCAGTAATCTGCACCTCCCACTGTGCATGGCATTGCTGCTTAGGTATACTCTTTAATGCCTGTTTGTCCAAGGGATAAAACTGAGACTGACAGTTCTGGGTCATTGTAAATGTGACCCAAGCTACAATAAAAGTTGCTGCCTTAAATAGATTTATTTTGTCCTTTTCTTGAAATCTATGTTCACATACTAGTTTTTTTCATTATTTATTTTTTTAGGGGTATAGTCTCAACATAGAAATACAGTAAGTCAAAGGCATTTTTATCCTAAAATACATTTTTTTAATACGTCCTTCTTGATTGAGTTCAGAATATCTGTTATGTCATGTCACCCCAGCATAACATCCTCAGCAGAATACATTTGCTTCAGTAAGCAGTATCACTCCAAAATATACAGAAACCTGAGGGGGTGGGGGGGTAGAGCAGGGGAAGAGGTAGTGCTGACACTGTTTAAAATTTGGTTTCAAATTCAGGGTCCACGGCTTTGATATGAATACTTGGCAAGCAGAACCAAGCTAAGGGAAGCTCCCGGCTAGAATTGTCATCATGAAACTTGATGTTCAGGTAATAATCTCCAGTGTAGAGGAATAAAAGAGCACCGTCACAGATGATGTTTTCAGTGGGATTCACCTAAAACAGAGGAAGGAAATGTTTTTGAATGAGTATTTTACCAACTTTATACAACATACAGTATGTAGGGTTCATTTCAATTTATTCTACGACGATAAGCGGTTTTAGAAATAAAACTAATAAATCGCTGAAAAAATCACTTAGTAGACAAAAAAATGTCTACTGTACAAAAAAAATAGAAAAGAGGCCGTCTGTTGATCTCATAAACATATAGAAATGCTACAAGCTTTCTTCATCTGGAACTATTCTTAGAAGTTTCCATAAATCCAATGACATGAGTTATAAATGAACGTGCAGAATTGTTTTCCATCACTGATTCAAAAATGATGTAGTATAGGTAGGATATTCATCTATGTCCAGATACAATGTGTGTGTAGATGAAAGTTATATACATTCTGCAATCGTTCCACAGTGCAAAAGGAATTGTATTAAACTATTTTTCAACATCATTGGAAATTACTGTGACCGTGATAACAGATCAATAAGGTCATGGGCATAATTTTGCCAATTAGAACCCACAACAACAGTTACCACACAAGTACAATTTACCATACTACAATTTTTTTTTAGAAGCAGTTTAAGTGAAAGTGAATCAGATAGAAACATGCAAATCCAAGAGAATAAACCCTGAACATACATATACTGTACAAAAACAATAGTAGGTAGAGGGTTTAGAAATGCTGTCTGATAAAATGATCAGGTTTGAGGTATACAAATCTGACTCCTTATTATGTCAAGAAATTATAAATTGGATTACTTTACGCCTTTTAAATGGAAGCATAAACTCTGGAGAAGCCTACTATTGCAAACCGAACATTGACAATTTCACTCACTTTGTCAATGTAAAAGGTATTGGATCCAATGAAGGTGACAGCATCTTGTAGATCATAGTTATGGACTCCATTCTGGTAGTCTTGATAGGGAATGATGGTCAGTGCAAAGGGACCCACTGGATGCTTGCTCCAATTAGTCAACTTCACCTCAAGAGGCACTGGATCTCCTACTTTGCAGTCAGCTACAACATCACAGTCACAAGGCTTCCCATTTACCAGTACATCTGAAGAAAAAGGAAAAAGAAAATGGGATAGGATTTAGGCTATATGGCCGACTGTATGTCTCACATAAACAAAATGTGAGAAACATGATCCTTGGTACATCAAGCCTCTACAAATAAAGCCATGTATTGGTGCTGGGAACCCATATACCTGCGGCTTTATGTTCTAACTGATCTCGTTACTTAACTGAATCCTTAACTGCAATAACAACTGTAATTGACCTGTGACCTGTGCATGTTTTTTTCTTACTCAAAAGTTGGGGATATTAAGCTACATACAGTATGAAACATTGTTAAAGAGCAATGTTCAAAATGTTTAGAAGCTTAAACAATTAAAGAGTTCAAATGGATCATACATCAATTAATGGCTCAATTTTGGGACTGAGAACTCAACTGGAATGAAAACATACAGGACCGTTCAAAAGTCTGAGGACACATTGTAAAGAGAAGCTACAGTAGAGAATTTTATTAATTCTACAGGATTTCAGTGAAACGTATGCCTACCTAAATGGTGTTGTATGTACAGTATGAAGTAGTACTCCATTTAAAAAAATGTATTTTCTCAGTACAATTTCTCAGTCATTTTGTTTTTCAAAAAGCTGTCCTTGCATAGTTTAAGGGCTTTCTCAGGAGATTAATATGAGCAATCCACTGCAGTTTAGAGTCAGTGAAATAGTTCTTTCACCAAAAACAGAAATTTTCATGGGTAAAAGTAATAAGAATATGGAAAATGAGCAGATACCATCAATAGACATAACACAGTTAGGACACAGATAAGATAAAAAATATCTCAGAGGTATACCTTTTTTTTAAATTGCCACACGAATTTCATATACAGTAGGAATTCAATCAGAGAGGGGCTTAATATTGTAATTGATGTGTGTGTTCCTAAGGTGTGCTATGCATCAATGACATCACAGGGCCTGATCAGCTTATTAGATCATAGAAATGTGGAATCAATCAATAAACAGAAATAAGCCAGCAAATAAGAACACGGGACCTGACCAGCAAAAAAAAAAGTCAAAATACAAGAACAACTGCTTAACCCGTAAGAAAACAGGTTCTAAATAAACATTCAGAAAACAACCTCTCAGTGCCAGTTCCCAATCCACTTATACAATCATCTCTGTATAATAATACAAAAGCAACACACTCTTAAACAAAACAGTATTTAACTGTATTTCCACTGAGTTCTATCTTGTAGTATTTAGCTGGAAAAATTTTAGAAAATGTAGTTTCTCTAATAGATGTATTGGGTCATACAATAAACGCAGCAAGCTTTGGGATGCAAGAACAGAACAGCAAGAACAGAATATAAAAACTAGTATATATCTCAGTACTGAATAGTTACTGTACGTTTGTAACCAAACATCAGAAGACTTCTCAGAATCCAATGGTTCAAGAATGCAGTAATTGTTCAAACAAACCAAAAAAAATATTTGTATTATGGTGAGGGCTTCTGATTTATTTTACTCTTTGTTAATGTTTTATTTGCTTTATTTAGAATTCATTGTATTTCAGTTCATAGAGCATTGTATTTAAAACGTTCTTGGTCACCTCCATTTCACCTTAAATACCCAGTTCACATTTTCTGTGATAGCAGCTACATCTGAACCCCTGCTAATGATGTAGAAAGATGAAGACCAATGTCACTGATAGCTGCTACTGTACACCCTATGTACCTGTATTTGTCATCTCTGTGATGTAATAATTCCCTAATCCATGATAAACCCATGTTTGAAAAAAAGACAAGTTTGTAGTCTTAAAGGCATTGAATACATAAGAAATTATACATTTTCACTCAGCATTTTTTATTTTACCTGTTAACTTTCCAGACACTGTACAGAAGATGTAAACATTGTTTTCTTCCTGTTGGGATCAATCAATCTCATGCATGAATAATTTCTGTCAAGTAGGGACAAATGAGATTGTTGGAACACAACTCCCTCCCACCCACCCACACACACATTGAAAACTGGTTCTTTTTGACATTTTCATACCATGTTAAATTAGGAGTAAATTTAATTTAGCTAATGTGTCATTAATCCTAATACAACAGAGATCCAGTTCAAGTGAAGTTAAAGTGCCACAATTTATTTTAAACAAGCACAATTGTCCTTTGTGCTCAGAAATTTTAAAAGCCCTCTCAGTGTACTAGGGTCGATCATACTCAAATAACTATTTCAGGCTCACTGTTGATGACAACATGAAGAAATGACTATGATTTTATATAACAGGCTTTGCATGCATATTCAAAAACATACGGTTCGAGCATGTTTTTGCTGGCATGGAGTCATTGTTGTCATTGTGATAAATGCTGAAATGAATGCCAATTCATTTTATGACAATGTGATGACAAAAATGATTTCAGTATTCATTTATTTTCACTGAAAACTCTTCAATACAACAAAGGTTATTTATTATTTTTAAATGTGCATAACTACAATCATAATGCTTATGTCTATATGCATTTACGTGTAATATTTTATATATTACATATATCGCCTGTCACAGATCAAGAAAGACAAATGTTCATGTGGTAAATCCTTATTCCAAAAGCACATTAACTGAAATATTTTTCTTATCTACTACCTATTTTCTAATAAGGACTTATGATGTGCGACTGCATGCTGAAATCAGCAGTCCGTATTACATGAAGCTGATTGTCGAAAAGGGCAATCTGTGCATAGAATAGATGTTATGCTAAATAAAATGGCAATATTTATATTTTATATTTTTGTAACTTAATACTCTGAATACTGAAATATATATGTATAATGTTTTAATACTTCAAGAACTGGGAAAGTCCTTGACCATGCAATGGAATATACTGTGCAAAGTATACACAAACATTCTATTAATAAAACAACTTGGACTGTTATTAACAATGCTTAGTTCAGTTAAGAAGAAACTAAGCCATTAAGCAACTTTTAATACATATTAATAAGAATCTTCAAAAACATACAACAACTCAAGAAAAACTATGCATGGAAAGTCAATGAAGCTTTACAGCAGCTGATCCATCACAAGTTAAATATGTTTTTCCATATATCAGACATTGTTATACTACTTGGTACAACAATAAGTTCTGATGGAGTTGAGGATTCATTGCGCATTGCACCATCACTCCTCCACTGAACATTGTTCAACAGCACAGTTCTGTGAAAGTCATTCTCCCTGGTGTCAGCAGACCTGGTGTTGACAATCAGCAAAGCTCAGGTTAATTCTCACTTCAGTTTAGAAAATATATCAACTTCCCATCTTCAGTGACCAAGATAAGTAATTTGATACTGTTCAGTAAGGTTACAGTTTATTTGAATCCTGGTGACAACAGTAGCTGCTGGCCTGGACAATAAAAACGTTTTAAAGGTGTTGTCTGGTCCTACCTTGCTGTTATCATACATTGCATATCAACACAAGGATGGACATCTTAACGTAGTCTTAACATACAAGATATGCTCAAGTAAAGTTTTATTCCATGCTGAAAAGAGAAGAAAAGAAACACATTTCGACTGTGGAGCCTTCTTCAGGTGTCACCTTTACATGATTCAGGTGTCAACTGAAGAAGGCTCCACAGCCAAAACGTTGTTTCTTTTCTTCTCTTCTCAACATGGAATAAACTTTACTTGTTCCTTTGCAGCATATGCTGACACAGCTACCTACTCAAACCACAATAAAATGATTACGGGGTGGGCTTTAAAATCATGAACAATCAATTGGTGAAAAATTCCAATATTCACCAAGTGCCTGGGGCTTCTGTACAGCTTCATGCATAAAGCTTGGAAGTGTACCTTCATGTCATCCTCACACTGAATGGTATTCCATGAAGTCTGTACAGTGTTGCATTTGTTGCACATCTATTACTAATTCATGTTACTATTTTTCCCCATAAACCAATCCAAACTATTCACAAAACTACCTTTTTTATTGGTAACAAAAGTGGTCTGAGGATTTATTCCACGATTTGCCTCAAGAAGAAGGCACTGCCTTTTCCTCTCAATGTAATATACAGTATAAGGTTTCAAATAGGTATTGGCGCAGGTGCTCACAAACTGTATGTACTTGAGCGGGATAGAAGGGCAGATTCTTTTCATCATTATCTGTTTTATAGACTAGTCCAGGTCAAAGAGGTCGAATATGTTTCAGGCATATTAAGTCATTGAATGAAATACAGTGTTATTATTGAGGCTACTTGCTGACAGTGGCACTCTGCTGACCACACACTTGGTTAAAAATTTACTCACTTGGTTTAAAAATTTAACACTGTGATGCAGGAAGGTATTAGGGTATAACACTGTTCGCTTAAAGAGGTCATAAATATAGTTTATTGTCGATCAAAAAGAACTTGCAAAAGTAGGTGAAATAGGGAGTGGGGGCGGGGGGGTCATGTGGATGTAATTTAAGGCAGAAGTAGAAGCATTTAAACTTCTGGCACAGATGGATAAAACTTCTCTTGGGAACATCTCATCTAGGTCTGCGAAAACAAAAGCCATTCGATCAATAGCTTGTGCATATATCCAGGTCCTCAGGAGGTGCATTTTCACAGTATGTGTAATGCATCTTTAAATCCAGAACTGCTTAATATATTGAATAATTGGTGCTACAATGCAAATAATTAAGCTAGTCCAATCCAATAATAGTGCATAATAGAACATACAGTTATTTGGTTCATCTAGCATATTTGGTTTTAAATAAATAATTGATCCAATGATCTCATCCAGCTGTTTCTTGAAAGAAAAGGAATACCCTATAATTTTCAGGAAATGGTGTGCTACTCCCCCTAAAATAACTCACTCGTACATTTATATCTTTGAGATCAGTAATCACCGTGCATTGCCTGGTTGTGAACATTCTGTTGCGTAGGCATTGGTAATGGTAAAATGGAATATACTCTGGAACAATTCTCATTAATTTAGAATGGCTTTCACACACACCTTAGTAGCATTCTGATTTACACAGTGCAGAGAGAAAGACACACAGAACACAATGGGGCTTGCAGAAAGGGCTGATACCACTGTAACTTTACAACCTAGACAGGCCCCCAAAAGGAAATTTCCACATAAAGAACAGAAAACAGATACCGAACCTGGCAAAACAAAACTATGAACATGAGAGACTGTCCTGAATGAATATTGGCTAATTGTCCTCTGTCCCATAATCCTTTATAAGTCTATTTACTGTACATAATCTCTTTAGAAGGGAAATGAAATGCCCTTGCCCCAGGTTGGAAACCTCTAGAACAGGGCTATACAATTCCAGTCCTCAATTGCCAAGGTCCAGCCAGTTTTGTAGGTCAAAGTCGCTAGCTTCTTAAAAGAAAACAAAAGGTTTCAACTCTCAAATTCAACAAATGATGGGTTCAATTAGGTAATGAAGGCCACAAGAGCCCTCCTTATGTCGTTCTGTTCTGGGGGCTCTAGACAAAGTGATCACATCATTATCTAACCGAATGAGTTGTCGAGTCAGTGACGCATATGGAAAATGCACCTGGTTTACATGACAGTACAGGGTTTCAGTTGTAACCATCTACATCTTTGTCTCTAAACATCTCTTTCGATTCTCTTTACAAATGTTATACATTGCTGTCTTGTGACATACAGTACAGTAGTTTCACAATACATTCCTTCAAAAAAGAATAATCTATATAATGTATTCATGTATTTTAATGTATTAAAATCATAGTATAACATTTCTATGCTTTTCCTATTGAATAACATTGACATATTAATGATACCAAAAAATAAAACAGAGAGAAATATTTTTAATACTTTCATTATTTCTGTTCCTTGAAATATGAGTGAATAATGAGTAACGTATTTTGAAACTCATACAGCCTCATATTCTTGCACTACTACCTTTCATTCTAGTGAAGCCTTGAAAAGACCTCACGCCATTTGCCTCACTCATATCATGATGGTTGATGATATACAATGATGGCAGACATGAAGGAAGTTGCAACTCTCTACATGCTGCATTTTGATCACCAAATTGAGCCAGTCCTAACACAACACTTTACTAAGAGGATATATTTAGTTTTGAAAAGCTTGTTGCTAGGAGACATGCAAAGTACAGGTAAGCCTGTAACAAACAGGAGATCCAAATTAATCAGTAAAGTATAATACCGCTCATTCATTGACCTTGTAATGATGATGTAACCCCCTAAGACATCAGAGAACAATTAATTCTCCTGCAATATGGGGCCAGTCTTTTGACACAATAAAATTCAACACTCTTGAAGGGCGTGTTGTGTGGCTCATGGCTAAAAGCATGCCTGAGAAATGGAGATCAGATCTGGGCTGGGGATAAGGCACATATTCACTTTACCTTGCAATGTATTTTATAACCCAAATCTTGTACTGTACCTACATATACACCTTTCAAATAGCATATATTGTAGTTATAGCATGTCCATAATCATTTATATTGTAAGTCTTCAATTGGAACTTTCTATTTTCAGAATCAGATATCTTTTTTAAAAAAAAATGTAGCCCTTAACTGTCAAAATACAGAAACAGAAATGCCCAAGTGTCATTATGGCAATATTAACAAAAAGCAAAAAACTGTCTTAAGCTTCTACAGACTGCCATTCAATGGCCAAGTGGTACAGGAAGATCGATACACCTCCAAAGCTCATTCACCCTCTGGTGAATGAGCAATGTTAAAGTTCAGGCTCATGTTAACAACAGCTTTCTGAATTCAACTCTTTCATGCTTTCATTGTCTCAAAAGTCATACTTAGCATTTGAAATCTATGAGCCTCATTATCTTCAGGGCTCATTCAACAAGCGTAAAGAAAATTATTCGGCAACAAATGGCTTCTATTTTTCACTTATTGCCATCACAGGTGGATTAATCTTTCAGTAGCTTCAAACATTATTTCATGGAACCATTCATCTGAGCAGGCTTTTACTTCCTCAACATTGCAGTCGGGCATCACTTGCTACCATTACAGATAATGAAAATCATTTCTGTTTTTGAGTCAGCTAGAACTTTGTATTCATACTAAGCACCATGTTTCATATACAGAGCATAAAAACTAGAATAAACCTTTGTTTTCAGTAAAGCATTCCAGAAAATGTCTGGTGACATTTTTCTACAATCCCTAACAACTCTTATTGCAAGACCAGAATGCATCTTCCATGCTGTTTAGAGCAACAGGCAATGCAAATACATATTTTGGAATTAAACTTAATCCATTATAAAAATAACAAACATTAATAAAAATATATACTTTTTTTTATTTAAACAAGGGATATCATTTTTCCCTTAATGCTCACATGGGTTGAAATCTTGAAAACTCCATCTATGTTTTTTTTTACATTATGGGTAACAGAAGATAATTCGAAACTGGAGCAGATGAGAATGGGCAAACAAGCTCAATCAACCCATCCAACCAAGGAGTCATCCGTTTATCCAGATATGCTCCAGGCTCACTGGAGTCCCACAGCAAGCCTTCAGGGCCCTGGGAAGTAACAGGATTGGCTACTGTCATAGTTTGCCAGTGGCATGACCCAGGCTTAAATGTAAAATATCTGATGAGCTGTTCATACAGCTCAGCCTGTGCTGGTAGCAAGCACCTGTACTCACTAAGCATTTATCTGTAATAAGACATTTTTCTTTTATAAATGCCAGTGTTTCAATACCTGAACTGAAAATGCTTGTATATTTTGACTCTATATCCATTGACTCAAAATAAGTAGTAATCCTACTATTTGTTTTCCATTTGCATAATGCTTCAGAAAAACATTACTCTGATGATCAAATCACAAAGAAGCATTCAACACAGACAGCACAAAGTCATGGATCAACTTTACATTGCATTGTAAGTGCAATATAATAATTTTAATGCTCTGTTTGTGTTTTACAATACTGCCATGTTACTGTATAATTCCATAATACACATAATGCAATGTAGAGGGCATAAGAAGAAGTGTGAACATTTTTTTCATAAAATAGTTAATTGTACATTATATGTAGAATAATTTCCAAGCTTCCAAAAAGAACGCCAGGTGATATATTAAGAAAAAGGTATTTGAATAAATTAGCAACTGCAGTACTACATGGTGCAGCATCGTATTCATAAAAGACCGTACCAACTTAAAATATATTCAGACACACTGTATATTGGATGGGTAAGTATAAAGCCAATTCCTGTATTCCATTTCTTATATTGCGCATTCCATAATGTAATAGATCATACTAAAGAACATCCTGGATTCACTGATGATGTCCAGTATTCATCACTTTACACAAAAAAATGTTTTTTACATTTTTATTTGAAGGGAAGTTCAGGAGAAATGCTGTTTTAAGATGTACAGTAAATGCATCTCTGCAAGCAAATAGAAACATCTGACAACACTCTAAGTTTCATACAGAAGGAAGTCAAAAGAACTGACACTCGATTTTAGAATGGGTGCCCCATGGTGAAAAAATGCATGAGCTCTGAGAAAACATTCAACATGACTCTGTGGTTGACAAAGACCTACAGGTATTTGGAAATACCATCAATTACATCAAGTAGATTTGACAACTTACAGGATATACAGTATATATAGTGCTGTATACACTACATGTGTAAACAGATGGTCCATTATACAGTAAGTATCCCTGTTATACATGTATGTCTTCCTGCACTTACACCATTGACATTTTTTACCAGGGTGTAAAACTTTCCCACTTCTAAGTCCATTGGAGGCAAACTTCCTCCTAAAATGAGCATTGAGAAGCATGAAAAGGTAGTTGCTAAGTAAAATTCTTGCACACATCCTTTGGAATGTAATCAATACTCTATACTACTGTTACTACTATCTGTGTAATTGTGTGTTTTACTGTACGTAATTACAGTAAAGTAGGCAGATACTTATAAAACTACAGGTTTATATTACATACGATATGTGTTGTTTATGTTGCCATTGAGAACAGGAAGTTCCTGTGTACTCCTCCATCTCCTGACCATAACACAACTACAGTGCTTTGCTAAGCAGCATGTGTTTTGCTAAGTTACTGGGAAACTTGTGCAACAGTTTTATCATCTTATAATTATTGCATCTTTGCAAAATGAAATCAAAGAGTAGTGAAAGTGTTATTGGAGGAGATCCATTGCAGTGGCATTATGTTAAATGTATAATTAAATTTATTAAAATGATATTGCCCAATACTTGTTTTGTTTTCTTTCTGGGTGTTAGTCTGGCTTATTTCATTATTTTCTATGGATGCATCCTCCCTGTTTTGAGTTTAACATGGCAAAATGTACTGTATCTTTATGGTGCCCATTTACCCAGATTTTGTAATCCATATTACAGATTTATAATGGGAACCCTCTGTATATGTACAGTATATACAGTGCCTTGCAAAAAACAAATAATGTATACATTTTTTAAATTAAATTTTCCGGTTCAAAGTACAGTACGCACTACTATGTGTATGAACTGATTAAAGTCTGAACTGGTATGTGTGAATGTTAGAAAAACCTTTAAAGAAACGTGAAATGTAATGATTTCATGCTGTAAGTATTCAGCCCCCTAAATAAGTACTTGGTGAACACCTTTGGTTGCAATTACTGCTATCAGTATTTTGGGATAGTTCTCTACCTGTTTTGTATAGTGGGGCAGTGTTATTTTGTCTGTTCTTGCTGGCAGAACTCTTGCAGGTCTGATATGTCTGCCGGGTATAGTTGATGAACTGCAAGCGTCAAGTCTCAACACACATTTTCCATTAGATTCAAATCAGGATATTGTGAGCTCCGCTTAAGGACATTCACCTTCTTGGTTCTTGTCAGACAACTTCAGTGTGGCTTCAGTCTTGTGCTTTGTTCCTTGTGCTGCTGAAGTGAGGATTTATGACCCAGTTTAAGATTCTGGGGTGAGCGAAGCAGGTTTTCCTGTGGGATTTGCCTGTACTCTGAACCGTCCATTTTGTCCCCAGTTCTGACAGTCTTTCTAGTCCTTGATGATAAGAAGATTCCCCATAACCTGATGCTGCCACTACCATTCATGAGTGTCCGGTTAGTTCTGACTGAGTGAACTGTGTTGGGCTTGTACTACATGAAAGGCTATGAAGGACACACTTATTATATAAATGATCAATTATAATTTATGTATCACTTATATAAATATATAATCATTATTATGCAGTACTCACTTGGTCTCTTAGCACAATTATTTGATACATTTCTAAAGAACACCAATTGCTAGAATATTCTATAGAATACTAAAAAACATCCATAGTTGTCTTTAAATAAATGTTTAAAGAGATTCCGATCATGGCTTTAATGAATACTGTAGCTGTCTTTATGTTTCTTTACTGTTGTTCACATTTATGACATTGAAAAGGCAAAATACACTCTGTAGCCCTCTTGAAAACACAGGTTGCATCTTAAAAATCACAATCATTAAAATAACTATTGGACATACAGGTACATGCATACAAAAGTGTATTTTATTGTCAATTACACAAAACTATTGATCTATTAACTAATACTGTATAACTAATAATAAGGAATATTTGAAAATAATGTGAGTTCAACATTTACGTGTCACTACTGGAAATAAATTTGTACATTCAACTATCAAGATTATTAGTATTTGAAGTTTCTAAGACAGTACAAGGGTTTAAGTAAAATACATAAAAAGAAATTTCTAATGCCAATGAAGAGACAGAAAAACATTCTAAAGGCTTTACAATCACTCAATTAAACTGCAGTCTATTATGGACTTTTTCAGTGACCTCTTTCAATGGGTTGTCTTCAGCTGACAAAGCACTAAAATGTGAGAAACCTCTCTGTTACAAATGATATGATTGAGAGACGACAATACTCTTCTTAAAACTGCACAATGACCTCAGAACACCAATTACAGACCAATTAGGGATCTGAATTTCAACTGTAGATAAAAAAGGATTCAATCCACAAACCTTAAGAGGGTTTTCTACCAGAACAACTGCATGTACTGAACACCAGTGATAATTTATAGATATACAGTATAATTATGGATTAAAGAAACCCAAATCAAAATTGATTCAAACGATTATACAATTCCTAGTGTTTGTAATAATAACTGTTATGTTCAACTATCCCTTAACTGACAGTATAATTTGTGAAATGACTTTTGCAAGAAACTGAATTTCCTCATATCATAGGAAGCAAAAGTCTGTTTTCCAAGAACAGTCAGATGTCTTCTTGTTTTATTTATTCATCAAGGGACTTTTGTCTCTGTACAACTCACCAGCACTGGTTGCTATGGAAACTTTTTTTATCTGTAAAGGAAGGGTTAAGCTCAGATTTGACAGCTAATTTGAAAACATTTATCACCAACCCATCTCTCTCTCTTCTCTGTTTCTGCACAGCTCTCCATTAAGCAGGTGTATGATTTACAGCACCTCTGTAGCTGAGTAAACACGGGCTCTGTGAGACTTAAGCTCTTGGGACTTGGTCATGATTGAAACCCAATGAGGTAGAATTAATAGAAGATATTAAAGGGCTTTATTTTAGGACAGAAGCTCCTACCTCAACACTTAAAAGAGAAAAAGGGAACAGGTAAGTGAAGGACATGGTGTATATGGAAAAAAACACCATTTAGTAGAAAGAAAAGGTACAGATCTTAAGGGTGTAACACACTGCTTTCCACAACAAGCTGCTAATGTGTGGTGTTCTCAAAAAGAACTGGAGCAGCTGTTAATTTTGGTCAGACTCTACAGTATATCGAAAAGTGACAAAAATATTTACTTTAAGTCCCATCTGAATTAATTTAATGACTACATATTTATTTTTCTTCTTCATGCTTAGAAATACACTTAATCAAGCCAGTAATAGTAATATACAGTATTACAGTAGTACAGTTTCTTATTCTGCGATTTCCCTCACAGGATTAATAAAGTATCTATTACTCGTGAGAACATAAGAACACGAGAACACTCATTTTATATGCATTACATAAAGCACATAATAATCATGTATGTAGTTTTTTAAAACCCTTTACAATATGCTACTTCTGTTGAATTAAAAAATATGCATATGCATTATTAAAGTGAATAGTATCAATAAAAAGTGAGTACTCAAACTGAGCACTCACATAGTTGGAAAAAGATTAATGTCAGCACTAGGATATGATCGGAAGATCGCAAATACTTTTGCAAGACACTGTATTTCCAGCATTTTAACTTGACATTCCTCAAGTGGCTAATTTTAGCTGATGCACCCCATCTATATTGTATATATGTACAACAAAAAGAAGTTAATGCTGTAGGATTAGCAAAGCATATAGTTGAAGTTTAACAAACCAGCTTTTCGAGAAATAAGGGAAAGAGCAGATGCAGTATCACAAAGCAAATGGCAGTCATTGATTTCCGTGGGTTGAGCCTTCTGGAAGTGAAACACCAAATTTAATTTAAAATTATGAATCTCTCATCGTTGCCTTATCCCAGTGCAAGCACTGGAATACATTACATGATTGCCCACAGCACATTGCCTTGTGGGAGGGTTAACATTCTTTCTGTGTTATTGTAATGATGGTAGCCATGAGATTAATGGTCCTTTTAATGGTGCAAATACAGTATAGGTTTAGTGAAGCAAACCAAGACCTTAATAGGAGGCAGTAGAGTAAATTGGCTGTTATTGCTACTATGATGATTATTATTACCTTCACAGCAGTAGTAATGCTAATTTGGATACCAGAGTAACCTACTGTATTCAGTTGTTTTCCACCCTGAATACAATTTGTAAATGTATCACTTACCAAGTTTAAACTGTGATTAAATATGGAATAATTTAGTTTCTAAAGTCCAACATAATTTAAAACTAAAGTAAATTACAGAAACTGTCACAAGCTTCATTTTACTCTCAATACATATCTTTTCATGATTTAAAATATTTTCTTAATTAATTCTGGAAATATTCTATAATCTTTTAAAACAAGCTTAGTTGCATAATCTGTTTAAATAAGGAAAATTAATAACACATACTCTTACAGAATAATAAGTAAATCCACAACAAATGTGACCATTATCTCAACATTCTCATTCTCAAAACAACATCATCAAAACATTTTCATATGCAATATATCTACCAGCAATATTACAAATAGGTGTGTTTCATTTTTGATAGAGGCTTTGCAAATCAGCTGTTTATACTAGTTCCTGCTAACATTTGAGAACTGTTTTTGACAAAACAATTGCATCTCATAGACATTATCAAGTGATGCTGTTAAATTGGGATAGTGCTGACAAACGTTTAGCCTTTATCAGTTACGGCGATTTAGCCCTGTCTTCAGACTGAATATGAAATTATGATAGAATGCTACAGCTTTTAATATGTATTTTTCTATACTTGTGTTAAATATGCAACATCCAGTGTAGAACGCAGCAATTCAAACATTACTGTCCTTGTGTAATTTTTGCTAGCATAAATATAGCAATATGATTTTAATTGTACTGCCCTGAATACGATATATGAGTCTTGACCATGTCATGAAACACACCTTTTTCCTATTACATTCCTTGCTTTTCAGGAGAAAGTATATAATTTCATACTGGGTACAATGAGTTTGTAGAGGTTTTGCTTCAGGATTTAAGTTGAACTTTCATAATGACACAACTGCATTCATTCAAAATATTTTTTTTCCAATGGATCGACTATTACTGTATATCATGTCAGGGACTGAAACAGACAGGAGCTTGAAACGGTATAAATTCAATTTAATCTCAGGCATTTACACCTTAACATTCAAAGTTAGACTTCAGCAACATGCCCAATAAAATTGGGCAGGGTTTGTATGGTCTCCATGTGGCTGGCTCAGAGAAACAGCACTTTCCCAGACAGAGGTAAAAACACTACACCAAAAGGCTGGGCCAACCATCATAGTAGAATTTCACAAAATCTGCCTTCCCAGGAGCTCAACAATTCTTACATGAAATATAAATTACCTCAATAAATTTTATTGTTGAATAAACTGTCTTTTAATACTTTTCCTTGAGTTCATTTACAATGGCCTGATTACAGTGTGTGTGTGTGTGTGTGTGTGTGTGTGTGTGTGTGTGTGTGTGTGTGTGTGTGTGTACCCTGTAAAAGATAGATGTTCCACCCAGGGTGTATCCAGCCTTGTTGCCAGGTTAGGCTCTTGTGTACCCCATGACCCAGTTTTGAATAAAGTGATTAGAGAAGAACTTCTGTTATGCACTGGTGTGACAATGTCTTACACACTCAGTGTGTTCTGCAGTATTGACTTGATGTGCACATGCAATCAAACTATCCATCCATTTTCTGTTTCACACTGAGAAAGAAGGGATTTAACTTATTAATTTAACAAATACACCATGGTGATGTTTGTCAGACTTACGAGAAGCTAAACGTGAATCAAATATGGGTCACTGGTGGCTAATGTTCATTCCAAAATTTGACAGGAGTTATGATACCAATTATTTACTTAAATGCCTTTCTGCAAGAAAAAGGGTACACTACTGTCTGCTAAAGCAAACAGAAAATAGTGAAAACCATAATCTCAAAGAACAAGAATATGAAATAAGCGACAAAAGTTTTTGAAAAAAAAAAAGTTATGTACTTGCTCCCATTTGCACTCTGTGCAGTGACTAAACAAAAACCAGCCAAGCACAACATCTGATAGGCAAGAAGACAAGAAGAGTTACCACAGATGAATAATAATAATGCTTCAGGGAGGAAAATCTAAATAAAAACGATAAAATATGTGTTAGCACCCATAAAGAATAAGAGAGGTATTAGCAAACATCTTTCTGGAATTAACTGGAATAAGATTTGTCTTGAATTTTACTATGGATCCAAATAAAACGGACACTTGTCCCTGCTTTCGAAACTGCTAAGTAGCGTTTAGCTTCATTTATTTCTAAACACCATGAAGACACCACAAGGATTTTAAGGAACAGGTTTGCTGTGGCATTTTGAACTCTGTGAAAAAGAATGTCTGCCATTATTGTGGCCTTTGAATGAAGTAATTTTGGAAGAAACACCCATGTAAATCATTTAAGGCACCCAATTTTGTAAAACAAATTTTTAACTCAATCTAAGAAAGCACAACAGCGAACAATAAAGCTATCACAGAATGGATGCACAAGTTATACCGTCCAGTATATGTAATGATAATGTCAAAACCTTTATAAAACTACAATATGACAACATATGTGAGAATTACCTCTAAGAGCCCACTTAGGATTATTTCAATCCACGCGTCATGGACTGAACAGATGTAAAAACTAAAAAAAAAAAGAGTTCTAGTATTCGCTAACTCGAGCTTAAGCACTCATAAAACAAAGCAATAAACACTGAGAAGCTAGACTGTTCTGCCTTGCTCTTTGGTAGTTTACACTGACTTGATATATGTCTCTCCCAAAGTCATAACCCTTTCTATTAGGAAGCCTTCATGGATGAGCTGATGAAGTTTGAGTAATTGCTTTAGTAAGGTTGCAGACATGTCACTGCGCTGCTAAAAATAACCCTGCTAATGTTACATATCACTACAGCATCTGATACCTTCAACCATCTGCTACTTTTATAATTATCACCATAACAACCACTGAAGTTATTTTTACTTTTCCAATTCTGAAATGTTTGCTTTTTTAGTGTGTCTGTATTTGCAGGGCTTCTACTGAAATGAAACTGAAGAATTAGAGTTATATTTCATGGTTTCTGTTCAGTGATGAAATAAGTAAGGTTTGCAAAAGTGCTGAATGGAGGAGGGAAAGCACACGAGGAACCTAAGTCTTTAATTCTTTACTATCATAAATACAAAACTATTTAATAAAGAGAATGCAGATACAATATAGCCTTGGTTTAACGGACCATTTCAAAGTTACAGTCAAATTTCCGCTAAATCACAAATTGTTTTTTTCGGACAAAAAACCCTATTATACGAGAATAAATGTGTATATATGCATACTTTATATACTGTACCTGTATATGCTTCCTGGATATTTTGACTTCTTTTTGTAAGAACTGCAATAGCCACACCACATGAAAATTGCTCCAGTGCCTTTTGTATCATACTGTAAATATACAAGCTTCTTTCAAATGTCATAAATATACTCTATAAAATTGGCTAAAAAATAAAAACACAAACAACACCCATCACAAGCACTTACAGTAGTGTTCCCCTATACGGCACCATTGATATTTCTGAATTTTAAACTTATGTAGCACTTCTACCTTGTTTTATTATTTGTGCATTTTACAGGGGCTTTCCTTTTAATTTGTTTGCATTTTAGTGCATTTCTTAAAATGATTGTTTCTTATAATATTTACTAAAGCACATAAAACACGAACAACACCCATCATAAGCAATCCATCTACCCCTATACCAATTGCCCTATGCTTTGTCTGTTATTGTGGGGAAAGTTTAGTATAGTATTTCTGATTTTACAGATCAAATATGCCTTTAGCAGATTTTGGCCATTTAATCTGAATTCGGTTAAACTACTATATGGGTTTACTGTAATACATATATATATATATTCTGTACTGTATACTGTAGATTAGAGTTTATGACAAATTTGGTTCTTGTCTTTATATACTGTAGTACCAATCTGCATCATATACTGTAGGTTCTTAAAGCCTAACTTTGATATTATATGTGGTAAGGATGAAGTTGATTGACTTTTGAACTGTTGTGCTGTAGCTTACAGTATGTCATAGTCAACTCACATTTTTCTTGTGTTGATTTAATCTTTTTTTTAGCATGCAATATAATAAAAGAATGTCACATAAAAGTAATAAGGTATTAATGGAGCTTGTTATCACAGAATCTGAATATTTCAACAGAAATGGCCAAATGAGCGTGTTTTATGCATTTTTGGACAAACAAATGATAATTTAGCCATCTTGTCAATATTTGTATACAGTATAAGTTAAGGTAACCAAAGAAAATAATTTTGCTGAATATGAAAGCTTTTCCAGTGTACTTTGTCAATACTTGAAGAACCTTACAGGAATTTCTACGAAAATAATTAAATGGATGTAAGGCGGGTCTCTTTTCTCTACAATTCATTAACTCCCAGCAGGGCCCTAACTGTGCCATTTATCTTTCACATACAATAGCCTGCCCACACTGGCAAAAATACAGCAAACTCTGTGAGCATCAGAATGGCCTTCCACAGAAAAATACAGGAGCAGCAAAAATGAGCACAGTGAATACTTTAGTCCCCTGCCAAATACATGAACATTGGATGAATTTGCGTGAAAGAGACGGACGGCAATTGTGAGTCTCTTCTTAAATAATAGAAAATCACCACCACAGTTTTAAAAGATTCACTATTAAGAACATTTAGTCTTCAAGCTCCTTGAAAGTGAAGAAAGACATTTAATTGAATTACTTTTCTGACAGTCCACTACTGCACAAGTATGGCAGGATTAATAAGAGGGTAAAATATGCCTTATTAAATCAGTCTACCTATAGAGTGTATGTGCCTGTAGGTGTATAAATCACAGGAATGCCAGGAAAACAATGAAATCCAAATAAAGTTAAACTGGTACATCTAAAGCACTGGCTAAATATAAAAAGCATTATGTATTAAATATACATATATTTAACAGTTGGATATGTTACACCTCAATTACCCTCAAGAAATCTTTACCAATTGTACAGCAGTATTCCCCTTTCAGCCTGAATAATAGAGACAGTCTTCAGTAACTGAGCTGGTTGAGACCAAAAGAAGCTTGTGAAAGTCTGGATCAGCAGCTCATTACTCTGGTATTTTAAATGGAGATCCTGAAAGAGGTTGGAAGATTGTACAGTAAAAAGGGCTATCATGACTCCTGGGGATTCGTTTAATGTAATAGCCCCTTTAAAAACGGGGCATACTGTGAAGGAAATCGGAAGAAAATGAAATGCCTCACATCATCAGGTAAAGAAAAATGAGTATCTTTCAGACAGAAAGGGCTGGGGTAAAGGAGGAAAACAACCAAAGGAGAAAACTGAGGATGGCTTGGAAGTATGAGACTAAACACGGTAATCAGCTATCAATATGCTCATAGGATACAGGGGATTGCAGCTCAAAAACATTTGTTCAATGGTTACAAACAGTTTAAATCTGTTTTATTTCCTCCATCAACTAATGTTAATAAGTCACCTAATGGATGATTGATTGCAACACATGGATATTTTGTGAAAAGCAGATCAAATAAGTCACGGTACTCATTACAGATATTTAAAAAGCCCTGGTACTGAGTACTAATGAGTAAAATCAAAACCTGACCCCTGTAGCTGTTAACCTCATGTATCAGGGAAGTCTGAACTTTTTGATTCCATTTCAGAAAACTCTACAACAGCATGACTTCTACAGTATATTTTGCTACCATAGCCTTTGTAATGGTGATATTTTTTCATAGTGTCATTATACCACAGTATTACTCTCTTCACAGTACTGTGAAATTCAAGGTTAGTTTAAGATAATTATTAAAACACCCCAACTTAACTTCAATTTTAGCACTTTACTGCATACATTACTGCACTTTCCTGTTATGTTAATTAACCAATACCAGTCTGTAAGATATCTACTTGTCTACATTATTTAATATAGATATCATTTTCGCCAAAATTAATAAGACCTAAAATTAAAAGAACAATACTCATTCAAATTGAAGGTGGAAGCTCATTAAAATTTGATATAATTCAGATATTACACATAAAATAAGAATGTAGACCCATCTGACATTCATTCTTATTTTCAGAATTATTGCAGTAAGGGTCAGGTTTTTCTTCCCCTGTACTTTATTTTCACACTCCAAATGACACTTGAGTTATCTGCAGAATCTTTTAACTTCAAATTAAGCAAACATTGAAAAATCCAAGACCAAAGTATAATTTTTACATATTGTGGTCTTTATTTCTTTTTTTATACATTTTGCTGTCATTTTTCAAAAACCTATCTTATACACATATTATTAACATAATTTTGCCTTAATGAGAACTTTGAGAATCCCCTGTAGGAATGATAACTCAATAAAAAAGGCACTCTGACCTTTCTGGTGCTACTGCCCAGTCCCTCTGAACAGAGGACAGTATGAGGCTCTACCACTGGTGCTCATGTTTCAGTGTTGTCTTTTCATCATTCTTCGGCCTACAGCACTTTGAGGATCACATCCTGTATTAACCATTTTGGAAAGCTGCCATCTTTTTTTTCCAAACCTTAAACATTCGGACATTTTCTGTGGTTTCCAGCTGCTTTCTAGAATCATCTTTTTCATTACTGAAAATCACCCCATACACCTTACCATACATGTTTCGGGGTACAGAGGTAAAACCGGTAGCATAGTTTGAAGATTAAGATATTCACCTGAAGAACACATACTGCAACACCCAAATGTTTCATGTATATTTTAAGGGATTATAAACTTAAACTGAGTCCCCAACGCTGCATGATGTACCATTTAAAATGAAAAATAAACAACAATGCCAGTAAAAAATGCAAACGCATCACTATTGTCATCTGATATGACAAAATCAGAATACTATTCCTGGCTAACGTAGATAATGGGAGATTCAGTACTAAGGACATTACTGGGGGCTCTGTGATCATGGTATCATCAGACCATGGCAAAGATAACATCCCAGTGATGCTATAGTATTGCACAGAAAGATGTGACTGTTAAGTTAGGCATTGGTAAAACTAAAGGAAACTACAGCATGTACAGTACAGTACACTGTACACGACAGAAAGAGGAAACATATATATGTATACTGTATGCACATATTGTATATTCCATGCCTTTCATTGGAATAACCTTGAAAAGTCTCTAAAAATAAAGAGTTAATTAAATGTAAGTCTATTGTAAATAAAAACAATCACCAAACAGGGCAGAAACTGTTGGACTCTGTTGCTGGTCAAGCTATAATTCAATGATTCATGCCTTAACAACACTCCTTTACTGAGCAAGCAATCCTTACTAGAGAAAAATGCCTTGAAACATTTTTGGGAAGACATGTAGAAGACATATGGAATCAACAAGATGTAAACTTTCTGTATTGTTTCCTTGAGTTTTTAAAAATACACTATCAATACCATTTTCAGTGTTTACCAATCACAAATGATGAAAGAATGTTTTTGTCCACATGTAATATTGCAGTTGAGTGATAATATATTCCTTTTCAATAATGCATTCAAATTAAATTGTACATGTGACACTGGTACTTTAAAGTAATGCTTTAACAAAAAAGCATGTTACTAAAACTGCATGGTGCATAACTCATAAGGACATGTTTGTTTGTCCATACATACAGTAGGGGTTTTAACAAGACTGAAGTACCAAAGATTATTAAGAAAGATGATTGGGGAACATCAGGAAAGTTTAATGGGTTGAATCAGTCATCTCTCTATCTTCTAAAGTGAAGATACATCTGCTTAATCTTTTAATAATTAGTTTGAAAGAAAAATAGTAATATCAAACAGGTACAGTATCACAGACTACAAACTAACATTTCATCTGCTAGCAGGTCATAAAAAACTGGCTATCCAGTAGGGCATGCACCTGTTTCTTGCTATGCAAGGATTTAAAAAAAACATATCTGAGGGAATGACCTATTTTCATTCCTAGAAGGACAGCTGAAATGCTTCAATCATAAATTGTACAGAAGAGTCACGCATAATCAATCCTGATTAAATCTGTGGACTTAACAAACATCTTATCACACGATACCTGTCTATTCTTAAGGGTGGACAGACAAAACACACTTGATGGATTTACTTGATACATGCTTGATCATGGCTGGGGGTGGTGTTTCACTGAATTGTTTGGACCCAAAGTCAATGAAAATTTGAATACAAACCAGCTAGGTTTGGCAAAAGAAAACCAGTTCATTCTTGTGAATTGGAGAATTCTTCAAATTTGCTGAGCAAAACTGAATAATACTGAACAAAGTTTAAGCTGCCTGTTTTCTATTATTTTATGAAAGGCAAGGGCCATCAATCAATAACTTGTATTGTGCAGAATTACATGCATGCAGCGGTTATTGAAAAAAATCAGCCGTCTTATCCCTATGAAAAAACACCTACACATTCACATTTTGCTGCAGCCTGTCAGCTGCTGGCCCTGCTTTAATTGCCCTAATGCTTGCAGGGGGGAACTATTTAGCTATAAGTGGAAGAGAAGCAGGGCAAGGCGCAGGCAGGATTCCTAAGCCTTTTGGATTTCTATTACAGCCTCAGAATTGCACACCTGCCAGTCTTTGGAAAACAGAACAGCATAAAAAAAAGGCTTTTTAATATCACTTTCTGTAAAACCATTTCAGTATAAAAAAGCAGTCTAACTACAATTGCAGACAGATAAAATGAACCCTGTTTAAGATATATATATAGTATGTGCACTAAAGAAGAAGAGAAACAAAACTATTTGTAGTCTGTCTTTTTGCAATGTTATTCTTACAGTATATACCTATACAGTACATAGTAAAAATAACTATGCTGAAAAGGTTACTTTAATTTAATTTATGGATGAAAAGAGCAAAAGCTAATGGCCTGGTGAAAAGGGGCATTAAATGAGTGACAAATACAAATGTGTACCAAAAAAAATCCTCTTTTAATCGGCATCTTTAAAAAGCCTACAGTTGTTCTGTAAAGGTGGTGTTTTTCTAACAATATTCAGGATATGAAAAATTCTTCAGTGGGTGTTGGTCTAATATCTGTGGGAAATCAAATGCTTTTATCAAAATTAGCAATGTTAAAAAAATCACATGATCCCAAACTATTGAATTGGTAATAAAAAAGAACTCATTTCTGAAAGTCTGGTTTGACAAATTGAAATTTTGTCTTGTAATATGTCATCCTATATTGCTGCTCAATTTATCAAACAACTACCTCAGATAAAACTACTCAAACAGTAATTGTGAAATAGCAAAGTAATGAAGTTGTATTGAATTTTTAATAGTCAAGTGTAGTGTAGCAGTGTGATTTATTTTTAGTATAAAGCTAGTTCATGCAGAATTTGGCATTATTCCTTCAAAATGAAATAGAATCCCCCTGTTTTCCTAGCAACAGGGGAACCATACAGGCAATGGATAGAAGGATCAAGAGTTTCTCATCATGCATTTTTATGTTACACAATTCAATGACTACTTGAGGATCACAAATCTTCCCTGCCTGAAAAGGGCCACAGTAGATTTTGAACTGCTGTGTCTTCTGAATAAATTATTTGTATAGTATACCCACTGCTTAACAAAATATGTTTAGACATATAAGGAAAAAATGTTCCTTACTATATGCTTTATGAAGAACTGTATTGTGTTGCACTTCTCTTTTAAAACTGGATGGTGACAGAAATCAAAACATAGTAGGGATTACCATATATCACAAATCCATTTGTGATCTGAGATATATATTCAAGGTTAGTCTGGTGCAAAGACATTTTCTGCAACAAAGTGCTCATTTGGGATACTGCCCTGTAGAAGAGAAAGATAAAAAGTATTCCTGACCTTTTGGATTTCCAACAATATTTACACTTGCTTTCATGGCTATTACCTAAATGTTTTGCGCAGTATTTACAGAAGATTAAAAACACCTTCTATCCAAGCTTTACAGACAAAACATTTTTGTCATTTGCAACGATTGTCTATTTCACCTCAGAAACACGTTCCTTCTGTCTTATAATATTACAAAGGCTCAATTGGTAATTATTCATTCACACACTGAAGACCTTAGAATAACAATATTCAAAGTACTGTAAAACGTGGGTATTTCACGACATATCTCCTGTTGTTACTTCAATATAAACCACCCACTTTTAAGGTGGGTTTTGTACAAGAAAAGTAAAGAGGACACTAGTTATGACCAGAGAGAGGGAGGGGGGGTCCAACAGGTGCAAACACTTATTAATCATTTTCCATTAAAAAGCAGTTGAAAGCACACTTCATTTTTATTAACAGCCAGATAGCACTGATGAAAAAAAAAATGTACTTGCAAAAGAACTAAGAATGCATAAAGAAATCTTACAAATCAGTTCGCTTTTACTTGCCTTCCTCTTAAGTCTTTTGATTATATTTATTTTGATTGGGTACAAAGGATCCAGTAATTAAGTTCACTAACCTCACACTGAGTCACTGAATAATAATCTCAGAAAATAAAATCATACTCACATAGAGGACAATGATATAAAGTTCTATGTTCTTTGTTTGGGAGCAATTTGTGTTATGTCCTGTACGATTACAATTGGTAATATTCATTGCTAAGTTTTAAAAAAATATATTTCTGTTACCATTGTTTTTGGTGCCAAGTAAATAGAGACATTATCTTTATTTTATATAGTGTCTTTGTGATATATAATTTGAAGGTGCGTTACAATTAAACAAGAGGCACATATTAAGACTTGCTAAAATGTACATTTCTATTTGTCAGTGTTGTTCAATTGCCAGACTTTCTCATAAGATGCATCTCTTGTTACATGCTCCTTAAATATCCAATATATGCCTTTACATTTCCATACAAATGTTCAAAAACACCTCTCATCTTCAAATATCATGAGAAACAAATACACAGACTTCACAGTTTGTGAAGGACAGTGGACTTTTCACCATTGGTGGCTTTTATGACAAAACTCTCATTTGAACCTCAGCTTCTGCCGATAATCATTTACCTAAAACATAATGATAGTGAATAATTTTAACATTAGCAACACTAGTAACACTTTTACCTCTTCCTTTTTCCATGTACCTGTGAACATCTGTGGTTCCTAAATGGAATTAAAAAATAAAATAACTATACTGTTTCATATGCTTTCAGTACAGCTTACCAGCTAGTTACATCTGTCTGTTTTCTATATGAAAAAACCCTCTTACTTCATGCAGCCTGGCTCCATCTCTTTTCTCTTCCTTAACACCTCTGTAAATCAGCAGATATTGCAAAGTCCCCACTTTCTTTTTTTTGCATGCTCTACTGATTCCTAGGTAGCAATGAAACTATAGTGAATTGCTGGAGGCTCTTCCAGTTTGGTACATTAGATGCAGCAGAACACCAGCTAAAATATTTTGCAATATTCTCCCACTACCTAGTCATTACAGAGTTGCCAAAAAAAATAGAATTTTCTTTTCATGCCTTTGCAGTTTTGGGAACAAGTATACTGTATAAAGAACTGGTGTCGAATCCTGGGTGTAATCTCTCTTTCCAGGGTGCAATCCACTTTAGGACCCCATGTGTCTAGGATAATGTCCAGGTCACTGTGACCAGTGCCATAAATAAAAGGCTTTCTGATTTGAGATGACAATACAAAACTGGACAATACAAAACCAGAAAAAATGAAAAATCAGGAACATAACGTGCATTTGCAAACTGATTTTGCAGCTATTTTGCTACAACACATAATTCCCCAACAGGAATTATACTGAAAATACCACTGTACTGGTTTTGCAAAAATAGTTTGACAGTATTGTACATTTTATTGAGTTAAGTTTAATATCTGCAGTTTATTACTTTATCTTCACAGGATGTCATGATTAATATGTGAACAAAATATCCAGAGCCAAACACTAGTCATGCAGTCTTGATTTGTGATGTTACCTCACTATTTATTTATAGAAAAAGGTCTATAAATATAAGAGTTTATAAAACATTTCACGTTTGGCTTTAAAACCTAAGAAATCAGAATGTTCATATTAAAAATCTAAAATCTAATCTGAGATTTAATTCTTAGATCTAATTCTAAGATCAATGAAAAGGGTATTTGTCACTACACAGAACTGTCCATTACAGTTAATATTTGTCTGTCAATGCTATACAGTAATTGGAGACAGGCACCAGTACAGACTTGAAACTGTAATATTTAATAAAAAGTTTTGTTCACCTCAAGAGATTTGGAACCTAAAAATCTTGCCACAAGCAATGCCGTTTTTCAAAAACAGAATATTTGACGCATGTCACACAAATACTATTAGTAATGGGTAAATGACACAGTAAGGAAAGCATAAAAAAAATGAACAATGCATTTCCCACTCACTGCTGTATGCAGTGGACTGTTTCTGGAAGGAATAGTGTTAAAAGGGTCAGGTAGTACTGTAGATCGGAATTTTAAGTTCAACTGCAGGGATTTATAGAAATCACACAGACTTTGACAAACACACACAGTGACCACATTCTTATTTTACATCACAGGTACAGTCTCTATTTTCTAAAGCAGGGCAGGCATCAGCAGTTTGAATGGGTCTTTAAATTAAATGTCTTTTTTAAATTAAGTTCTTAAAAATACTGTATATTGTAGATTATTCATCAAGTGATTAGCAAGACCATTCACTAACCCCCATCTTTATCCTTGAGTGGACTACATTGAGTTTTTTTTAAGTACTGTGGATTTTTACTTTGGTAAGCTGGCGAAAGGACAGTGAGGCAGATAAAAAGACATGGAAAGCTTCATTACGACACACAGGGGCATTTCAGAGGTAATAACTCACAGCTAACCTTGTAGGAGCATTATTGATTCCTATTTCTTTATTTTCCTCTTTAACTTTGCTGCTAAGAAGTGCAAATGAGATTAGAGTGTTTTAGAAGAAAATGGGAACAAGTCTAAGTATAAAGTCAAAGGGCTCAACTGGACAGTGTCTCCTCAGATCTTTGTGAATTAAGTATACTGGTGAGCAGTATGGAAACAACCATTCAACATAAATGTATCACAATGTTTTTTTTATCATGATGATGGCCCTTAATGTATTAAACATTTAATTTGCATGCAGTACAGAAATGGAGAGAAGAATAGTATAACCAAGTCACGTTTTTTCAAACTTTAGTTGATTTAGAGCACATTTCCTGAGACATTTTTTAAAGTAAATGCTTTTTATGGAGGCTCTGCCTGTGATATTCTATGCACACCTCGGACAATTATTCAATGACAGGGATATATCCAAGTTCCTAGTTTGTACTCACATGACAAGCAAAATCAATAAGTGAATAAGCTGCTTTAAAGGTGGTGAGGTGGTTTGGAGACCTATTGTTGATCCACAGCAGTTTTTTCATATTCAGAGTCTGTTATCAAATGATAATAGTCAATTTACTTTTAACACACCTGTTCCAACATAATGTCTTTGTTTTATCTGATTTCTAATTTGCCAGAGATTCTTCTTGGCAGTGTAGTTCACAAAGGCCACATTATTATATGAAGGAAATAAATCAATACAATTATTTTCTGGATCTATTTTAAAGCAAGATTATAAAATAAACATAAGAATGAGAGGGGACTGTTTGGCTCATCCTGGTGTGTCTGGAAATAAGTAATGGTATCAGCTTCATCAATGTGACTAAGTAGCTTGTTCCACACTCCCACAATCTTTAAAATAAAGAGGTGCCTGCTATTTTCTTATTTTAAATGCACTTCTGTATAGTTTCCACTGCACCCTTTTGTTCACGTTTAATTGTTCATTCCAAAATGACTAAACTCTTAGCAATACAACAACATTACTTCATATGGAAGGTACAAAGCTCACTGCTATTCACTGTTAAATTAATCCCAGCATGCAAGATGGTTTCTGCTGATTGGGTCACAACCAGTTTACATTTTTTTAATTACCCAGAAACAAGGACACTGGGGTTCCACCCTGTTTTAAGAATGATGATTTTCTCTGAGATAAGCACATTACTGTATTTCCAAGGCTGCATGATAACAACAAATAACTACTCTTTAAATGTGTAACAGAATTCATCCCACCATTTCACACTAAAGCTACCAGTTAAGAGAGGAAAATAAATCTCAACTATACCATTGGTATAAAGAACCATAGTATTGCGTAAAACATTTCAATGAAAAAAGCATCTGCAGTACCACTAATAATGTTACTTACTGAAAAGGAAAAATAACATTTATAACTTTTCATCAGAAGCTAATCAAGTACTTCAAATCGTAGATGAAAAATAAGAAGCAATCATATATTAAGCAATGTAAGCAGTTCAAATACAGTATGTTTATTTAATATAATGTTCAGTTTTTTACAGGTGTATTATCTACACAGCTACAGGTGCCACCATAAAGCAGACATCCTTTTTTCCCCAGCCACAGGGATGTTGTGTTAACTAAGCCCTAAAGAAAAACGTTTTCTATATTTCTTTTTTTTAAATCTGTTCACCAGTGAAGACTGTCTGATCTGCACCTTGCTTTAATTTTAAACTTAAGTCAGAAACTAAAATTAAATACATTAATAAAACATTATACTGTATATAAAGTAGCAGTTTAAGTTTACAGTTTCATTCAAGTTCATCTAATTGCATGGCTCCTAAAAGAAAATAATGATTTCCTCATAGGAATGTGAAATGACCTTTTGAGCACTGTATATTTTCTTTCCATTTTGTAATATGTAAAAAAGTACATGGTCTCAGAAGCACTGAAAATGTGAATTTCATCATAAGACACACTTACACTCATTTCTGTAAAAAAGGTTCTTTAATATAAGAAATGACAAGCACAGAGAGTTTTATAAAAAATGATTTTAAATATTTATATTTAATAAAATCATAATGACTAAACTTCTAACTACCTGAATATATTTGGTTACATTTAAGTTAGCTTATGTAATTTAACAGCTAAAAAAAGAAAGTACAATTGCCCACATTAATAAAAAAAGCTTTTCACATAAATAAATCATCGAGAAGTTTAATTTCCATTAACCTCAGGTGCTGCAAAATACAAAACCTAAAATAATTGCCATGCTAAGCTATTAATAGGAGAAAGGAAGACAAGAAGATATTGTAAATTAATCTGGTATGTTTCAACTGGAGATTAGTGGAGACACTTAAGAAACAGGACATTCTGCTATGTGTATCTTCAGGGGCAAAAAAGAGAAAAGGTCAGCAGAACATTTTATTGGTTTGAAAAGAAAAAGACTTATTTACTTAGACAGGGATATGTGCTGGTTCCTAACAGCATTAAATACTGCTGTGCTACCCAAGGTCAAACCTATTTTTTAATTAAAATGTTTGCTCTCATGCTATATTGTCTACAATTAAAATAATGTGGACTGCAAACACATTTTTTTATTTTGATTTAAGATGAAAAAATCTGACTAATAGAATCCACTGGATTTTATGTTATAGTGTGAAACTATGAAAAAGACATGACTTTTTTTTTAAGACCAACTCTTGCTTACTGTATAAAACTGATAAACATTACTCATCTCATAGGGATAAATCATTCTTACCAATTGATGTACTGTAGTCCAATCAATTCATATACAACAAAGAGCAAAAATCCAATTATCCATATATTTCACATTGGCTGGTAAATTAGCATTTCAAAATTTAATTTATGAAACAAATAGTGAATAAAGTACAAATCCATCGTATTGTTTTTGGAGGACAGAGGTTCAATTCTCAGTGCATTATGTAATCTAGTTTTCTTAACACTTTTTTGAACACTTAAAGCAAAAGAGAAGGTAAACACAAGATCATATAAATTCCACACAGATCGCACCCCAGGGCTAACCACTGTGCCACCATGCCTCCATAGTTCAGTAGACTCAAGAGATGACAGGAATTCATGATAGACATACTGTAGGTGACACAGGAGGAAAAAGGAATGTAGTGTTTACTTTACAAGTGGGTCTGACCCTTTATGAATGCACTGAAATACTCACTTGTGCTGTTGGTGGACTGAAATTGACTCTATGTACTCCAGAAAATTCACAGAGCACCGAACTGATCTGAGCTTTAGTGATTTATTGTAGATATCTTACGCTAATGGAAACACAGGCAGCAACAATGTAATTAAAACTTTAAGTACATTAAAAATATAGATATATGGCTTCAGCACCTCTGAATATTTAACTGGAATCTTCAAACCACAGAGTACAATAGGTAAGGAGTACAAGTATCAGAACAATGAAATATGACCCATCTACAAATCTCCATGAGAGAAGAACAAACTAAATATTTTAAAAACTCAAGAGAGCAGTCCTTAAGACTGAGCCTCTAATAGATCAAACCCCTATTTAAGCAGAAAGGAAGAAGAAAGAAAAACATCTATTTAAAATCTGAAGATTACTCATTAATCTCTTCTTCTGGTCTTCTGAACACTTCAGTTGGACTTCTTAGTCCAGGGGTGAAAGACCTCCAAGAAAACCAGGATACTGCTGCAAATAGTGTTGATATATTAGTAAGTGGCACTGTTTTCTATGGACCAGAATTCCCAAATCAATGTGCCAGTATAGTGACAAGGGACAGCGTGTTTTAAGCAGTGCTGTGCTTCAGATGAGACCATGGTTTGCCAATTAGGCCCCAATTACTTGGTCATTAAAGATCCCATGGCACTTTTCAAAACTTTATAGGTATTAACCATGTCATCCCGGCTAAATTCCACTCTCAACTTGTTGAATCAGCCCTTTATAATTTGTGTCCTTATTTGGGATGCAACCACTCTGTTCTCTACCTGACCCACTGAGTAGTGGGACTGACTCATAGGTGGGTACTGCTCTTTAGTGGAATACCTCCTATACAGTATGTAACATGCTTTGGAATTTTTAAAAGATCCCCAAATCCATCTTTTATTTAAAAAAGCTACAAAAATAATCCTTATCAAGGTATCATCATTATTATTACACATTCAAACATCCCAAGTGCAAAGAAGAACGCTGATATTGATTGTGTTTTTCATTTATAGCACAGTAGGAAAATGTTTAATGTGATGACTGATGGATTGTAACCACTTAAATAAGTTTTATTTTTGTTTTATAATTAGTCTGCTTGAGGTGCTGGGCCAAAAACAACTATTTAAAGTAGTTCAGCGTTGGCATCAACAACACAGCAAATGTAACAGAGCAGCATACTGTACACACCTTGGCCTGCTTTACAGACCTAATTTGTGCAATTTATGTCAAAAACAAGACATTGGACCCTCGTATATGTCAAGAAATGAGTGAAATCTTTTAAAAAGCTAGACAGGGATGGACGACCAAAAGTCCATACACTTTATAATTTTTCTACCATTTTCTATAATCATATAAATCATAAGCCATATACTGATGTATATGAACTTCTGGTTATACACTCTAGCTTTTAATAGAGTTCATCTTAGACAAAACAGTGCCTGCAAGTCATTCATCGACATGAGCCCCCCTCTCGTCTTGAGCCTGGATCAATCTGAGACCTAAATAGCATTAAACTGTAATTATCTAATTATTACTCTGCAATTTTAAATGTAATTTGCTGCCACTTGCCCCCAGGTCATCAGTGACAATGGAACTGTGCCATGAGGGGGATTAATGTCTTGGTCTTAAATAGAAATAATTACACTGTAATATCCCATAGTGCTATGTTCTCTATATAAAGAACAAAGTAAAATGTTGGGAAATAATATGCATCACATAAGCGGATTGATCTGAGTACAGGTATACCGAAATTCTTAGATATTTATAATTCTACACAGATACTGTATGCATTTTGTTGCTTTTGAAATCTCCACAAAACCATCACAGTGACTATGAAAATTCTTTTTTTAAAACATAAGCAAACAAATTAAATGCTTTTAGCAGAAAGCTGTAGGCTCCTAGATAACCAATGTAAAACCTCAAAGATCAACAGCACAGGGATGCCTATATCAAGGAAGCAAAAGATGAGGAAATTTTACAACACTTGCGACAGTACTTGTGAGAAATTGCCAGAGAAAAGTATTGGCACAAACAAAAGAAAATCAATAGCACTTAAATGTCTTTTCCCTTGCAATGAACAGAATTAATAATAATCATATGATCATATGAATATTGAAATAACTCAGAATAAAACATTCCAATAAAGAGTACTGTACATCAAAATGTGGTCTATAGTCACAGAGTCTATTATATATTGACAATGAGTTCTAAAATCATGGAACTCCTCAAGGGAAAGCACCCACTGTATGCCCTTAGGTCAATCTGAGTTTCATGCCTTGGGTACAATAAGAAAACTTAAACTCGCAGGTCTTAGATTTTCCTTTTTACCCATTCAAAATGTCCCAAGGAACTACTGCAATTCATGCTGGTTGAGCTAGATGGTTGTTGTATGCTGAGGCAGAGAACTTTTAGTTAACATAACTGCAGAATTCTGTAAATAAGGCATTAAAGTAACATGATCATGGTTCATGTATCAGTTTTTCAGCATGAGACAGAGGAAGGACCTTGACCTTAACCTTAACCTGCCTTTCTTTTCTGACCACAAATTGTGAGTCACCATTTTATAACACAAATGCGGCTCACTGCTACAATGCTCATTCCCCATAAGAGAAGTGTAGAGAACATACTCTACACATTAACTGTCAAGCTTTGTTCTGTACCTTCCACAAGTCCCCCACTGCCAGCAGAAAAACCGAGCCATTGGAGAGCAGACAGATGCTGCTCCTCCCAACAACACTGTTGGCTCACACATGCCTCCAAAGTACCAGAGTAGGACGTACTGCTGCACTGCAAGCCAAGACCCTATCCAGCTCAAAGCCACCCAATTCCTACTTTGTTCAGCCAATTTTGAACTGTTGCTAGGAGGATACAAGTTATCTCTGATCCAGTAGCTTTAAATTGGTTTAGCCTTTTTTTTTGTGCGTCTACCACAGGTTTAACTTTGTGATATGTGTAGCAAAAAAAAGAGAATGGCATCCCCAAATTATTCAACTGTCACTTATGAAGATGATAAGGGACTTGTGAAAACCAAACACAGAGCTTCTACACTGAGACATGTTACAGAGTTACATTCTCAGATAAAAGGGTGTATATATCTAAGATATCTTCTGGTTTGGATGATTTGTCATAACACCATTTATCACTATTTTAGCCTATTTATAGCAAATCTCCATTTAACCACAGTAGACTAAGTAGGAGCTTTCATCAACAGAACACATCGACACAAATAAGGAACTACAAGGCAACTTTTAAGTCCAGCACAACTCATGCAGTTATACTGATAAAACTGCTACATGTCTTTATCTTTTGGTTTTCTGTCTCCAAAGCTAAAGATATGCGCTAAAGTAATGTCTATCTAGAGTAAATCCAAGTTTCTGTACACGCACAACTCAAAAAGAAGACATTCCAGATTGTTCCCAGAATCCAGTATTTACAGTATGTTTTTACTCCAAAGTTTTACAATAAGAGGGGGAGAGATCTTGTTGATTCTTTGAAGCATGTCAAATTAACATACTGTATCTCTCCTGTATCACCACACTAAACAACAGGAAATACAGGAAATATAGTACAGTGTCTCCCTCTTGTCAATTCTAAAATAACAGCTCAGAGCAATGCGTCTTTAACAAGCAACTGGCTAAGCTGTTGGAGATAAACTGGAATTGGAGCTGTTTTATTTTTTATGTATTTAAGTACAAAATCACCACCTTAATCTATTCAACTGGATAAGAAAGGGTAAAATTCTCTTAGGGTCCAAAAATGAAAGAAGTAAAAGTGGAATTGCATATCTCTTCATTTTACAAAATGCTGTCACTACAAGTACTTGGGAATTTGCCTAACAAATCTTTAAGCTAACAAAACAGGCAAATCATCTTATTAGTCACAAATCCACAGAATCTGAAAGTCCACCTTGTTCTAGAATTTACATTTAAATGTTTTATTTATTTATTTCAGTGTTCACTTTTTTAGCAACCTTTATAAAATATACAGAGAAACACTCTGCTGATGATAAATGCTGCTGGTTTCAATAGCTGGATATGAATTATGAATTAAAAATGCAGCACATAACAGATGAACAACCTGTTAAGTAAACAGTGACTAGCAAGTGCATGTGTGCCAGGTTTACTAACACCTATTGCATCCAACAAGAACACCATTAAAACCTCATTAAAAAAGCAAAATATTGTGATTTTCATTTCTTTTTGTCTTTCTAACATGTGCAACTATGCAATCTTGTGCTTTTACAATTTCCAAAACTTCACCAAGGCAGCTAGAAATTATTGATAAAAGCCAATGTAATCTCAAATACACATACTTAAGTTTAATACTGTTTCTGGTTTCTAATGTGAAGGTCTATGTTTTACTTCATACTTCTTTAAAGTTACAAAACAGCAGGTTTGCTGATTAGTAAAAAAGGATTATAATCTATTTATACCCAAGCATTATTTTATTGCTGATTTCTTTTGATTTAAAAGAAAGAAAACAAGTTGCACACCTGACATTGTGAAAATAACAAATATACTGTCCTGTTACCATCAAGTGATGTTTTAGTTTTTTTCTAAACATTTTGGTAGAAAATCTGTGCTCATCTGAGGATAGTTGTGGTAATAAACAAATACACATATCAACACGGATAGAAAATAAACAGGTGGTTTATAGCACTGTGGCTGTTTTATCATGTCAAAATCAAAGACAGTAATCTCACAATTCAAACATGAGTCCACAATGGCAATAGAAGGGTCTATAAAATGTTCACTTGTGTAAATATATATTATGCATTATTATTATTATTACTGGAGGGTGAAATGCAGTTTGGGACATAAATTTAAAACCTGTTTCACAAATAAATATTTGCAAACAGGGAAAGAGAGGAGGGTTATTGGACTGGAAACATATTAGTGAGAACATCTCTCTTCTTCCATCAATAACACAAGCATAAAGTATGGAAAAATAAACATGGGGTCAGCTGATATCTTAATCAAACAGAGTAGTGTGCCTTCTTTCTGTTTCTGACCTATACACACAAAGGGCTCCGAACAAAAGAAAGACAAAGATAAAGCAAGGCATACATGCTATACATGTACACTCTAGATATTAATAAGTTCTAATAAAGATATACTGTATATTAATATATTTACTGTATCTTAAAGGTGAAACAAGAGTTCTCTAGAGAGATGCTTATAAATAAAGAGAATGCATTCAGGAGTATTCATTGAAAGTAAAGTAACTAAGCTAATATATAAAACAGGCCTGATAGTTAAGTGCCTGTATTTGCTTTCTTGTATTCTTTAGAATGTACAATGCATGTATGCAGAAAACATACAGAACAACACTTGGTGACACCAAGAAATTGGTTCAAGATGATGGTCATGAGCCTAGTCTAGGTATAGAGCTTCAATACTGTGTTTTCATAGTACAGTAATTGTAGAGTATTGGTGCAGAAGCATTATATTTTGGGAGCCATTACCTGTTCCTTTCTACACCCAGGACTTTTAACACAGTATCTATTAACACGTTTAACACGTTTGCTTACTATACTGTACAGTAGGTAAACAGACAGGTAACATTGCAAAACTGGGTTCAGAGATTATATTCCACTAGGATATTATCTGTTAAAGGCTGACACATGGAAATATGACCATTTGTTAAATGCAGCAGCTCTGCTAAGATTTTTCAGGATTATTCAGGATACCAAGCTACAAGTATGATGCAGGAACGTAGCCATAGCATGAAAATATAAACATATGAACTTATTCTTATTTTATCTTGTTGATCTTATTTCCCTCCATATCCCTTAAATATCAGGAATTGTTTCACAATCACATTCAATTCCTGGGCTGTATGTATTTTAAAGTGTCCACACCAGCGCATTATACCTTAGCTGAAGTACCTTTTGTTCAGTGGTCGCTCTGCAAAAGTACAAAGTCATATTTTACATAACATACTGCCTTATTAATGTTGGATTTCACTCATTTATTTTGTCAAATACTTTAAGCCAAGTGACTTACAGATAATAGTAATGCATTATACATACAATGTCATATTTTAATCCCACAGAATCATCCAGGACAGATGCAAAAAAGCCATACTGGTAGATGAATGAAGGACAGGTTTATGTAAGACGAGTTAAAGCCACTGAGAAGCCTGCCCATCAAATATATAAACACTTGGCTGTACCAAGCACTCTCCCCAGTGGTGCCTGAAATTCCCTCAGGTCCAGCTGCTGAGCCTCTTTCTGCTCCAGTAATACTCTGATGATACTCTGTGTGCTGGCTGATCAATACTCATCTCTGCAGATTTGTTTTGCCAGCTATGGTAAAAAATGCTGTTTCAGCACCCAGGATAGATATAAATGTTCACCTCGAGTTTGAACTTTTGGCTTCATCCTCGTATCTGGATCCTGAAAAATGGTATTCTTTACCTCACCTGCTTTCAGTGAAGTATGAAAGTTTATAAACCTCAACTAGAAAAGAAAAAAAACTGTAATGGGTGGATTAACTGAAGGGTTTAAGCGGAATATGCTTTTTTAATTTTATCACCACTCAATACACAACACAAATAAAATCATTTAGAGAGAAGCAAAGTTAAAGATAAAAGTGAGACTTTAGTCTAGGTTTAAAAAATATATTCTTCATTTCATATTTATTATTTCATGTGTATTCACATTATTTAACATGACTCTGAAAAGGCAGTACAGTATATACTGAAAGACTTGTATTCAATGTTCTGATTGAGTAATTAAGCTAAGTGACTTATTTCTTTAAGAAACTGAATCAGTAAAGATATGCATCTTTAATATATAAATAGATACGAAATTACAGCACACTGTATCTCATTGAACAATACAAAGTGAGCATGGAAGACAATGAACAGCCTCCACCCCCCTTTTATCTTTGTATACATACTGTACAGTAGCTGTTGAAAGCCCACATCATTGCATACATAATACGACATACAGTACTAAAGTATTTATGGAGATCCAGCACAATCCTTTAGACCAGGTTTAAACCTCTGTTTTAGTTTAGGATGATGTGACACCGATGAAGGAGATCCAGTGTCTTTAAAGGAATCAGTAGACTGCACTGGGCTTTGGGAAAGGAGCACAAGCAAGCATACAGAATGCAAAGAAGGCCTAGATGAAAGGTCTCGAGGCCTCACTTGCCCAAGGCTGACCCATGAAGTGAAGAGACTGCGGTCTTATGTAGTCTATCACTCACTGAGGGCACAGAACACTGAGAAGGGCTTACTAATCAAGTCTGCAATTTCTTGTGGACTCCCTGAGGTGAATATTCATCATTAGTAATTATACCTCCACATGCACAGCATCTTACGTGACAGTGATCCCAAAGCACCAAAAAATACAATAAGTAACAACCTTTTACATCTCTTACATTTCACTGGGGGACCACAGCAGCATACCCAAGGTAAAATATAAGATTAGAAACACTAAACAAAATTATACAAAAAATGATGTGCTTTCAGTTACGACACATATAAACTGTGCTGTGACTAATGAATTTATTAGCTTTAGTTTGTCACAAACCTTTTCATGAGATCTTACTGAACTGGTTTTTATGTGAAGAAAAATTTATTCCATTTCGATTTTAGAACCAAATAAAGTAAAAGCCCTTGAAGATACATCCTGTACTTGCTCAAAAAAATAAAATATCCAGGTGTGAATCTTGGATTGCAAAACCAATACTTCAAGTACATATAACATGATGGTCAAGGTAATCATTACAATATATAGTCACAGAAGAATATGCAGGGCATAGGGTTTTTTCCCCAGTATTTAAACAAATGTCCTGTCTCTAGCTTGCTTTGATATACTGTACTCTTTTTTTACTGTTCATTGATCATTGAATAGCATGGTGGAATAGAAAATACATTTATTGAAAATTGGATCTGTTATGCTTTTTATATCAACCGTTAAAATATCATTTATACTGTGAATTCCATGACAATAAATGTACTACAATGGTTAAGTGTTCTGCCTAGGAAAGCCCAAGTTTTCTAAAATACCTAAATATAACATGACTGAATAAATATATTACACAGAGAAATTAAATGTATTTCATTTTCAGTCACATGATTTAATTACTACATTGCTTTGTCACCAATCTGAAGGACACTGGCAATGCACCACTCTTAATACTGCTTAGAAAAATAGAATCTAAAAATTCTGCCTTTTCACTAATGGCATGCACCTTTATCTACAATTCCCTACTTCAGTTTCAAGCAGCAGAGAACAATAGCTTTGAAATGGCTTTCTTGTGGGGTATGTCAAGTAGTATCTCTAAGAGCTTTACAATCAGATTATAATCACAGATACAGCAGATGCATCACTGCTGTAGTGATCCACACAAAGCGCTGGTATTTGAAATGATTCTTCTATAATTATCTTTCATCTTTGAAAGAACATAAATCCTTAAAAAAACAGACCACAATAAAGAAACAGGTTTCTATTCTCTTCAATGTGATATCCCTGTTCCTGGATCTGATTTATAAGGTGCACTGGAATTCTTTTGTAGAAATCGTTAGATTATACTGTATATTTTGTAAGTATTCAGCACAAGGTGACAGTACTGTATATCACATGATACCATACTGAATTACTAAGGCTCTGTAACATTAGTAGAATGTAAATTACCATGCAATGAAAAATGCTTCATGAAAAATAAAACAATAGACAGTATAAAGGCATTTTGGTAGTCATACATAAAACAGGAAGGTGGTACCTATATTGTCCCTTTCTCAACTAACTCTCCTCTAATGGCTAGTTGGCATTTTCATGAGCAGAAAATTAGAGAGCAGAAGTGACCCCCAACTGGATACTGGTTGGCATATTAAAATAAATAAGGGGCCAGGTGATATCCACTATAGACAAGACGAAATAAAAGATTCTAAGAAAAGTCCAACAACAAAGAAAAAAGACACCAATAAATTTGTTCCAGAAGGTTGAAGGTGTTGATGTCCTCACAATGGTCACAGGGCACAGCAGCTTCTTCATATACAGTATATAGCACACTATGCAGTAAAAAATATAGTATACAGTGTACGGTATACAGTATACGGATAACCCTATTGTGTAATTAGAAAGAGAATGGATATTCCTGCCATCTACTATGTAGCAAAGTGGCAAAGAAACTGCACTGACAAGTTTAATGTGGCATGAATGCGGCCATGGCAACAAAAAAAAACATGGTGGGTTCACAATCCACCTACGATGAGATGGGCAAGCTTAGGTCTTAGATCAACCCTCCAACAGCGTCCCTTGTAGCCCAGTAATGCCTGTGATATAACTGAGAAGAGAGTTATTTGCAACTGAGCGTCTCTGTGTTATCTGAGTGTGTGTGATTTGTGGCAGGTTATGTAGGTGGCTTTGACAGGATTTCAAGTCTTTGGAAGGCAATGTATAATATATGTCTGTGGGAGAAAACAGCATAACAGGGACCCTTACAAAAGGATTTGGTGTGCCATTGTTGAAGCCAGCGTGAAGATGTAGGCTTTGCTTGTTACTAAGATGAGCTTAGGTGGTCTTAAAGCTGCGCATGTGCAATTCCTGTAACACTTTGTCTCTGCACATATTTTGTATGTGTGTGGCATGGCTTTGTCTTACCCAGTTAGCACTTTACACGGATTTGTCCAAAACGTATCACTTTTCTAGCTTCATAAGTGAATCATGAGTTCACAGCACAGTGCTGTGTTCCGAATGTGGCTCATCCTACACTGTTGTGTGATATTTACAGTTCAATGCTTTGTGATTACTTTGACATTTTAACACTTTGTGAGTACTGTACTACAATGGTCTATCCTCAGCTGTTCCCGAACTAGTCAGTCACTAAATCATTGGAAACCAGCTGGATGTGTTATACTGTAGGTCAATTAAATTATCGATTTTTGCAACTTAAGTTTTGTGAATTTTAACAAAACATTTTGTTAAAGTTAATTGATTCAGGAATAAGTCAGGAACAGCCAGCTCTTTCCTTCAGAACACAGTCCTTGAGAACCACAGGGTATTTTGATTTCAAATCTATACTCTACGTAAAGTCACTGGCTTAGGTGGTGAAACAAAAGTATTTCAAGTATTTCAAATTGATGATTTAATGGATACTACCTTTTGTGTGCCAAATGTGATTCTCCAGAAGCAGTATAGGGCAGCCCTGCTACTAAATTTGAATAAGATAATGTTCAGTGTTGTGTTTTTACTTATGCGGAAAAAAAAACAAAAACATAGTAGCATAATTCATTCAGTAGCATCTATGAAAAAACAGCATTCGATTTAGAGTAAAATATTTTAAATTTATGTGTTATTCACTGCCAAATTTTCAAATATGCATAGAAAGGCATAGTAGGAATGTAATGTTTTTATTTATGTTTACTTTGTATGATACAGATTTCAGCTAAGGAAAGCAACTGAAAACATCACCTTATATGTTTCCACAAATAAATCCCAAGAGGGCTCCGTGCCTAAGCTACTGTGAAACTGGAACCAACTGTACTTGCTGAGTAACAGTACAAATAGCTGTGTCTAACCGTTCAACTGAATTAAAATAACATGAGGAGATTCTGAAACAGCAGCTTAATCCAGAAATGCTCTTCTCTCTCACAGGAATCAGAGACGGAACAATGTAATGACATACAGCAGTATGCGTGAGGCCCAGTAATACTAATATTCCAGTGAGTACTGAAACAGAGGATTAAGAAACTTAACTAATTTTAAATTCTAATAAAGGGAGGAAACAGCACATCATGGACGTACTAAAAAAAAGCTCATCAATACTAAACCACACACACGAACAATGAGAGAGACTTCAGTTCATTATCTCTCACTATTGCTGCTATTGACTGATCTACACAATCTTAATTAATCCAATTTCTTACAATATTGATGAAACCTTTTCAAGCACTGTATGATCTTTATTATTATTAGCTCTCTATTGGCTGCAGTATTATAAATATAAGGTCTCAGATGATGTCTTTCCATATAAACTCAGCAAAGTTGTTTAAAAAAAACATTCAAATGTGCCAGTTTTGACAACAGCTATTTCAATGGCTCATCCCTAAGTATTGGGAGAGAAATCATGTGATTTTTTTTTGGGGGGGGACAAAGGTTATCATTGCACTGCTTTCCAGAGGGTTAGGATTCTGTGCATAAAATATTTTATTAATAAGCAACATGTAAATATTACACATTTAAATATCAATACATGTGATTCCATAAAACAATGGGTATCTTCAATTTAGTGGGTACTGGGTTTGTCAGGACCTCAAGATTTTATTGTATATTTATGCAACCTTGACTAAACCTTATCAAGTTCAACAGAATATCAGAAATCCTACCAATAATCTGAATTCCCGATATACAGTACTTGTAGTCAGGAAATGACCAGGAAATCAGAATAATAATGTAGAGCAAGGAGCAATAAAAAAGGAAAACAATTACAAGTTAGACTTAAATGTCACATCATACAAGAATAAAACAAAGCTAATAGACTCCAAAATGGGGACTAGTGTATATTTATATAGAGAGAGAGATTGCACAACATTAGATCTATATATAAAGTTGGTCTTTGTCATTCTAAATGTCAGCTACTTTCCCTGGCAACATCCACCTACAACTTCTATATCAAGAGTCACTGTCATATTTCTACTGCACTAATCACAGCGCAAAACAAATCACATTCTAATTTGTGTCACTGTGTTTCATCAAGAGAATTATGGTTGTGCTTCAGTCTACTATAGGGGTTTATGGATATATACATTACTGAAAAACTGCCCCTTTTGATTATCACTTTAGTAAATAGCATGAGCTGTTTAACAGAAATAATCAACACCGTGTAGAGGTTTCTTCAATATCATTACTAGACACAGAGCAACAGTGATCACAGACACCAAAATACTACTCATAGTTTGTTTCACAATAGTTTTTCCCCATTGCATGTAGTCCTATTTTCCCCCATTAAACTTTTTTCTCACCTTGAAGATCCTTCTGTAGGAGACCCACACAAAGAAACAATCTTTCAGGAAGGATTTAACAGTAAATGAGAATGTTCTATTATTAACCCGTGGGCTGGAGTTACTATCTACTGAAATACACACTGACTGCAAATGAAGCTGCACCTTGGATTTATAGACTTTTGACTGTCAGAAAACTGACTGCAGAAATTTGCTGAACTGCACTTATCTTGTAGTTCAGAAAATTTCTTTATGTTAAATACTGTAAATGGGACAGAACTCAATGCTTATCGAATGATATAGACAGAAATTACTTACAGTAATTCATTGGTGGTGGTGGAGGGGAGTCCCCATTACCTGTAAAGCGCTTTGAGGGGAGTGTCCAGAAAAGCGCTATATAAGTGTAAGCAATTATTATTATTATTATTATTATTATTATTATTATTATTATTATTATATATAGATAACCCTTTAAACTTTTTATTTATAAATCTAAACCTAATTTCATTATAATTGTGTTATGTATAATTACTGTATATTATTCTCAACAACAAGGTTGGATAGTTTGTTCCAGATCTCACACTACAAAAGACAGAACCTACAGTAGTTTCCAGTTCTTTCTACTGGTTTGTCTTTCACTAAATTGATTCTAAATGAGTCCATTGAGTTTTTCTTTGATAACAATTTTAGGGATTCTAAGGTCCCATGGTCTTCTCAGTCTTTTAGCACATCAAATTAGGACAGGAAGGCTGAGATATCTGCCCACTTTTCTTTGGACAGATTTGAGAGCAGCATTAAATTTCTCTGTAATAACCAAAAAAAAACTTTAATATAGTAAATAACTTTGCACATAATGCTGTACACTAAATCAGGTCCTAGTAGTACAGTGTACAATTTTAAGATAACTTTCTTTGATAGTCTCAAAAGTATTTTTCAAAAGTAGTTTCTTCAAGATCAGTCTTTTCCCATTTTATATGTATAGTTTCTGTTTTTGGTACTTGAATGTAACACTTGGCATGTGTCTACATTAAATATAATCTTCCAGGTGTTTACACTCATACAAACCAGAAGACGTTGCAGTCACAATGCTATTAAGGATGAAATCTTTTCATGTGAACAGGGAAAGTGGTAAAGGATAAAAAGAATCAAGTTAATTGACACATTAATTAACCTTACCAGACTATGTAACCTGGCCTGAATTTACTCAATAAAATTTATGCAATATAACAGAACTGTTACCAAAGTATTGTGCAACATTGTTTAGTATCACAGTTATTATTTAATGTAGCCAATGAATGTCAGGACTTGTGAAAGATGGTTATTATTTGGTGTAGAGAAAAGCAAACGAGTATATTAAAATTTATTCAACAGATAGTGTAGTGTTAAGCTATAAGACCATAATTGGTGTTACTTTTGAGCACAGGTAACGTATAATGACTTACTCTAAAAGGCTCCTAGCAACAAGAGTCTCTTGAAAGCACACCTACAAAAAAGTTGACATTGTTAGGTTCTGAGGTCATATTAATATTTATAATATAAATGAAATTCCTCCATTAAATTGTATTGAGAAAATGAGAAAATCCAATAAATGTCATCTATAAATAAAAAGCTGTTTTCACATCTAAAGCTCTGCAATCCAAAACATGAATGGATTGGAATTACCTGTATTTTGAAGGTCGAAAAAAATATCTTGACTACCAACCTCACACCAACACAGGTAAAATGAGATGAGTACACATTTCTTTCAAATGTGTAGTCAGAGAAACAAGGACTTTACATTTAAAACACTGCAAAATCCAGAGCACCTGGGAGAGAGTTCGTGCTGACTGGAGGAGTCAACACTTCAAGTTCACAGGTGTCTAACAAGTCACACAGGTCACTCGCAGAAGAGAGGACTAAGCATAGCCCACTTCCTGAAAAGGGTGCAGTTGATTGTACTCCAGACCTTGGGGAATCGTTGTTACATCTGATGATGCTTGAGCCGGTAATGTCTGGAAATCTGGACTCAGCCTGCCCACTCAAGGACCATCTTTACTGATTGAGCCATTCAGGAACCACAACCAAACAGAAAAATAAGGCTCTTCAAAGTCCTTAATTTTTGTCCTTCATTGCCATCGTTTTAAATGTAACCCACAGAAATGCTGAAAATAATATCAGAAATGTTTGTATTTCATGTGTTTCTAAAACCCACTGGCTTCCCATCCAAAATGAAGCAAAAAGATAGTTTTATTGTGTGTACTACGTATTATATATTATAAATTCATTTTATACTGTTGGAATTAAGAAGATTTCTTCAAAACGTTAGGTGCTATTTGAACATGTGCTATTTGTATGTTCTCTGTCAGAGAGGTCCAACGCCTGTCCTGGAGGCCCAGTGTGTTTGTGGATTTTAAGAAAAACATAAGAGAACCTGATAAATTGTTCCAATTAAACCATTAATGACCTGAACTTGAATTAAAAGGGTTTTCCAGGACCTAGGGTTGAACCACTGTGTACTAGGACATGGAGCTTCAGAAATTCTCTACATGAAACTACAGTATGGTGGTGACTCCATGATTCAAAGTGCCTGATATCGCTCTTCATCTTGTGTTAATTACATTTAGGTAGGTACTTTATTAAGTGCTACAGCAGCCAGGCACAGCCAAGACAGTACAAATGTAGTAATACATTAATACAATACAATAAATACATTTACATTCTTTTGGTATTGACCTCCATTATCATTGAAATCTCCTGATTTATATGGAAAAAATCGAGTAAATGCCACAGGGAATCTAGTAAGAATAAATTTGGATGCACCAATAGAAATGAGCCAGTGGTTGCTTAAGCTCCAAAAATCCTGTCACATTTGACTGGAACAAATATTGCCTAATTGGCATGTAAGAAAAAGAAGAGTGTATTAGACCTTTAGATTAATCACTGGCATCAAGATCAAGACAAAAATATTGGAAAAAGCTTTCAGTGTTCTCTCCTATAATTGTTCTGATGGAGCAGAGTGTTCGTTTCCCATATTTTAAGCTGCTTAATTATACTACAACATAAAAAATGAATCAAATGGGACTATGCAAATCATATATGTTTTCAAAATAACTACGGTTAAATTCCTTTTATTTTATCACGTAAGCATAATAATTGATTTGAAATGTTTTTAAGTCATCAAGGTATCTGGTCGATAAAGCATTAAGCAATTGTTGTTCGGCATGGGGGAAAAAAATCAAGTAATCAGCTTTTAAAAGAATAAGAGTTTTTTGTGAGAAATCCGAATGAATGTCCTTTAGGCCTTCTTCCAATTGAAATTCTTTATATCGGTATAACAGTGTAAGTTATGAATGTGCTGGTCAAGAGGTTTATAGATGGCATGATCATGTACTGTAGGCTTTATTCCGGAAATTAATTATTAAATGGGAGACCATGTTTACTTTACTATACAAACATTTATTTATTGGGGGTTTTTCTCAGCTCTTTGTTCCTTTTCTGGGAATATCAACTTCTACAACATGGCTGAGTAGATTATCTACACACCCACAGTCCTTTTGAGTACTAAATGTACTTCCTCTTCTCTGCTTAAAATGCGTTTCCCCATAGCTTCTGGCTGGGTTTTTTAGGTTCATGTCGCACTACTGATTATGAAGAAGTTCCTTGGATTGACTTTGCCTATGCCCTTGAGGATTCTGAATACTTGAATCTGATCCCCTTGTGTTTTTTTTCTGTTTGAGACTACAACAGAGTAGAAGATTCCTTTAAGACTGGTACCAATGTACTGTACCTGCTTGCTTTTCTTTGCACTGATCCCAGAGCAGCAATATACGGTAAATATGTATAGTATATTGCAATGTGGAAATCAAAACCTTATTCAACATTCTAAATGAGGATGATAAGCGCATTTTCTTATAAATGTTTAAAATTGCAATTTACAGAAATTAAACAAAACACTGCTTTTAAACCTACAGTATATTACTTTAGAACATATTCACAAAATATTTCCCCAGGACGCCAAAGATAGTCTTTCTGAATAATTATTTATTGGAGTAAGATTTGTTCTTTAGAATGTAGCTTTCCCAGGAGAATTACACTGTATAGCCTTTATATTAACTTAAGAAATCAGCAAAATTTGCCATCTACAGCATATCCTACTCTATTGATCTGAAAGCCTTATTCGCCGCACTAGCACAATGACTGCATCAATTGATATTTACCACAGTTTTAATTAAAACGTTCTCACCACATAAAGATGCATTGGGTTCATTTAAGAATGCCAAGGAAGAGCAAAAAAAAAATCCAAAGATGCAACTACATCATTAAATAGCTGTTGAAAGCAGAATAAACCATGAATTATAATGCACAAAAGACTGGAAAAAGTGATCTATATTATTGGACTTAAGAAAGCAACACTACAACACTACTTCATTATTGTTTCAAATTTGGCACAACTACAAGTGATATATTCTACTCTAATATATGAAAGTCATTGTGTTGCTCTCAAGAAAAACTGCGACTCACCTGAGTCAAGTGAGTCTTACAATCTTTGTTCAGTATGTAAGGATCTACTACTGAAAGGGCTGGTGGGAGATATTGTATCATACAAATGGATCAAGCTGTTTGCACACAATTAAATATTGCAGTGTATATGCCAAATATGGGTTTAAATCTCCTCTGTTAAAGTGAAACACCTAAAGGACAAATTTTAATAGCAGACTGTGAGGAGAAATGTGTAGGGTGATGCAACAAACACTCACCATTTCCTCACCATTGTAAGCCATTTCTTATTCCTTCAAGCAGACATCTAAAATCCATAACTCCAAACTTTCCAGTATACTGCAACTGAGCTTTTTGGCTTGCTTATTTTTGGTTATGATTTTGAAAGCCATGCCCTAGCTGGATTAAAAGGAGGCCATTTTAACTGTAGAGATCATCATTGTACCAGTTCCTCTCTTTCTGAGGTTCATTCATTCACTGTATGGTTTTCCATTCTCCTTGCGTGAGTGATGAGAAAGAGAGGCTGAAGAACCACTGGCGTCACAACACCGGATTAAATTGTTCAAAATCCCATCTATTAATGATTACTCTCTTCGATTTCGAATAGCAGGGGGTCAAAGATCAAGGCACACTGATCAGTGACCTAATCTATCCAACATCCGCTCTGCATGAATTGGAAATGACAACAGAAGAGCTCTTTTAATTCCACTGGTCAGCTGCTGGTTTGTAATTAGGGATTATTCCCCAACACAGCTGCTAGTTAAATAAAATACGAACAGTGAAATAATGATAATATTTAACTGCTTTAAACCAATAGCAACATTTCATTAAAATAATGCATAGACCATCTATTGTGAGTCCATTACTTGACAGTGCTTCAATAATTCTGTCATTAACAATTAAAATTAACAGCAAGAACTTCTTGTGTTCTCCTCCACAAATTTTAAATATTGTATTGCTGATGTGTTACAATCATTTGTTAATGGCATATTCCCTGAAACAGGCTCATAGGTAGGACAGTATTTGCATTTGTGCAGATTTCTTTGTTAATTGTGTTAATTCATCACCATGAGTGTGACAGGCAAATCAGTGTTTTTCCTTCACAATAAAGCAAACACCTTTCAATTTGAGACATTTTTTTCTCACACATCACATGGTAGCTGGAACAAAAATTCTACTCCGAAAATAGGACTAAACTTCACAGCCTGTGCACGTGTGAACATCTCTCCAAAGTCTATAAATGTTTTAAGTACACTGACACTTTATTCAAGCACTTTAAAATAATCTACAGTAGCTACACTTTCCATTTACAGCATCCAAAGCCATGATTCTACTTTTATTCATTATTGTCACTGTGGTTTCTTATCAAAAGCAGTTAATTTCTACTTTTTGTTTTCATTATTGTCAGTGGTTTCTTAGAATAAGCAGTCAATAGGCTCTATTATATAGACTACGATATACTTACTGTCAGAATATGTTCATAGATAAAGGTTTGGTCAATGCCTTTGCAGTGCATATGACATAACCTACAAGAAAGGCTAACACCCTACCCTAAAACCTAAATTTTAGATGTTATATACAATATGTTGTTTATTGAATTTCCAGCTTTGATTATGAATGTTTGTCAATGAAAAAATATTCAATATTTCCTACTTAAGCTTTTCACACATTATGCTATTACTGAAAAAAATAACTACACACAAGAAATCAAAGACTTACAGAAATGTAGAAGAAACTAGTTTAAGGTTACAAACCACTAAAGCATTTTGTTTCCTTAGCCTTCCTTATTGAAGTAAAGAGCATTGTTTTTGAAGCTACTGTCTTCCAGATGCTGGAACTATTTAATAAGATTTCACAAACATAAGAAAGTTAAATGGAGAACCAATAATCAATACTGAATCAAAGCAATAATTAAAATAATTCTTTGAAAACAAACATCAAAATCACATATGACCCAATGTGCACGTAAATCAAAAATATACATAAATTAACAGGGGTGGGGGTGAGTATATACCGTACAGTACTGTAACACACGGGAGGCCACCAATACTAGGATTACTGCCTGTATGAAAACCTTACACTATATATTGTGGTCAATGCAAGCCCTTTCAACTTAAGCAATGTAAGCCAAAATCAGTCACATTCAGCTAAAGTCTACCTGGTTCATCTTATATAAAATTATAATTATATATCATTCTTGCATCTTATATGCATTTTTGCTCCTTGACTGACTAAGTCACTTAGGACCCCAAAAAGCCATAATTTATATTTAGAGTAGCACTACTTTGATTTTTTATGATCCAATTCACAATTATGTTGTGAATACATACAGTTTTAAAATGATATCAAACATGCCTTTAACTACTTTAACTTTAGTTTTCACATGTCTGCTATATCCTCAGATTTTTACTTCCAGGTCTGTTGCCTGAAATAATTTTCTCGCTGTCCTGAAGATGTTTTAAACTCCAATGTCTCTTTACAGATTACCATTAGGAACAAAGCTGACAAAATGGAGTGAGTGGATGATATGTAACTAAGCTTCATATACAGTATTGCTTTATATTTATAATTGATAATTAGATTTCAAAATATAAATGAAATCCCTAAATGCATGTTAAAATGATTCGATTTTATACCACTGGGCAGTGATTGGTAGAACTGCTTATTGTTAAACAATTAGCCTCATGGCAATATACTTCTATTCTGGAACACTGGAAAATTGTAAAATCAATGTCACAGTTAATCACTTACTCAGGAAAAAAACATAAGGTAGCAGGCAAAGTCTGTGTGTTTGCTCAGTTTCTGATCAAAGCGTGATGCTCATTGATTGATTTCTCCACAGTAAACTTGTAGATTGCTTAAAGTCATTCTTTCCAAACAGCTAAAGGAACACTCACAGGCTAAAAGACATGAAATGCGAGTGGTGTCCTTCTTGTAAGTGTTTCTTAACACAGTTTAGAGCTCAGCTCTTGCTAGCAACTTATTTTTAGACCAATATATCTTTCAGACATTGGTCTATCATTTACTACTGTATTCAATACGACAATGTTCCCTTATTTTCCAAATATTAGCACTTCTAAGAATAGCAATTTTCAATTCACTTTTATGTCCACATGTGAGGTACTACAGTATGTGATATCTTTTAAGGAATTAGTGATCAGTCAGAATGGTCCTGATTTTATTTTTGGAAGCTACAGTCAGGAAAGTCACCGTAGAAGCTTAAAAAATATAAAGTATAAATGCTATATTTTCGTGAATGTATATAACTCTTTTAACAAAGCACTTGACAAAACTAAAGTACAATATTAATTTCCACTAGAACAAGGCTTTTGTGCTGCTCTGCTGCTCTAAAATGGTATTTCACAGATACAGAAATGACAGTTTTCAGTGTAGTTCACCCATAAAGCAAAGATTGTGCTGCTTGATCTCTAAGGCATATGATAATCCAAACAGACCCTCTGCATCTATTATGTGAGAAAAATACAGGCTCACAAAAGGTCTGCTCTTCCTTTTAGTGCTGTGAAAGTAATAGATATTAGGGTGGCAAGATAATTTTAAATCCCATTCTAGAAATGACTAAGACAAATTCAGCATAAGAGTTGAACAAATGAAAAAAGGACATGATAACAGTTGTGCGTGTCATTTCACATACAGTGCTTAATTGTCTAGCTAGTATTACTTTATGCCATTATAATGCTTTGTAAATACATCTAGAGGACCAATCAATATTTTTATGTATAGAAGTATGTAAAACTCATATTCACAAAAAGGTATTTTTGTATTTTTTTATTTTGTATATTTGTATATAAATATTTTGTATTTACAGTATAAGACTACCGATTGAGTATTGTACAGTACATAACTATCAAGACCTGCAGAGTAAAACAAATGAATTAGCTATTAATCAATCATTAATCTAATAAATAAAAAATGAACAGCTAAATGATTCACAATATTGTTGAATTTAATTAAATTTATTAATGATTTATAATTAAGTAATGGAAATTCACCATCAAATCCTTCACAAACTTTTTAACTTTCTCAGCATATTCACTTCCTAATGAAAAGCGTTATATTGAGATTGATAATACTGAACTCTGTTTCAGATTTATTATCTAGTTCTCATCAAGCCAAAAGTTACTTAATAAATGGAAGCTCTCTATACCTAATCAATAATTTCTGGAAATCACCTACAATACAGTATCAGAACAAACAGTGAGAAAGTGTGGGAAGGTAACAAAGTCTGGGTAAAATTAAAAGGTGATGCAGACTCCAAGTTAGTCAATCAGAAAAAGACTCCTAGTAACTTAGTAACTCTTAGTTAAACCATGGAGTTGCCTAATTGAGGCCAGGCCTCCACAGCTGTCACCTGCAACCATGAGACTCCGGGTTGGCCCTTAACTGTTTGAGAACTAGGTAAATGGTTTGATACTGCAAAGTGTTAAATAATTGTTAAACAAAAAGAAATTCTTGTGTTCAAGAGTCTATTTGTCAGAATAGGTAGTGTCAGGAATCCTCTCTCATCAAATAATTGATAGCCCCGATATCCACTGTTTATTCAAAACAAATGGTTTTATTAAACTTTTATTTGAAGACGAACAACAAAACTCCAACAATACTGTGTGGTACAGTTTTTCTAATTCTAAAAAAAGAACAGTAAGAATGCTAGCCTGCAGAACATAAGGACATGTTGTCCCATGCCTGCTGGGGAAGGACAACCTTCTAATCGGTTTCTATGGCTACAAACCCTTCTCCAACTGCTTGATTACAAATGCCTCAATAACTGTCATTGTGTGTGGTGGTAATATGGCACTAAAATCAATAACCAAAAGAAATACCGTAAACCCTTTTACGAACATCCATAATGACAAATACAAACACCAGCATAAACTGTTTGAGGCATGATTGCCACAAGCCAGATAAACAGCAGCTAAAAGCACCCATATTTGAGTGATAGCCTGTTACACTATTCCGCAATTAATCAGGGCAAACAATAGTTTCTCAATGTCATGAAAGGCTTACCAGTTGAAACCTAAATGGATAATGAGGAATCACTATGAATATATGAGAAAAAAGTAATCCTCTCAGAAATAAAGCCACTTCTTAATCTTTATCCAGGTTTCAGAAATACCCTATATCCTAAATCCTAGGGTGCAATATGTTTGGTGATAAAATTACAAGGGAGCTTTGTTAGAACTGTAAACAGAACATGTATAGTGTTTGTGCATTCTCTTACTCTCAATGCAAAATAAACGTGAAACATAAAGCTATATACTGTACAACAAAAATGTTCAAATGACAGATCCCATAGATTAAACTATTAATAACTTTCAATGACACTGAAAGGTTAAACTTGTGACCCCATACGTTAATGTCCTAATTGACCTTCATAATGTGAGGTTAATTCTCTTTCTGCAGTGTTAAGTGGACAAAGAGAACAAGACTCCAGTTTTGAAATACCCAGGAACTCCATTCATATACAGTACCATATGTATCTAGCAAGTCTGGAATAATTGGGGTAAATGTACAGTACCGTTACAAAGAACTATCTATACCACCACTTTTATTACCACTTTTATCTTCATTGAATTCCCTGGATTAAACTCAATAATGATAAATTTGAATACTGTCATGAAGTACTGTCACCTTGCACTGTTGCAACTGAACATTTTCCATTAAGTGCTATAATCCTGCCTAGCTCGTACTGTATATGTTTTCTTCCAAAATAAAGGTAAAATCTTCCAAATTCACATTCACAAATAGACACATTCAAAGTCTATTTGTAGTTTTATCAAGCTGTTTATTCAGCAGGAAAAAATAAAGAAGTGCTTGGAAAAAAATGTGAAACCTGCTATTGCACGAACTAGTGAAAAATAGTCAGAATTATACAGTAGGACACACACGCAATTGACAAGATAAATGAAAACAAAGTTGAAAATTTTAAGAGTGGAAAATGTTGCTGCTTGTATCCAAGAGATCAGGTTTCTGATCAGTTCTTTTTTGTGTGGAATGCAAAATTAAAAATGTATTTAGTGTGTGAACGTTAAGTCCTTTTTGAGACTGCATGTGCAGATTTGGTAACTTGTCTTAATACTCTGAAATAATTTAGTATTTCACTGTATTAGTTCCTTTTCATTGTGGTAAACAAAATCATTGCTAGAAATAGTCAGGAGAGCAGGAGAGCAGAGATTCATAAAGTTAAAATCATTTTGAAAGATCTCTCATGGAAATTAACTACTATCCCTTTAAAAAGGACTGAACATACATTAGACAGCTACATAGAACATCTTATCCTCTAGGTGTTTCCTTGAATGTTAAAATAACTGCTTCAGAAAAAACTATTATACAAGATGCACAAAAGGAAGAAAAGATAATGCAGCAATCTTTTATTAAATCACCTTCCGTGTAAAACTCTAAATGCAAAACTGTTATTTTTATTCAAACAACCTGCTGTATTATTTTCCAAAACAAGATACACTTTTTATACCAATGTTATCCATACATACATGCCTGCCTTCACAAGCATACAGTAGCTAACAAAAGATTGAAAGGTAACTCACTACACAGCATAGAATGTGTATTTAAAAATAGAATGTGTATTACTCCTTGGCTTAACATCCTGCCTGTCTGCGTCTGATTTAAAAAAGTTTAAATGGTTATTTGTAAAGTACATTCAAATCAATTCACAGGGGGAACACAGAAATGTTTTACCCTGCAATTGTATACTGTAAATATTAACAGGCCACTTTCAGAGAGAAGTACTTTTCATGACATTCAGATTCTGAATTGTAAATTTCATAGACATTTCTGAAACAAACCAGAGGATGTTTTAAGAGAATGTTTAAAAACAACTTAATTATAGAAAAAGCCCCGATTTACACACAAAACAAACTGAACAGTGAGATCCGTAACAAGAGTCAGGCTAAATAAATGTCAAAATCTACAGTAGGTTTGTAAAAAAGAACTGTACCCAGCTAATGAGTGCCTTCTGTAGCAGAGCACAATTTTTTAATTGTAATCTCCAGTTAATTTTCATTCAATAATTCCCAATTTGTTTTAATCACCAGAGATGTAAAAACTTGGCTCACTACTATAACTACTATGCAGGTCTTTCTCCAAAATGAACACCGATGACCCAGACACCTCTTGTTCCATGACACCTACAGGATGTCACATTTAATGAAAGAGATGTAACGTTTAGTGACAATAACAAGCCACAGGTGTCACTGCTGTGCAAAATCAAGAACATCTTGGCCACCGCAATTCAACCCACCTTGGCAGCATCTGACCAACTATATTGCTATGTACTGTACAGTACAGTGCCTTGGCAACTGTTGGCTAGCAAAACAGTACAGTGCCTTGGCAACTGTTGGCTAACAAAACAGTACAGTCTCAAACCAGCTAAGCACTGACTAAAGGACTGAAAAAGCAGTCCAAAAATTGGAACTTTGCTGGCAGTCCCAGAATGTCATTTGGGAGCTTAAAAATAAAGACATGTTACACTAGAAACCCAGCACAAATATAAAAGACAGACAGAGTGCTAGCAATTTCAAGAAATCACATCAATGGGAAAAGAAGCCAGTGGTGCTGAATCAGTTCAGTTTGAATTTAAAACAACAGGTTACACTGTAGTTTAGGTACAGTAACAGTAAGTCATGAAAACCTTACTGATCAGAATCCAAGTTTCCTTACAATTTGCCTAGACAAATGACAAGAAACTGCTGTATTTTGACATTTTCTACAGAGAGGGTATTTTTATATGCTATAAATTGGAGTTTCCCTAACCAAATCAAAATGGTACCATAATACTGTAACAGCTATGTCAGGCACAATGTTATGTGGAATATTTGATTATCAATGCCTGTGAATTATATAGTAATGTTTTATTTAGTAAAAGCCTACATGATTCCTCATGGGTGGTGGTGTTGCCTCTTAGCTAGGTCCTGATTCTGGACAGGGAGATCTTCCCTGAGATTGGCATTGGAGTGCTTCAGCCAGATGCTTCAGTTTTCTCCTGATATGCAAAGATATACTGTCTAGGCTACTTAATGTTTCTAAATTGTCTCTCTCTGAGTGTGGGTGTATGCAGTTTACAGTATATATGTGTGCCTTGCGATGACCTGGTATCCTGTTCAGGATGTAATCTCACATTGGGCCCTGTGCTTCCAGGATAAGCTCCAAGTTCCAGTAACATTTACAAGAAATGATCGTTTCTTTTGGATTCTAACATGAGAATATTCAACTGATAAGCATTCATGTACTGTTTGTTAAAATACAAAATATATTATATATAAATATAAAATAATGTTCAGAAGACGTACAAACTTTTGTACTGACATAGTGTCATTATTAAAGAAGACTGTCACTATTTGGCTTGCTGGAGCAGCAGTTGCTGAAAAGTAATTCTGGAAAACAAAACCTCCTCTCTCTTATCAAACTTGAATAATCTTTGAAATAGAATTATGATATTCTTGTACTGTTCCTCAGAATCGATTATCTAGAAACCAACCAAAGTTTTACGGCAGCAATGTCATGAAAAGAATACAGTTATTATTTGCTTTCCTTCTCAATTGAAATTTGATCTGAATATACATAAATCTGAAAAGCTATATTCAGTGTTGTCAACTTATCTGATGGGATGGAGAAACAGTATACAGTAAATACTGTGTGAGCATAGTCAGAATCACTATATTAAAATTCATTCATTTTAGTAACCTTTAAAGGTTCTACAATTCATTGGGCAGCTTGTTAGAGAGACCAAATAATGCATGAATGGAAAAGCAGACAGACACATTCAGACAGAAAGATACATAATTAAAACAATGGGACCTGACTGTGGCTCTTAGCATCAATGTCTCAGACTAAGTGAGGCAAAGAAAGGTATTACTTAACCTCACATTCCCTCTTCATACTCCAGTTATTCAAGTTTACACGTGAGCACCTCTATAAATAGCAGCAGCATCTAAAAACAGCTGCCAGGCCCAAAATAAAGAGAGAGCCTCTAAAATATTCATAGCTTTTCAAGCTTCTGTTTTAAAAATAGACGTGCAGCCAGTTTGCCTGTGAATGCCCCATTTTATACTTAAGAACATTGTGTATGCTGTTTGTGAATTTTGCATACTGTAGTGCATGCAAAAATATGATGCAAGTGTGATATGCATCTTAAAAGAGACATGATTGCATTTGCTACTGCGTAGACATGAATGGTCAGCAGGGTGTATTTCATTTCAGGCATTGTAAAAGGGCCACTGAATGAAATTCAGAATCCACTCAAACTTGGTTGTTTGCTACAGAAACTGGGTGAGTGTTGCCATGTTGTAGTTTGCGTGTTTAATTGACCTGTAAGGGAAGAGAGACATACAATTCCTCAAGAGAAGAAGCAGAGCTCTTTTAAATACAGCACAAGTGATCACAACCAGCTGACAAATAGCAATCAAGACACATACTGTAGCATCATCACACTGGAACACTAAACATGACTTCTGACAGTCACTGCAATTGTTCTGTTGACACATTAAGAAAATGCATTTAATTATCTACTGGAAATAAATTCGGAAATACAATGTCAATTTTTAGATCCCATACAAAGCTCTAAACATTAATATATTGCATCTAAATATAAGTGTATATTTAGTTTCAAATGTGAATAAAGCAGGACAGAATGGGGGTGAAGTCATTAGTATTGCTTTATCCCAGTGCTGGGGTCCTGGGTTCAATTCAGGACCCAGAGTGCTATCTGTGTGGAGTTCTTATGTTCTCCCTTTGTTCATGTGGGTTTCCTCCAGGTGCACCTGTTTGCTCCCACAGTCCAAAGACATGCAGGCATCTTAATTGGCTTTTGGGAAAATTGGCCCTGGTGTGAGTGTGTGTGTGTCTGTGTGTGCCCCTGTGTGTACCTTGCCTTGTGGTCCTTGCCTGCTGCATGTACATGTATGTACCTGTGTTTGTATCTGTCTGCCTTGTGAGGGGCTGGAGTCCCATTCAGAATGTATAGTACCCCACCTTACGACCACCTTACGACCACTGCTTACTGGGATAGGCTCTGGCTGCCCCATGACCCTGAATTGGATGAAGAGGTTAGAAAATGGATGGATGGATGTGAATACAGCAGAAGCTGCAAAAGAAACAGAGAGGTAGGGACACCTGTCCTCTGTTGCCTGTCCCTATTTCTAAAATGCATCTGTTTGCTGCCTCAACCCTAATTAACTGAACTTCTAAATAACAATAGCAAAACATAGAGCTAGGTCAGATGGTATGTGTTCAGATTTGGCAGCTGAGTTAGGATGAGAGCCCAGACTATCCACATTGCAACAGTAAATTGCACTTGTTCTTCACAGAGGTTTTAATTAAGAAACAGGAAAAGATTATTTCTGTGCACACGTGTAGTATTTTGTTTGCCTCAGAAGGATTTACAGCAAGTTTAATTTACTATTTAAAAAAAAACAAGGGTTAGTAATCATCCTTATTTTGGTACAATATACTGTATATCTTGCTCCCTTGTCTCTTTTCAAGATGATCTGAAGACAGGTTTTACAGACAATGCTTGGAGGTATTAGTGAACATGGGAATGAGTCAATGATTTTTGTTGTGTGAATATCCCTGGCAATTATTTTTCTCTGATTTCCTCTGAGTAAAGAGGATAAGCTTGCTGCAATAGCCTTTGCAAAGAACAGATCAATAAGAGGTTTTGCGATGGGGCACTTGACGTTCTTCTGTTAAATATTCATTCATTAATAAACACACACAGTTTGCTAAGTGACACTGCATCATCCCCACCCTTCTTGGAACAAAAACGTCAGTCTGAAAACACCTCACCTACAAGTTACCTTTCTACATACGCAGCACAGAAAAAATGAATTAGATACACAAAAACCTTTTTCTGGTAATAAGTGGGTCTAGAAGTCTTTAAGGATGAAGACAAAATATATGCACCATTTCACAATAAACTATTTTTCTGTCAAAGGCATTCTTTGAAACTTTAACAATCACAGATGTCAACTCTCACTCATCCATTTATCTCAATAACTACTATTATACAAAGCCTATTCAGCGTCGTAAGAACATAAGGGTGAAATACTCAGAAGTCAGAATACAATGGTTTTACATTTAAACTTAGATGAGGAAAGGGAGAACTCATTTATTCCACAAAGTACTGAATTCAGGCAGTGAAGTCGCGATTCAAAGATTAATTTGAACCGTTTACAGCAGTGCTTCTCAATGCTGGTTCTGGAGTACCCCTGCGTCTGTTGGTTACACAAATGAACTAGGGTATTTTTGAAATCAAGGTCTGAGTGCAGAAAAAAAGCCTGAACAAGCAAGCAGATCAATTACTGGAAGCAATTAGCACTGGCAATTAAGGTCCAAGCTAGAACAGAAACCACGGGAGTACTCTAGGCCGAGGACTGAATACCACCTATTTAAATAAGGCTCATATGTTTACCTATACATTACAAAACTGCCATTTTGAAGGACAAATAAGAAATTGACTCTGCTCTTATTATGTCTAATTTATGACTAACAAGATGGCACAAAGGGAGGAGGAAGGGTGCAGGATAATTTTACTTTAGAAACTTCCCTAGAAGAGATGACACTGACAAAGTACAGTCTTTTGCAGGCCAATCTGAACCTGCGTAGGGCAGCTTTCCAGGAACGTACCACCCTGTCAGTTCCACCAACTGTCACATGTAGTGATGTAGTGACTAGTGCAGATGTACACATACTGCAGAGACAAATGTGTGTACTGTACACTTGCACACAGTTGTCCTCTTACACAAAACCGTTCAGATAGCAAGATGTATCAGCTGTTGCCAAAAGCCTGACAGACTAAATTATGAATGTATTGTGTATAGCAGCTTTATAAGATGGCATATTTCGGAAATGAAAAAACACTTTCACTATCAAAACCATTATACTGTACATGTGAGTTACTGTATTTTTATTTCACTTGTACTCTATGAACTAGAAAGGGGTCCTGCAAAAACTGATTTTAACTAGATGATATTCATTGAAGACTTCTGAGAACACCACATACAGTAGCAGACATTCAGTAAAGATTTTGCTGATAAAAAAGTATTTGGTTCTTAGTAGCATTAGTACAGTTAGCGTGAGGTTTTTTTCAGCTTTTTCAAGCTTTTACAAAGTAGAAATACTGTATATCAAATCAAAATGTATGCTATATTAAAGTCATCAATGAACCAGAGAAGGGTATTGATTTTTACCTACATTTTGTTTCAGGTACAAATATTCACTTTCCTAAAGTAGTAGTGATTTCTTCCCATGCACATAAAGTGCTAGAACACCAAAAACATCAATCAGATTATTAAACAGCAATAAAAAAACAGAATTTCTGGTATAGCCAAAGTAATAAGTGAGCTCATGTGTTTGGTGGCTCTGGATCACAAAACAATTCCTAAGTGGCTTCTCTAATTAAGTTTTAATCACCAAAAAAAGTGATTTATCTAGACTCAAATGCATGCTAAGTACAGATACCCTGAAGAGGTATAGGAGGGGTAACTAAGAAGACAAACAATTCAAGTAAGGCAAGAATCAGATGAAGGGTTGATATGGAGGTCATTATAGCAATTAGAGACCACTTTGTCTCACAGATAGCTGGGAATGTCACACAGAGGACTCTCATGAATCACACAGTTTAACAGCATGGGTTCCATTAGGCCACCAGTCATGTTTGCAGCATTCAGAACTCCTTCTTGCCAACCAGCCCAGTTTGTAGACTGCCAGAGGCTGCTGTGTGCTTGCTCTCTCGCTCCAATTCACCTTCACACCAATCTCCTCCATTATTATTCCCTGCTCTCTTAGAACTCAAAACCCTGTCTTTTAGACACTGGCCTGCCACCCTGCATCAGAGCTACTAATCGGAATTTGGCAACTCAGTGGGCAAGTATTCACAGCATGACGCAGGAACATACTATGTAATCTATAAAAGCCACATTTAGAGGAACTGTCTTAATAGATGGGCCAGATTCTGATAACAGTATGGACGACATTGAAGACTTCCGAAAACAGAATGAAAAGCTTTCCAAAGTTTGGAATCTACAAACCCACCCACTTCCAGAAGCTCAAGAATGGAAGTTTATACCCATAGTGATAAAAGAAAAAAAACACTACTACAACTACTACGTATATACTGTTTTGGTTCCAATTATGGAAGTAATGGTCTTCACTTGATAGAAATCATATCTAGTAAATCATATTGGAAAACTATAATTCAGCCTCTAAAGCAGTGATCTTATATTTAATAAAATAATCTACACACTACAGCACACAGGCAACAATAATAAATTCCTTTATAGCTATAGCCAGCTAAGCAATTTCAATTCTTCCTTTATTTCTATTTTGCTTTAAATCATAGACATGGTGTTCATGTGCTTTTAAAAACAAAGACAGAAAAGCAGGTTTTCACAATTCCTCCAAGTCAATTCAAATACAGTTAGTGAAAAAGCAATATATTCACTTTGTCAGCACACTGAGGTATATTCCTTTATCCAAAATCAATATAAAACAAGCAAATAAAAAACAAAGTAAACATGACTCAGCCTTAGGCTTTAGTGCCTGAACTCTTTGTTTTGTGCATTTTTTGCATTTACTTATGACTGCAGCCTTATACAAAACTTTTGGAAAGAACGGGGATATTCACACTAGGCTTAACAGAATGTATCAATACCATAAAACAATCAAAAAGTGATTGGCTCATTTTTTTTAATAATGCATGTTCCCTTTTCTTCACTTTCAAATTTGCTGATATAATGAAAATATTTATATGACATCCATGCAATTTCTAACCGCTTTCCCAGCGAGCAACAGCCACAAGGCAAGGTACACCCTGGATGGGATGCCAGTCCATCTCGGGGCATAAACAGACACGCACTGAACCAGGGCCAATTTTCCCAGAAGCTAATTTCCAAACCAGTATGTCTTTGGACTGCGGGAGGAAACTGAAGCACCTGGAGGAAACCCATACAAATACAGGGTAAACATGCAAACTCCACATCGATACATAGCATCCCAGGTCTGGAATTGAACCCCAGGGTAGCATGCTGCCAAGTATGTGTCATGTCATTTGCCAAACCACTTTCTACCATACGGTGTCGCGGGAGGCCGGAGCCTTCCCGGCAAGCAACGAGCGCAAGGCAGGGTACGCCCTGGACGGGGCACCAGTCCATCACAGGACAAGTACAAGCCAATCATACATGGGGACAATTTGGAGGCCACGGTAACGGACTTCCTGGTCTCATCAAGAAATGCCCAGGGATCTTTAATGACCACTGAGAGTCAGGACCTCTGTTTAATGTCTCTTCCGAAAGATGGCGCCCACTACAGTATAGTGTCCCTGCCACTATACCGGGGCATTAGGACCCACACAGACTGCAGGATGGGCACCCTCTACTGGTCCCACTAACACCACTTCCAGCGCTGCCAAGTATATTAAAAAAATTTAAGGTTTTAATAAAAGGTTTTTTTTGTCTTTATGTTCAAGTATTTGTTTCTTTATGCTTTCTGCGTCTTTTGTCAGCTAAATAAAAAGTTTATAACTTTTTTTTAAGGTGAATGGAACGGTTATGTAGAAATAGATCGGCACAGGTAAGGAAACAAAGAAGATCTAAAGACGAATTACAAACCACTTACGTGCCTCTTATCTACAAAGTCATGCATAAGGGATCACAAAAAGGCCACGGGGAGAATTGGATCTTGTCCAGCCAAGTGCACAAGTAGGTTTCAAGAGGGGAATTTAATACCTCAGACCATCTTCAAGAAACAGGACTAATAATAGAAGAGTCAATGTGTCTGAGATGCCACTATGTAAGAATTAAATGCTTAGGAGAAAGCAATAGGTTATACTGTATATAAATATATCTCTATATACTGCACCTGTTTTCAGGAATCAAGGCAACTGGAAAACCTATGCACCATTTACAAGTATAATAAGTAAACAGGAAAATAAGGCAAAGATGAAGAGACAATTAGCACTGAAAGAACTGTAGTCATATACAGTAGGAAGCTATTTTCAGGGCACAGGATTAGGAAGACAGTGGAATGAGATTAATGGAGACCAAATAAAAAAGAGACTACTGTCATCATTACATTTGTGCACAAGGCAGAAAAATGTCAATTACAAACTATAGAACAGTGCAAAGTGACCACTAAAATAGGTCTGAAACTTAGAAAACTTAACTTGGTGTTTAATACATGTTTATTTTCAAGGGAAAGTTTTGGAATTAGTAGTATGAGTCTAGAAAAAAATAGAATTAAATTATCAACATTTGAGTTAATTTCTACCCAAATCTGATGGAAACCTGGAAACCTGATGATGGAAGTGATATAAAAATGGACAAGAGTGCTTTAGGAAGAAAGTCATATCTGAAGAAGTAACTACAGCACCTTTGTGCTTCAAAAGAAAGGGTCTTGACTTTTTCTTTTCAAATTTCAAAGATATGTCAATTCAGAACCGCTAAATTCAAACTGATTGCATAAATTTTTCTTGGAACAACCACAAGCAGGCCAAGGCAGAACATAATGATGTCATGTTGAAAAGGAAAAGGACAGAAAATGCTATGAATGGTATAGAGAGAAGACATTGAAATGAACTTGGGAAGGATACACAATGGATCATAATTTGCCAAAGGAAAAATATTGTGATTGGATCCCTAGTCAGAAGAAATAACCATGACAACAACTCATAAAAAGTGTCAAGATGAAATTGAGACATGAGCTGGAACAATCCAGATGTGTGTAGCTGAAAACAGATGTTTGAGACCTTCAATTAGCACTAGCAGTTTTGTATCAGTGTGACAGCTTACATAAAATTCAAGGTTACTGGTAATCTAACTGAACACCTCATTACCCAGTAAAGCACTCAGATTTTAAAAAAATAAACATCAATGTGAACAGCAATGTAAGAAGTTCATTAACTCAAACTGTTATTTCTAATTGATTCCTCATCTTAACATCCTCTAGTGTTTTCACAGGTTAAAAGTTTAAGCCAGCATTCTTTCTTGTTTCTACAAATCACTAAATTTCTGTCAGCTTTAAAAGATCAAAGTGATGCATTCATGTTTTAATGGCTTAAATAAATCAGAGGAATCTGTTTCTGTATTGCAAGCTACAGCAATACAATATTCCCTCTGTAAGTAAAAAGATTTGTATACACAGAATATCAGTAGAGTATTTGCTGCTGACAATTTGAAAACTGCAGCATAAAAAGAGCATAACAAACTCGGGTGTGAAAGTTAGAAATCACCTGCAAGAACATCAAAAAGCACACTGCTCGGAGAGGCTCATTTACAGTATTTAACCTCCTTTTGAATAGATGCACCTTCTTTGAAACTGGGGGATATCTATAGCTTTTACTGAAAAATGATGAAGTAAAAAGTCAAATATTTCAATGAGTGTTGACAATTGGATTTAAATGTTGTATACAGACATAAATCTTAGAAATGTTTTACCTAAAGGAAACAGGTTCAAGATAAGATAATAAATGCTGAACTGCAAATCCTTGGTACAGTATGGCCATGTAAAACAATGTAAAATCACTGGGTTTACTTGATTTACGTGATTTTACTCAATTCTATGGAAGAAGGTTTGTCTTTTGTGATCCTGCATAAATGAAAATGCAGTGAATAAGTACTTATTCACTGCACATATGATTTGGTGAATGAAAGGCAAATGACTTGCTGAATGAACAGGCACATGAACAAACTGAATGGAAGTGTAGAGCTGTCAAACTGGATGTGTTGCCTTTGCAAGTGCGATTTGTGACATTCCTAGAAATAGTTTTCAGATCTCGTTAAAATGTACTCTATACTTTAGTCTCACTCAATGAATTAAAATGGCAATTTAACAGTTCTTCCACGTGTTTTAATGGGCCCATGCATAACTACAAAACACCCCACTTTTAGACTAAAATACTATTATTCATTCCTGCTCTTTAATGAAAATGTTTATTTTATTCAAGAGGACTCTAGCTCAGATTTATTTTTTGATCTTGTGTATAAGAAAGCATGTAATGCAACAGACAATTGACTCAAAATTGTTGATGTATATGTTCAAATGTGGGCATAGAAAAGTGATCAGAAATGGTTATTCTGAAGATGTCTCAATCAGTACAGAGTCCCAACTCCACAGAACGGCCCAAACTGTAGGGTGTTGTATTATAAGCATATTTGCCAAACTTATTCTTATACAGCATAATCAAAAATAGCAGATCTGCATTTTGAAATCAATTTTATACAGTGATGCAATCAGGAAAATGTATTATAAATGTTCAGTTACTGAGCGCACTACTGGCTCATATCATAACCCTCAACACTAATTTTGGATAAAACTAATAATGCAATGTATTTTAAGATTACCGTTAATTATGGTTTAGGAAACCCTAAATAATAAATACATAACTTAATTGTGCTTTGCTGCAGATGTGAAAGAGTACTGTTTACGGCTTATCAGGCATAAGAGGTGTAGAAAAATGTAGGTTGCAGAACTGACTTGTCGAAGAAAAATAAATTATTTAGTCCTCTCTTATAAACAATGACAGCAGCAGCTCAAGTTAAATAAGCAAACACTAACTGACATCTGTCAGTTACTGCAGAAAGACCAACCAGGCAAAAGTAGAAGATACTGTATACTTGTCTGCATGTAATGGGAAAAGTGTCTGCAGTTTAAGGCTTTTATGCCACTGTTTCCTTCCCAAGGACTGTAGCTTATGCTACAGTATACAATAAGTATCAATCCATGTGCAGTGCTCCAAGGTGTACGAGATGTGATAGCACCATTAGTGAAATATGCACAGAAATCCATACCATTTTCAACCATGAGTAGCAACATAAAAAAAGTAAGGTTTTTTGGCTAAGTGTGATATCTCCATACTGTAGCTGACTCATACAGTTGTCAGTACCCGTGCAGAACAGTCACTGTTACAAACTGTATATCGTTCAGGTGTCTGATTTGTGAGCTCCAGGACCACCGCTGTGCATCACATTACTATTGCTGGACACAGGTACAACAGAACTTTCACCGCTGACTGTAGTGCGTCTGGGTGGAATCCAGCTCAAGGTGGTACACTGCAATACAGTTCTCTGAAAGTCTGTAATGGGTGTGCTGCAGTTTGTGCATTGAACAATACAAATGTACTGTATGTAAAATAAACCTAATACTGATAGATTACATCAATAGATTAAATTATATTGATAGCTCAGAGGTTACATGATGCTGCATGTCATGTCCCACCCATGATCAAACCTGCTTTTGGTTGTAGGAGGGTCAGAGGTGATGTCACACACATCTATTTTAGCCATTAAAATGAATTAACATGTAGCCCTCACGCTTATTTCAGTATGTCCTGTCAAATTATCTACAGGACATGACAAAATTATATGTTTATTACAGTATATTAACTACAACCACATCTTACTTAGTATTTCTGTGACATCATACATTTATAAAGTATGTCTGCCAGCAGCATGTACATTATTTACAATAATGCACTGCAAATGTAGTTATGCTTAAATAGTTTATTGAAACAAAAACATGTTTAGCACACAAGGATACCATATTATGTATTTTACTAGAGCATACAGTGAACACAAAGGCCAACGAGAGAGAATACACAGACCACGCATTAATACTCAACACCAACTTATATACGAGAACTTGATCCTTGTAGGACATAACCCAAAGCAAAGTCCAGAAGTAGATGAATTAATACAAAAAGATATCTACAAGTTTCTGAATACATTATTTAAAGGGTGCCAATTATTTGGGTTGTCCTTTCTGACTAGGTGATTACTGCAGTGCAAATTGTATCAAAAACAGTTTAGGTCTTATGTTTTTGTACTGTTTGGTACATCTTATAAAGCCCATTGGATGCTTTATGCATTCTGCATTTGCTGTCTCAGTAAAGAAATGGGATCATTCCATCTGAATGGTTACATTACTTCGACATTACATGTCAAAACCTGGCAGCTGCAGAGGCAGCAATAGGTTACTGTAGTCTTCTCCCTCTGTAACATCCAGACAATGGATGGGGTTGCTCTCTTCTCCCCTTTTGCTACAGTACACAGACAATTAACCTGAGGGACTTTTTTTTTCTTTTTTGTGTGACTTATTTACAACAATTATGGGGAATTCCATGGATCTCATTAAAATTACATCTGTCCAACATATCACAGTTTTTATTATTTAATATTTTTTCCCATGGTGAACTTATTATTAAATAAAATTAAATTGGAAGTATTTTTTTTATCTACACGTCTTCTGTATTATGGGCTTGTAGGGACCATGTATGCACAAAATGAATGAACATAGAATACGAGACCAACACAATGAAATAACAAATAAAAAACAAAAATATAACAAAACATAAATACAAAACCCTTTTGCATAAAATGTTTATCAAGCATATGCAGATAACCTCCATAGCTTCTAGCTTTTGCCTTTGCCTTTGCAGACCTTGCTAATCTTTTACATCACAGCTCCCTGCAAATCTCAGTGTACTGTGTACTAGAATGAATATAATGTTTGGAATTTCTGTCCCAACATTCCCTTAAATTTTCAGCAGTAGAGAGCTGGCAAAAAAGGCACAAGAATTTGAATTTAGTGTCATTTGAAAATGACAAATAAAACAGGACATATTTTTAGATACTGTATTATGCTATGCTGCAATTTGTAAGTCTTCTTGACTTTGCGTTTTAAATGATTAAAAGTATTTTTTTTTAAAAAGGGAAAACTGAGAGATGTATTCATTTACATGGCTTTGGATCTGTAGATCTTAGATCAGGGGTTAGAATAACATTAGAGCCACACATTTATATCATTCAAAGAATCTTTAACTATTCCACCCAGACTCTCATTCTTTAGAGTTAATTCTAATACAAAGAGATACTGAAGGTGTGCTTAGCTTCTGGATTAACCGATGTACGTAATATTTATTCTCTATTAAAGTTTCATTTCACGAGGAACACGGTGTCCAAAGACAATCAATTGAGGTAATGGTTGGTTAATGGATAGAAGAGACATTTGACTTATCAAATATTTTCTCTACACAAATAACACAAACATACAGTACATAAATTTTAACATTTCATAACAGAAATCCATCCCCGACGTTTCAAAACACTTCTACTCACCTACGAAATGCCTATTTACTAACATGAAAAACGTGTTCAAATACTGTAAATGAGAGATTAATCAAGGCAAACTGGGTTGTTTGATTTTTTAATTAAGTTGCAATTAACGTAAGCACTTTTTAAAGATCATAAGAAATGTCCTGGGTTCTGTTCAGTGGGGTCTATTTCCTGGTGGCTTTCCTAATGCTGTCTCAGTGTGGCTCTCTCTCTTTCCTACTGGCTCTTTCCCAGAGCTGTGTGCCACACTGCCAGATAGAATCAGAGACAAGCTTTAGTGGAACACCACGCAGTGGCCTTTTGTGCTATTTATAGCCACCTCTTTCCCCCCTGAGCTATCAGATCACCGAATAAAGACAGAGATAAAGTGATAGCACTTCATGCAGAACTGTGCATGACAAAACAGGCAATGACTGAATTTAACTAGATTGCCACAATTTCAGCTCAATTCTAATTACCTCTCGCTATAGGTTGAATTAGTTTACATTGGCTTAGTTGATACTATGTTAAAAGGGATCATTCTGAAAAATCTAAAACTTTAAATCTATGTTGATATTTTTCATATTCCTGTTTAAAAAAGTACCATTTGGCAATAAATTAACCTTTAACATGAAGTTGTTTTTTTTTAAACCATCAAATTCTAACTTCATTCAATCGTTTTAATAACCACTTAGTCCAATAGAGGGCTGCAATGAGCCAGAGCCTAACCCAGCATACAATGTGTACAAGGCAAGATACACCCTGAATCTCTGCACAGGACCATGCTCTGTGTTGTATTTTGTATGCTTCTAGTCTATTTTAACACTAAACCACTCTGTGGTCATTAAAAATCCCAGGGTGTTTCTCGAAAAGAGTAGGGGTGTAACCCCGGTGTCCTGGCCAAATTTCCCATTGGCCCTTACTAATCATGGCCTCCAAATGATCCCCCTCTATGAATTGGCTTTATCACTCTGCTCTCCTCCCCACTAATAGCTGATGTGTGGCGAGTGTTCTGGCACCACAGGTGCGTTCCAGGTGGATGATGCACATTGGTGGTGGAGGGGAGTCCCCATTACCTGTAAAACGCTTTGAGTGGAGTGTCCAGAAAAGCACTATATAAGTGTAAGCAATTATCATTATTAGTAACACTCCTCCAGGCATTACTTGGGATGTAAAAATACATAATCCAGCTGTATCATGCAATAAAGTTATTTTGTATGTCATCACACCATTACAATGTACCAATATTCCAATTACTGCCAAAATATCCTAAGATGCTTGCAGGGATGCAGGTGAACCCAGTTGGCCCTAGTTTTTCCAAGCTGTCATCTGAAACCCTGTGGCTAAAGTGGATGGCTAGTTGACAAGGTCATGGGTCAAATAAACAATGAGATGTCAAACCACGTCTTTAGTGTAAGAATCAATTCAAAGCCCAGCGACATACAAATGAAGACTGTAGCGCTGCCCTTCAGACAGTGGCATCACAATGGCATTTCATCTGTCACTGGTGCTCACTATGAGTACTGCATTTAAGAAAATATGTGATGGCAAAATAATGGAATTAAAACAGATGTCCATTAATTACACTGTTTATTCTGGTTACACAGCCTTGATGGCTGCTATATTTCTGACAATAAAGAAATGGTAAAGAACTTGAGAAGCTCCTGTTATTTATTAATAAGCAGTGCAACATGTTATGTTTTGGAAACAGAAACCAGTGTAGATTATGAGTTACATAAAAAATACAGTGCGAGCACAACATACACATTGTAAGCACTGGAAGATTCAGTGTAAGATTTACACAGTATATTATTGGAATTGTAGTTATTAATTACAGATATTATCGCAATTTGAGTTTCTAGTTTTAACAGGAGTATTAGTACAGGAATTGGAGTAATAGGTATTAGCAACGAGAAAATGTTTGATGCATGTTGAACCTATTTCTATAAAAGCATAATGAGAAATATTACTATAGAATCACTTTCCTGAATAATCAAATGATTATGAGGGAGTTTTACAAGCTATCATCATACTCAAAGGTTTTGACCGGTTTTATATTATACTAAACTGTATGACCTAAACATGGGTATTATTTATTGAGACATTTTATGAATTTAAGATCTTATTTAAGAAAACAACAATTATCCACTGGGAAGCGTCTAGACATTGAAAAGGAGATTGTCAATGTATCAAATTATAATTTATAATTAAAATTAATAATAATAATAATAATAATAATAATAATAATAATTGCTTACACTGATATAGCGGTTTTCTAGACACTCCACTCAAAGCACTTTACAGGTAATGGGGACTCCCCTCCACCACCACCAATGTGCAGCATCCACAGTGCGCCAGAACGCTCACCACACATCAGCTATCAGTGGGGAGGAGAGATCAGTGTCAGTTGTTCATTGTCCTTGATTTACCTCAGTCTACATGTACTGTAGAAAATGTCCTCCATCCATTCTTTCTCCATAACTTTGAATTACACTTTGGAAGCACTTCAGTAGATTCAGGTCCTCAGTGCAATTCTCAAGTAAGATTATAACATCAGGAAAGTGAAACACAAACACTGTGCCTCACAGTGACATAAATATGCACTGTTTCAGCATGCATAATTTCTTTTAACAGATTGTTGTTTGTAGGAAAATAAATTATGCACAGAATAGTAGCTCCTGTACAGATGAGGACCTCCTTTTTTGGAAAATATAATAATTATTTAATTGCTTACACTTATATAGTGCTTTTCTGGACACTCCACTCAAAGCAACCTTAGTTTTTCCCAGGAGGTCTCCCATTCAGGTACTGACCAGGCTCACACCTGGTTAGCTTCAGTGGGCTGCCAGTTGTGAGTTGCAGGGTGATATGGCTGCTGGCGAATTTCACTCAGATGTTGACTAAGGAAGACATCAACAACAAGCCATGGAAAGCAGAAGGACAAAGTTCTTTACTTAACAGCATTACCATGGCAGAGGAAGAAATATTTGGGCACTAGAAGTAATCATGATTAATACATCTTCATGACACCAGTTTTACTCAGAGGAACCAGAGCTATTATATGCATATGAACAAATATAATTTATTATAATTTATAAAGTGAGATTCCTAGTTTAAGTAATGAAATTCAAGCAAGTAACCAACCATGAAAATTATGGAACTTGAAAAGAAAGTCAGGGAAAAAGTCACCACAAAGCAGAGATCCCAAAAAGACGCAAACAGTACTGAAGTCTGAATATCTCTGTAAGTGTTGTCTACTCAATCATCAAGAAATGGAAGGTGCTAAGCTCTACCTATATAAGTCAGTAGCCAGGCAAGGAGGAAACAGGTGAAGGAAGACTGGAGAGAATGTGCATAAGTCAGCAACATCCCAGTCACTCTCAAAAGTCCTGACCGTGTCCAGAATGAATAATGAAACATGAATCAAAGGGCACAAGTGCAATCTACAATGGAGTGTATTTAAAACCAAAAACAGGAGGCACTTATTTACCCACAGTGCTGTGGGAGCATAAAACAAGCTTCCCAGTCATGTTTCCAAGAGTTGCCCTGTTTCCACAATTTTAACAATGAGTTACCAAAACCAAATAGAAAAAGTCAGCATTTCTGGCAGTCTTCTTAAAGTACAGTAATAGCACCTGTAGGGCATGTTTCGTCTGTTGTAGGTGATTAATCTTGATTACTTATCATTTACCACTTAAGATTTTATAGAGATTTACCACTTAAGATTTTAAAGTATGTAGTTTGGTTTACACCAAACAACAAGAGAAAAGAGAACACCACAAAATACATTTGCATACAGCAAATGTCATCTTTCATAAGTTCAATGCAAATAAAAACATATAAAGAGCATTTGTACCATACTAAGCTTTTTGCTTTGAGGTACTGTAAATATTAATACATACAGTAAAAATGTTAACGAGTACTAATTACGTTTTTCTTATTCTGTATTAAAACACTGTTGCGACCATACAAAAGGAATCTTACAGGAATAAAAAATAATGTACAACTATACTGCAATTAAAACAGCAGTGGGACTTTCAAAGTCTCTAACCCCAGAACCAGCCTGAAAGTACCAGGATGAGGGATACTTGGAAGTTTCACGTGGAAGAATAGAGTGTCTATTCTCTGCTGATTGTAATCTCATTTGTAGTGCTGGCTCTGCATTGTCACTGCAAGTGGTGACATCAGTCCAGAGCTATTTTAAGCCCTTAACTGACAGCAGAGCAGGCACAATAAGGGCAAGAAAAGATATTGACTACAAAGGGGTGGGGTTAGGGGGTTATTAACTGACAACAAAACTGCAGAATAAAACAGCAATGAGTTTGTATTCTTCTTACATATGCACAGTAGAATGTTCCTAGAAACACTGGTGTCTGCTGACTACTTTATTACAAGGAGCGGACCCTAGTATTCAAATAAACACACATATTTAATATGATACATCATATCATAGCAGCAAATAAAATAGCAATATTAGAGAAGAATGCATATAATAAACTTTTTCATTGACCCATCAAATAAAAATTGATTCATTTCTAACCAAACTTCTAACTATGTTAAGGATACAAAACGGCACCTACACGTATTTGGACATTTTGTTGAAAAACCTCAAATATCAGACTTTCACATGAAAATCCCCCACCAACAACCACACACCTGCATGGAAATAGTACTCTAGCATGGAAAACCCCAACCTGAGTTTTTTTCAGGTATTCATGATTTTAAGATTTTTATTATGTAGAGCCTAATTGGGCTTATTAATTGATGCCCTCTAATTTGCTGACCTTGCTTTTTCCATAATCACATTTGTTAGATCAACATCCACTATCATCAACATTCCTTTATAGTCTAATCAAAGGGCCTCAGATAAAAAAATTATGTTTTCTCTTAACAAAATGCTGCATACAAATTCTAAGTGGATTATTAAACAAATGAGAAAGCACAGTGTAACAATGAAAAAAGATCAGCATCTGTGCTCTGATTTTTATTTTCATAATGCGATTTAATCCACTAAACCAAGTAATAAGATCAAACTTTTGCTTCAATGCAGAGAAAGATTCGAAGAGAAAAATGAGTTCCAGTAGATACGTGGAGACAACGCATTTTCTTTGGTTAAATAAAGGAGCAAGCTTTTGTTTGGCGATCAGGTTAATATATAAATCAGGAAAACAAAATAGATCAATTTGGGAAATAATTAGATTAATAAATCAAAAGATTTTATTTTGGTAGTGGCAGATTTGATACACCCCAGGGGTGTGAAATTCAAGGAATTCCAATTAAACTATGCATTTTATCATGCTCCAATAGATGCAATAAAGAATAAGAATGTATTTGGTTTGAATGAACTGAATACTGTGTTGAAGGACAGTTTTAATGATTATCCCATATGGCATGTCTAAAGTAAATGTTCAATAAGTCCAGGCACTTAACATCAACCTTAACATGGGCCTTTCACTGATGCTAAACTCAGTTTTAGGACAGTAAGACAATGCTCATTGGAACAAATTGTAATATTACAAATATTGCATGTGTGGCAGGCTTTGTACTGTAATTCCTCTACACAAAAGTGTAGTTCAAACAACACCCATCTTTACTGCCATGAGTATTATCGTGGGAAATCTTAGAGGCCATCCTTTTTAGCAACATGCTGTACCAGTTTCAAAGGCAAGCTCTGCCACAACAGTTACTCTACTATAGGCTATGCCTATGGAAAATGTCTACCCTTTATACATATACTATATTTCAGATATTGTTTAGGTCAATAACGTTGAATATTGGGGGGGGGGGGGGTAAATTAAGCAAAATGAAGGTGTGGTGTTCATAATAGATTGTATTAAACCATATTAAATTCGCTCTGAAGAACTGGAGTGAAAAAACTACTTTCACCTCATAATGCTTTTAGTACTACTCCCTATAATTTTATCATTTCCTGCTTCCCTGGAGACTGCTAAGTATGGCCCAGATTAGAGGTACTGTATTGTGTTATTGCAATTTATTCAGGCTGTTCTTTTTCTTTATGATTTTAATAAATTCACTGTTTCCCTGTACTTGAGTATCTTCTGAAACAACTTCTTCTAATTGATTACTAATATGTTCTAGGGGAGAATTTGTTATGAAGCCACTTTATTTCATGAATGAGCGCCACTAAGAATACAATGGCGTGTCCTATAATGGAGATGCACTGTGGTGTAGAAATAGGAGGACAAGGATACTGTAGTTGTGTGTCAGGAATCAGTACTGAGGCTGGATCCAAGCTTCCATTCAAGTCTGTGTTGTACTCCTTTCCCCTCAGTCATTGCTTAAGCTTTGAGTGATACAGGTTTTATTTTAAAACAGAAAGACAGGCATCAGAAAATTAATACATTTTGTTTGAAGCCCCACACATCACACTCCAAAAATAATCATTGCTCCCCTCACAAAAAATAAGGAGTCCATACTGAATACAAAGAGACATTAAACAGTATATGGTACAGTATATCCTGTACAGTATATCTATTGAGATGATAAAATAATTCAATGGACAATGCAAGTATTTCTTTTACCAAAGTAACAGTTGAATGTTTCGTTACACACATCATTTCAGCTGCCATATTGTATACTGTAGAAACTATGCGTGGAAATATGAATTAATGCAGTTATATATTCATATACAGTACATATGGCTCATTTGGTTCACCTTATAGTCTGAAACGTATTCTCAACAGTGCATGGGTTTCTCACTTCCTTTAATGGAATATATTATGGATGAATGCAATATTAGAGTGCAAAAAGATCAGAAGGAATCCTTCATATTACCTGAATTAGAGAAATAGTTTAGCAATAGCTGGCCATCAAATACAATAGAGACCAAGCCAATTACATGTTTCCTAGAGTTGCCTGTAGATTAACCTGTTTAACACAGCAATATATTTTGCACCATATATATTTCATATACAAAAGCTGAGCTCTAGTGCTTAATTGTTGGTTCATTCTAGTGTCTCTAAGCTTCCTACAGTAGCTAAACAGTTTTGAATCAGTTCACCTGGCTCCATTTGAAAGTAATCTGTTACGCAAAATTGACAGTGTGATGAATTACAGAACCTAAAAAGAAAACAGCCAAGCTGAAGGAAAAAAAAAACAATATGGTCAACTTTTTAATCATGGCATGATGTAAAGGGCATGGGTCTGTCGGCACTGCCACGCCTGGGGGATTCTCTGAAACACCACAGTGCACTGCTTAATAACTTTGTAGAAACAAAACACTGTTTTCCAAACAGTGTACAATAATAATTGGCCATCTCTCCTTCCTTCTCTAAAGCTCAACTTAACTTATTTTAGATTTCATTACAGATTTCATTAGGATTATAATATGCACCTTAGTGCACTGTTCTCTATGTTGACTATCCTCATATACTGTACAGTATTTATGTCCAAGTGTACACACTTGGACATAGGTTTACACTGAAAATAGGCAGCAGGCAATCTAATTCTATATATAGACGTTATTTTTAATGTACTTAATCATGATCATGTGTCATCATAGAATTTAATATTAAATATATGAATGATAACAATCAGAAACAGGTTATTTAGTTAGAATAGTAATATAAGTGGTAAAAAAATGTTTTTTTTCAGTACTTCGTATGCTCATTTTTTATGTTTTATTTTGCATCTGTAGTCCTGCAGTAAAGAAGTTAAAAACGGTTTTGCAGCCAGAGTTACTGTACAGTCGAAGCCCAGGCACAGGACTTAAAGCCCTTTCCGAGGTTCATCACAGACTGATGATTAGAGGTCGGGACAATGTAAAAATGTGAGCGGAAAGAAACAGAGAAAAGGGCGCATGGCTCTGAGCCGAAATAAAGAAAAGAGGCTGGCGAGTCGGCACAGAAAAAAGGGGGAAAAAAAAGGGAGAATATATTTCAGGAACAAAGAATCAGAGTTTTAAGATAAAAAGCAAAGTTATAATCTATACTGTAAGAGGTTCTTAAGGTTTAGCTCTAATAACGGAGTGGCGATTCGGCATTCAGAACAGACTTAAACAGAGAGCCTGATTGAACGATTGAAGGTTTAATTGAAAGATGTCCCAAACTAGTTTGAATGACAGGTTGAGTGCAAGTGGGAATTATTGCTGTTGTCAGGGGCAGCAGGAGGACGCAAGTCAGTCCCAGCCCGGTCATTACAGTACATTTGTACATTAATTAGCATTTTTGATAAGATGACAGGAAGCACTGTTTTGTCCTAAACAAAATGTAAATACTTCTGATAATGAACTAAAGGCACTCAAAGAGCTCCAGGAAATTGATGAACTGACAAAACCAACACTGAGAGAGGTGTGTGCCCTGGATTGTCAGAAGAACAACTTGGAGAAACAGCCTGAAAACAACTTGTGCCAGGGAGTGAAAGGTTATAACATTTTTAGTCTTAAAAATAGAAGACCACAGTGAGTTAAAAGGAATCAGCAGAGTTTATGGTCAAAAAATGTTTCCCTGTTTTTATTCACAAATATACTTTAAAAACACTGTTTAAAACTAACACTGTCACACAGCACATCTTAAGGTGAACATTCTGACCTGAAATTCACTGTAGATTTATGACAAAAATGTGACTGATTATAATAATGATCTCTCAGTGTGATTTTTATGTATACTTGTACAGTTCTACTGAGAAAGAAGTGTTTCATTTATATATCCTATAAATATATACAGTATACTGTACTTAGTATTCTGTGCAATTCTCACAAGCAATTGCTTCTCAAGGTCTAAAAAGCCATAGTTGTTTCTGTTGTACAACAGAAAGCACAGTCACAATGCTTTAATAACAAAGCACTAAATTCAAAGGACTGTAGAAAACATGATTAAATCACAGCTGAGAAAAATGAACATTATTCAATCCCATTTTAAAACTAATAGTAAGACATTAGTAATACCAGTTCTATTATGGTGCAGGTACAGGGTGTCAAAGTAGACTTTATTATAGTCCTCTGCCTTGTTTTCGATTTGTTTCTTGTTTACAATAATTAAATATCATTGTCAGATGGGTATGGTAATACTGAGCAATTTTGTTATTTTCAGCAGTTATTTACAGCTAAAAGACCTAATGCTCCATTTTTGCTGGCCTTGTTTGCTAGCATTGAGGTTTCCATCAAACTAAGGAAATGAATGACATAAAATCTAAAGATGAAGCCATAACCTATGATCTCACAGTGATGGAAAGCTAAGAAAAAAATGTAATTTTACAATTTTATGTAACATTAAAAAGACACATCTCATTACTTCAGCAGATGTGAAATGTTTAATGACCAAATATTCAGTAATCAAGTAAGCATTACAAGCAATCTAAAACCTTCTTAAACAATTAAACCTTTCTCCATCTGCTTTAGTGAAACTGAAAAATGTTTACAAGATTTATCATCTTATTCTTCTCATAAATTTTTACCATTGCTTATTCAGCCAAAAAACTTAGAAGATCCAGAGGGGAGACATTTCATACATTAAAAAACAACCAAACTTATTTGAACAAAATCTAGTGAAGTTCCTTTTTTTCTAATATGTATTTTAAGGGAAATAAAAATCCCCATTAAGGTGCATCTTCTGCATTTCTGATTTTACCTATTCAGTGCAATACCTCAAGGGTCAGTGTTAGGGCCACTACCTCATTGTAGACTCAAAACACCCATGTTTCAGTATCTTGTCACATTTACAGAAGATACAAAATCCAGAAGAACAAATAAAAATATGGGCATGCTTCTGTGTTATACAATTCTCTCATCGGCATTCTAAACGCTGATAAATGAATGTGAATTGTATTCTACTGGAACTGCAGGAAAGTAAATTCCTGTAAATTATATGTGACAGTCTTTGTGAATGTATGAAAGCTACAGTACATCAGGAGTTCTATTCTCAGGTCAAAAACGTATAAAGCCTGATTTTTTCAGTAAATGCTGAGATGATGAAAGAAGGATTATGCTGATTAAAATACTATCCAACTACCCACAGTTATAATTGGAAAAGGATGTGCATGACCAGGTAACTTCCCAATGGGAACCTGAAACAAGAAACATTTATTGTTCAGGAAACATTTACTGTGTTTACAGTTCATAAACAGACACTAATCCTGGTTTCAAATGAAAAATGTTACTCTTCAGAGACTTTAATTTTAGGCTTATAATAGGAATAGGTTTATAGCAGCTGAGTATTACATACTTTTCAAGCAAAGGCCAATTGTGGGGATTGTGACCATTTGTGAATGACCGCAATTATGCCTTAAAACTTCTTATCTCCTAGTCCCTAAGGTCCATTGGTTGCAATCCATAATTCTGGAGAAAACTACACCATACATTCAGTATATACTGTAGTAAGGATTGCCTAATGACAACAGTATGACACAAGCATTTCTACTATCATTGCTGTTAAAATACTGCTACTGTACCACTGTCATAAACAACATGGTGATCATTCAAATCCTCCTCCTTAGTACTGTACCTTTACATCACTACAGAAAACTGTCTGGAAATGTCTTTATATAGGATAATGATTGAATTCTCTATAATAATTTGAATGCGTTCATTTTTATTTCTGATTTCATTGCTTAATATGGAGTGCATCTTTCTCTGTTTTTTTTTTCCCTTGAGTGTCAAGACTGATCATTCATAATAAATGTTTTTTAGAGCCACTTTCCTGTGTTTAAAAAGAACTTTGTTTCCTTTCCCTCTTGTAGACTTTCACCAAATAAAATGATCAGAACCCTGCCCCCATTAGTGTTTGTGTTCCTTCTAAAAGCATTAACACGGCCTGTCATGCTAATCCCCCTGTAAACCTGGTAGTTTGAGGGAGGGAGACTTCTAAAAGAGCTGCACTATCAGCAGAACAGGAGTTCAATTTGCTAAAGGCGGCAATTATTCTTGTTGGCTCTAGGAGGACCCAGTGATTTGAGCCTTGAATAAATTTGCAAGCACTCATAGATTACTTTTTTTGTGTTGGGGGAATCAGAAAGCCTTTCTCTGAATGCCACACACCTCCAGTTTGGCAGTCCGTGGGAGGAGAGTTCTCTATGGCAAGAAGCCTAATTGTCAATAAATTCACCTCAGAGACAGAAATAAGCCTGTAGCAATTACAGCTCAAGAAATACACTGTGTAGCCACTATATTAGGGGTATGTACTGTGTTAAGATGGGAACTCACAGTATTTTAAACTATTGGGAAAGAATGAGCATAACTGTTGTCACCATACAATAAAAAATTAGAAACAGGCAGGGGAACACATATTACAGTACATTACAAACATGACATCATTTCACATAATTATCATGTAAACTGGATATCACTGATTACAGATTTTGGGATCACAGCATCTTCAATTTACAGCATACAGTACAACTATCATTATAAACAGGATTAAGGTCACTGAATGCATAATGATACATTTTAAAAATATTTTATGATTTTATTCCAAAGTTAGACTACATTAAACAGAACAATTCAATCTGGATGAGTGCATGCGCTTGACTTCACTCATCTCTTGACACCATTATACATCCAACTAAATGGAAATATACACAAGTGAATCAAGAAGGTACAGTACAGTAGGTAATTTCCATACTCAGGCCAGGTTGGCTCATTATAAAGCTGGGTGGACGTGATTTGGGTAATTTGGGTAAAAATTTTGGTAAAAAACCTCAAAGTACTATACAACAGTAGGGTCCGCAATGGAGACTTGATCCCAAAACCCACCAGTTCCGAGTACGTTTACCTGCTATGCTTCCCCCAGACCAATAACAGACTTCAGAAATCATAGTTTAAGAAGGTGCATTCTTAATTTGGCACAATTTGTGACTTAACTCTAGTAGATGTGAGCTGCTCACTCTCAAAACCATGACTGGTTAACATTCATGGCAGGTGAATCATGTCCAAGGATTTAGGAAAAAAAATGAAAACAATGTTTCTGTGGGGTATCTAGGCATACTAATTATGAATTATAACATAGTCATTTCACATTCTGTACTATTTAGCCAACACAGGGCAGCAAGTAGGGTCAAACAATAAGAGCACACAGATGGCTCACTCAGCCCAGCTGCTGAGCAGCTCCACTACATCTACAGAATTATGGAGGCTGGAAAGCCTGAGGTTTTATTGCATACCTAAAAAGCTAAACAGATATTACATAGTATTAACAAGGCTTCTGAGTGCAACAATGTTGCATTGGCTTATTGATCAGGAACCTGACAAGTCCCACACAGTAAAAGCTGACACTATGTTATACAGCAAATAGGTGGATAGATTTCTGGATCAGTTACAGTAGGATCAATATGGCAGATAAGAATAGAACAAATGTATATAAAATTCAACTAAGCGTCTTTTAAGAAATCTTTAAAGAATTAATCCAGTTTAAGCTGACATCTATCAGTTTTAGTGTGTAACCAAATAAAATCACACATATACAATTACACATACATACAACACAAAAAACTTAATTCTAGTTTCATTTTGTTCTCTACAATAAAACCCCGGTCAGCACTGTGTTGTGAACTTGCAAATATGAATATTAGTGATTTCACAACACTGGAAAATATTAATTCCACTTTACATACTGTATATAGTCAAAATCAGAAGCTACAGACACCTCTCTGGCTTTTAATAAGGCTCATCAGTATACAAAAGCTAATTTTTACAAATGAAATGAAAGGGGTGCATATACTGTACAGTATGTATCTTGCAAATAATACCTTTCAGGGTTATACTTTCCTTTAAGAACAAGCAGTAGCTACAAAGTAAGTGATTGGGAAGATCAATGATCTCTGGCCATTTCACAATACTGGTTTCACTTGTCAACATTAACTACCCTGTATGTAGCAGATACAGTAATTAAAGTATAGCATTTTCCTTGGTACTTTATCTCAAACACAGGGTTTTAAAAAAAAGTGAAATAATTTGATTAGTTCCTGAGGTTAGGAACTGGTTTTAAATTTTGCTTAGCAGAATATGGCTTGGTGTGATTTAGAAGCATTAAAGCATTTAAGAAAGACATACAGTATCTGAAATGTAAATTGTTTAATAGAAAGCTTTACAGGCAATTAAAGCTATGTTGTTACAGGGAATCTTGCAGTTGTTCAAAATTCTAATTAACATGCTGTAGGGCATGTTATCATTTACAATTAATGCAAAATACAATGATAGGAAATTTAGGTGAAACTGAATCTTTAGCTGTTCTGAACTATTTATGCACACTTAACCTGTATACCTTAGTTTGGAAATGTAAAAAATGTCTGAGGGGCATTCAAGGTATTAGTAATAAAGCAGCTTTCATTTTGTTAAAAGCAGGTCTTTGGAGCTAAGAGTCAAAATATGCTGGAGATCAAGGGAGAGACTTATTACTCATAAAGGTAGGAATTGTGATTATATTATCACTTAAGAGCACATGCTGCAGGAGAGCTACAGGGGAAGAGAAATTCCACAGCAGTTTGCATTTCAATATGCTAAGGTGAACTGATGTCCTCGTATTTGCAAACTTTAAATACCTAAAATATATAACTGTATACTGGACATAAAAAAAAAAACCATGACAACTTTTTCCAGAAAAGTAACAGGAAACTGATGACGAGATGTTTTGTAACAGGTGTACTGACATTTTTATTGAATTTAGCTGACATAGGTCGTTATGCTGATTAACATTTAGCATCAACATGGTTGGTCAAAAGGGGGTCTACTGTGAAAGTCATAGGCTAGCACCATTTTAATTGCCATGTAAACCTGTCATGTACAGTAAATCTCGGCACCAGCTCAAAGATGCTGTCTTGTGGGGTTCTGTCCTATTCCTTTCATAGAACCTGGAAAAACATGTGCCTGTTCAATTCTTTGAGATACAGATACCATATGCAGTTCCAATTCAACCCACAAAAGTACAACAAGGCTCAAGTCTCATGAGTAGGGCATCCTTGACATAACTTTTTTTTTTTTATTTATCTCGTGATAAGGCTGTTGTTACATGAATATGGGAACATGTGTTGTCCTAATGGAACATTGTCACATCAGGATGAGCAGAAAGTGAGTCTCAAAGGACTTGATCAACACAGTGCCATGCAGTCCAGTTGCAATCAATCACTTTAAGTGGAGATCTGTAATGACTAAACACTTCTATCCTGATCATCACACTCAGACCTGCACATTGATCTTGGTGAGATGTCATGACTCATGGTCGCCTAGACTGTGGCCTATAATTGAAAGTCTGTGTTTGGCTGTAATATCTTGCCAAGTTAAAATCACTGGCTTTGAATAACTCAGTATGGAGTAGTACAGTGACTTCTTATAGCCCTCAACAAACCAAGGGCACAAAAGTGTTTTTCTCTTGATAATAAGGACATTTTGGCTCCTTTCTATATTTTTTATCCTAGATTTTCACCAGACCCGAGGTTAAATTAGAGTCATCTCTATTTTACAGTACTCTCTAACTAATGAGGTCATTTAGGCCTTATTCTACAGTCAAAGTCATTTGACCGTATCATATTCAAGACAAGCTCATCAAAATAATGCCAAGTTAATCAATATCCAAAATCTATACACTGTACTGTACTTCATTGTGACACTCGGATGCTTGACCCTTGATGTATTTAATCTTAGAACTGTTTGATATATTTAGCACATTTTTACTCTTACCTTGCGGTGTTCTTGGACGTGTCTTGCGGGGATGCTGTTTCTGCTGTTTTTTTTTTAAGTTTATCGTGTGCCCAGCTGCGGCGTTTTAGCAGAAAAACTGCTGAAACCATATTGTGAGGTAGGGGCATGGATCAGGATTCAGGCTTAGCATTTTTGTGTGTGCAGTATGTTATAGCTATTGCCTTCCCTGTGTGTTACATTGTCGCTCTATACACAAAGTGCCAGAAACTGTACAGCTAAGTCTCATTTCTTGAAGAAATGGTATCTTTTAAAAAAATATGTGATACCCACCTACGTTAGCAGAACAGGGGCATTTTGCTGGCGAGACATTCCCCCTTGACCATTACTGAGGGACACGATCATCACATGTTTTAGATTCAAAACAAACATGAATATAGAGATAAGTTTTCTTTATTGGCACTATGGTATCACTTGAATTATAATGTGCTGGTCATGTGCTGGAAGCTGTGCAGTTTGACATGGAGTACTACTTGTACTACAGTACTTTATTACTTGTTTACAGTATTAAAGGCTCTTGTTGTAGAAGATCTGGATTAATGATTCCACAAAAAAGACACCCCTTGTGAACACATTTTACTTCTACCACTTGAAACATGCCATGAACTCCACCTGAAGAAGGCTACACGTCCGAAAAGGTGTGTTTTCTTCCTTCTCTTTTCAGCATGGAATAAACCTATTACTTGTTCCTTTGCAGCCTACGCATGCTGACACAGCTACCCACCTGAACTATATATGTACAGTATAGCCTTTACTAATAATCTTGTCAAGTAATAAAAAGTACAGTATATTTTTTGTGTTTACGCATAGACTGGAGTTTAAAACATCTTTTAATTTTTTTGTAAAATGTAAACTGAACTTTTCTCTTGCGTTAGCATACAATTCTATTGTGCATTCTTTCTCACTTGTCTTCGGTTTCAATGCTTGTCTTGGAAGTACCATGTATGTTTAGGGAAGACTGGACATCGATACACCAGTTTATGAGAGCTGGGACTTATCTGGCCCTTGATCAGCTCCATCAGGATTCCTTTTGTAAAACTGAGCACAGGTATAACCTGAGCTTTCAACCCATTTTTCTAAACTATTCAGATAGTAGCACATCAGGCTGGGATGCCAACTAGTTTTGAGTATATTTATAAGTGTAAGCATGTCTGACAGGTAGAGTGCAAACCACTTGTAAGAAACATAATAAATACACCACTTAACAGCTGTAAGACACACATTAAACACTATTTTATAAAGCTATAAGGGGTTATGTTTACTACTGCTGTAAACAGCCGAATGATTCTTAATAAATTACATACTTAAATCTAAAGAAGAGACACATACCTCCCAAAATTTACAGCCGAAATTGGAGGTGCTTGCCTGGTGTAATTAAAGTACAGCTTAATAGCTGTGTAAATCTCAGAAAAGAAGTAAAGCAGTAGTGATCTAGATTTACAACAAAACCAGATCCATTCAATGACCTGATAGGCATTAGGAAAGTCACGTCTAAGCAATATTCTTGCTTGAGAAACTAGAAGCATTTCTCCAGCAGTATCCAGCACTGTTTGCACTGATTAAAATGCAAATGTATAGCTACTGTACATGTGATATGACAGGTCATTACTGTCACATCTGCACAACAATACATGAAATTCAATTTTGTTTTCAAAATCTATCCACTTCCAGAAAGCTCCTTACAGGACCTTTCCACGGCACACAATATACATAAGAACAACTGTAAAGTGGTAATGTACCGTAGAGACATCAATTGACCTACCCAGCATGTCTTTGGAAAGTTTGAGGGAAAAAAGGCAACTGAAGGAAACCCTACCAAAAGCCCAACAAACCACATAAATCATGCCCCAGTCCAGAACTGAACTGAGGACCCTGGCATTTCTCAGACAACTTCTGTATTTCAAGAAAGGGGCAGCCAGCTGGTGTGTTATCGGCAGGAAAGAAAGGAAACTTTATAAGCAAATCCCACTCACTGTCAGATCATCACCAGCACTTACACATAACCAGATATTATAATTTAAGAAGACTCTCAAACAAATACAAAGAATACGGATATAAATGTCCATAATCAAGAGAGATTTGCTATTTGATATTTAAAGGCATTCAAATTAAAAAGCCATTAAACTATACATACAAAATAATAAACATAAAAGGTTCAAAGAAAACTGCTTTTTAATATTCAGTTTGTTTGGTTTTTTTAATAATAAGAAAAAAACACTAACATTTCCAGGGCACTGTGTATACTTATGTATTTTAATACAAACTCATACTGAAAAGCTGTTGTGCAGCAAAGTTATTGGTATACTGGCTGTTTCACATTCTGCTATCTCCAAAACACACGCATTCTATTTTGATTGGGGAATACTTACACAAATACTGTATCACCCTAACTTTCAGAATGATTTGCACATCTTCAGTTTTATGTTATGAAATATATTATCATAATATCTTGAATTTTTCTTCTTTGGTGGCCCCACAATTTATTGATGATCTGTACCACAAATTCTTTGCGGGGGATGAGTCGTGGACATAATTTTGGCATTTCCCCCAGCTGACTCACACTTTAAGTGTCTTAAAATACTTTTTCCATCTTAATGGCTTCCATAAAATGTACTGTGTAAGATGATATGCATCGCTCACTTTTGACAGATTTTAATAATACAGTAATCCTGCTGTATCTTTATTGTTTATTACTGCGTATTTACAAAGATTAGGTGCTCATATATTCTTTCTGTGCTCATCCTCAAGTTTCAGCCTTGGTACTACCATGCATGACACATTCTGGCATTTCCTTCTTTGCACTTTTTAACGTACAGGCATCCAAAATAAGCAACCTGTTCACTGCATGTAAAAAATTAACTACTGTATGAAAAACCAATAAGATGGCAACAGTATCACAAGAGCTTATAGATACTTTCTGTAACACCTTATTTCATCTTAATCTATGGTGAACTTTCCTCTGCAATCAGAATCTGATTTTAGACATGGACAATAATGACTTATACATTTTTTTGGTCCATTTCAAATTTTTCTTAGGACAGCAATTGTCACTTTATTTGGGAGTTTCCATTCTCTATTAGCCAAAACCTGAACATTGCTGGGTCTGACTCTCTCAAGCAAAATCTAAATGTGTTAAAAAAAAGGCAATACTGTGAACATAAAGTTTGCAGAGAAGAGGAGGACATTTAGCCCTACATCGTTTGGTATTTGAATAACTAAGTGACCAAAGGATCTCATCTAGCTACTTCTTAAAAGAAGCTTCAACACCATAGCTAGGTAGCTTCTTCCAAACTCTAGTTTCATTTGTTTTATCTGGTTCTTGTTTTTTTGGTGTTTGTTTTTCTTTTTGCAACAATATTCTTTTGAGTCCAGGAAAGTACCTGGTTGCTCTTCTCTGGACTGATTTAAGAATAGTAATATTTTTATCTACCGTATAACCAAAATTAAACACTGCATTCTTCCTGAGGTCTTACTAGTGCATTGTACAACTTATAAAGGAATATACACCATAAGAACGGCTGTAAAAGAAAGCCAGCCATTAGGCTCATCTGAAATGTTTTTTTCTGAAGCTATTTAATCCAAGAATCACAACCAGGCAATTTCTGAAGGTAGTCAGTGCATCAGTTTCAAGAGCATATCCATTCCTTTGAGTAAAGAAGTGCCCCTTGCTCTCATACACTTATATTCTCTGGTTTGTTTCACTGAAGATCCATAGGATTGACTTTGCCAATGCCTTTGATGATTATGTATACTTAAATCAGGTCCATATGAAGTCTTATTTCCAAGATGTGGAAATAATTCTCAATTCTTACACCCATTGCTTTGAAACTAGGAATGTACTGTATCTGTATTCTTTTCTCTGGACTGATTCCAGAGGAGTAATTTATTTCTTTTATCTTTAACATAGCATCCTTTGAAGAAAGTATGAGCTTTTAATAAATATCATAAAATTTGTCTTTTTTATTGCTTATCCACACCGTCTACATGAAAATGATGTGTCCACACAGACTTCTTCCATAAACAACTTCTTCAAACTCAGTGTTTTCCCATCTTATATACACAGTATAGATTATCATTCTGCTACCCGCATGAAGCATTCTGTAAATGTCTATGTTATATGTCATCTGTCAGGTGTTTGCCCAATCTTAGTCACTGAATAATTTTCAATTTCCTTTGCATCTTATACAGTGTTTGCCAATCATCCTATTTTAATGCCATTTGCAAAAATCACTAGTTTAAAAAGTGGAGTTTAGGACACCAAGGGAGCACTCAGTCTTATGAAAAGTAACACTTTGTTGGAAGTTTAATGGCCAAGTAATTTGGGCCTTGGTTTAGTGTTTTATCTGAAAGGTGGCACCTCTGACAGCAGTTTCCCTGGTCCAGAAGAAAGACAGATACCTACTTACAGCAGCAACCTGGTCTATAAATATTGGAATCATCAATATCCCTATCAATCATTTTACTGTATCTTACTGTAACTGGGGAAGGCATCCAATTCCACCCCCACTTCAAGCCTTTAGTTTTTTGACACACAATATGTGCTACAGTGCCTTACCAGGAGAGTTAGGAAAGACTGTAGGAGCAGTGCATCACCCATAAGCATCACTGGAAGCTTGGAAGTATCTGGGAGATCTCCTGAGTCATTGCTGTGCAGCTAGATGAGGAAGCCCTGGCTTACTGAAGTCCACTCAACCCTGTAACCACTTACAATGAATTGAATATGCCAAGCAATTTCTTATATTTAAGATGCTAACTATAAAGTTCGTGACTGAAGCAGCGACATTAACATTGACAATAACACTGGTTTCTTTTCACATGCTTCAGTGTCTGCCACCTGAAAAATTAAGATTCTTGTACAGAGATTCTCTTTACAAAAATAAGACCAAATGCCTCAATGAGTGTTTTTTTTTTACTTCTAGTTTTCTATTTTGAAATTAAATGAGGTGAAGAGTGAATGAAAAAGGAAAAAAAAGTATTTTATAGAGTATAGAGAAATACATCCCAGTAAATAAATACCCAAATGATTGTGCCACTGTCACATCCATGATTGTGATGGAAAAATTAACAAAAAAAAGGTACAGTATAGATTTACATCCCTTAGCAAAGTGGCTTTTTTATTGAATGAAGAAAACCAGACTGTTTTGGAGAACCTTCCAAGATCAACAATAAGTAAATATTATCCCCTGTGGAATCAATTGTTAGCCAAGAAAATATTTTTTTTTAACTTTGAACATAAGAGCACAGGGAAGGATACAAATGAAAGAAGGCTATTTGACCCTATACAATAAGAAGCCAAAATAATGACATTTCCTGCCGAGTTTCAATTTTTTCCTGAATTAAAAAAAAAACCATACAGTTTAATTTGTACAGAAGAATATTGTTTATTACTCTCAATCAACTCTAATGGATCAATGATCCTTTTTGATTGTCAGGTGATCCTTCTTGTAAAAACCCAAAGAATAAAACTTTCCTACCTATCCAGAGCTTGCCTAATTAAAGCAAGTAGTAGTCATTGGTGACTAAGAAAGAGTCTAAATAATGTATAACTGCTGACCATATTTCTGCGAATTCTTAGGGATCTGTGCATTTCCACAGGTTACAGTAAAAGTACTGCTTTATGTGAGTAGTATAGTATTTAATGAGAGTAAAAGAACAATTCATATGACTGCTATTTACCGATACATATAAAACCTACACTGTACTTTACTTTGCTTATTAAATTTTTAGGTTTGTTTAAAAAAAAAACACCAGTTTTCCTCGGTGCTTTAATGTCTGAAAGCTACGTGTTTAGAATCATATATTATTCAAAGCAGGGAAGAAAAAAGTGCATTAAGTATGTACACATTAAAAACTAAAAGAAGAAAAGGTGAAAAACAATCTTAGTTCAACTACATGGTATTTTCTTATAGCCTTTACAATATTTAAAAGTTGGAAATACCGTACCCATGACAATCCTTGACGTTTCATTCTCTAAATACAATGGAAGCATGCAGTACATTACAAAATTAAGTGCATCCGTTTTTGTGATTCTCTGGGGCAAGTGTGAACCAACCCGGAGTTTAAATAATTCAGGAAAACATATACAAGCTTAGGGGAATATTTTTGCATACAGTATACGCCAAATGTAAAGTAGAAATCTGTGAAGATAACTTTAACAGAAACTAGCAGGAGAAATAAGGAAAATGATGTGTATTATGCAATTCCATCTACCTTGGATTTCAATTGATAACTCTCAAAGTGAAGTGCTCCAGGAGAAAGTCCATAAGCCAGGGAACAGAATGAAAGCAATATTGACAGATCAATGAAAGATCGATCCTGAAGATTGAAATTTAAACACATGCGCACGAGATATGGTCAGAGGGCTGACTGCCATTGCCAGCAAAATTGCTTATTGATGGAATCCATCTAAATTGTACAGCCGATAAACAGGCACATTCTCACCTGACTGAAACAAGGTCATCTTTATACACAGACTTCGTATGTTCCATAAATTATGCAAAGTGATTAAGGAAAGAAAATCCACAAAATATGTTTAGTGTAGCAACATCAGCTTGAATGGCTTGCGCTCATTTAACTTTTCTTCTGTTCTACTATTCAGTAGATCATGTTACGCTGCAGTGAAGGAAGCCACTTTGGTTGTTATTGTGACTACCTCTATAAGCAGCTAGCTCCCGAGGAATACAAATTGCTCTGTGCTGTATCTACTGGCCTTAATAAAGTTGTTCAACCACCCTGTCACTTTCATTGGGTCAGAGTGGATGGGACAGCAAGTGCTTAGAGCAGCAATAACAGATCCAGTGTACTCCAGCTGCCAAAGCCTATACCTGTTATATTGCCTTTGTAATTAGGGAAAGAGTCACCTTCCAAACATGCCCTTAATCTAATAACCAGGCCTTAATGAACTCAGCCCTGAACTGTACCACCCATCCAGTGTGACTGACAGTAGAATGATTGACTAATACACATTTTCTCAGAACAATATCGATATTCTTCTGTTACAATCAGGAGAACTGTGAGGAACTGTGTCCAGAAGATGCATATTCCATTTATATGTCTTTATGGAAACATGGTTTATGGATTTAAACATACAATTACATACACTCATATATGTATATTAAGTTTCCTCAAGATGTGTCCACATTGTCAAAGAAATAGGATTACAAAATCATAGAACAGAAAGGTTAAATGCTTTAACCTTACTATTTTGGAAGTGAAATAAATTCCCAAACGTGTGACTAGAAGCAAAATACAAATATGCAATTGAAGCAACTTCTTAGATTAAGGCTTCAGTTATCTAATAAAGATAAGGTTATCTAATAAAGGTGGGAAAGACCAGAACTGGGAACCACTGCTCTAGGCAATGGATTATTCTTCCATGTTAAAGCACCTGACCTCTGCTAAGGCAGTGCTCTACACTAGATTTCAGAGGGGGGTGATGTCACTTCTGTATCTGGCAATAATTACAGTACAACATTTTATTTTTACAATTGGAAAGCAAAACCCAGTCTAATCCATAGCCCAGTCTGCTATATGATGCATTTTGATATAACAGAGAGATATATTTCACTAGGGATATGAATTCATTTACAGAGTACTGTACATGTAGATGTGCCCCCAAGATCAATTAAATATGCAATACAAAAATATTCTGAAAAGTCATAACTTTTACTAGAACATGGAAATGAGTGCAAAATCATTAATGGGATGAGGCAGTAAATGGCTCTTAATGACATGGAGATATACAACCCCAGTCATATTATTTGCATTGACAAAAGTCTACACATATACTGTAGGATGTAGAGATTATTAGCACCTCCAATCTGCTTTATAATAAACCCTGGTTCATGATGATGTCTGAAAATAATGCGCATTTTCAGGGGGCTGGCTCACCAAAATACATTTGCCTGAGCTTAAATAGTTAATATCTAAAATGTTTCAATCTATTTATCCAAAATTCAATTTTGCCTTTGTTTAGGTAAGCTTCTTCAAATAAAATATGAGCATTTTTCCAAATGCCTTGTGCATTGTCTTGCTTTGTGGAATTAGGATAATTAATGTTGGCAGTATCTTTGGAAAACTTAATGGTTTGATCATCAATCTCTGTATCTACTGTAACAAACCACACATTGCATTTCAGATTACACTTCATTAAACAACCAATCAACTTTGCTTATTCACTTTTTGCTGAATTGCCATGATTTCTAAGAGCAGAAGGAGCTTCCTCTGCTCTATTGACTGTTGCTAATGACGTTACTCAACAAACCCCAAAAAAACTCTGACAGATCAGAACTGCACATTTATCAATTTTTAAGTCTGACAGAAAGCGCAATAAAGTGCTTTAAAAATGCAACCTTTCAGTGGATGCTTTCATTACTGTTGGTCAAAACGTGCTCTTGTAAGGCAGATTCTGAAGTCTGTATGACTAATGTTAACATTCAGGTACTTAAGCACACCAGCAAACAAGTTCATATACATTATAACGTATGTTTATAATGTGTTTTTGAAGCATTTAGTTTGGAATAGCTTTCTGAAAAAAAGTGGGTGTGGAAATTCCCTTGCAGTATGAAACAACGTGGGACCAATTCTTTTAAGGTGTGCTGGTACAGCTGATGATAAAACCCTTGAAGTCAACAGCTTCCATGGACTCTCAAATTCGATCACTCAAACATTAATTACAACTGCAGATAAAAAATTCACACTCCTTCTAGCAAAGCAATAGAGTAAAGTTAATTCATACATTGTAAGTCAGATATCTCACTGTCCATTCAGAAGAGTTCTTTGTAATGAGACACTGGCAACAGCTTATACCTCTCGCCATTATAGATATGTTTACAGCACTTGCGATAAAGCCATTTCTTTTTGAAAATTATTTCAACTGGTGAGTGAGATGGTTGTGCTTAGTGTTGCTGTTCTCACAGTGCTGGGCCCCTGGCTTAAATTCTGGACCCGCTGTTTGTGTGGAGTTTCTACTGTATGTTCCTGTGGTTTTCCGCCGGATCCTCCGGAGGTCAATAAACATACTGGTAGACAACAGGCTTCTGGGAAAATTGGCCCTGTTGTGTGTGTGTCTGTGTCTGAGTGTCCCTGCAAGGGACTTGCATCCCATCCCATCCAGGGTGTAAGCCAGCAGGCGCACATTGTTAGCTGGGAGAGGCTCCAGCTCCCCTGCAAACCTCAATTGGATGAAGCAGTGAGAAAATAGATGGATTGATTTATGGTTGGATTTAAACTGGTCTGATCACGAAAAAACCTCCGCAAGTACTGGACTCTGAATTTCTTTTCGATTCCCAGTGTAGTCTGCTTTCTGTTCTGTTCTGTCATAACTGTGGGGTGATTTTCCAGCCTATCAGATCTAAAATCAGATTGTGCAGGTCAAATAGCACTAGCACTTTCAAATCCTTTCTTAGAAGTTACTTTTATACTCTCTATTTTAATACGTTTTGATTTACTGTTTTAATTATCTTTGTTGTTATCTTTTTTGTATTCTACAGCAGATTGTGATGATGTCCCATGAAAGGAGCAATAAAAACCAAGGTTTTGTATGTATTATTACCATTTAATTTTTTGTGTTTCTCCCACTGAAATGCTCTGAAATTCATGAAACCCAAGTTGGCAAAATGTACGGTATATTTACTGAGTTCTTTCTTTGGAGCCATGTTACTACTTATCTTGACACCTTTGTGAAGATAAAAAAAGCACCAGGCATCGTTTACCTTTTTCTCAAATCTGCCTGTCTCAGAAACATGGTACCTGCCACAAGAATTTGTTTGTTTTCTTTCCTTCTGACAATCCAATGGATAACAACTAATTGGATGAGACATATCTGTCCTCAACACCTGATGTGATTAAGGAAGCTTTGTAAAACTTATGTCTTGAGGAATTTCATTTGTCTCTGAAAGTAATTGTCTTGGGGAAACCCAGGCTGAAAATTAAACAGGACTCCTGATGAGAAGATCCCCAATTCCATTTAAAGTGCAAATGAAATATGAAAGAGATATTCATCATTTACAGTTATCAGTTTAGTTTTCTTTCTAGTACATAGAAACACTCAGACTGCAACACTCAGTTTGCTTGGAGGATACATGTGTTAGATCGTGGCAGGTGCAAAGCATGAGAATGCAAGCCACTGATAGCAAGTAAGTCTACTATCCCTTCTGTTCTATATTGCATTCATCACACAGTGACTATCAGTATCAAGTCAATCTAGTATCACAGTAATAATTTTCCCTATATTATATTCTTTGCATTGTCTAAATTACTGATTCACGGTTGAGAAGAACTGCTGTCTCTTCAGCAACTGTCACCTCACATCTCCAACGTAACCCCTACAGGATTACATACATACAGTATTTCACATATTCACTTCAACACTTCACAAAATCTAAAGGGGATTAATCTGTGAAATTGGAAATAACCCAACTTTCCCCACATTAATTTTGAAATCCACAAATAATAAAAATAAATTCTGCATAGGTTTAACATTTAGGAATATCATATAGGGGTAGGGCAATTGCTTATGATGGATGGTGTTTGTGTTTCATATGCTTTAGCGAATTTTATACAGTAGACTTAAAACAGACTTAAAAATAGAGCTTGCATGTTTATCTCCCAAAAACACAGAAACAATTTTCATTGACTGTGTTGACTGCAGTTTGAGGTTTTTGTTAAAAAATAAGTAAAACAAATCCAGAAAACATATAAAAGTGTATTTTTTTCTCATATAATATGTTTGTGGGTTGACAAAACATCATTCATCAATAACAGACACCTCTTCCTCCCTATTAGTCTATTAATAACTGGAGTATGACAATTAAAACGCTAAAATGTTTTGAATCCTCTACAAAAACAATATTATAAAATTTGTTAGCTTAATTTCAACTGTTTTTCCAGACAAGTACTGTATATAATTGGAAATCATTTATAAAATATCCACTCAACAAAATGGCCAAGACAACTATACTTTCTTAAGTTTTACAGTACAGTAAAAAGAGTGAGGCAAACCAATGCCCTCTCTTTTGAACAAAGAGAGGTACAAGGTACAAGAGATACAAGTACAGTATCTCTTCATTGATATATTATTCAGTTCAAAAGGTTTCCAGGCGCCTTGTTGAAGAATTATCAGCTACATCAGTTGTTTCGTTGTTAATTTGGAATAAATCATAAACATCCTTCTTGTGTTTTATTTCTATACAGACTCGCAATACCTCTCTTTTCCTAAGAACATGCTGTTCCTCGGCTCTATTCTTTGGGATTTCACAGGCAAGGAGAGATCTTAATCTGCAGCACAACAGAAAGACAGGAAGACAAGGGGACTAGCTATACAGAGATGTACTGTAGATACTGTACATTCAATCAGGCTCCGAACATCGACACCTGCTGGCATATCAGTAAAGAGAAAAGGCTAATGTTTGCATTATCAAAGCCTGTAATGTGTGCATACTAAAACAATATTGACTGCTAAATGTGTCCAAAAGAGGCACACTGATGAAATAACTGATTTGCACAAAAATACCCTTTACAGCAGGGTGCCATTGTAGACAACATATGGCACTCCACAGGCGTACGTCCTCTCTCTGTACAGCAGCTGGGCAGCCCTGTCGCAGGGAAGAGGTCTGTGAGCAACAGACATGATCGCATTTTACTGAAAATCACCAGGAAAAAAAGCAAGGATCAGATTAGAGGGTTAATTTCTACTTTTAACACTTGCATACTTGGAATACTCATTAGCTTATTCTCAAAGCACATGCACATAGCCAGATCAAGAAATGTAGCAAAGTAAAAGCTTTAACCTTTATCCAAGGCCTATTTTTAGATTTAATGTCAAGAAATATAGTAACATTAAGTGAATCCATGCCCTCGATTTGCACTTTTTTTCTGTCACATGAATTTCTAAGCATATTTTAAACTGTAGGTAAATGACATAAAACAAGGTCATCATTTCGTTTGGAATATAATGGGACTAATTGTGATTTATAAATAAGTAAACAGCAAAGAACCTGATTATATATAAGCATATATAGCATTATTTCTTGTGGGGAGGGTGGTGACACCATTCAATGCTACCTACAATATAAAGCAGTTTTTAAAATGGAAAGCAATTCAATAATCATTGCACAAATTAGTTTATCTCGGTGTTCATTAAAAGGTCATGTTGGGATAAATGAGCAACCTTCTTGTTTCTAAGGTCACTGCACTTGCCAGCTGGAGCTCCTTTACCAAACCCTGGTGAGTGTTTATGCTACAGTAATCTCCATGAGGCAGTCTTATAAATCTGTCACTTCACTGTTAATCTTTGTGGATATATAACGTGCTTTAGCATATCATTATGCCCATGGGGAAATCAGGTATGCACTGTTTTGAAGCCGTTTTAAGTCCTCAAACTTTAAGAGCTTTGCTATCTTCCAAACAAGTTGGATTCGGAAGCATTAAGTGCAAAGGGAATAAATCACTACCTACAAAGGAAGCCTGGGCAGTAGAGAAAAGTACAGAGTTAAATGGCAAGGATGCTTTGTAGGTTCTTCATGCTCTGCATAATGCAGATTTTGTCAAATGTATGACTCAAACAGTACCAAAATCCCCCTTGCTGTCTCTTTTCTGAAAGGCCTAATCCCCACTATCATTTACCTACTGATCAGGATGATTTTTTCACAACTAGTGCAACTGTAATTTATGCTCAAATGCTGATTTTGGAAGTTGTGTGTGTTTTACACAGCATGTTATACAGTACTTGCTGATGTACTGTATAGCATACTGTATTCAAGACCACTGTACTGTATGTCTACAAAAATATTTAGAAAAAAAGCACAACAAGATTATACCGTAGATTTAGCACATCTAGAGGCTAACACAACCCCTTACTATACAGCTTTCCTAGAATTTTGTAGCAGTTGTCTCGACAATGCCCAACATTTGGTAGAGAGACACCATGGGGCTCAAGTGGCTAACCCCACTGTATGGAGGTGAAGACAACCAATGACTGAGCTGAATGTTACCATTTTAGCCCCAGGATGCCCCTCTACCTTACATGAGCTCTGAATAGAGAGTGGAAGAGCATTTGTGCCACAGCTCCATAGGAACAACTTTCTTAGGAAGACATATAAGCAATTCTTTGATTTGTTCGAGTCCAGCACTTAATGTAAATAGCCAAGTGTATTACATTTTGGTTTTAGCTACAATATATATCAAAGATAGATCAGATGGGTTGAACAGGGGGGGCGAGTAAACCTCTGATGTCTAATGAAAGCTTTTTTCAGGACATATTTTGAACTGACAGCTCACCAAAGTGAAACAGGGACCCCTTTGAAATGGAAGCAGACTACAGCAGTGCTTTGGCAATTCAAGGCACCTTTGGAAAGACACAAGACACCCAATGACTTGGGCCCTGAAAGCTCAAAGTGACAAAGATTGCATTATATATTTTGACAGGGATTCCCAAACTGCAAAGTTTAAACTGAAGAAGCTAGTAATGTGAAGAACACTAGTCACTGCTGACACAAATCTAATGAATCAAATCTTCAATGTTCAATGAAAGACACCTTTACTTAAAATTAGCTATGATATCAAACCCTATTATTTATACTGAAAGCAATCACTTTGATATGCATCCTAATAATTTACAGTAAATTAACAATAAGTTCCTACAATAGTAACAATACATTGCAATTGTAACAATACATTAGATACTAATAAGTCTACAATAGACCGCTTACATATTATTCATATACTGTAAATTAAATACTGTAGTGCTATTTCAAAGAGTGCCATAATGTGCAAAAAGCTATGCAGACCCACAGTCCCACAAATTACCTGCAGATTTGATTTTATTTACAAAACTGAGATCTATCTGGATGAGTACGAGTATGTAGTGGCCGACTACACAGAACAAGGCTTACATTATTGGAAGAAAGCAGCTGGAAAAGTTTCGTAGGCTTTAATTCCAGTATGGAAGCAATATGGACTGCTTGGCATCTGTTGAAAGTCATAATCCCTGGGTTTAATTTTTAGTCCATAACCATTATGGCAAGACACTGTATCCAAAAGATCTTTACTGAGATTAAAGAGAGATTGCTGCATTTAATATTCTATTATTCAGCTGTTTCAAGATTATTTAACATATGCATGAGATGCACAAAATCCAAAAGCTGTTGGCAAAGGCATAGAAATGAAAGCTCAAATGTGCACCCAGTGAATAGGATGTGTGAGTCTAACTTGACAATACTCTTCCATGTGGAAATGAATAAGGTTTTAAAGCATATGAGGATTAGAGCAGAGTATCAGCCAGTATAATCACCTGCAATTTCAACAGGGAACACTCTAATCATGTGCTAAATCAGGCATATACTGCATCTTTATGACACTACATTGGAATATAACTCCATATGGATTCATAACCACATTGTTAATTTAATAAACCTTATTTTAAATAACTTTAATATTACATTTTTATTTTTGAAAACATAATACATTTGTATAAGTTGCTGTCCTACAGAAATAAGCTTTTCTTAGAAATTATTATTATCACTTCTCTCACTCGTTCTGCAAATAAATTTTCTCGTTAATTAACTGTACAAACTGCTAAAGTCTTAGTAACACATTTCTAAAATAGAATTACACAGCATGCTATTTTATTCCCTTAAACAGTTCAAAAATTAGATAAGGCAGTTTGTGAAGCTGGATGCTAAAAGTCATTAGTTACTGTTCTAGCTTGATCTCAGAAACTTAGGAAGACTGGGTCAGGTCATTAGTGGAATGGGGACCAGGCTGCATTTGTATGTAGTGGAATGGTGGAACTGTAGGTGGCGCTCTTCATGTGGACAGTAAGGTGAATGGGGACACTGTGCTATAGGAGGTTAAACTAAGGGTCCCGATTATTTGGTCATTAAAGACTTCACTGCATTTTGTAAGAATATCATCCTTTTGTCCCAAACGAATGCCATTTTGAACTTGCACTACGTTATCTACTGTGTAGTGGTGCATCCAGGAGGGTGCCACAATTTGGCACCTGACTTATACACCGGCAGTAACATGTATTATGCACCATGTGGTGTATTCAAAACAAATGCTCATATTTATACAATTACCCACAAAGACTGTTTCTAAGTATTTTACGAATAGGAATATAGTAATTCAAAAGCAAAATCTCCATTTGATGATATTGCCAACATAATAAATGTTCCCGCATAGAACCTCTACAATGTTCAAGATGTTTGTTTTTGACTGTGCTCTGACTTCAAGGCTGTTGTTGGCTTTGAACTAACCTCAGCAGGTGTTCAGTAACATCTAGTTATTGATAGCATTTTCCTGCTGTTCACATTTCTGAATAGCAGGGTGACGGTGAGGACCGATGTAAACATCATGCTAATGGGGTGATCACCCTAATCTCAACTGGTTTCAAACACGTATCATAAATTAAGGTGACTGGGGCTTTACGCCACATTTCAGAGGTTCTTTATGAATTGAAATTGGCATTAAACAAGTGGTTGTGCCATTTACAGTATGCGTGTATTGTACATGTAAATGTTAGACAGCCATTAAACATTTTTAACTACAGACCCATAACACAGATGCCCAGGTGGCTAAGGATCTGCACCTGTGGCTGGAAGCTTGCTGGTTCATATCCCATGGCCGGCAGAGGAATCCTACTCCATTGGGCCCCTGAGCAAGGCCCTTAACCCCAACTGTTCCAGGGGCGCTGTATAAATGGCTGACCCTGCGCTCTGACCCAAGCTTCTCTCCCTGTCTGTGTCTCATGGAGAGCAAGCTGGGGTATGCAAAAAGACAAAATCCTAATGCAAGAAATTGTATATGGCTAATAAAAAGTGATCTTATCTAATTTTCTGCAATTTCTCTCACGGGATCAATAAAGTAACTATCTATCTTTATAAGCATACAATACATGCAAAATCCACATTTCCACCTTTAAGTCCAAGACGAATAAGAAAAGAAATCCAGTTAGCCTTCTTTCTTCACCAGGTTTAAATCAAAAAGAATCCCAAGAGGGTTCAAAGTGACAAAAGCAAGAACTAATCTCATTTGGAAGAAAGTTTTGAGGATGCAAGGGCGAATTGATCAATTGATTTTAAAACAAACTGAAATAAAAACTGAAAATCTGTCATTTACTTTCCATTACAGCCTTGAAACCACTATGCATTTCAGAGGAAATGACTCAAAAATCTAAGGAATTCAAAAAGAGAGATGTAATGCTATAGCATAGAGAAAGCTGCAGAATGAAACAGTCTCTTTTGTAAGTTTTTTTTTGCAGCTGCTGAAATAAGGATATTACTGTACCTCTACTGGGTAAGTCAGGAGAGGAGAGAATAACTAGTGCTGACGACTCCGCTCTTCCCAAAAGTTTGTATGAAAGTGATCCTTCTAAATGCTTTGTAGTACTTACGTGATTTTTGTATCTGATAATCAATCGAAATTTTAGATTTTTAAATTAAAGCAAAAACAAAGTTCAATCCCAAAAGAATATAAGGTATGATTTGGTCCATTTACTAGTTGTTTCTTAATGAAAACCAGGGTATCTGTTTGAGCGACATGGAAGGGCTTGTACTATACTCCTTTGGATAAAGAAGTGTCCCTTGTTCCGTTCCAATCACTAATTTGAAAAAATACACTCTCTGACCTAATTATAAAATATGTTGAAAGTGTCATTGTTATTTTTTTTTTTTACAAAAGCCATCTGGCATTCCTTACATTAAAGCAAAAAGCCACTTCAAATTGTCACCTACCTTACTATGCTGCAGTATGCGCATGTGCACTTGTTCACAGACTAGCTTAAAATAGAAATGGGTGGGATTGTTAGATCTAATTACAGCTCATGTAAAGTTCAAATGCTTTCAGATCCCAGGATGAAAGAACAATGCAAGCTACAGCACTAGTTGGATGGGGAAAACAAAGGGCCTTGTACAGCTTGAAAAAATACAGTCACCTAAAATGATAATGTTACAAAAGACTTGTCACAAGTTGCTGGCTGGTGCACAGTATAGCAATTGCAAATGTAGTCAAAGAATACAGAAGTGATTCCAGTGAGACACTTAATAATGGGTATCATATTGTACTAGAGTGCATCACTTCTACAAAGTGCAATGACAAAATTATTTCCTGCTGCTCGGAGTCTATATTTATTTTTGAAAAGCTGATGTACTTGTTGATTTCTAAAGAAAATAAACACCCTGCTTCATATTTTTTACAGTACTGTACTTGAGTTTTTTAATTAAACCATAGCAAGTGCTACTGTACAGTAATAAACATATGCACATCACAATTGAAAAAAAGCATGGTATGATTTACTGTATGCATTTGTTAAGGATTGTACAGGAAATACAAAATAAAACTCACATACGTACATCAGGGAAGAAATGTTTTTTACCCATACAACCACACAGAAACAGACACATACTGTACTGTACATCCAAGTATTTTCTAACAACTCTAGGGGTTGCAGAAGAGCAGGAGCCTTTTCTGGCAAGCAATGGGTGTAAGACAGGATACACCCTGAATAGGATGACAGTCCATCACAGTGTAGACACACAGACACAGACAGGGATACAAACACACCATGGCCAGTTTTCCCAGAAGGCAGTTAACCTACTGTGGGAGGAGACCAGCCCACACAGAGGAAATCCTCATGAACACTGAAAGAATATACAAACTCCTCACAGACAGCACTCCAGGAAATGATCCCAAAACACCAGCACCGCATGGCAGCAACGCTAATCATCCTACTGGCTGAAAAATTGTTTTTTTCTATTCTAAAGAATATCTTTATCAGATTTTAGGTAGATTCTGACGACAATTAATACGCTTAAAGGAAACAATTGAATGCATATGTAACAGTTTATGTAGAAAATCACTTCATTTCTAAAACATCAAATTAATATATTTATCAGATTATTGATCAGTTTATAAATGAATCTGACATCTTATAAACTACTATACTATATTAATATATTGCTGATCAATTGTGCAAATAACTGAACTATTAAAATACCACTTTGTCAGACAATTTATTAAAAGAAATTGTCCCACTAAATGAACAAATATCTTGTTCCTCTTCGCTTTATGGTACAGATTGACTAACAGAATGCTAAATTTATTAAATAACAGGACTGACTAAATTGATTAATGAGATGGTAAATTAAACAAAATGCACTGCTTATTTTCCGTATCAGCTGTATCATTTAGTAGACTGAAGAACAGGATTAATTAAACAACTGGAAGGAAGGTAAAATAGTTGCAGTCTAACACAGCCTTAAGCCAAAACTCAGAATTGATCATCTTCTCCATTATAGCTGCACAAATAACATTAATTTATTAACTGTAAAATAAGACAAAATAATCATACCTCCCAGAAGCATTTCACTGCATTATTTAGTGTTACCGCTGTATAAATGTAAATCAAAATATAATTAATTAACTCTGCCAAACCACTTTACAACCTAGTATTTAAATATTAATGTAAATGCAATTACACTAAATTCAGACTAAATCTAAAGAGATGATTACATAATGATAGGAAAAAAAGCGTTCTAAATTTTCATTGAAGTGTATTATGAAAATGAAAGAAGAACACAAAAGGAACTAACTTGTTAGTCCTGCTGTTAAATGCAAAGTTGACTACCAGCTGAAGTCATCTGTGTTTCAATTTGTCTGGCCATTTCTTGTATTATTCAAGAGTGTTGCCAGAGATGCTGTGGTGTTGGATGTATATATACTGTAACATTTTCAGCCTTGGAAGATAGTTTTGTCAGCTTGGGATGTTTGGTCTTTTTAAAACTCTAAATACCAAAGACGAAGGTAATTGTGTATTTAGAGTCTGTATAAAATACATTATTTCTCAACATTGTTTTTCAATTTCCTACTTAAGACCCTTTGAAAACCTCACACTCATTCTCCAGGACTTCAGGGAACGGTTTTGGACAATAGATTGTTACAACCTTAATATCTCAGAGGTTTGAGATTATTGCTATCACCCCACAAAGCACAGTCCAAGAGCCACCTGTCTGTAGCTCATGAGACAATGGCAATACATCATTTTAAGAGGCTATTTCTGTCTTTACAGGGGTTATAAAGCATTTATGAATTCTTTGTAAATTTACTGCTGCTATTAGGCTCACTTGTGGTTAGGTAGCTAAACAGGAGCAAATCACTCTGTCTTTGTGTTTAGTAATAGCATTTTTCTCATGTGATAAATAGATGTAATGTGAATAATCAGTTTAACTGTTAAAGGAGGGAGAAAGCTTTAAAAAATGTAAAGTTCAAACAATGTCAAAATTTCCAATTAAGAAATTTAACTGTTTATGAATAATTTCTAATGAGGGAAAATCTAGCATCCTATTGAAATGATACAGATGTATCAACAATAAAATGAAAACAGAATACCAGCAAAATTAATGTTTAATCAGTCCATCAAATTTGAGCAGCTGTGATAAAATATAGTTTAACATCCTATTCAGAACCTTGCTCTGTTCAGCACTATAAAACTGTCTCACCTTTCAGTGAACTGCCTGTTAGTTACTCTAACAACAGAGGTGAGATGACGAAACTCAAAGCCCCAGGTTTTTGTCACTCTAGTGCTTCCCCAATCTGTGATAATAATGTGTAAGTCACAGTCTGATTTTGCTCTTAACTAAAAGCAATAGGTGGTAAATGCACAGAGTGCTTGATCATTCTGAGTATAGAATATAGAGCAACAACAGTTTTTGTGGACATAAACTGCAAAAGTACAAGCAAGTGTCATGTTCTCTGCTTAAGGAACTAAGCAGTGATCATGGTTTGTAAGGTGAATCTACGTGCAAAACAAGAGAAAGACAAAAAAGAGCTGCTTGTGTGTGAGCAGACTAGAGATACCTGCAAAGCCTTTTGCAGACAAACATATGCCAGATCCATGGTCAGATGGAAGTGTGAGTCAAAACCGGAAAAACACAGAGTAGGCACAAAGGGAATTCCACAATTGTAGTCGAGACAAACAGGCAAGGTTTGTAGCCTGAGAAATACACAGCACCAAGGAGTAAAGGGGCAAATCCAGGTGAAATGGTCAGAGCAAGGCTGAACATACTGTACATGACACAGCACAAGCAAGGAACTCGAGAACAAGGTAACAAAGGAAAGCAATAACTAGGAATACAAGGAGACTCTGAGTAGGTACAGTACCTAGAGCAGACTCTATATTGGAGACCAGAGATGGTCCGGGATGCTAAATATCCTGAACCACCTAAAGCCGGTTTTATTGTAGACCCCAGGCAGGTGATTCAGGTTTCCTGTCTGATGTGCATCCATGGCAACCAACACTGATTGCCAGATTAGAGGAGGTGTGGCTATCTGCCATTGTCATGCTGGAGTGCTGTGGAGCCTGTCGGGAAGAATGTGGCTGCACTGTTAAGAACTAGAACTTGTTTTCCCTAAAAAAGAAGGCAAACTATTTCTATTTGTAAATCTAATATAAATTTGCCAAAACAATTTTAACCAATTTTAAGTTAACCTTAAGCTAAAAGTAAATCCTATGGAACGGAACCCCCGCCCAAATATTAAAAAGAAACACTGTCTGCTTCTGTATTTCCTAGATTAAAAGTAGAGATAAAGTGTTTCAGAATTAGTCTCATGCAATAAACAACCACAAAAATAAGGGGGGAAGCCCATTATTTTTAATTTATTTTCGGACTTTATTGCTTTTTTGTTGCATTTCTGTTTCTCCATGGCTTTGGAATGTTTTACTATGTTCTCAAATACAGTTGCATATTTCTGTCTAAATTCCTAATTTAGCTGAATGGCAACAACTGTCCTCACTGGCATGAGCAGTACAGAACAAGAGTTAAGAGAGATTCAAAGACCCTAAATCAATAAAACTGGCACTGTGAAGCCATTATTCCACCCACTGTAAATTAATGTGCAGAGTATGGTATAACAGATAATATACTTTCTTATAGTAGACTGGTTGTTTTAATTATACTTCCTAATCAATGGCTGTCATATTAGAGACATATTTCAACAGGAGAGGATCAATGGCCATCGCTTCCAGTTTTGAAAACTCATCAATTTGGATATGAGCTTCCTTTGTTTCCAGCTGCCTCTATTCAAAATTGACCCAATGTATTGCTCTAGGATCAGAATAGACAACGCTATTATGAACTGCGGGGAAAAAAATATCAAAGGGAATTCACTGGAGTAAGAGAGAACACTTACTCAAAAGAACAAGTGTTTAGCAATTACTGTTGCCTGGATCTGAAATGCGTTTAAGAAAGAACGAAACCATTCAATAAAAGTTGCTAACTTTTTAAAGGTAAAAACCTTACAAAAAGTGTTGTCTTAGCTGTAGCTTTAGATGCATTAGATTCTTAAGGATTTATAAATACACTAACACATTTTATGCTGATGAAAGGAATTTTCTCTGTTAACAAAATTAAATCTCTCAATCGAAAAGTCAAATCACGTTTAGGCCTTAATGTCTTGAAAACTTTCAAGTTTCTAGCACATTTACACATGATTTGGTCACCTGATTCCATTTGACCAAAATCTCCCTTCAGTAGATTTCTTCTACTAGATTATATTCAATAATCCTAAACAAACACAGGTGTCTGAAACATTCTCACTAGAATTGGTGAAAACGAACTAAAATCAGGGTGTTTTAAACAGAAACACAAAGTCTCTTAAAATCCCTTTTAAAAAGAAAAAAAAAACAACATTATAAATATCTACCACAACAAAAAAGAACATTTAATGCCAGTAGAGTAAATAAAGAATGCAAACTAAAATCAATACATTAAAAAAACAACTCTTTGGTTACATTGGTTAGCTTGCATAATCATAATCTTGGGAATCAGTGCCAAAAACATCATTAAGAATATTAAATAAATGGGGTGAATATTTTGATATGCTACTGATTTTTACTCTTTTCTCAACTAAAGGGCAAAGCCTTTAAGTGTTTCAGGTACTTTATAACTGTTGTTACTAGGCAACTGAATTCCACTTCGACAGGTTGTATTACATTTCTGAAATGTTGCATCTTTCAATAGAAATTCTACTTTACTTACAAATGTGCAGGGCATTTTCAACAATTTTTTTTTACATTCTTTCCTTGCTAGGCATGAAAGAGTTGCGATTAAGCTGTAAGCTATACTTCCCGAGTCCTGTAAATAATATTTGTATAAGAATTTCGTACATTTTGAGGACAATTTTTCAAAACCTATTTTCTAGCAAATAGTGCACTAGATAAGTTCTTTTTTGTCAACACTTAAGAGCTTAATAATTTACCAGATTTTATGTTAAATTCTAACCAGATCAACAATGAGGCTCAGCAACAATGAGCTTGATGAAGAATTAAACTGTATGTGAACAGTAGCTCCTTCACATTACTCTTTATGTACTGGAGCCTGAAAATAACATTCTATGGATTACGCCTCTAATTAAAAACAGTTTGGAGCCCAGATTAATATCTAGAGCTAAAAACATTATTTTTAAAATCCCTGTATTTACCTCAACTTCCAAACATGCTACTTCTGTCGCCCAGCAAAAAATATTTCAATTGAAATACTATCACTGAAGAATTAAGTACATTATAAGCAACTTAACCATCCAATCATACTGTATATGATAGTAAAGGTATAAGGTAAGTTAGCAAGGTATTATGTTTTTTCATCATTTTTTAATGATTTTTTAATGATCAGTTTTCCAGTTTTATTTCCAATAACTAAATAAACTATTAATCTGAATCAAGATACGAAAAAATAAAAATATTTGCTTGTCACTTAATCCATTCCTTCTCAAGGATATCTGTGCCTTTGTGTAATGAGGCTATTACTGTAGATACTGTAGCACTCAATCTGAAGGGAGTTTGCATACAGGTATATTGATTTTAGAACCACTTTCAAAATAATACACATACACTGTAAGTCATCGAATCACAGAATCATAAGTCAGCACCTGCAAGCCCACATAAGTTTGTAATGTAAGTATAGAAAAAACTAATAGAACTATTTTTCACTAAAAGGAAATTGATACTTTATGCTGAGACATCTACAGAATATTCTATCATTTTATCACAGCTAAGGTCTACGTTTCCTCAGGTCAGGACAGCTCCACCTGAGCTCCTGACAATCCCACTGTGGGTTTCTGAGTATTCCCAGCACTATTCAGCATATAGTACTACATTCACTCACAACACAGTTTAATTGGATAATTAATGCAATGATAATTAACTAGAGAGTTACCACTTCATTGACAGATGCCAAGACATATTTTTTCTGGTAGTTTATTTTTACACATCTATATTGGGAGAGAACAGAGTTCCATCTTTAACAGTGCCTATGTTCAAAGTTTTTCTTTTTTATGCACACCAAGCCCGCAGAACACAAGAGGTGTAAATTGAAGACATTTCATTTCTGGCTTCCTTCTAGGCAACATGCCTGCTGTGCTAAAATTAACGCAAACTAGACTCCTTCTGTTCATTGCTGCTGAAAGATCCCTGGCCATTTGTGAATATGTGTGTCTAAGAATGTATTTTAACTTTAATTTTTACCTGTCTTATAAGTATTTCGCAGTATCTTATTATTGTGTGTTTTTAAATTCAATTTGACATTAAAACATTTTGCTTATTGATCACAACCAATGCCTTATTAATTCTCAGATCTGGAGGATGCAGGTGTCAGATTAACTGATTGAGGAAGCACTTAACTCCTCTTTGAAGCAGGTACAGTACCAGCACTTCTCAAACTCTGTTTCCTCTGGTTTGTGTTTTTGCCACTGATGCAGAAGAATTCCACTGGGTCGACTTTGTCAATCCATTCGAGGATTTTGATAAGTGAATCATATCCCCTCATATTCTTCTGTGTTCAAAACTAAAAAGGTTTCTTTCTTTTAGTCTCGTCATATGAAGCCTTTGCAAAATCGTAAATGCCTGAATGCCAAGATGTTAATCTTGTCATAGAGACAGACAACAAGTAATGCCTAGTTCACCCGTTTGAAGATAATTTGCGTGAACCACTTTTGACTGCTGATTTTTCTGCATGCACCCTTATAATCTAATACGATACAATCTAGTTTTGCCTTAAAAACCTTTTTTATTCCAAGAAACTAACACTTTCCTCATCATTTTGGGACCTCTAAATTTAAGTTTGTGAGTGGAAAAGAAGTGGGAGATTCAAAAGCAGGGGAGGAGGGGATGGTAATTCATATTGTCTAAAAATAAAATTTGCAGAAATCATACCAGCGACTTTCTGTTTTTCATCCATTTTACAAACACCTGTTGTTTTTGGAGGACTAACTCCCTGAAGGACAATCCCTTATTCCTCTTCTATTACTAACCAGCAGAGAGCTGCAATACTGACATTTCCCACTGCTCATACTCTAGCTCAGGCAGCATCAGTCACTCAAAGGGCTCTTTAACAAGCGCCTGTGGAGGTTGCAGCACTGCCAATAAAGTCTATTCTCCCCAAGATGAAGTCACGTCAAGACAAAAAAGACGGCGAGATCCTGTCACTAGTGTTACAAAACATGTGTATTAAGCACTAAATGATGCACACTACTTTCAAATCTTGTGCATTTAGGAAAAAAAAGCTCAAAGCGGAAACATTCAGTATGTTTGAAGTTACAGTTTTATGTATAATGGGGTCAAAGGCAATTCTACAATTATCTTAGGATAATAAATTTCTTACACTTATATCGTGCTTTTCTGGACAATCCATTCAAAGCTCTTTACAAGTCATGGGGACTCACCAACACCACCAATATATAGCCCCCATCTGGATGATACAACAGTAGCCAATGCGCCAATACGCTTAGCCAATTCATAGATGGGGATTATTAAAGGCCATGGTTGATGAAGGCCAGAGGGAAATTTGGCCAGGACACTGGGGTAACATCCCTGCTCTTTTTGAGAAACACCTTGGGTTTTTTAATGACCACAGAGAGCCAAGACCTAATTTTTATGTCTCATCTGAAAGACAGCATCTTTTTTACAATATAGTGTCCCAGTCACTACACAGACCATAGGTTGAGCACCCCCTACAGGTTCCGCTAACACCTCTTCCAGCAGCAACCTTAGCTTTCCCAAGAGGTCTCCCATCCTGGTACTGGCCGGGCTCACACCTGAGCTTCAATGGGCTGGAAGTTGTGAGTTCCAGGGTTATATACAGTAGCTGCTGCTATGAATATACCATTTAATGAATTCAGATGAAAACAGTATAATTTACTTACTTATATATCTGATATTTGGTAACAGTAAGCCCAGATATTTGCTTTAGTAAATACTTTAGTAAATAAGCGCTTTAGTAAATACACATGCAGTACACTTTACTGTATAAAAGACAAGAATGCTCTTTCGAGAAAGATGGCTACTGTATATTAAGACACCTAGTATTTTTGTGTTGAAACAGTCACTGATTTAGAATGGATTCCTCCAGGGATTGTGGCTGCTAACTAGAAACTAGAAGGGGGATAACTCAATTTTTCTGATCTTTTTTTTTTGCAATATTTACTTCTTTAATGAGCTTATTATAAAAAAAATCAAATTTATTGCATTACAGAAAAAGCCAAACTGTCCCTGCAGATAAACTGTCCACTCGATAGTAAATAATAAGATGGGAAATCTGCAGTAAAAAATCTATTTTCTAATGAAAACTGGCTGTGCAGGCCATGTAGAGCTCGCTGCATGACCCATGGGCTCAACTAAAAAAAACTCAGTACTTAAATAATATTAATATATACTGAATTGTTCGGTTCACCATCAGTACAAATACCTGAGCTTCCTTGGACTAAAAAAAGTTTATGGTAACTTATCTTTCTTAAAACCATTGTTTTACCTTGATAAAATTGAAATGTCTTCTCCAATGTCTTCTGGTGTTGTAAAAACCTGGCATTCTGCAATGCTTAAAGTGAATTTCTTTTAAAACAAAACTGGAATGTAATGACAAAGAAACAAAAGCTGACAAAAAAGTTACAGACTAATAAATAATGGCACAGAACAAGCAAAGTTACATCACTGGAAACCTCAGGAGTGACTTTAAAAGGCTGAGCCAGTAAAAGCTCTAGGCTATAAGGTCACATAATAAAAGTCTGGTAATCTTACAATTATCCTTTGTGTTGTATTTCAAGTCAGCAAGCTGTACAGAATAAAAGTGCACTCATCCTCTGGTTTCCAAATAAAGGCACAAAACGTCAAGTTTCAGCAGAGATCCAGCTGAGAATTAGAACAAAATGCATAGTTTGCATGCTAGTGACTGCATAAAGAACTGGCAAATGAACCACAGTCCAATCAATGACTAAAAGCAATGTGCAAAACACACAAAGCTCGAACTCTCCTCACTGTACTCTGTTACTGTACTCTGTTTTTTCAACAAGCAAAAATTTGAACGTTTATAACCGGTTTCTCAGTCTAACAGTACTGAGATACTGTCACCAAAAATCAAACTTTGTAAACTGAACTGAACACAACCCCTTAGCTGTCTATTCAAAGCTCAAAAAACGATATCAGGCAGGGGTCTCGTCGTTTTAAAGTTCATTTCTATTTTCTGAACAGCATGCCATTTCTACACATTGTTGAACTGCAAAAGATACGTTATCACTAGCTTTGACAGTAGGATTACTCATACTAAAACCAACCAGTTGCAAAATGATTCCCATGGAACATATCACATTAAAGACTGTGATATTTTGACCCATGTCAGTATCTATTTATCACATAATGGGAGGTACTGTACGTAAGTACTGTTTTTTTATTTTAAGCATGAAGAGTCAAAAGCATTTGGTTCTTCGTTAAACAGTAGCATTCTTTACGTTACTAAAAAGTTTTCGGCATTTTCAAAATTAACAATACGCACATTAATAGATTCATTAACAAAACTGTGTGGCAAGTTGAGGACACTGGCTCAACTGGCCGAATAAACTAACTCAGCTCCTGCTTGCTCTTATTCAGTGAAGCAATACCGGAGCACATTCGTATTTAAAATCAGCAAATAACATAACCCTGGATCAAACCTGAGCTGTATAGAGTCAAGCCTGTGCTCCCAACAAAAGCCTTTCCTGGATGTGGAGTTTTATAAAAGGGTTAACATTTTGCTTAAAGCTATGACAAAGTCTTGTCCTTGATTCATATAGAAAATTCTGGGATTATTGTATAAACTGAAATGAGCTGCCATTTTTTAAATCGGTTTGTGTTTTAAAAGCTGTTCTAAATTGTATCAATTTTATTTTCCATTTTCTAATTGCACTTGGGCTCTGATACTGCATTGGCTGAAGCACAAGTGTGAAGCAAAGAGTTTAACCAATCATACGAGATGCCTCTTACACAGAGGCACTCTGGAGACCTTTCTGAGGAAGGCAACAAGCAAGTAGGAAACATTTTCAAATAAAGAGTAAACACAGACTTACTTCCTGAAGATGAGTCAGATACCATAAATAATTCTACAAGTAAAAAATAAATACCACAAAGAAGTGAATACTCAAAAATAAATTACAGGAACCTCTTTTTCTTTATAAAACATCTGCTGCCAAACACTCCTGAAAGGGCTAAAATGGCAATTAAGCAAAATTAGTATTTAATTTACCATATAAACATGGAAGGCTAGCTGAATATAAGAAGTCCACATGCTGTTTCTTATTTTCACAAATATAAGACTGCAAATTGGCATAAGAAATTACCACTGGCAGTTTTTTTTGTTCCGAACTGCTGAGGTGTATATAGCGTGGGCACTACTCAACCTATTAAAAGCGTCTGATTTCTCATCGACACACAGTGACTTCCCAGAAGATTGAGACATAGGGGTCAGAGACCCACTTGCTTTCCTGTTACTGGTCTTACATTCTAATGCAAAAAAAGGATAAAAATGAGATAATGATGAGTACAAATCACTTAAGAGACCTGAATGTCTTTTTTTAATGTTTCTATGGAAAATAATAACATTTTCTGAAATGTGAAAATAGGAATGTATTCTAATGTTTATGGAATTGTGATCTTATTTTGGACCCTAACAGTTAGTATTGTATATTAACACTATTCTCATGATTTGTCAAATATTGTGAAAACCAGAAGAAGAAAATCCCATTCATGACACCACAGTCAAACACAGCTGGCTCTTGAAAAAATTAACAGATACGTAACTCACTTTTAATGCACTGCCATAGCTGAAGAGAGACATTCAAGCAGGAGAAAGTCTGATTTTATAATCCTATTACTTCCAGTTTTGCACAAATTGCAAGTGAACAAACAAAAACAAAAAAGTATGGGAATTTTATCCTGAAAATCACTGACAGTATTCCCATTATTTCTTTTACATTGTTTAATAAAGTGAGATGAACCTTTACCAAAAGGATTCATGTACAGTACATGACCCGTTTCACACACTAACAAATACTGAGCAATACAGAATCTTTCAGAATTTTTTTATGCTAGTTATGTAAGGCAAAAAATATTTTCCAATTTGCAAGAAAATATAGTAAAACATACTACAATTAATAATAGGCACATACAGTAACATAGTCAATAGCAATAGTCCAAAAATCAACTTTTTTTTGCAGTAGAGCTATGTCATTTAATCCAACTGAATATTCCCAGCTGGTTGAGTAACTTGAGGGTGGGTGGACTTGCCTTGCTCCTGTGAGCCATTCATTTGCCAGGTTCTGCATCTGAACTTGACATTTGAGCCATATCATTGAAGGAAGTGTCCCTACTCCAGCCTATGCCAACTAGCCTGTAAACCTCCGTGAAGTTTCCACTGTGTCAAAAGCTGAGCAGCTCAAATGCAGGCATGCTGGAAGAAAGCAAGCAAAAATCCTAGTTGCCCTTTTGCAGGTGCAGTGGCCATGGTGGTGAACCAGACTGATTAGCAATTGGAGATTCCAAATTGGGAGGGCACAAGTTAGTTTTCAAACAAGAGGAGGCCGATCAGCCCATCTTGTCCATCTGGTAGGATGGATCTCATCCAGCCACTTCTTGAAAGAAGCCAGGGAATCGGCCGCAACAAGATGGATGGGGAGCTCGTTCAACACGCCGCCGCCACCTTTTCGGTAAAGAAGAGCACCCTGTTTTTAAATGTTAACATCATTAACATTAATGTCAGTTTTAATGTCACTCTTCCAAGTGGCGAAAACATAACCAAACTTTCAACTTTAATTAGATCTATCTATATTATACTGTATATTAAATTTAAGACTAGGTAAAAATTTAAACTTTAAAAACATAACATGCCGCAGTTGCCTTACTCTTTATTTACTCCCGCTCACTGCTCATGGTACTGCGAGTCGGGAAGTGTAGCTTGCTTAGGACACTTAAGGTTCAACGACTTTGATTTATTGATGCCTGTTTGTGCTTAATGCAGTTCAAACTGCCACATTTTCACCTGTCATTTCATCAGTTACTTGATATTGATGATAGCAACAAAACACAAACAGGGCAGTGGGCTTTACATTTAAGCAAAACATTTTCGCTCCTGTTCACCAGGGAAAAAAAAAAACGTACATTTTGACAGCATGAAGAAAAAGATTTTGGATTTAATTGTTATGGATATCTTTTTTCTCCTCTATTCTCTCATCCAACCACTAATCCTGGAATTTCCTAAGAATACAGAAAGCCAACAAGTTTCTGTAATAAGGATTATCAAAGAGATTATTAAGATGATTTCATGTTGATGTCCATAAGAAACCTTATTATAGCTTTTTTTTCATACAAGCAGACTGGAGAATTAATAAATATGGTCTAATAATGAAGTTCAAGCAAGCAGATGGATGTACAAAATTGTGACGTAACAGAAAATATTGAAGCTGCATATGCTCCTCAGAATGTAGATTATCCAGTCAAAAAAATATTAATTGCTGAGTGTAAGAAATGGTAAAAGACAGTATAAAAATACGTTTTCAATTTGGTTCTAGGACTGCAATTTTATTTTTAAAAAATGTACGTAGCCAAAATTAGAAATAATCAAAAACAAATGCAATAACTTTTGTGTATTTCTGTTCTGTACTATTTATTTTTACTCGTCCACCTTATTCTTGACTTTTAAAATTACTTTTGTTTCTGCATTAAGAAGTGTGTATTTTAACAAGCTAGCAAAAGACAGGCTGGCGTAGAGACTCCTGTTTTGAAACAAGAACTTTTTACTTCTTGCTTTTTAGTAATTTAATTAAAGAATTGGAAATATTTTAAAAGATGTCTCATTACTTCATGAGGAAATCTTATTTCAGTTTTGCACAGTAAAATTTTACTCCTGTTTGAAAAGCCCAGTCCTTCTCTGCAAACAAGTAAAGTTTGAGAAGTCAGTTTGTGCTGGAATACTTCATTTGGAAGAAAATAACAATGTTAGCAAGAAAAGCAGGAGAGGAAGTCACAGGAACATTCAGAAAAAAACATTCACTGAGGAAGAAAAGTAATAATGGGATGAGGCAGGTGACACAAACAACAATTCTGTGATTCTGCTGCCCGTAAAGAAAAAAAAACGTACTCATCGAATTAGTTTCCCAATGTCAATGTGACAAGAAACATCTGTGTTCTGAGCTGTTAACACATACTGTACCTCTTGTACAGTGTGTTGTTTGTTTTCGGTTACTTTTCCATCTAGATTGTAATACATATAATAAATTATCCATTAATTTTTTTATCAATGTACAGTACATTCAGTTCAACCAACAGAGACCATCTTATAAAAAACAAAATGGCCTAATTAAACATTCTACCCCAACCTTGTTGTTTCATTTATATGGCTCAGGCATAAGACTTCAGCCTCTGATGAGTACATTGTAATTGGATTATATTATGTGGACTTACTGAAATATGTTCTTTATGCGTGGTTTACAGAATATTGAGTACTATCTTGAACATCAGGCCCTATGAAATTAGACTAGTAAAGGCATGTAGATCATATATAAACTATGTCATAGCACAAAATATGTAAGCACTCTGCATGTAAAAATTAGTGAGGCAGAGGCTACTGTAACCAATTACATAATCTCTGTGCAGCCATACCATTTTAAAGGAAGAAAAGGTCTTTATATAACACACTAAATGCTGCATAGATCATTAAATATTTATGCCTCAAATAAACGTGCTGCACTTGAGCAATACATCAGTCCTTTGATTTTAATTTTTAGTCGATTTAAGCCTTCTGATTGAATTTTAAATTTCAATTCCTGCTGCTTTTTGTGGTTTCCTTAAGAGTTTCATTTTTGTACTGTACCTATACAAGGTAAGACAGAACAGCTAAAATAGTTCTATCTTTATAGTACAAATAGGTGCAGTTTTAATTCTTAAAAGGTCTCATTCATTTTTTTCAAAAATGTTTGGAATATATACATTTTAGAAAATGAAAAATATGCTCTAAAAGCTGTACTTTTTCCATATATGAATACATACACTGCTACTGTACACATAATTTAAATGCACTGCTGTCTGGGATTGCTGATTCCAATATATGAAAATGAAAGAACATTTAGGAAATTATGGTATCAGCCTGAATTAGTTATATTGGAAAACATGAATTTAGCTTAGCAAATCTATCATAAAATGGTGGCAGAATGAAACAAAGGACTTCCTTTTACATCACACTTATTAAAGCTCAAGAAATAACTGCTTCTTATATAGTTTTCAAGTCCAACAGGCAGAGCCTGATGATACAGTACATCCCTTACATTTTTGTTCTCTTTTAAATATATAAAAAAGTTTATCCATTACACCCCCTTCCTCTATCCCAATAGAAAATTATCTTTCTTTTCTGTTAGATCCTGGAGGAGTACTGATTTATTTGCAGTATTCATCCAAATTTACTTGGTGACAGGCTGAGCTGCTTGGTGGCAATGAGTAATGTACCACAAACCCCACCTACGGCTAGTTTCATGTAAGACACAATCCATATTTACACAGATCTCAGTGAGAAACTGTAGCAACAGCTGTCATGACCTGACATTTTATACTGTCTGGTCTCCCACATATGGTGTATACCGCAGACCATAAATACCTGCTTGAATAGAATTCATTTAAACTGTGAAGAAGATATTTTCAAATTTAAATTACAAATATGCCCATATCCTATTTTTTTCATCTTGGAGGGAAAACATGAATCACGTGAGCCATTAATGAGAGACATCAACAGAGGTGATCAAGTCCAACTGTTATCTGAGAATGTCTGATTGAATTTCCACACTGGGACAGTGTCTGACTAATGCCAGGTTTTTCTTAGCGACAATATGTCATTACATGAATTTCAAATTTCTTGGCAAAACCTTGAGACTTCCAATGTACATCAGGTCCCCCTGTAATTAACATACTCTCAACTTAATTTGCTTACTTAGAGTCTTTGGAAAGATGTCACAGCTTCTCGATTAACTTTTCTTTCAACGAAAAAGAAACCTTTTCAAAGGGCCACTGACACAATGCATTTTCTCCGACATCGGAGACAGAACTATAAATAAGCCTGATTAATGAAGTTTTTACACAGCAAATCCAGTATTGTCAATAAATATCAGGAGTCATGTCCTGACACACTGTGCTCCTGCTGTCCACTACAAGCCAATGAATCCTGGCAGGTGAGAGGCCCAGAAGGAAAGGAGTGGCAGTCTGGGAGTGCAGCTGGAGGTCAAGGTAACCATACAGTCAATTGATGTGTGATTAACTGCACTGCACCACCGCTGGTAATTCTGAAGCATGTCATGACTCCTTGAAACAGTACGAATGACAGAAAGCAACAGGAACACCCGATAGCTGTTGAGGGACACCTTCCTCCTTCACTTTCCTCTTCCTTCAGATAAGATAGTATTGTTGGGTGATAGACTAATACATACAGTAGATTAGCTAAATTACTTTCACTTCAATGGTGCATTACAGGGATTATACTGTATTGTCTCCTGCTTTAGGTAGCATGCATCCACCTCTGAATTCTGCTGCATCACTCCTCAGAGTACATTCAGCACAACAGCTGCAACTCAGCCTTTCAATAAACAGCAAACTATGGAGAGAAGTGCTAACAAGATGTTCTCCACTCCTTCAGCACCACCACCCCACGTGGAGAGAGAGAAAAATAAATAAAAAGCAAAGGGTTGTCGTACAGGCGAGGTGATGGACAGTGCTGCAGTGGCAGGGTTGAACAACAAGCAAGTAATTCAGCCTGCGAGTCTCAGCGGGACTCCTCCCCAGGAGCCATCACTCAGAAAACGAGGCGGCACCTGACTCGTGCAAAGTACCCCTCTGATTTACGCCTTGGTTTGCTAACAGAGGAGCTCTGGCGATTCATCTTCCCTCCATTTACTTCAGGGTCTGTTTATTACAGGCACTCCGAAAAGAATTAACTCGTTCTAGGGCTAAACGGAGCTTTACATACATTGTGTGGTTCATTCTGACACTAAGAGGCTGGTCCAGCCTCATCCCAACACTGACGTCCACTTGCCACAGAACAGAAAGCATGAAAATCACATCACAGTCTCAGTTCATATTTTATACCATATGTAAATAATTATTTTAAATCAAGGGGAACAGATCTTTTCCCTGTTTTTCTACCCACTTTCAAACTCCCAGTAGAAAGACAGGGCACTGGCAGTAATAAATATATTATCCGGAAATTTCCGCAGCAAAAAAGAGGCCATCTTGAATTCTCTGCTCAGCAAAGGAACTCCCAGGTTTTCAAAGCTACTGTGTGTGTGCTCTGAGTATTTAGGCCTATACAAGGCCTGGATCTTAGTTGGAAATCTAATCAATGGATGGCACCTTGCATCAGACAGCACAATTTTTTAAGCTTTGTCTCAGGAGAATCAATCTGGGACAAACACGGGACTCAAAACATACAGTGTTTACAATAATAACATAAAAAACAAACAGTTAATCTATTTTTGCAATGCTCCTCACTGTTGTTGGCCATTGTCAGCACTTATAGTACATTATTTTTACCTTGTTGATCTTGTACCAAATCTACTTTGGTTTGCCCTCCTATTTTCTTTATTTACGAGTAGGCAAGCTTGTCTGTCATAAAATTGAATTTAATGAGTTCATAGCTTTTGTGTTTTCATATGTGATTGCTGCCACCGTCTCTTTCTCTGTGTGCTGACACCACATTATCAATCAGGAAAGTGCTGTGGAATTTTACAGCCAAAACTGATGCAAGCTTCATTTGTCCTCCCTGTTCCTGTTGATTGGGTTCTTGACAAAAGACTTAAAGGAGCATTACCTAGCCGTTATCTCCAGCATACTCTGGAAAACCAGAGGTCTGTGACCACTTCAATTGGCCATCTGTCTGTAGAAGAAAATTGTGTGCTTGTTCAAAGCAGCCATTATATTAAACAGGCTTATTGCTTTTACAGTCCCCTCTTTTTCATCAGCCAATATTTATATTTTCATTCCTATGAAGATTTGTGTTCAATTGAGTGTTCAAAAACGTAATAAGGAAATTAATAGGAGCACTTTCAAAGCATTTTGCTACAGTGGAAGATTTGTGTCACTTTAGATCCCTAAATCATTTTAAAGTGAAAAGCAGCAGTTTTATTTTTTTCCCACATATATTTTTTCAGCTCAAAGGAATATTCATTCTTCTGAAAATGTTTTGGTGAATTCTGCTCTTGAGCAAAAAGCTTTAAGAATATCCCTGTGTGTGTGCCTTTAAAATATACTTTAAAAAGACTTCAGAAAACACATGCCCTTGAAACGAAATATGAAATACAGTATCAGTCTTGTTCATTTGCTAGCGACACCACTAAAAATCAGCACATTTATTGTTTTCTCTACTTTTAAAGGCAACTCCCTCACAGTCAGATGTCAGCCTGGAACCCCTGAGATACAAAGCAAGCATATCTGATGATTATGTAGCCACACTTTGCAATCCAGGCTTGTCAACCCCAAACACAAGGTGCACTGCTTTGTTTTTAATTAAAATGTCAGTATGTAAGCAATTAGTGCCATTTACATTAGGTCTGAGTACTGTTGTACTTCATGACTGTCATTTATATTCCCTTACCTGTAGTCACAGACCAAAGTGCACTTCTAAGATTTTGATATATTGCTTATGAGCACTGTGGCAAGCATTCTGGTTGGTGTTATAATCTGAAAGGTTTATGGCTCCAGACAAGGGAAATGGTTGCATGTCTTGCTTTTGATTACCGGTAATACCCCTGATCACATGATGGTGTCAGTCTAAGGGGAGAAAGGGTTAGCCAGTCTGTGGTGACTCTTAATCGGAATAATTACTTTACACCCGCAGCCCAACACAGAAAAGGTGAAAAGGGTAGATATCCTACTAATTACCTTTCATGGATATTAAGGGCTTTTACACTCACACTCCTACTCTGTGACAAGACCCCCATGCCATTGAAAGTACTGTGTGCTTTTTTTAAAAAACACTTTGAATAAATTCTATAATAGTAGCAGGAATGGCACAATGTGAAGCTAAAAATCAATGCCATGCAAGCATCCATAACAGCTCCAAAATGTTAACAAGATGTTTACTGAACCAGGGTTCCACAGGATTCTGTCCAGTACATACAGTAGTAGTATGACATTTTAAAATAAAATCAGAAAATGCTCTGGTAACAACAACAACATTTCTACATTAATAGTGTTTTGGGGTTACTGAGTCTGCGTTGCTTGCATTGCACTGCCTCTCTGCCCCATGAATCATTCAAAATTTCAATACAAAAATGCTTAGCTCCCCATAGGACACTATGTGACTATGCAGGTGGAGCATATCAAAGAAAACTGGGCTTTAGAAGATTCTTAAAATGTATATATTATGTTGCACCAACAAGGGAATGATCCTGCATAACTATGGTCTTTCAACAATTTAACACTACTCTTGGTTTTTGTTTAAGGCTGGATAAAGGCAGTGACAAGTGAAGCAAACAAGCGAACCCACACTGATTTAACTCCACTAACTGGGAAAAACTACAACATCAGCTCGTTGTTTCATACAAACATAAAACATCACCACAAAATAATAATTACACTATCGAGTGGCATGAAAAGCACAATCAATACTAATGAGCATCAGAGTAGTGCAGAAAAGCTTTTCATTTCAAGGATGAAATTACCATACAGTGATTCACATACAGAAACTGTATGTATGGTATGGTAAACTGGTTACCAGGTAACTGCTAAATTAAACTTTTCAGCTCTTCCAAAAATGATTAAAAAAATAAATTCATGCTGTGTTGTTTTGTTTCAGAGAGTCCTGGGTGATGAAATTTGAAATAGTTTGCTCAAACCTCCATTTCACATTGATATCCCCAATTGCTCTTTGTCTTACAGAACTCTCTTTCCCACTAAAAGAGGTTCAGATCAGTTATGAGAGTATGATGTCCACAATAAGCATAGTCAATGCTCTGTGGAATCCTACTGTAGTTGAAGACAATATAAGCAATTGTTTAATTGTTAATTTTAGCATCTCAGCCCTTAGAAGCACATCAGCGATTTGTAAAACCAAAGGACTAATCAGTGACATCTCCATATTCAGATTAATATCTGTTGTCTTGGGCGCTGCTCAGGTTCATACTGTTGTGTCTTCTTGCATGATACGTTTTGTTAACTAATGATTACAGATGAAACAGCTTCTGCGAAAACTATTCTTACCTTAGGCAGTGAAAATACTGTGTGGGAGCATACAAATATTGAGCAAACACTATTTTTAAACGCAAATTGTGCTGATCTGCTGTCCAGACAGATCTCCACAGCACAAGCAGACAAAATCTAAACTAACCTAACAACAGAAATGGTATAAACGTGTCACTTGAATTTGCAGTTTATCTCCTTTTCAGGACTGAGATGCAAAAACTGATGACAGAATCCTGGCTGCAGACTGCTGGTATCATTGGATAACTTTACATCGCAAATTCCTTGAACACTTCCTATCTGTTGCCAGGATTCTGCAGAGCAACAAGGATACAGTTTTTGTTGTTTTATAATTTTTTCTGGACTTCTGTTTTTTGAAGCACAAACACCTTGATTTTTTAGCTGAGACCTGGCCTTGGCTGTTGCGTTTTCTGTCGGACTGGTACATCTCAGCTGTTCTCTTTTGCCATCCTTAGTTCCCAAGCAATTCTGCTGCTTCACAGTCTGGTTTCCCATGCCATGTGTTTAAATGTCAACATGTTTCTTTGAGTTGAAGCACTTTAGTTTCTTGAATATAACAGTTTTGATACTAGATAATTCTTCTGAATCCTTGATATACATACTGTATACACTGTACTCTATTGCCAGACATTCAATACAAAATACTGGCAGTACAACAAATAAATTAAGCTAGAAGCAGAATATTCCATTTCTGATATACTGTACAGATGCTTTTTTCTGTTCCCTCCTGCCCTTTTCAGCTCTAAACTCTAAAAAGAATCTGACCCTGCAGGCTCATGTTCCTGCTGTGGTGAGATCTGATTTTCACTGCTTTAGATACAATGGCGACATCTCCCATTATTCATGTTTTCCCGTTTCTTTGGACTAATTTAAAGAGCTTTAATATTCCTTTTACACAGATAGAGATGACCCTGAAGTCTCCAGCAAGTAACTGGAATGGCACAGAAACAATTTAAGTCCACTATGCAGATGTCTCTCTGTTGTTTCTAACAATTCTGAGAACAAAGCAGTTACACACCTTTTTGAAGCATGAGGATATATAATATTTACCACAACACACATACTGTACTACACTGTCCTATATAATTACAAGTTTCAATAAATGCCGTTCAAGTAATGCAATGTGCAAATGAATTTCTGCTTCTTGTATGCTTACTGAAATGGTTTGGCTTGCCTAAAAGGCAATAAACTGAATTTTCATGTGCAAAACACATATATAAACAGAAAAAGACACAAACATTAAAACAAACACAGGCAGACAGACTACTTGTCCAAAGTGTACATTCAGCCACCACTTTTCAGAGAAGATCTTATATTTCTGAACATTTCCAGACCCTAATCTTCAGAGTCTATAACTGATAAAGTCTTTTTAATTTAAATTTAAATAAATCCTTTATACCAGTGTTAACATCTGTGGAAGACGCATAGTTTTTAAACACTACTGTACATAACTTCAGCTTTTGTTTGTAATTTAATATTCTCTCGATAATGGAAGCCTTGAACTTATCCTACACAATTCAGTAACTCTGACCTAAACGTTTTTTGTCTGAAATGAGTCTTTGAATTTAGAAATTGGCTTCTTGTCGTAACAAAACAGATGTGTGTCAGGATTCTTGAAGGTAAACAGAACATGATAAAAAGGAAGGATGAAGCCAAGAGTGAATGCACTGAATCTTTGGCCAGGGTTAATGGAATGATGAGTCTGTGTAATTTGGCAAAATGATGCACTGCTGTATCTCTGTTGTAACAAGGGTTAAAAGCTGGAATGTAATAGAATACACTAATTAACTGTTAATCAGTACACATATTTTTGAAGTCTACAAGGTCTTTCTTTCAATTAATTTTAATCTAAATTGCAGATCAGCTAAATGATTTCGCCATTTATCGGTTTATTAAATCTTATTCACTTCTCTTGCTAGAATTGAATTCAAGTGGTGAATGCGAAAGTTTCAGATAAAACAAGGCACTAATAGGCCTAATTTGCATCATATAAGTATTGGCATTTTCAGATAATAAGCTATGTTAGGACTCAACGAAGGATACTAACACAAGTTCCATAAGCTGTGCACTGTGTCTATCTAAAACATTATCCAAATATATGCAAACGGCGACTTTGAAAGTGCTGATTTGCTGAGTTATTTACTGTTATACAAGTAACATTTATTTTCATTCGATCCTTTTTCCAACTTTCCAAGGCATGCTTGAATTTACAATATTTCAGTCTTCCATTACATGAATATTCAAGCAAAAGGAATTCATATACAGCAGAGCTGCTACAGACTCAGTGAAACCATGATGTACTGACACTTAATACAATGTTCTGTGTTCTTTATCTATTGACACGGGAATTAATTTTAATACAGGAATCGTGTTTTTCTTATTTTCTTGCTCTTTCTGCCCCCCACTTCCTTAATCCGCAGGTTCTCTCTTTGACCTATCCGTTTTGAAGAATGACATGAACCCCTCAAGGTGCTCTGGAACTTCGCAATCATTTGTCACAGATAATTAACCAGGCAGCCAGTAACCTTCTGTAACACAATGGGGAAAAGAAAGAGTCACAGGCAGCAGCACCCAGGCTGACATTTAGACAGGGGCATTATTTTCTCAGTCTGATAACATGGGGAAAGAACACAGTGTTTAACAATGCACAAAACTGCCTCAAGCACTAGAACTGAGGCTGTACTTATTCCTGACACATTCAGCATGGAGAGAAACCCTTTGTTGGCTTGGAACATTTAAATGTTTCTGGTAACAAAAGACCAGAGGGACAAAGCTCAGCTTGGGTTGCCTGCTGACAGCATCAGTCTGTGCCACATCTCCTCCTCACCCACATGCCATTCGGTAGAGCCACCTCTTTAGCAACTCAAGCATCTCGTCGTAGGACACCCAGAAGGATTTCAAAGAAGAATGATGAGAGAATGGCAGAACAAGAGCAATTAAAATGCTCGTGGTGAAATCAGATGGACATCATTTTCTTTTACAACTTTTTGGGGCGCGAAACATTTGATCTTCTAAACAATGAAAAATCAATGTTTTGCCCTTTTTCATTCTAGAATGGTTCAGAACTAAATGGTTTGAAATTCACACCACCATAACTGTTTCTAGATTTGCTGTCATAGATTTGCTCAGACAAGGCACTCTATGTCTAAGTATCCATCAAATATGATTTCACATTACTTCAATAATTGCCCAGTAAATTGTCTTGATGTTAGTTAAGTGGAGGAATGGTAATTGGTTTTGATTGGGAATTAATTCACTGCTAAACACTTAAAATAAAATAAAGGAAATAATCTAATATACATGTCTCAATGTTCAATTTTAAAATTAAGGCAGGATAAAAATTTAATACAGTTAAATGAATCTTAAAAATGAGATGTTAAAATTGGAAGTACTCATGGCATAAGTACTACAAATTGTGATTTTATGGTAATCGTTAAATAATTCTGACTTAAGGTGATTCAGTACTCAATATGAAGAACATCTGTCTTTAGCTTTGCCATGATTACCCTGTCATTAGGTAATGTGAATCGCCAGAGAATTAAACCAATAAAGCGAGAGGTTTTAATTAAAGAAATAGGATATTAAAGGTTATTCCAATTATGAGGCCAATTGAAAATGTACATTGTTTTCATCTGCAACATTTTATCAATTATAGAAAATAAACTAGTAATGTAGGTATATTGCCATGCATCACTGATACATCCACAGAAATATTAATTAAAATTAGAATCCCCAAGACTGAAACAAAATATTTTGAAATGTCAGTTACTTACACAGCACAGTGTTTTCTAAATACAGTAACTGCAATTTCAGTTACAATTAACTACCTGTCAGACTAGAATTCATCAAAACATAGGTGTTTCACATTTGCAAAAGCACAATCACAAAACACTTTTTATACAGTAGGACTTCTCACAGCCCTATGGACAAAAAATAAAATAAGGGGTACTGTATATACTGTAAGGTGCATTGCATATTTGCAAACTAGGCTCACAAATCTCACTGCCTATTAAAGAAAATATAACATCCAAAATAAGAATATGAATCCTAAAAACTCGAAATAAGTTATCATAAACAAATATTCATTTCTAAATGATCTGTACCATTACAGTTCATACTCATTGTGAATCCTAGATTAATAAGATGTACCTGTATAATTACTCATTGTAACCATTCTACATTTCTGATTCCTGAAACTGTAGAAGGTCTGTTGATGATCAATATTCATAATAAGATACAGTAGACAATTAATGTGCTTTCAAGTATTCTATGAACATCAATTGCATTGTTGGGGTTCATACGGGTTTGTCTTCTGAAAGTCCAAAAACATCAACCATTATTAGAGTGGCAATCAAATGGCATAGTCAAGGAAATCCAAGGACACTGGAGAATTTTGAGCAAAAAGGCAGAAAGGCTATTTCAAAATATTTGACTGATAAATGACTGATGGCATAAGTTATCAAAGCAAACATTAACAAAACAAAGGACAAAAGGGGCAGCAGTCATGGGCTTCAATCATGGCTTTTTCTACATTGGTTTGAACATACAGTACACTTTATACAGTAATTAGCAGTCATGTTTAAAGAAACTAAATCTCTCTTTTGTTGACTTTTGAACTCTCTCTAAGGCTTTAATGTTCATTTCGGGGGTATGGCCACCTGAACCAAATTCTAAGAAGGCTTCACAGCCCAAACGTGGTGTTTTCTCTCTTCTCTTTTCAGGACAGAATAAATTTTCTGTATTACTTGTTCCTTTGCAGACTATATCCCAATGGCTTACAAATGCACTGTAAAGATCTAGCTGACTCTTAATTTAAATTCCACACTTGCTGCTTGTGTGCATTCTGTTTAATTTGTTTTGTTTCCCTGTGTCATAGAAGACAGAAGAATCTACATACTGTAAACACCTAGTTCTCCTTATCACATAGCTCCCTGCATTTATGCCCAATACATATAGTAAATGTCCTTGCTGTTGTTTCAGTGCATACCATTACCACTAATTATGTAAGATCTGCAAGTTTAAGTATTTTATTACAATATATTAGATCTACATTTTATTATAGAGAAAAGTAACTTGCTTAAAATGCATCCCTGCCCTACAACCTTGCTTACTGTACATCTTGCCACTGACAGGTTATGCTCCTTAATATGCAGTTTTTTTGTGTGTTAATTATCTTGGACTCCTATTGCTTTTGAATTAGCTAACCTAGATTAGCTTTATGAGGGCCTTTATCAAACACTTAGTGGAAATCTATAAATATCATGCCAAATATTCAAACATATTTCTATTTTATTGTGCATTGTAACGTAGCGAAAAAATAGTTTAATTGTTTTACAGATATGTTCAAACAGTGGAAAGAATTAAGAAAACAGAACACGGTATGGACCTGAATAATTTAGGAGATGCAATTGCTGCATCAGTGAGCTTTTTTATGACATCTCACATAGCAGAATATTTGTTCCAAAAAACTATAGCCATATGGTTCTTCTGGACTAGAAAAAAAGATGCCTTGGACATCAATTGTATAATTGCAGGATTTCCAAAGCTAATAGTTAATGTTGCTGATAATGAAGAAGAGACCAAAAAGCAGTGTGTCACTCATAAGGAAAATGATAAACTATAGGTATCAGACTCAGTACGTTAGCACTGATGATTACTAGTTTGGTAAACCAAAACAATGTTGACTAATGCATTCGTTGAAAACAGATGTTCAGAAATCCACTTGTTGCTATGGTAATGCATGACAAATTAGGGTTGCTTGGGAACCTAAAGGAAAATGGACAGTGAAGTGATTCTTTGGAAGCACAGGTCATTTTCTTCCACAGACAGATACCCGTTGTCCATTCAGCCTTTTCAGTGTAACCAGGGTAAACAAATGAACAGAAGATATCAATTGTTATATCTACTATGTTATTATTATTCAGACAGAATTGCTCAATTAAATGGATGACTAGAAAGACAAAAAATAAATACTGAGAAACAGCTTGTGTTCTGACCCCTTTTTAATATGCACGGCACTATTCTACAAGCAGTAGATGTCTGCTTGTATCACTAAAACTAATTGTGCTTAGCCGAGGCAGAAAGAGGCTTTTGGTGGCCCCGCATTTCAATGGAGAGAATGTTTCTTGTTAAGACACGTATCAGCCAAATACAAAAAGATGTTTTTAATCCAGATATGACTTGAAAAATACAGTGGAATCAACATTTCTGGGCCCTTTGCAAAATTTAATGGGGCAGAAAGAGGATTGCTTTGAGTGAATTCCTGCTTACTGCAAAAACGTTCCAGTTCTTCCAACCAGCACCCATTTGAAAATGGTAATAAAATTAAGACGAACCCAAATTGGATGTGCAGTCAATTAGGCAAAAAATAAAGTCGAAGACTAAATGACAGTTAGATTCCTGAAAAATACATTTATTGAGACGTATTGAGGATTAAGTGCATAATTGCTTACTGTATCAAGCCTAGCACAAAACAGATGTTTCAGAAGCACAAGTATCCTTCATCAGTGCTAAATCACAATCACTGCAACATCAATTTTTATAGCTAGAGAAAAACCAGGAATGCATGATATCACTCGTAAATACAAGCAGTATATCAGACAATCATAAATTACTTCTTAAATACAACCACTAACAAAATAATAAAGAACAAATATACAGGTACAACATTTTAATTCTACATTTCACTGTGTAAACTACATAACAGAAACATACCTGCTGTATAAAGAAAATATTTGCCATATTTAACAATTACAAATAATATTAAGAAAACCTGTTTACTCAACAATACCTACTGAAACTACAGTTATACGGTAGATACAACATCCTCTAGAAATCTTTTAGGGTATGATCAAAATTCAGTTATTAATATGAAAAATAGTATATATTTGAAACTAAGATATCCAAGATATTTCCTATTTCTAGAGTATGTTTTAGATACATGAATATATGAAATGTCATGCCATGTCATTTGCCAAACTGCTTCATACCAGATGGTGTTGTGGGAGGCCGGAGCCTACCCAGCAAGCTACGAGCAGAAGGCAGGGTACACCCTGGATGGGACGCCAGTCCATCACAAGGCATACTGTACATGAAATGTTTATGTAAAAATATATTTGTGTATATTTTTTCACATTATTCAACATTTTGACTCAAATGTATCTTCAGTGCATAGCACTTGGAATACAGTAGCATTAAAGAGACATTACGTATAGGACAAGAGACCAGAATACACAACGCCTCAAAAAATTTAATGTGTTTATATCACAGCAGCAAAACTGCATTTAACTAGCAGAAACTACATTTAGTATTGCTTACTTCTGATCATTAATTAACACTTTTTAACATTTTAAAGATTTTACAAAGTGACATAAAAGCACACTCCATTGTGATTATAATTACCTCTGTGTAAAGAATATTACAGTAAGGGAAATTAAGAGAGAATTCATAAAATTCTCCGATCTACCCATTTAGGAAAAATACCATTTTTCAACTTTTCTTGGAAAAAAAAAAACATGAGAATGATTGATTGCAAAGTGATGCCCTTACTAAAACCATTAAAAGATTTGATTTGAATCATGTCCTACAGGGAAATTTTATTCCCACAATGCAGGTAACAGAATAAATAAATGCTTGAAATGAAAATAGTTATATATTCAATGCACAGCCATAGAACAAAACTGACTAATCTCTTAACTCTATGTATGAATTTGTACAAAAGGATACAAGATGAAGTTATAGGGCAGCCAAAAAGTAGTATTTATCTAATCACTTAAACTACTACACTTTAATTAAGTACACGCATTAGTATTTTTATTGTGAGTTGCATTCTATCATCTTTCTCATTTCATTTCATGCAGGGAAAAATAAAATTTAAACAGATCTCATTTATATATGATAATGCCGTGTCCTCATTTTTTGTCTCTTCTTCTTGTTGAAAATTCAAGCCATGCAGTTTTGAGAACTGCATTTCATTAAATACTGACTGTACTTCCCCCAAAAAAATGATTTAACTGCTTGGCTGAATTCAGCAACTGGGTGATAAAAATTTAGCCTCATTTTTCCTTAAAATGCTGAATATTTCATACATTTTCTATGCATATCTAATTAAAACAGTACACTTCTATTTTTCTTATAATAATACCAAAACTACACAATAACTAATAATAATGCAAATCAGTATAAATTCTATTTTTTATCAATACCTCTTCTCTTAATTTGAACAATTGGTCACTATCCTGAAAGCATTATTTCATACTGTAGCTGTACTTTACATAAGGATACAGATACAGCATTTGTATGGCAATAAAATCAACCATATCAGGAAAAAGTACAAGGCTCTAATAGAACAACGTCAGCCTTGGTTTTCAATGTACAGCTCTCTGCTGGACAATTATAGCTATGATCACTCATTCAGAACACCAGTGAGGTGAGAATGTGAGAGGACACAGAGATTTGACGTGCTGCCAAAAATATATTAACACAAAAAGAGAATAGACAGTAAAATCTCAGGAATCTGTAATAAATGTAATAAATCTGGGATCTGTAATAAAAATAACTATTTGTACAACTTTATGGTTTCAGAACTATGCTACAGTAGCTCTCAGAAAACCACTCCACACGTTTTCTATGCTTTAGAATAGCTGTAGCTTTAAGTTTACAATCCAATGTTGCTGGTGCTTTTTTGTAGGGCAAACTGCAGGATTAGTTTGATCAGACAAATAAGACTCATTTCACACATTGAAAAGATATTTAAAAAAAAACATTTGGCACAGATTTGCATTTGTGATTTACTGTATTAAACTGTAGTGCACCCAGCTACACAATGCCTAGCATCTTAAGTTATTCAATGTTGGTATGGATTTGGTTCTGTCAGAGTGATTCTGGAAGTAAACTCTTTTGCTAACCTCAGATGTTTTAAAGTGCAAAAGATATTCAATACGCCATGAATAAAAGACCAAGCAACAGAAAAAAGCTAAGGTACTATTAATGCAGTAAGCAAGACTTTTCAAAACTACGTAAGCATTGAAGTGTTGGATAGCCAACAGGAAAGAAAGACATGTTACTGCTGATTAATATAAAATCAATTATTTTCATCTTAAGAAAAACAGTAATTTTCAAAACACATAACCACTGGATAGTTCTCTAGTTTGAGATGGTGAGGACTGCAAACGCACTTAAAGGAACAAGTAATTATTCCATGGTGAAAAAAAGAAGAAAGAAAACACAACGTTTCGGCAGTGGAGCCTTCTTCAGGTGTGAGAGAGACAAGGCAGTAGGCAAAGGTAATGTAGCGGGAGAACAAAGGCTGGGAGAGAGGAGGAGTGAGAGGCGGGAGCAGGGGGACAGAAAGAGAGGCCAATCAAGAGGTGTGAAGTCAGAATATGTATAGAGAGGTGTGAAATGAAACTTCCAATGAATGGAGAAAATGTAAAAGAAGAGTAGTCTGTTGTTAAGAGAAGGGGGAAGGTGTCATCCTAGCTGCAGGATAAGTTTGGTTTCGGTAGTCTTTCTGATGTACAGTATGAGTTCGGAACCAATAGTAATTCAGTACCCACCTGAACTACTAAAACTCACTTAAAGGTGGTCATCGAACAGTTTTATCCATTTCACTGTGTCCTGGCCAAAAAGGCAAGGAAAATGACAGATCTGCATCATCTTACAATACTTGAATTATAAAAGTCATTGCATACAGTAAAGGGAATTTCATTATATTTGGATAGATAGAGCTTTTACTGTATATCATAGGAAAGCCAGTCTAACAATTACTGAAATCACTAATAAGCAGATATGCATATAGACCTTGTTTTGTATTTGACACTACATGAGAATTCATTGCAAACACAGCTTGTTTAAGGTAAGATACTAGAATATAGATGACTTAAGACATGAACTGACATGTGATAGGATGACTACCCTGAAGTCAAAACATTTAGGAGACACCTATCCTGCAATCTTAGGTAAATAATACACCAATACATGTAATATAATACATTTAGTGGGATAACTAGCAGCACCCATAGCAGTAAGATTTCTGGGACTCACGGAAAAGGTACTGTATAACATGGCAATTATCCATGAACAGTGCAGTACTGCACAGAAAAAATATACTGTAATATGCTTTTTCTCCCCGCAAGTATAGAATGATTGCTTAGTTATATAATACATAAAATACATAAAATATGTACACCATGTGGCATGACTTTGAATGCCATATAATCTGCTGCTTTCCAAATGTTACAATGGAAATAGGATGTCACGAATGGATAACCACACAACTATCAGCTGAAATCAGGATGCATATCACCTTAAGTGCCCCATTTTCTAATGCATTTACTATTAACTAGTACTATTTTCTACCACTATTTCTCTTCCTACAACCAAGATGAAATATATATTTTTTTTTTGTTGCAGGTAACTTCAGAACTGACAGGCTACAGGTTGCTGGCAAACTGACTGTTGTCACGAGGTGCACAGTGGCAGATGGCCAGCAAGACAAACACTCTCTCATTAACCCCAAGACACGCTTAATGAAGAGGGAACAGTGAACAAGCAACACAAAACCAAACCTGTAGAATCAATAGCTCTCAGGACCTGACACGGGTCTCATGCACCTTAAGAGGCTGAGGTGAGCAGCCTGCCAGTCTTGCCCCGCGATATAATTTGCATTTCAAAGATAATGCAAATGAAGAGGATAACAGTAGTAAGGACATACTCTAAAACACATTAAGAAGACCAAAAGGAAAAAAAAAACATTAGATAAAGTATTTGTCTATCAGCTGGAAGCGCATCATAACTGAATACACTATTTAATATTTCCTGTTTCCAAGTATGATGATAGGAAGTATAAAGGTTAGAGATGCATTTAGGAAATGAAAAGATGTATAAATATGTCCTCCAAAGTTGTGGGGGTGGTGGAGGGGCAGTAAAAATTGATCTTTTTGGCATTCAGGCCACTCCACCTCACTGTACTTGTACTGTACAGCTCGACAGAAGTATCATAAAGATATGACAGAGATCGCTGTTGCCTTCGTATCTTGAAAAAAGGTCCTTTAACAGAGATGCTTTTTCATTTCACATTAATATTGGAGATAAAACTTCACTTGGGTATTCTTGCTATATTGACATTGTCTGGGTTTTAAACAGTGTTGTACAAAAACTGCACTGATATTCTACACATTTGACTTTTAACAAATCACAAAACGAAAAGATTGAATGTGAAGGGAAACTTTTTATTTAATCATTTTTTCGTGAAAGAACTTTGTGCTGGTAACTTGCACAAAGCTGCATTGACATTTTAACACAGATTTAGAGAACTATTAGAACTAAACCAGACCGCTATTTTGCTTTACACTATTCACTTGGGAAAGCAGGCACTCAGTCAGACAGGACCTTCACCTCCCAGACTTCATTCAGCAAAAATGAAAAATGTCATTCTGGCTTCATTGATATAAAAAAAATAAATGTAAATAAAAAGGATTTCCCAAACTAGCAATCAATCTTCGCTCTATTTCTAGTTAAAGTTATTGCCGTAGACATTTCCATTATTTTAAAGGGCACAGCCATATGTGGAGTGTGGTATTTCAAACCCACATTGAGTACCGCTAATGTCACTTCTAACCAAAGCTGAAGTGCATGCTTTTTTATTAGCTTTATAGCATTTTTTTTCCTAGACTACTTAATAACGACCTATAAACTAACACAGTAAAAAAATCATATTAGAAAAGGAGTAACCTAATAACCTAAAGCCCAAATCAGATTTCCATTACATTAAAACAGAACCTGTGGGCAGATAAAGAGTCAGTTCCATTTCTACTCAGCTATTGGAATCCCAAGAGACACCCATTAACAAGACTCCCATTCCACCTGTGTGGTAAAGAATATTTCAATAAATAGCAAACACAAGCTACAGTATGCTCTCTTTGCACATATTGAAGAATTATAATATATTTAATCTATTAACATATACTGCATGTATAAACATCTATACTATATGTATTTCGTCTTTCTATTCGTCTATAGATTCACATTCCTTTTCACTTCCTGAGAAATCTTCCAGGAAGATTGGGAAAATTGAAAGAAACTCAATGACTTACTGTACATTTTTAAAAAACAAACGGAAGCAAATCTATTATTAAAAAGAAAAAAAAAGAAAAGGCTATTCAATAGGTTGATTTCTGCAGATCAAAGTTGGCACGCAGCCGATTAATTTAGATGGATCCTGCACTTAATCACCTTTACACTGATCTGTGGCTAACGGTGGTTTAGTATTAAAGCATCTGATTCACGTTAATGATTTTCCTATCCGTAGGGAAAGCTCTCCAAGTGAAGTCAGATAATTAAAGCTATGATAGTCTTGGCAACATTGATGAAGGGATTCTTATTGGATGAATTAAAATTAATTGCACAGTAATCATAAAAAAGTTACCACCTGTTATTCTTTAACATACTATAACCCCAAAAATAATACTAAATGTCACTGTTTCTGTTTTAGACCCAAGCAGAAAATATCAGCACAGGGCTACAGAAGTAATAAGCAGGATTTCCTTTCCATTTGATTGATGACAGCAAGATCATGACGTAAAATGAATGCATCTAATTTCAATCTGATCCCTCAACGTAAGATACAGTGCCTTGCAAAAAGTATTCAAGCCATTGCATAGTGTTTGTTGCTTTTAAAGCCTGCAGTCATATATATTAAATATACATAATTGATATGCAATTACTATTTATTATAAACAGAAAATGCTAAAGACATTCAGAGCTAAAAATATTATATATATATTTACAGAAAAAAAAGTAAAATGTCATGACTGCATAAGTATTCAAACCCTTTGTAAAGGCAAAGGTTAATTAAATTAGATGTAGAATGTCAAGCAAAGAATGTCAACCATGAAGACCAAGGAGCTTTCAAAGCTAAACTGGGAAATGTTGTAAAAACACACATACTGTATAAGGTGAAAGATATAAAAAAACTCTTAATATTCCTTCAAATATAGTGAAGTTATTCATGCTCCGTCGATCTGGCTATCCCTCCATACTTAGCTACAGAGTTCTGTGGCTGAGATTAGAAAAAGTGTCCATGGGGTCAACAATATCCCAGACACTCCACAAAGCCAGAGAAAAAAATCTCAAATCCTGAATTGGGTTTTCAAAAAGCTACATCATCCCCATTGTTTTGTTTATGTGGCAACAGCAGCATTATGTTATAATTCTGCTTCTCATCAGCAGGGACTAGGAAGCTTGTTAAGAATGATGGGAACAAACTATAGAAGGAGCAAAATACTGGCCATTCTAAGAGGAAAACATGCTTCAAATCTAAAACCGGGACAAAAAAAAACACTTTTATCAGGACAATGACCCAAAGCACTGAAATAGCTTATCAATCAAATACAGTAGCAAATATCCTTGAGTGGATCATTTAAAGATATCTTTAAGTTATTTAAAGATATCATTTATACCACATTATTTGAAGATATCTATAACTCATTTCTAGATATCTTTAATGGTTTTAGATATATTGTTGAATCATTATAAGATATCTTTAAAGATTTTATTGTATCAGTAATTTTTGGAGATATCATCAAATGATTTAGATATCTCTAAATAATATTCTAACCTGCCATACAGTCAAAGTCCTACTGAGAATCTGAAAAATACTTTAAGTGCAGATCATAAGCGATCTCTAAGCAACATCACACAGATTGCGTAAATCTGTGAAGAACCAAAAACCAATTGCACCAGGCTGGTGAAAAAAGATAGATTATCTTGTAGAGATAATACTTGCCCACAAATACAGTACTTGTAGCTATAATTTCTGTCTAAGGTGCTTCCACCAAAAATTGAGATCATGGTCTAAATATTTATGCAAACAATGTATTCCAGTTTTGACTCTATTTTTGGCTCGCATTTGCTCTTAGTAAGTTTCAGTTTGAGGAATCAGGTTTTGAATAAAATATTAAGTTGAATGAGATGTGCATGTATCATTTTGGAATTTCACAAATCAAAAAGTAATTGTCTCTCATAATTTAAGCATTTACTCCATCAAAATAACTCAAGATTAGAAAACAAGGATACAGTGTTACTGGAATAGGAAGTACTGTATATGACAATTACACTTCTATGTACTGTACTATCTACAGCCAGGTGGCCTTTATTAATTGAAAAACAAGTCATAACTTCTTGTTTACATGACAAAAGATGCTAAAAATGGAAGATGACATGCATTCATGCAGATGGTTTTGTCTGCAAACCAAAAGTGACAAGCCTATATAATCAATATTGTGTCTGCAAATGAAGCATAACCTGCAAAAAAACAATTTCACTGAAACAACAAACATTTCAGAGAATAGTTGCAGATGGCAAATCCAATGAATCCTTAAATTACTGTACTGCTTTCCACAATGTAGTCTTCAATGCATCCACAACTCGCCATCTACAGGCAAAAACAAATCTACAGAACCCTGGTAGCATCAACTGTTCAAGATCATTGAGTCTAGTTTGCTTAGTAACAGCATAAGATCTCACTAAGCCCAAGGACGAAAGGTGGAATGACCTGGACAGCTCATCTGTTTCTTGACAATCATTCTCTTGAAACAGATAACACCAGAAAAGGACCCAAGTCCCATTTCAATAGAAGCAGCCCCCAAGATCTTTTAGTTTCAAACCCAAACATGATGTCTACCATCATAGCAAAGCATACTTAGGGGAAAAAAGCCCTCATGTACTCACCCCACTGAAGAGGAGCCAGCTGCAGGTGTTCCAGAACAAGTTGATTGAGTACACCTTCCACACTAGCTTCTCCCTGCCTCTTCAGAGAAGGGTGAATTTCGGTTAAAGAAAAGTGTGTAGACACTGCTAGAAAAACAAATTTATCACATTAACTCTTATAAATGCAACTGAGCCTCCACAATGTTTTCTCCTTATTTTAATTGTCATCCCCTCTTAACTGATACCATGTGATTATTAACAAAAAGCACAGCATTTCATTTCAATCATGTGAATTACAGTGTACGTATAGAAAGCACCCCTTACACTTTTATCAAATGTAGCAGAGATACACTACATCCAACCCAGTCCTTTGCATAACAGAATAAGCATTTTCCGAAAATCACTTTCCAGCTGCAACAGGCAGAATGTTATATAATGAACATGAGGAAGTGTTTTTTTCTCCAGATTTACAGAAACAGTAATTCCGTTTATAGATAAGGGCATAAGATGTTCATTCTTAGTTTTGGATTCTTCAAGAAGAGAGTGAGAGCAACAGTGTTAGAAAAGAAGCCAAATCTAATTTTGTGGAACTACAAAAATCATCCCAACTTGTTTATTAGTAAAATGTCTGTGATTGGTATAAATGCTGGTGAACAATGCAAGAGCTGTGTGCTGGGAAAGTAATTCAATCCAAAAATGTATTAAAAACACTGGTTTAAATTTTTATAACATGCAGTACTATTGTCAATGTCTATGTTACAATGTCTGTGTTAACAACAGAGATACAGCCAAGGGGTATTTGTAAACCATCTAATTATTGTTGCTGAAACATCAAATGAAATAACAAATATTTTTTGTTAACAATTATAACTTAATTCAATTAAGTGCACTAGTTAACTGTTAAAAGAGTTACATGTTACAGTTAATATCCTGATTACAACCCCTGGCTATGACAGGAAACCGACAAATTAACAGTTTTAATATTTTCTATTATAAAACATTTACCTTAATACAAGGCGTAACTGTGTTTTGTGTTATGAATTATACAGTATACAGCAGCTAGACCATGCATTGTGACCCCAAACTTGTCCATTTCCTGCAGGCGAACAGCAATATTAACAGTGCCAACTAGGAGATGGACTGAAAGAAATGTATCATGATTGATTTTGATGCACAACCTTTTCATGGGATCTCTCTAGACAGTGTGCCTTTTGGCCATTTGATTCTTGGCAGACTTGTCATGTGAGCTGCATTCCATAGATGCTTAAGGCTATTATATCCTCTAGATTGTAAAATTCCCTTACCAAGGGCATCTATTGCTCAGGTTCAGTTGTAAACTTAACACCTTAGCTGAATTCCAGTGTTTAAAGCAAATATATTGCCTACAGCACGTTTTGATAATTAGCCTAACAATGTTACAGGTTCACTAGACAATTTTGGGACTGCTTACATTTGGAAAAATAATTGCTTTGTATTTTAATACCTTACAGACATAATTACTATCAACACAGGTGTTCCAAACATAAACATCCCACGACACGTGGTGATATGATATAAAGATAGTTCCCAACCATTCCAGACAACATATAGTAATATTTGGGTTGATAACTATTATTTTAGTGACTCAATGAACTCTCACATTACCACAGTTCAAACTCAATCTTTAACTTCCAATGAACCACACTCTTGTGGATAACCTCAATTCTTCAGGGAGCTCAGCTTCACTGAGCTCAAAAATTAGTGAGGCAGCAAAGTCAAAACTAGTATTTTTGGTTTACAGTGCATAAAAATCGACGATAAAATAGTATGTACTACAGTATACTGTATTTCAAGCACTAATAAGTATTGGAAACCATTCACTTAAGTGAGATTTCAGAGCGCAAAAAGTCAGCATTTGGCTGCGTATCCCTTTGAGGCCATAACTATGAACTGTTGAACTCTTCATGAAATCATTTCTGATGCTATGCTGCATCCACTTTGAGTTCTTGCCTGCTCCTGGGATGTTATTACTTTTTTTTGGGGGAAGTAAAATGCTCAATTGGATTTAAATCTAGAGATTGGCTTGGACGTTATACCCCTGCTGAATTCTTTGGTTCCTTGGTTGCAATGCCATGCTGTATGAAAACATTCTCTTCTTTTAACATGAGCGCATTAAATATTAATGTACATTTCAGAATATATTCTGCTGCTGCCATTAGAAGGTACCATACACTATCAATAATGAGGATTGACCCAGTTCAAGAGGTGGCTGAGCATGCCCAGGCCTTGACATTACCTCTGCCATGCTTCAGAATTTCCAACAAAACAAAGAAGTACACATTTTTGTAGGTTTTATAGACGAATGAGACCAGGATTAATCTTTCACAGTGATGGAAAGGTTAGAGTGTGGAGAAAGAAAGAAACTGAAGATGCTCCTAAGAACACCTTTTCATCTGTGCAGCATGTACGTGTGATATTATTTTACATCTGTGTTTTAAGTTCAACTGTAAGTGTGTTTCAGGAAAATTGTAAATATAATAAAGGTGAATTTTCCTTCTTCAAGGCATGAAGCAATTATAAAAAATAATACATAATAATTAATATATTTATATACAACCCAGTACCCAAGCAGTAGTAGGTATTAATAGCCATGAAATATAATGTCATACCATGCAAATAAAAACAAGAGCAAAATCAGCTTTTTCAGAAGGACCTCTTTTTTGCCTTCATTCTATAGAAAGAAAGTAAATGAGTCAATTTGTCTGGATAGCATTATTCCTAAATAAACACAGCAACCATTGCCAATCCCCTTCCAGCAAGAATAACCCTCAGGTCATCTTCTTGAATAATAATGTTGAATATATCAACAACAAGCAGATTACCCTCAGGTATTGAAAAAAAAAACAGACCTTGTGCTGAATTAAACATTTGTAGATTGCAATGTGCTGTGGGCCAGTTTCCATTTTAATGATATAAATGGTTGGAAATGGGAAGCCAGCTGCTGCTTAACAAAAAGTTACCTGATGTGTATAATGGTGTACCCAGACTCATTATGGGCCATCTCTGCTTATCCAGGAGGGACACAATCAAGAAAGCCAATATAAAAATAAAAACAGATTCCGTAACAGAAAGCTAAATTCCCCTTTTTGTTCAAGCACTGCACACTAGTTGGTTCTGGACTGTTGTGTATAAGAAAGCGGCACATTCTGTCTCACACAATGTTGTCTTTGCATAATTATTGTGATTTTTTGTTTTTCTTTATTATACAACGATACATAAGTAAACACCTCCCCTGCTTTCACTATCCAATCTGACATAAGGGTTAACAATGGCTGTTCAATAAGAAGGACATGATCAATGGACTTCTGAATCATGACAGGTTGTAATGTACTGGGGAAATCTTGAATAACAGAACAAGATGCTCAGCTAAATGGAAAGGTACACAATAATCCATCTGGGCAATGTGGTGAATCACGGCCAACTCGCAACAATAAAACTTCTCACAATTTGTTGAATTGCCTCTGTCTGTGTGCAATAACAAAAAAAATTGATTTCAGAATAAATACACCTGTCTCACGGTCTCTCAGTCAGGTACTAAATTTCAAGCAAAAATTAAACCATGATGACAAAGAAACCTTTAAAACAACTAGAAGAAAGGCACGGGAGAATGGTGTAACAACTGACACTGAATATTTCTTTTACCAAAGTTGGTCATTATGATGTGGAATCTATATTGTACAACCCAGATACTACCTACATACAGTAGGTCATTCCATCCCTTCAAAATGAGCATTCGGACAAGGATGAAACCAGTTACCACTGTGAGGCCAACAGTAACGTTGAAAAGCCACATACCGTACTGTAGCTCAATAAGTGAGATGGGAGAAAAAACCCATGAGTCAATAATATCGCGGTCACTCTGAAAAGGTAGACACAAAAGGTATGGCTGAGTGGCAAACCCAGCTAAAAAATTTGCTTAGTGTTTGCAACTAAGCATTTAAGTGATGTTGCAGACGTGGCAAAATGCTTTGTGGTTGAGGATGTAGACTAATTCTTAAATTATGTAACAAACATTCCTCAGCATTTTCAAACTGCTATTCTATAATTTGACACTACACAAGACAAGAACATATTACAAAAGACAAAAATCCTGATGAAGAAAGAGGAATGAATAACAAATGAAGCATGTTTTAAAAGAATATGAAATTTGATTTGGAAACAGGTTTCCCCCTGTCCTCTATTTTAGTCAAGTACATTCCTTGTTCACACTTTGTTACTTGTGTAAAATGATGTCTCCAATCATGGCCTTTAACATCAGTAGAAAAGGATTACTGTTGATAAAAAGGATGCTTGCACTTTGTGAAGAACATCTGAGTTCCCTTCCTTGGTATCATTCCCATCTTGGAATTTCATGGCATCATTCATATGAAGCTTTCTACTACCAGGATTCATAGTGTCAGAATCGGTGGGGATGGTGGTGCAATAGTGCTGAAGGCAGCTGTTTGGTCTTTCATGTAATATACATCCAATTTTGTATGACTTCTAGAGCAAGAAAAGCAGAATGATAGTGTTTTGAAACATTTACAAATTCAGAAATTAAAAACCTGTTCACAAAAGAAAATAAATTATCTGAGCTCTTCCAGAATGCTGGAGTGTGTCTCGCTGATGGCATACAATACACAATATAAAGGGGGATAATCGAATGAGACCAGCCCAAGTAAGAACAAAACCAGAACAAAGCCTGTCAGTAGTGGTCACGTCTCAGCAATCAAAAAGAAGGGAAATACTAGACTTTCTTTTCATTTTATAAGTATGATTCAGGCATGCTAAATTCTACTATCTAACCTTTTCATTGGAACTGAAGAAAGTACTTCACTTCATCTGATTAAAGTTTAATTAGTGATAAATACTGTAGATGAAAACCAAATTATTCATAGGGCACCTTTTTACGTAATCTCATACCATTGTTTTATAAGTTAAATTTCAGAAAAACTGATATTGACAAGTATTGGAATGTACAGTTGATGAAGACCACAAAAATATTATGCCCAACAAGTAAATTATATGGAAACCATGTAAAATTTTTAGACAAAAAAAATGCATATTCTAATGAGAGTAAGGGTTGCATTTGAATGTCAGCTTATGAAAATACCATACGAATATTCGTTTTCTAATTAAGAAAATTAGCATCCAGATCTGTCATATCATTCCCTCTTGCACTGCTAGCAAATGCTTCTGTAAATTAATTCCTTAAATTATATTTGTAGTCTGTTCTTCCCTTGACTTAATCTGAAGCAACACACAGCAGAAATTAATAAATATTCCACTATTCTAAAAACAGGCATACTAATAAAATAATGCCGTAGACATTTTAAACATAATCAATTAATCTAAAGGTCATCAAGTAATCAGTTTGTAGAAATGAAAAGTTATACGGTCAGAATTGGCAAGTTTGCATATTATATTTGTGATATACTGTAATTCCTGCCATAGGTTCTATTCCTTTCTAATGCAACATGAAAATGCCAGATCGTGATAAAAAACTGTCTTTGAGTGTAGATCAAGGGCTAATTTGAGAACATAAACTGCTCTGCTCAGTGAGCTGCTGTGAATTTGGCCACAGCCTCCCAGAGGGCAAAGCACACTAATTGGTACTTCATTACCCATCTTCAGAGTCAACAATATTTTCATTTTTGTTTCCAATTTATAATTCAAATTTAAAATTTTAACTGTCACTGACTATCATAAATAAAGCATACTGTGGAATCAGATGAAACACTGCATACATGTAGAAATTTCTGTAACAGGTGCAAACAGATCCTGTTAGAGCAATGCAGTTGTTTTACTACATCAACCTAACCTAACTAGGCAATTATATTAAAACTAAACTGGAAAAAAAGTTATTGTACCAGTTAATATCTATAATTTAAAAGATGATTAATGCAGGACTATGGAAATGCAGAGTTGTTTTTGTGTTCTGTGTGCTTAAAAACAAATCTGAGCACAAAATGGAATGTGAATAATATAGCACCTTAAAATCTCTGAATGATTCATATCAATTATCAAAAAAACATGAAGTGTGCAAACAGAAAAAATCAGTTAAAAAAACACTGAAAATGTTGTGTTCAATGGTGACCTCATTGAGCATGGTTTCAGGCTTAAGGGGGGTAATAGTTTGGCATCCCACCGAAATACGGCCTTTATATCTTAATATTCATGTCAATTCAATGCCAGAAAAAAGATTTTGAACTGTATTACCACTTATTTTCAAACTTTTGCCTTTAGGACAGCATCACCAACATTCCTTTTTGAAAAAGGCAGGGCAAATAGCTATATATGAAAGAAATAGTTTTTGGGGATATCACCGAAATAACACCTTTCCTAAATATCATTTCCATCCTAGAACACTGCCATGACCTCAAAAAGTATCTAGGTTTTGCAGGAATCCTAACCCTAACCCTAGCTTTGGGTTTGCACTACGTTAGGGTTAGGGTTCAGAATTCCTCCAAAAAATTAACGCAACCTTCCACTCATTTAAGGGCAAAATATGCTTCACTGAAACAATATATTGGTCTGAAATGCTAAAGCAAGCATACCAAAGCATAGAGGATGCATCAACAAGGGTAAAATTCTATTTTTGGAAAAGTATTCTACTACTGAAAATGTTGTGTTCAATGGTGACCTCATTGAGCATGGTTTCAGGCTTAAGGGGGGTAATAGTCAGGAATTCCACCAAAATATGGCCTTTATAACTTAATATTCATGTCAATTCAATGCCAGAGGCAAGATTTTGAACTGTATTATCACTTATTTTCAAACTTTTGCCTGAAGGACAACATCAGAAACATTCCTTTTTGAGCAATGCAGGGCAAATAGCAATATATGAAATAATTATTTTTAGAGCAATCACCGAAATAACACCTTTCCTAAATATCATTTCCATCCTAGAACACTGCCATGACCTCAAAAAGTATCTACGTTTTGCAGGAATCCTAACCCTAACTCTAGCTTTGTGTTTGCACTAGGTTAGGGTTAGGGTTCAGAATTCCTCCAAAGAATTAATGCAACCTTCCACTCAGTTAAGGGCAAAATATGCTTCACTGAAACAATATATTGGTCTGAACTGCTTAAGCAACCACACCAAACTATAGACAATGCATCAACAAGGGCAGAATTCTATTTTTGGACAAGTATTCTACTACTGAAAATGTTGTGTTCAATGGTGACCTCATTGAGCATAGTTTCAGCCTTAAGGGGGGTAATAGTTAGGAATTCCACCAAAATATGGCCTTTATAACTTAATATTCATGTCAATTCAATGCCAGAGGCAAGATTTTGAACTATATTATCACTTATTTTCAAACTTTTGCCTTTAGGACAACCTCAGCAACATACCTTTTTGAGCAATGCAGGGCAAATAGCAATATATGAAATAATTTTTTTTTAGAGCTATCACCGAAATAACACCTTTCCTAAATATCATTTCCATCCTAGAACACTGCCATGACCTCAAAAAGTATCTACGTTTTGCAGGAATCCTAACCCTAACCCTAGCTTTGGGTTTGCACTACGTTAGGGTTAGGGTTCAGAATTCCTCCAAATAATTAATGCAACCTTCCACTCATTTAAGAGCAAAATATGCTTCACTGAAACAATATATTGGTCTGAAATGCTTAAGCAAGCACACCACACTATAGAAAATGCACCAACAAGGGTAAAATTCTATTTTTGGACAAATATTCTATTACTGAAAATGTTGTGTTCAATGGTTACCTCATTGTGCATGGTTTCAGGCTTAACGGGGGTAATAGTCAGGAATTCAACCAAAATATGGCCTTTATAACTTAATATTCATGTCAATTCAATGCCAGAGGCAAGATTTTGAACTGTTTTATCAGTTATTTTCAAACTTTTGCCTGTAGGACAACATCAGCAACATTCCTTTTTGAGCAATGCAGGGCAAATAGCAATATATGAAATAATTTATTTTTAGAGCTATCACCGAAACAACACCTTTCCTAAATATCATTTCCATCCTAGAACACTGCCATGACCTCAAAAAGTATCTACGTTTTGCAGGAATCCTAACCCTAACCCTAGCTTTGGGTTTGCACTACGTTAGGGTTAGGGTTCAGAATTCCTCCAAATAATTAATGCAACCTTCCACTCATTTAAGGGCAAAATATGCTTCACTGAAACAATATATTGGTCTGAAATGCTTAAGCAAGCATACCAAAGCATAGAGAATGCATCAAAAAGGGTAAAATTCTATTTTTGGTCAAGTATTCTACTACTGAAAATGTTGTGTTCAATGGTGACCTCATTGAGCATGGTTTCAGGCTTAAGGGGGGTAATAGTCAGGAATTCCACCAAAATATGGCCTTTATAACTTCATATTCATGTCAATTCAATGCCAGAGGCAAGATTTTCAACTGTATTATCACTTATTTTCAAACTTTTGCCTGTAGGACAACATCAGCAACATTCCTTTTTGAGCAATGCAGGGCAAATAGCAATATATGAAATAATTTATTTTTAGAGCTATCACCGAAACAACACCTTTCCTAAATATCATTTCCATCCTAGAACACTGCCATGACCTCAAAAAGTATCTATGTTTTGCAGGAATCCTAACCCTAACCCTAGCTTTGGGTTTGCACTACGTTAGGGTTAGGGTTCAGAATTCCTCCAAAGAATTAATGCAACCTTCCACTCAGTTAAGGGCAAAATATGCTTCACTGAAACAATATATTGGTCTGAAATGCTTAAGCAAGCACACCAAACTATAGACAATGCATCAACAAGGGTAAAATTCTATTTTTGGACAAATATTCTATTACTGAAAATGTTGTGTTCAATGGTGACCTCATTGAGCATGGTTTCAGGCTTAAGGGGGGTAATAGTCAGGAATTCCACCACAATATGGCATTTATAACTTAATATTCATGTCAATTCAATGCCAGAGGCAAGATTTTGAACTGTATTATCACTTATTTTCAAACTTTTGCCTGTAGGACAACATCAGCAACATTCCTTTTTGAGCAATGCAGGGCAAATAGCAATATATGAAATAATTTTTTTTAGAGCTATCACCGAAATAACACCTTTCCTAAATATCATTTCCATCCTAGAACACTGCTATGACCTCAAAAAGTATCTACGTTTTGCAGGAATCCTAACCCTAACCCTAGCTTTGTGTTTGCACTAGGTTAGGGTTAGGGTTCAGAATTCCTCCAAATAATTAATGCAACCTTCCACTCATTTAAGGGCAAAATATGCTTCACTGAAACAATATATTGGTCTGAAATGCTTAAGCAAGCATACCAAAGCATAGAGAATGCATCAACAAGGGTAAAATTCTATTTCTGGTCAAGTATTCTACTACTGAAAATGTTGTGTTCAATGGTGACCTCATTGAGCATGGTTTCAGGCTTAAGGGGGGTAATAGTCAGGAATTCCACCAAAATATGGCCTTTATATCTTAATATTCATGTCAATTCAATGCCAGAGGCAAGATTTTGAACTGTATTATCACTTATTTTCAAACTTTTGCCTGTAGGACAACATCAGCAATATTCCTTTTTGAGCAATGCAGGGAAAATAGCAATATATGAAATATTTTTTTTTAGAGCTATCACCAAAATAACACCTTTCCTAAATATCATTTCCATCCTAGAACACTGCCATGACTTCAAAAAGTATCTACGTTTTGCAGGAATCCTAACCCTAACCCTAGCTTTGTGTTTGCACTAGGTTAGGGTTAGGGTTCAGAATTCCTCCAAAGAATTAATGCAACCTTCCACTCATTTAAGGGCAAAATATGATTCATTGAAACAATATATTGGTCTGAAATGCTTAAGCAAGCATACCAAAGCATAGAGAATGCATCAACAAGGGTAAAATTCTATTTTTGGACAAGTATTCTACTACTGAAAATGTTGTGTTCAATGGTGACCTCATTGAGCATGGTTTGAGGCTTAAGGGGGGTAATAGTTAGGAATTCCACCAAAATATGGCCTATATAACTTAATATTCATGTCAATTCAATGCCAGAGGCAAGATTTTGAACTGTATTATCACTTATTTTCAAACTTTTGCCTGTAGGACAACATCAGCAACATTCCTTTTTGAGCAATGCAGGGCAAATAGCAATATATGAAATAATTTATTTTTAGAGCTATCACCGAAACAACACCTTTCCTAAATATCATTTCCATCCTAGAAAACTGCCATGACCTCAAAAAGTATCTACGTTTTGCAGGAATCCTAACCCTAACCCTAGCTTTGGGTTTGCACTACGTTAGGTTTAGGGTTCAGAATTCCTCCAAAGAATTAATGCAACCTTCCACTCAGTTAAGGTCAAAATATGCTTCCCTGAAACAATATATTGGTCTGAAATGCTTAAGCAAGCACACCAAACTATAGACAATGCATCAACAAGGGTAAAATTCTATTTTTGGACAAATATTCTATTACTGAAAATGTTGTGTTCAATGGTGACCTCATTGAGCATGGTTTCAGGCTTAAGGGGGGTAATAGTCAGGAATTCCACCACAATATGGCATTTATAACTTAATATTCATGTCAATTCAATGCCAGAGGCAAGATTTTGAACTGTATTATCACTTATTTTCAAACTTTTGCCTGTAGGACAACATCAGCAACATTCCTTTTTGAGCAATGCAGGGCAAATAGCAATATATGAAATAATTTTGTTTTAGAGCTATCACCGAAATAACACCTTTCCTAAATATCATTTCCATCCTAGAACACTGCTATGACCTCAGAAAGTATCTACGTTTTGCAGGAATCCTAACCCTAACCCTAGTTTTGTGTTTGCACTAGGTTAGGGTTAGGGTTCAGAATTCCTCCAAATAATTAATGCAACCTTCCACTCATTTAAGGGCAAAATATGCTTCACTGAAACAATATATTGGTCTGAAATGCTTAAGCAAGCATACCAAAGCATAGAGAATGCATCAACAAGGGTAAAATTCTATTTTTGGTCAAGTATTCTACTACTGAAAATGTTGTGTTCAATGGTGACCTCATTGAGCATGGTTTCAGGCTTAAGGGGGGTAATAGTCAGGAATTCCACCAAAATATGGCCTTTATATCTTAATATTCATGTCAATTCAATGCCAGAGGCAAGATTTTCAACTGTATTATCACTTATTTTCAAACTTTTGCCTGTAGGACAACATCAGCAACATTCCTTTTTGAGCAATGCAGGGCAAATAGCAATATATGAAATAATTTATTTTTAGAGCTATCACCGAAACAACACCTTTCCTAAATATCATTTCCATCCTAGAACACTGCCATGACCTCAAAAAGTATCTACGTTTTGCAGGAATCCTAACCCTAACCCTAGCTTTGGGTTTGCACTACGTTAGGGTTAGGGTTCAGAATTCCTCCAAAGAATTAATGCAACCTTCCACTCAGTTAAGGGCAAAATATGCTTCACTGAAACAATATATTGGTCTGAAATGCTTAAGCAAGCACACCAAACTATAGACAATGCATCAACAAGGGTAAAATTCTATTTTTGGACAAATATTCTATTACTGAAAATGTTGTGTTCAATGGTGACCTCATTGAGCATGGTTTCAGGCTTAAGGGGGGTAATAGTCAGGAATTCCACCACAATATGGCATTTATAACTTAATATTCATGTCAATTCAATGCCAGAGGCAAGATTTTCAACTGTATTATCACTTATTTTCAAACTTTTGCCTGTAGGACAACATCAGCAACATTCCTTTTTGAGCAATGCAGGGCAAATAGCAATATATGAAATAATTTATTTTTAGAGCTATCACCGAAATAACACCTTTCCTAAATATCATTTCCATCCTAGAACACAGCCATGACCTCAAAAAGTATCTACGTTTTGCAGGAATCCTAACCCTAACCCTAGCTTTGGGTTTGCACTAGGTTAGGGTTAGGGTTCAGAATTCCTCCAAAGAATTAATGCAACCTTCCACTCATTTAAGGGCAAAATATGCTTCACTGAAACAATATATTGGTCTGAAATGCTTAAGCAAGCACACCAAACTATAGACAATGCATCAACAAGGGTAAAATTATATTTTTGGACAAGTATTCTACTACTGAAAATGTTGTGTTCAATGGTGACCTCATTGAGCATGGTTTCAGGCTTAAGGGGGGTAATAGTCAGGAATTCCACCAAAATATGGCCTTTATAACTTAATATTCATGTCAATTCAATGCCAGGGGCAAGATTTTGAACTGTATTATCACTTATTTTCAAACTTTTGCCTGTAGGACAACATCAGCAACATTCCTTTTTGAGCAATGCAGGGCAAATAGCAATATATGAAATAATTTTTTTTTAGAGCTATCACCGAAATAACACCTTTCCTAAATATCATTTCCATCCTAGAACAATGCCATGACCTCAAAAAGTATCTACGTTTTGCAGGAATCCTAACCCTAACCCTAGCTTTGTGTTTGCACTAGGTTAGGGTTAGGGTTCAGAATTCCTCCAAAGAATTAATGCACCTTTCCACTCATTTAAGGGTGAAATATGCTTCACTGAAACAATATATTGGTCTGAAATGCTTAAGCAAGCATACCAAAGCATAGAGAATGCATCAACAAGGGTAAAATTCTATTTTTGGACAAGTATTCTACTACTGAAAATGTTGTGTTCAATGGTGACCTCATTGAGCATGGTTTCAGGCTTAAGGGGGGTAATAGTCAGGAATTCCACCAAAATATGGCCTTTATATCTTAATATTCATGTCAATTCAATGCCAGAGGCAAGATTTTGAACTGTATTATCACTTATTTTCAAACTTTTGCCTGTAGGACAACATCAGCAACATTCCTTTTTGAGAAATGCAGGGCAAATAGCAATATATGAAATAATTTATTTTAGAGCTATCACCGAAATAACACCTTTCCTAAATATCATTTCCATCCTAGAACACTGCCATGACCTCAAAAAGTATCTACGTTTTGCAGGAATCCTAACCCTAACCCTAGCTTTGTGTTTGCACTAGGTTAGGGGTAGGGTTCAGAATTCCTCCAAAGAATTAATGCAACCTTCCACTCATTTAAGGGCACAATATGCTTCACTGAAACAATATATTGGTCTGAAATGCTTAAGCAAGCATACCAAAGCATAGAGAATGCATCAACAAGGGTAAAATTCTATTTTTGGACAAGTATTCTACTACTGAAAATGTTGTGTTCAATGGTGACCTCATTGAGCATGGTTTTCAGGCTTAAGGGGGGTAATAGTCAGGAATTCCACCAAAATATGGCCTTTATATCTTAATATTCATGTCAATTCAATGCCAGAGGCAAGATTTTCAACTGTATTATCACTTATTTTCAAACTTTTGCCTGTAGGACAACATCAGCAACATTCCTTTTTGAGCAATGCAGGGCAAATAGCAATATATGAAATAATTTTTTTTAGAGCTATCACCGAAATAACACCTTTCCTAAATATTATTTCCATCCTAGAACACTGCCATGACCTCAAAAAGTATCTACGTTTTGCAGGAATCCTAACCCTAACCCTAGCTTTGTGTTTGCACTAGGTTAGGGTTAGGGTTCAGAATTCCTCCAAAGAATTAATGCACCTTTCCACTCATTTAAGGGTGAAATATGCTTCACTGAAACAATATATTGGTCTGAAATGCTTAAGCAAGCACACCAAACTATAGACAATGCATCAACAAGGGTAAAATTATATTTTTGGACAAGTATTCTACTACTGAAAATGTTGTGTTCAATGGTGACCTCATTGAGCATGGTTTCAGGCTTAAGGGGGGTAATAGTCAGGAATTCCACCAAAATATGGCCTTTATAACTTAATATTCATGTCAATTCAATGCCAGGGGCAAGATTTTGAACTGTATTATCACTTATTTTCAAACTTTTGCCTGTAGGACAACATCAGCAACATTCCTTTTTGAGCAATGCAGGGCAAATAGCAATATATGAAATAATTTTGTTTTAGAGCTATCACCGAAATAACACCTTTCCTAAATATCATTTCCATCCTAGAACACTGCTATGACCTCAAAAAGTATCTACGTTTTGCAGGAATCCTAACCCTAACCCTAGTTTTGTGTTTGCACTAGGTTAGGGTTAGGGTTCAGAATTCCTCCAAATAATTAATGCAACCTTCCACTCATTTAAGGGCAAAATATGCTTCACTGAAACAATATATTGGTCTGAAATGCTTAAGCAAGCATACCAAAGCATAGAGAATGCATCAACAAGGGTAAAATTCTATTTTTGGTCAAGTATTCTACTACTGAAAATGTTGTGTTCAATGGTGACCTCATTGAGCATGGTTTCAGGCTTAAGGGGGGTAATAGTCAGGAATTCCACCAAAATATGGCCTTTATATCTTAATATTCATGTCAATTCAATGCCAGAGGCAAGATTTTCAACTGTATTATCACTTATTTTCAAACTTTTGCCTGTAGGACAACATCAGCAACATTCCTTTTTGAGCAATGCAGGGCAAATAGCAATATATGAAATAATTTTTTTTTAGAGCTATCACCGAAATAACACCTTTCCTAAATATCATTTCCATCCTAGAACACTGCTATGACCTCAAAAAGTATCTACGTTTTGCAGGAATCCTAACCCTAACCCTAGCTTTGGGTTTGCACTACGTTAGGGTTAGGGTTCAGAATTCCTCCAAAGAATTAATGCAACCTTCCACTCAGTTAAGGGCAAAATATGCTTCACTGAAACAATATATTGGTCTGAAATGCTTAAGCAAGCACACCACACTATAGAAAATGCATCAACAAGGGTAAAATTCTATTTTTGGACAAGTATTCTACTACTGAAAATGTTGTGTTCAATGGTGACCTCATTGAGCATGGTTTCAGGCTTAAGGGGGGTAATAGTCAGGAATTCCACCAAAATATGGCCTTTATATCTTAATATTCATGTCAATTCAATGCCAGAGGCAAGATTTTCAACTGTATTATCACTTATTTTCAAACTTTTGCCTGTAGGACAACATCAGCAACATTCCTTTTTGAGCAATGCAGGGCAAATAGCAATATATGAAATAATTTATTTTTAGAGCTATCACCGAAATAACACCTTTCCTAAATATCATTTCCATCCTAGAACACAGCCATGACCTCAAAAAGTATCTACGTTTTGCAGGAATCCTAACCCTAACCCTAGCTTTGGGTTTGCACTAGGTTAGGGTTAGGGTTCAGAATTCCTCCAAAGAATTAATGCAACCTTCCACTCATTTAAGGGCAAAATATGCTTCACTGAAACAATATATTGGTCTGAAATGCTTAAGCAAGCACACCAAACTATAGACAATGCATCAACAAGGGTAAAATTATATTTTTGGACAAGTATTCTACTACTGAAAATGTTGTGTTCAATGGTGACCTCATTGAGCATGGTTTCAAGCTTAAGGGGGGTAATAGTCAGGAATTCCACCAAAATATGGCCTTTATAACTTAATATTCATGTCAATTCAATGCCAGGGGCAAGATTTTGAACTGTATTATCACTTATTTTCAAACTTTTGCCTGTAGGACAACATCAGCAACATTCCTTTTTGAGCAATGCAGGGCAAATAGCAATATATGAAATAATTTTGTTTTAGAGCTATCACCGAAATAACACCTTTCCTAAATATCATTTCCATCCTAGAACAATGCCATGACCTCAAAAAGTATCTACGTTTTGCAGGAATCCTAACCCTAACCCTAGCTTTGTGTTTGCACTAGGTTAGGGTTAGGGTTCAGAATTCCTCCAAAGAATTAATGCACCTTTCCACTCATTTAAGGGTGAAATATGCTTCACTGAAACAATATATTGGTCTGAAATGCTTAAGCAAGCATACCAAAGCATAGAGAATGCATCAACAAGGGTAAAATTCTATTTTTGGACAAGTATTCTACTACTGAAAATGTTGTGTTCAATGGTGACCTCATTGAGCATGGTTTCAGGCTTAAGGGGGGTAATAGTCAGGAATTCCACCAAAATATGGCCTTTATATCTTAATATTCATGTCAATTCAATGCCAGAGGCAAGATTTTGAACTGTATTATCACTTATTTTCAAACTTTTGCCTGTAGGACAACATCAGCAACATTCCTTTTTGAGAAATGCAGGGCAAATAGCAATATATGAAATAATTTATTTTAGAGCTATCACCGAAATAACACCTTTCCTAAATATCATTTCCATCCTAGAACACTGCCATGACCTCAAAAAGTATCTACGTTTTGCAGGAATCCTAACCCTAACCCTAGCTTTGTGTTTGCACTAGGTTAGGGGTAGGGTTCAGAATTCCTCCAAAGAATTAATGCAACCTTCCACTCATTTAAGGGCACAATATGCTTCACTGAAACAATATATTGGTCTGAAATGCTTAAGCAAGCATACCAAAGCATAGAGAATGCATCAACAAGGGTAAAATTCTATTTTTGGACAAGTATTCTACTACTGAAAATGTTGTGTTCAATGGTGACCTCATTGAGCATGGTTTTCAGGCTTAAGGGGGGTAATAGTCAGGAATTCCACCAAAATATGGCCTTTATATCTTAATATTCATGTCAATTCAATGCCAGAGGCAAGATTTTCAACTGTATTATCACTTATTTTCAAACTTTTGCCTGTAGGACAACATCAGCAACATTCCTTTTTGAGCAATGCAGGGCAAATAGCAATATATGAAATAATTTTTTTTAGAGCTATCACCGAAATAACACCTTTCCTAAATATTATTTCCATCCTAGAACACTGCCATGACCTCAAAAAGTATCTACGTTTTGCAGGAATCCTAACCCTAACCCTAGCTTTGTGTTTGCACTAGGTTAGGGTTAGGGTTCAGAATTCCTCCAAAGAATTAATGCACCTTTCCACTCATTTAAGGGTGAAATATGCTTCACTGAAACAATATATTGGTCTGAAATGCTTAAGCAAGCACACCAAACTATAGACAATGCATCAACAAGGGTAAAATTATATTTTTGGACAAGTATTCTACTACTGAAAATGTTGTGTTCAATGGTGACCTCATTGAGCATGGTTTCAGGCTTAAGGGGGGTAATAGTCAGGAATTCCACCAAAATATGGCCTTTATATCTTAATATTCATGTCAATTCAATGCCAGGGGCAAGATTTTGAACTGTATTATCACTTATTTTCAAACTTTTGCCTGTAGGACAACATCAGCAACATTCCTTTTTGAGCAATGCAGGGCAAATAGCAATATATGAAATAATTTTTTTTTAGAGCTATCACCGAAATAACACCTTTCCTAAATATCATTTCCATCCTAGAACAATGCCATGACCTCAAAAAGTATCTACGTTTTGCAGGAATCCTAACCCTAACCCTAGCTTTGTGTTTGCACTAGGTTAGGGTTAGGGTTCAGAATTCCTCCAAAGAATTAATGCACCTTTCCACTCATTTAAGGGTGAAATATGCTTCACTGAAACAATATATTGGTCTGAAATGCTTAAGCAAGCATACCAAAGCATAGAGAATGCATCAACAAGGGTAAAATTCTATTTTTGGACAAGTATTCTACTACTGAAAATGTTGTGTTCAATGGTGACCTCATTGAGCATGGTTTCAGGCTTAAGGGGGGTAATAGTCAGGAATTCCACCAAAATATGGCCTTTATATCTTAATATTCATGTCAATTCAATGCCAGAGGCAAGATTTTGAACTGTATTATCACTTATTTTCAAACTTTTGCCTGTAGGACAACATCAGCAACATTCCTTTTTGAGAAATGCAGGGCAAATAGCAATATATGAAATAATTTATTTTAGAGCTATCACCGAAATAACACCTTTCCTAAATATCATTTCCATCCTAGAACACTGCCATGACCTCAAAAAGTATCTACGTTTTGCAGGAATCCTAACCCTAACCCTAGCTTTGTGTTTGCACTAGGTTAGGGGTAGGGTTCAGAATTCCTCCAAAGAATTAATGCAACCTTCCACTCATTTAAGGGCACAATATGCTTCACTGAAACAATATATTGGTCTGAAATGCTTAAGCAAGCATACCAAAGCATAGAGAATGCATCAACAAGGGTAAAATTCTATTTTTGGACAAGTATTCTACTACTGAAAATGTTGTGTTCAGTGGTGACCTCATTGAGCATGATTTTCAGGCTTAAGGGGGGTAATAGTCAGGAATTCCACAAAATATGGCCTTTATATCTTAATATTCATGTCAATTCAATGCCAGAGGCAAGATTTTCAACTGTATTATCACTTATTTTCAAACTTTTGCCTGTAGGACAACATCAGCAACATTCCTTTTTGAGCAATGCAGGGCAAATAGCAATATATGAAATAATTTTTTTTAGAGCTATCACCGAAATAACACCTTTCCTAAATATTATTTCCATCCTAGAACACTGCCATGACCTCAAAAAGTATCTACGTTTTGCAGGAATCCTAACCCTAACCCTAGCTTTGTGTTTGCACTAGGTTAGGGTTAGGGTTCAGAATTCCTCCAAAGAATGAATGCAACCTTCCACTCATTTAAGGGCAAAATATGCTTCACTGAAACAATATATTGGTCTGAAATGCTTAAGCAAGCATACCAAAGCATAGAGAATGCATCAACAAGGGTAAAATTCTATTTTTGGACAAGTATTCTACTACTGAAAATGTTGTGTTCAATGGTGACCTCATTGAGCATGGTTTCAGGCTTAAGGGGGGTAATAGTCAGGAATTCCACCACAATATGGCCTTTATATCTTAATATTAATGTCAATTCAATGCCAGAGGCAAGATTTTCAACTGTATTATCACTTATTTTCAAACTTTTGCCTGTAGGACAACATCAGCAACATTCCTTTTTGAGCAATGCAGGGCAAATAGCAATATATGAAATAATTTTTTTTTAGAGCTATCACCCAAATAACACCTTTCCTAAATATCATTTCCATCCTAGAACACTGCCATGACCTCAAAAAGTATCTACGTTTTGCAGGAATCCTAACCCTAACCCTAGCTTTGTGTTTGCACTAGGTTAGGGTTAGGGTTCAGAATTCCTCCAAAGAATTAATGCAACTTTCCACTCATTTAAGGGCGAAATATGCTTCACTGAAACAATATATTGGTCTGAAATGCTTATGTAAGCATACGAAAGCATAGAGAATGCATCAACAAGGGTAAAATTCTATTTTTGGACAAGTATTCTACTACTGAAAATGTTGTGTTCAATGGTCACCTCATTGAGCATGGTTTCAGGCTTAAGGGGGATAATAGTCAGGAATTCCACCAAAATATGGCCTTTATATCTTAATATTCATGTCAATTCAATGCCAGAGGCAAGATTTTGAACTGTATTATCACTTACAGTGCCTTGCGAAAGTATTCGGCCCCCTTGAACTTTTCAACCTTTTGCCACATTTCAGACTTCAAACATAAAGATATAAATTTTTTATTTTATGTGAAGAATCACCAACAAGTGGGACACAATGGTGAAGTGGAACGAAATCTATTGGATTTTTGAAACTTTTTTAACTAATAAAAAAATGAAAAGTGGGGCGTGCAAAATTATTCGGCCCCTTTACTTTCAGTGCAGCAAACTCACTCCAGAAGTTCAGCGAGGATCTCTGAATGATCCAATGTTGTCCTAAATGACTGATGGTGATAAATAGAATCCACCTGTGTGTAATCAAGTCTCTGTATAAATGCACCTGCTCTGTGATAGTCTCAAGGTTCTGTTGAAAGCGCAGAGAGCATCATGAAGACCAAGGAACACACCAGGCAGGTCCGTAATACTGTTGTGGAGAAGTTTAAAGCCGGATTTGGATACAAAAAGATTTCCCAAGCTTCAAACATCCCAAGGAGCACTGTGCAAGCGATCATCTTGAAATGGAAGGAGTATCAGACCACTGCAAATCTACCAAGACCTGGCCGTCCCTCTAAACTTTCAGCTCAGACAAGGAGAAGACTGATCAGAGATGCAGCCAAGAGGCCCATGATCACTCTGGATGAACTGCAGAGAACTACAGCTGAGGTGGGAGAGTCTGTCCATAGGACAACAATCAGTCTTACACTGCACAAATCTGGCCTTTATGGAAGAGTGGCAAGAAGAAAGCCATTTCTCAAAGATATCCATAAAAAGTCTCATCTAAAGTTTGCCACAAGCCACCTGGGAGACACCCCAAACATGTGGAAGAAGGTGCTCTGGTCAGATGAAACCAAAATCGAACTTTTTGGCCACAATGCAAAACGATATGTTTGGCGTAAAAGCAACACAGCTCATCACCCTCAACACACCATCCCCACTGTCAAACATGGTGGTGGCAGCATCATGGTTTGGGCCTGCTTTTCTTCAGCAGGGACAGGGAAGATGGTTAAAATTGAGGGGAAGATGGATGCAGCCAAATACAGGACCATTCTGGATGAAAACCTGTTGGAGTCTGCAAAAGACCTGAAACTGGGACGGAGATTTATCTTCCAACAAGACAATGATCCCAAACATACAGCAAAATCTACAAAGGAATGGTTCACAAATAAACGTATCCAGGTGTTTGAATGGCCAAGTCAAAGTCCAGACCTGAATCCAATCGAGAATCTGTGGAAAGAGCTGAAAACTGCTGTTCACAAACGCTCTCCATCCAACCTCACTGAGCTCGAGCTGTTTTGCAAGGAAGAATGGGCAAGAATTTCAGTCTCTCGATGTGCAAAACTGATAGAGACATACCCCAAGCGACTTGCAGCTGTAATCGCAGCAAAAGGTGGCTCTACAAAGTATTAACGCAAGGGGGCCGAATAATTTTGCACGCCCCACTTTTCATTTTTTTATTAGTTAAAAAAGTTTCAAAAATCCAATAGATTTCGTTCCACTTCACAATTGTGTCCCAGTTGTTGGTGATTCTTCACATAAAAGAAAAAATTTATATCTTTATGTTTGAAGCCTGAAATGTGGCAAAAGGTTGAAAAGTTCAAGGGGGCCGAATACTTTCGCAAGGCACCGTATTTTCAAACTTTTGCCTGTAGGACAACATCAGCAACATTCCTTTTTGAGCAATGCAGGGCAAATAGCAATATATGAAATAATTTTTTTTTAGAGCTATCACCGAAATAACACCTTTCCTAAATATCATTTCCATCCTAGAACACTGCCATGACCTCAAAAAGTATCTACGTTTTGCAGGAATCCTAACCCTAACCCTAGCTTTGTGTTTGCGCTAGGTTAGGGTTAGGGTTCAGAATTCCTCCAAAGAATTAATGCAACCTTCCACTCATTTAAGGGCAAAATATGCTTCACTGAAACAATATATTGGTCTGAAATGCTTAAGTAAGCATACGAAAGCATAGAGAATGCATCAACAAGGGTAAAATTCTATTTTTGGACAAGTATTCTACTACTGAAAATGTTGTGTTCAATGGTCACCTCATTGAGCATGGTTTCAGGCTTAAGGGGGGTAATAGTCAGGAATTCCACCAAAATATGGCCTTTATATCTTAATATTCATGTCAATTCAATGCCAGAGGCAAGATTTTGAACTGTATTATCACTTATTTTCAAACTTTTGCCTGTAGGACAACATCAGCAACATTCCTTTTTGAGCAATGCAGGGCAAATAGCAATATATGAAATAATTTTTTTTAGAGCTATCACCAAAATAACACCTTTCCTAAATATCATTTCCATCCTCGAACACTGCCATGACCTCAAAAAGTATCTACGTTTTGCAGGAATCCTAACCCTAACCCTAGCTTTGTGTTTGCACTAGGTTAGGGTTAGGGTTCAGAATTCCTCCAAAGAATTAATGCAACCTTCCACTCATTTAAGGGCAAAATATGCTTCACTGAAACAATATATTGGTCTGAAATGCTTAAGCAAGCATACCAAAGCATAGAGAATGCATCAACAAGGGTAAAATTCTATTTTTGGACAAATATTCTACTACTGAAAATGTTGTGTTCAATGGTGACCTCATTGAGCATGGTTTCAGGCTTAAGGGGGGTAATAGTCAGGAATTCCACCAAAATATGGCCTTTATATCTTAATATTCATGTCAATTCAATGCCAGAGGCAAGATTTTCAACTGTATTATCACTTATTTTCAAACTTTTGCCTGTAGGACAACATCAGCAACATTCCTTTTTGAGCAATGCAGGGCAAATAGCAATATATGAAATAATTTTTTTTAGAGCTATCACCGAAATAACACCTTTCCTAAATATCATTTCCATCCTAGAACACTGCCATGACCTCAAAAAGTATCTACGTTTTGCAGGAATCCTAACCCTAACCCTAGCTTTGTGTTTGCACTAGGTTAGGGTTAGGGTTCAGAATTCCTCCAAAGAATTAATGCAACCTTCCACTCATTTAAGGGCAAAATATGCTTCACTGAAACAATATATTGGTCTGAAATGCTTAAGCAAGCAAACCAAAGCATAGAGAATGCATCAACAAGGGTAAAATTCTATTTTTGGACAAGTATTCTACTACTGAAAATGTTGTGTTCAGTGGTGACCTCATTGAGCATGGTTTCAGGCTTAAAGGGGGTAATAGTCAGGAATTCCACCAAAATATGGCCTTTATATCTTAATATTCATGTCAATTCAATGCCAGAGGCAAGATTTTGAACTGTATTATCACTTATTTTCAAACTTTTGCCTGTAGGACAACATCAGCAACATTCCATTTTGAGCAATGCAGGGCAAATAGCAATATATGAAATAATTTTTTTTTAGAGCTATCACCGAAATAACACCTTTCCTAAATATCATTTCCATCCTAGAACACTGCCATGACCTCAAAAAGTATCTACGTTTTGCAGGAATCCTAACCCTAACCCTAGCTTTGTGTTTGCACTAGGTTAGGGTTAGGGTTCAGAATTCCTCCAAAGAATTAATGCAACCTTCCACTCATTTAAGGGCAAAATATGCTTCACTGAAACAATATATTGGTCTGAAATGCTTAAGCAAGCATACCAAAGCATAGAGAATGCATCAACAAGGGTAAAATTCTATTTTTGGACAAGTATTCTACTACTGAAAATGTTGTGTTCAGTGGTGACCTCATTGAGCATGGTTTCAGGCTTAAGGGGGGTAATAGTCAGGAATTCCACCAAAATATGGCCTTTATATCTTAATATTCATGTCAATTCAATGCCAGAGGCAAGATTTTGAACTGTATTATAACTTATTTTCAAACTTTTGCCTGTAGGACAACATCAGCAACATTCCTTTTTGAGCAATGCAGGGCAAATAGCAATATATGAAATAATTTTTTTTTAGAGCTATCACCGAAATAACACCTTTCCTAAATATCATTTCCATCCTAGAACACTGCCATGACCTCAAAAAGTATCTACGTTTTGCAGGAATCCTAACCCTAACCCTAGCTTTGTGTTTGCACTAGGTTAGGGTTAGGGTTCAGAATTCCTCCAAAGAATTAATGCAACTTTCCACTCATTTAAGGGCGAAATATGCTTCACTGAAACAATATATTGGTCTGAAATGCTTAAGCAAGCATACCAAAGCATAGAAAATGCATCAACAAGGGTAAAATTCTATTTTTGGACAAGTATTCTACTACTGAAAATGTTGTGTTCAATGGTGACCTCATTGAGCATGGTTTCAGGCTTAAGGGGGGTAATAGTCAGGAATTCCACCAAAATATGGCCTTTATATCTTAATATTCATGTCAATTCAATGCCAGAGGCAAGATTTTGAACTGTATTATCACTTATTTTCAAACTTTTGCCTGTAGGACAACATCAGCAACATTCCTTTTTGAGCAATGCAGGGCAAATAGCAATATATGAAATAATTTTTTTTAGAGCTATCACCGAAATAACACCTTTCCTAAATATCATTTCCATCCTCGAACACTGCCATGACCTCAAAAAGTATCTACTGTACGTTTTGCAGGAATCCTAACCCTAACCCTAGCTTTGTGTTTGCACTAGGTTAGGGTTAGGGTTCAGAATTCCTCCAAAGAATTAATGCAACTTTCCACTCATTTAAGGGGGAAATATGCTTCACTGAAACAATATATTGGTCTGAAATGCTTAAGCAAGCATACCAAAGCATAGAGAATGCATCAACAAGGGTAAAATTCTATTTTTGCACAAGTATTCTACTACTGAAAATGTTGTGTTCAAAGGTGACCTCATTGAGCATGGTTTCAGGCTTAAGGGGGGTAATAGTCAGGAATTCCACCAAAATATGGCCTTTATATCTTAATATTCATGTCAATTCAATGCCAGAGGCAAGATTTTCAACTGTATTATCACTTATTTTCAAACTTTTGCCTGTAGGACAACATCAGCAACATTCCTTTTTGAGCAATGCAGGGCAAATAGCAATATATGAAATAATTTTTTTTAGAGCTATCACCGAAATAACACCTTTCCTAAATATCATTTCCATCCTAGAACACTGCCATGACCTCAAAAAGTATCTACGTTTTGCAGGAATCCTAACCCTAACCCTAGCTTTGTGTTTGCACTAGGTTAGGGTTAGGGTTCAGAATTCCTCCAAAGAATTAATGCAACCTTCCACTCATTTAAGGGCAAAATATGCTTCACTGAAACAATATATTGGTCTGAAATGCTTAAGCAAGCATACCAAAACATAGAGAATGCATCAACAAGGGTAAAATTCTATTTTTGGACAAGGTTTCTACTACTGAAAATGTTGTGATCAATGGTGACCTCATTGAGCATGGTTTCAGGCTTAAGGGGGGTAATAGTCAGGAATTCCACCAAAATATGGCCTTTATATCTTAATATTCATGTCAATTCAATGCCAGAGGCAAGATTTTCAACTGTATTATCACTTATTTTCAAACTTTTGCCTGTAGGACAACATCAGCAACATTCCTTTTTGAGCAATGCAGGGCAAATAGCAATATATGAAATAATTTTGTTTTAGAGCTATCACCGAAATAACACCTTTCCTAAATATCATTTCCATCCTAGAACACTGCTATGACCTCAAAAAGTATCTACGTTTTGCAGGAATCCTAACCCTAACCCTAGTTTTGTGTTTGCACTAGGTTAGGGTTAGGGTTCAGAATTCCTCCAAATAATTAATGCAACCTTCCACTCATTTAAGGGCAAAATATGCTTCACTGAAACAATATATTGGTCTGAAATGCTTAAGCAAGCATACCAAAGCATAGAGAATGCATCAACAAGGGTAAAATTCTATTTTTGGTCAAGTATTCTACTACTGAAAATGTTGTGTTCAATGGTGACCTCATTGAGCATGGTTTCAGGCTTAAGGGGGGTAATAGTCAGGAATTCCACCAAAATATGGCCTTTATATCTTAATATTCATGTCAATTCAATGCCAGAGGCAAGATTTTCAACTGTATTATCACTTATTTTCAAACTTTTGCCTGTAGGACAACATCAGCAACATTCCTTTTTGAGCAATGCAGGGCAAATAGCAATATATGAAATAATTTTTTTTTAGAGCTATCACCGAAATAACACCTTTCCTAAATATCATTTCCATCCTAGAACACTGCTATGACCTCAAAAAGTATCTACGTTTTGCAGGAATCCTAACCCTAACCCTAGCTTTGGGTTTGCACTACGTTAGGGTTAGGGTTCAGAATTCCTCCAAAGAATTAATGCAACCTTCCACTCAGTTAAGGGCAAAATATGCTTCACTGAAACAATATATTGGTCTGAAATGCTTAAGCAAGCACACCACACTATAGAAAATGCATCAACAAGGGTAAAATTCTATTTTTGGACAAGTATTCTACTACTGAAAATGTTGTGTTCAATGGTGACCTCATTGAGCATGGTTTCAGGCTTAAGGGGGGTAATAGTCAGGAATTCCACCAAAATATGGCCTTTATATCTTAATATTCATGTCAATTCAATGCCAGAGGCAAGATTTTGAACTGTATTATCACTTATTTTCAAACTTTTGCCTGTAGGACAACATCAGCAACATTCCTTTTTGAGCAATGCAGGGCAAATAGCAATATATGAAATAATTTATTTTTAGAGCTATCACCGAAATAACACCTTTCCTAAATATCATTTCCATCCTAGAACACTGCCATGACCTCAAAAAGTATCTACGTTTTGCAGGAATCCTAACCCTAACCCTAGCTTTGTGTTTGCGCTAGGTTAGGGTTAGGGTTCAGAATTCCTCCAAAGAATTAATGCAACCTTCCACTCATTTAAGGGCAAAATATGCTTCACTGAAACAATATATTGGTCTGAAATGCTTAAGCAACCACACCAAACTATAGACAATGCATCAACAAGGGTAAAATTCTATTTTTGGACAAGTATTCTACTACTGAAAATGTTGTGTTCAATGGTGACCTCATTGAGCATGGTTTCAGGCTTAAGGGGGGTAATAGTCAGGAATTCCACCAAAATATGGCCTTTATAACTTAATATTCATGTCAATTCAATGCCAGGGGCAAGATTTTGAACTGTATTATCACTTATTTTCAAACTTTTGCCTGTAGGACAACATCAGCAACATTCCTTTTTGAGCAATGCAGGGCAAATAACAATATATGAAAATTTTTTTTTAGAGCTATCACCCAAATAACACCTTTCCTAAATATCATTTCCATCCTAGAACACTGCCATGACCTCAAAAAGTATCTACGTTTTGCAGGAATCCTAACCCTAACCCTAGCTTTGTGTTTGCGCTAGGTTAGGGTTAGGGTTCAGAATTCCTCCAAATAATTAATGCAACCTTCCACTCATTTAAGGGCAAAATATGCTTCACTGAAACAATATATTGGTCTGAAATGCTTAAGCAAGCACACCAAACTATAGACAATGCATCAACAAGGGTAAAATTCTATTTTTGGACAAGTATTCTACTACTGAAAATGTTCTGTTCAAAGGTGACCTCATTGAGCATGGTTTCAGGCTTAAGGGGGGTAATAGTCAGGAATTCCACAAAAATATGGCCTTTATATCTTAATATTCATGTCAATTCAATGCCAGAGGCAAGATTTTCAACTGTATTATCACTTATTTTCAAACTTTTGCCTGTAGGACAACATCAGCAACATTCCTTTTTGAGCAATGCAGGGCAAATAGCAATATATGAAATAATTTATTTTTAGAGCTATCACCGAAATAACACCTTTCCTAAATATCATTTCCATCCTAGAACACTGCCATGACCTCAAAAAGTATCTACGTTTTGCAGGAATCCTAACCCTAACCCTAGCTTTGGGTTTGCACTAGGTTAGGGTTAGGGTTCAGAATTCCTCCAAAGAATTAATGCAACCTTCCACTCATTTAAGGGCAAAATATGCTTCACTGAAACAATATATTGGTCTGAAATGCTTAAGCAAGCATACCAAAGCATAGAGAATGCATCAACAAGGGCAAAATTATATATTTGAACAAGTATTCTACTACTGAAAATGTTGTGTTCAATGGTGACCTCATTGAGCATGGTTTCAGGCTTAAGGGGGGTAATAGTCAGGAATTCCACCAAAATATGGCCTTTATATCTTAATATTCATGTCAATTCAATGCCAGAGGCAAGATTTTCAACTGTATTATCACTTATTTTCAAACTTTTGCCTGTAGGACAACATCAGCAACATTCCTTTTTGAGCAATGCAGGGCAAATAGCAATATATGAAATAATTTTTTTTTAGAGCTATCACCGAAATAACACCTTTCCTAAATATCATTTCCATCCTAGAACACTGCCATGACCTCAAAAAGTATCTACGTTTTGCAGGAATCCTAACCCTAACCCTAGCTTTGTGTTTGCACTAGGTTAGGGTTAGGGTTCAGAATTCCTCCAAAGAATTAATGCAACCTTCCACTCATTTAAGGGCAAAATATGCTTCACTGAAACAATATATTGGTCTGAAATGCTTAAGCAAGCATACCAAAGCATAGAGAATGCATCAACAAGGGTAAAATTCTATTTTTGGACAAATATTCTACTACTGAAAATGTTGTGTTCAATGGTGACCTCATTGAGCATGGTTTCAGGCTTAAGGGGGGTAATAGTCAGGAATTCCACCAAAATATGGCCTTTATATCTTAATATTCATGTCAATTCAATGCCAGAGGCAAGATTTTCAACTGTTTTATCACTTATTTTCAAACTTTTGCCTGTAGGACAACATCAGCAACATTCCTTTTTGAGCAATGCAGGGCAAATAGCAATATATGAAATAATTTTTTTTTAGAGCTATCACCGAAATAACACCTTTCCTAAATATCATTTCCATCCTGGAACACTGCCATGACCTCAAAAAGTATCTACGTTTTGCAGGAATCCTAACCCTAACCCTAGCTTTGTGTTTGCACTAGGTTAGGGTTAGGGTTCAGAATTCCTCCAAAGAATTAATGCAACTTTCCACTCATTTAAGGGCGAAATATGCTTCACTGAAACAATATATTGGTCTGAAATGCTTAAGCAAGCATACCAAAGCATAGAGAATGCATCAACAAGGGCAAAATTATATATTTGAACAAGTATTCTACTACTGAAAATGTTGTGTTCAATGGTGACCTCATTGAGCATGGTTTCAGGCTTAAGGGGGGTAATAGTCAGGAATTCCACCAAAATATGGCCTTTATATCTTAATATTCATGTCAATTCAATGCCAGAGGCAAGAATTTGAACTGTATTATCACTTATTTTCTAACTTTTGCCTGTAGGACAACATCAGCAACATTCCTTTTTGAGCAATGCAGGGCAAATAGCAATATATGAAATAATTTTTTTTAGAGCTATCACCGAAATAACACCTTTCCTAAATATCATTTCCATCCTAGAACACTGCCATGACCTCAAAAAGTATCTAAGTTTTGCAGGAATCCTAACCCTAACCCTAGCTTTGTGTTTGCACTAGGTTAGGGTTAGGGTTCAGAATTCCTCCAAAGAATTAATGCAACTTTCCACTCATTTAAGGGCGAAATATGCTTCACTGAAACAATATATTGGTCTGAAATGCTTAAGCAAGCATACCAAAGCATAGAAAATGCATCAACAAGGGTAAAATTCTATTTTTGGACAAGTATTCTACTACTGAAAATGTTGTGTTCAATGGTGACCTCATTGAGCATGGTTTCAGGCTTAAGGGGGGTAAGAGTCAGGAATTCCACCACAATATGGCCTTTATATCTTAATATTCATGTCAATTCAATGCCAGAGGCAAGATTTTGAACTGTATTATCACTTATTTTCAAACTTTTGCCTGTAGGACAACATCAGCAACATTCCTTTTTGAGCAATGCAGGGCAAATAACAATATATGAAAATTTTTTTTTAGAGCTATCACCCAAATAACACCTTTCCTAAATATCATTTCCATCCTAGAACACTGCCATGACCTCAAAAAGTATCTACGTTTTGCAGGAATCCTAACCCTAACCCTAGCTTTGTGTTTGCGCTAGGTTAGGGTTAGGGTTCAGAATTCCTCCAAAGAATTAATGCAACCTTCCACTCATTTAAGGGCAAAATATGCTTCACTGAAACAATATATTGGTCTGAAATGCTTAAGCAAGCATACCAAAACATAGAGAATGCATCAACAAGGGTAAAATTCTATTTTTGGACAAGTATTCTACTACTGAAAATGTTCTGTTCAAAGGTGACCTCATTGAGCATGGTTTCAGGCTTAAGGGGGGTAATAGTCAGGAATTCCACCAAAATATGGCCTTTATATCTTAATATTCATGTCAATTCAATGCCAGAGGCAAGATTTTCAACTGTATTATCACTTATTTTCAAACTTTTGCCTGTAGGACAACATCAGCAACATTCCTTTTTGAGCAATGCAGGGCAAATAGCAATATATGAAATAATTTTTTTTTAGAGCTATCACCGAAATAACACCTTTCCTAAATATCATTTCCATCCTAGAACACTGCCATGACCTCAAAAAGTATCTACGTTTTGCAGGAATCCTAACCCTAACCCTAGCTTTGTGTTTGCACTAGGTTAGGGTTAGGGTTCAGAATTCCTCCAAAGAATTAATGCAACCTTCCACTCATTTAAGGGCAAAATATGCTTCACTGAAACAATATATTGGTCTGAAATGCTTAAGCAAGCATACCAAAGCATAGAGAATGCATCAACAAGGGTAAAATTCTATTTTTGGACAAATATTCTACTACTGAAAATGCTGTGTTCAATGGTGACCTCATTGAGCATGTTTCAGGCTTAAGGGGGGTAATAGTCAGGAATTCCACCAAAATATGGCCTTTATATCTTAATATTCATGTCAATTCAATGCCAGAGGCAAGATTTTCAACTGTATTATCACTTATTTTCAAACTTTTGCCTGTAGGACAACATCAGCAACATTCCTTTTTGAGCAATGCAGGGCAAATAGCAATATATGAAATAATTTTTTTTTAGAGCTATCACCGAAATAACACCTTTCCTAAATATCATTTCCATCCTGGAACACTGCCATGACCTCAAAAAGTATCTACGTTTTGCAGGAATCCTAACCCTAACCCTAGCTTTGTGTTTGCACTAGGTTAGGGTTAGGGTTCAGAATTCCTCCAAAGAATTAATGCAACTTTCCACTCATTTAAGGGCGAAATATGCTTCACTGAAACAATATATTGGTCTGAAATGCTTAAGCAAGCATACCAAAGCATAGAGAATGCATCAACAAGGGCAAAATTATATATTTGAACAAGTATTCTACTACTGAAAATGTTGTGTTCAATGGTGACCTCATTGAGCATGGTTTCAGGCTTAAGGGGGGTAATAGTCAGGAATTCCACCAAAATATGGCCTTTATATCTTAATATTCATGTCAATTCAATGCCAGAGGCAAGAATTTGAACTGTATTATCACTTATTTTCTAACTTTTGCCTGTAGGACAACATCAGCAACATTCCTTTTTGAGCAATGCAGGGCAAATAGCAATATATGAAATAATTTTTTTTAGAGCTATCACCGAAATAACACCTTTCCTAAATATCATTTCCATCCTAGAACACTGCCATGACCTCAAAAAGTATCTAAGTTTTGCAGGAATCCTGACCCTAACCCTAGCTTTGTGTTTGCACAAGGTTAGGGTTAGGGTTCAGAATTACTCCAAAGAATTAATGCAACTTTCCACTCATTTAAGGGCGAAATATGCTTCACTGAAACAATATATTGGTCTGAAATGCTTAAGCAAGCATACCAAAGCATAGAGAATGCATCAACAAGGGTAAAATTCTATTTTTGGACAAGTATTCTACTACTGAAAATGTTGTGTTCAATGGTGACCTCATTGAGGATGGTTTCAGGCTTAACGGGGTAATAGTCAGGAATTCCACCAAAATATGGCCTTTATATCTTAATATTCATGTCAATTCAATGCCAGAGGCAAGATTTTGAACTGTATTATCACTTATTTTCAAACTTTTGCCTGTAGGACAACATCAGCAACATTCCTTTTTGAGCAATGCAGGGCAAATAGCAATATATGAAATAATTTTTTTTAGAGCTATCACCGAAATAACACCTTTCCTAAATATCATTTCCATCCTAGAACACTGCCATGACCTCAAAAAGTATCTACGTTTTGCAGGAATCCTAACCCTAACCCTAGCTTTGTGTTTGCACTAGGTTAGGGTTAGGGTTCAGAATTCCTCCAAAGAATTAATGCAACCTTCCACTCATTTAAGGGCAAAATATGCTTCACTGAAACAATATATTGGTCTGAAATGCTTAAGCAAGCATACCAAAGCATAGAGAATGCATCAACAAGGGTAAAATTCTATTTTTGGACAAGTATTCTACTACTGAAAATGTTGTGTTCAATGGTGACCTCATTGAGCATGGTTTCAGGCTTAAGGGGGGTAATAGTCAGGAATTCCACCACAATATGGCCTTTATATCTTAATATTCATGTCAATTCAATGCCAGAGGCAAGATTTTCAACTGTATTATCACTTATTTTCAAACTTTTGCCTGTAGGACAACATCAGCAACATTCCTTTTTGAGCAATGCAGGGCAAATAGCAATATATGAAATAATTTTTTTTAGAGCTATCACCGAAATAACACCTTTCCTAAATATCATTTCCATCCTAGAACACTGCCATGACCTCAAAAAGTATCTACGTTTTGCAGGAATCTTAACCCTAACCCTAGCTTTGTGTTTGCACTAGGTTAGGGTTAGGGTTCAGAATTCCTCCAAATAATTAATGCAACCTTCCACTCATTTAAGGGCAAAATATGGTTCACTGAAACAATATATTGGTCTGAAATGCTTAAGCAAGCATACCAAAACATAGAGAATGCATCAACAAGGGTAAAATTCTATTTTTGGACAAGTATTCTACTACTGAAAATGTTCTGTTCAAAGGTGACCTCATTGAGCATGGTTTCAGGCTTAAAGGGGGTAATAGTCAGGAATTCCACAAAAATATGGCCTTTATATCTTAATATTCATGTCAATTCAATGCCAGAGGCAAGATTTTCAACTGTTTTATCACTTATTTTCAAACTTTTGCCTGTAGGACAACATCAGCAACATTCCTTTTTGAGCAATGCAGGGCAAATAGCAATATATGAAATAATTTTTTTTAGAGCTATCACCGAAATAACACCTTTCCTAAATATCATTTCCATCCTAGAACACTGCCATGACCTCAAAAAGTATCTACGTTTTGCAGGAATCCTAACCCTAACCCTAGCTTTGTGTTTGCACTAGGTTAGGGTTAGGGTTCAGAATTCCTCCAAAGAATTAATGCAACCTTCCACTCATTTAAGGGCAAAATATGCTTCACTGAAACAATATATTGGTCTGAAATGCTTAAGCAAGCATACCAAAGCATAGAGAATGCATCAACAAGGGTAAAATTCTATTTTTGGACAAGTATTCTACTACTGAAAATGTTGTGTTCAATGGTGACCTCATTGAGCATGGTTTCAGGCTTAAGGGGGGTAATAGTCAGGAATTCCACCACAATATGGCCTTTATATCTTAATATTCATGTCAATTCAATGCCAGAGGCAAGATTTTCAACTGTATTATCACTTATTTTCAAACTTTTGCCTGTAGGACAACATCAGCAACATTCCTTTTTGAGCAATGCAGGGCAAATAGCAATATATGAAATAATTTTTTTTAGAGCTATCACCGAAATAACACCTTTCCTAAATATCATTTCCATCCTAGAACACTGCCATGACCTCAAAAAGTATCTACGTTTTGCAGGAATCTTAACCCTAACCCTAGCTTTGTTTGCACTAGGTTAGGGTTAGGGTTCAGAATTCCTCCAAATAATTAATGCAACCTTCCACTCATTTAAGGGCAAAATATGGTTCACTGAAACAAAATATTGGTCTGAAATGCTTAAGCAAGCATACCAAAACATAGAGAATGCATCAAGAAGGGTAAAATTCTATTTTTGGACAAGTATTCTACTACTGAAAATGTTCTGTTCAAAGGTGACCTCATTGAGCATGGTTTCAGGCTTAAGGGGGGTAATAGTCAGGAATTCCACCAAAATATGGCCTTTATATCTTAATATTCATGTCAATTCAATGCCAGAGGCAAGATTTTCAACTGTTTTATCACTTATTTTCAAACTTTTGCCTGTAGGACAACATCAGCAACATTCCTTTTTGAGCAATGCAGGGCAAATAGCAATATATGAAATAATTTTTTTTTAGAGCTATCACCGAAAAAACACCTTTCCTAAATATCATTTCCATCCTGGAACACTGCCATGACCTCAAAAAGTATCTACGTTTTGCAGGAATCCTAACCCTAACCCTAGCTTTGTGTTTGCACTAGGTTAGGGTTAGGGTTCAGAATTCCTCCAAAGAATTAATGCAACTTTCCACTCATTTAAGGGCGAAATATGCTTCACTGAAACAATATATTGGTCTGAAATGCTTAAGCAAGCATACCAAAGCATAGAGAATGCATCAACAAGGGCAAAATTATATATTTGAACAAGTATTCTACTACTGAAAATGTTGTGTTCAATGGTGACCTCATTGAGCATGGTTTCAGGCTTAAGGGGGGTAATAGTCAGGAATTCCACCAAAATATGGCCTTTATATCTTAATATTCATGTCAATTCAATGCCAGAGGCAAGATTTTCAACTGTTTTATCACTTATTTTCAAACTTTTGCCTGTAGGACAACATCAGCAACATTCCTTTTTGAGCAATGCAGGGCAAATAGCAATATATGAAATAATTTTTTTTAGAGCTATCACCGAAATAACACCTTTCCTAAATATCATTTCCATCCTAGAACACTGCCATGACCTCAAAAAGTATCTACGTTTTGCAGGAATCTTAACCCTAACCCTAGCTTTGTGTTTGCACTAGGTTAGGGTTAGGGTTCAGAATTCCTCCAAATAATTAATGCAACCTTCCACTCATTTAAGGGCAAAATATGGTTCACTGAAACAATATATTGGTCTGAAATGCTTAAGCAAGCATACCAAAACATAGAGAATGCATCAACAAGGGTAAAATTCTATTTTTGGACAAGTATTCTACTACTGAAAATGTTCTGTTCAAAGGTGACCTCATTGAGCATGGTTTCAGGCTTAAGGGGGGTAATAGTCAGGAATTCCACCAAAATATGGCCTTTATATCTTAATATTCATGTCAATTCAATGCCAGAGGCAAGATTTTCAACTGTATTATCACTTATTTTCAAACTTTTGCCTGTAGGACAACATCAGCAACATTCCTTTTTGAGCAATGCAGGGCAAATAGCAATATATGAAATAATTTTTTTTTAGAGCTATCACCGAAATAACACCTTTCCTAAATATCATTTCCATCCTAGAACACTGCCATGACCTCAAAAAGTATCTACGTTTTGCAGGAATCTTAACCCTAACCCTAGCTTTGTGTTTGCACTAGGTTAGGGTTAGGGTTCAGAATTCCTCCAAATAATTAATGCAACCTTCCACTCATTTAAGGGCAAAATATGGTTCACTGAAACAATATATTGGTCTGAAATGCTTAAGCAAGCATACCAAAGCATAGAGAATGCATCAACAAGGGCAAAATTATATATTTGAACAAGTATTCTACTACTGAAAATGTTGTGTTCAATGGTGACCTCATTGAGCATGGTTTCAGGCTTAAGGGGGGTAATAGTCAGGAATTCCACCAAAATATGGCCTTTATATCTTAATATTCATGTCAATTCAATGCCAGAGGCAAGATTTTCAACTGTTTTATCACTTATTTTCAAACTTTTGCCTGTAGGACAACATCAGCAACATTCCTTTTTGAGCAATGCAGGGCAAATAGCAATATATGAAATAATTTTTTTTAGAGCTATCACCGAAATAACACCTTTCCTAAATATCATTTCCATCCTAGAACACTGCCATGACCTCAAAAAGTATCTACGTTTTGCAGGAATCCTAACCCTAACCCTAGCTTTGTGTTTGCACTAGGTTAGGGTTAGGGTTCAGAATTCCTCCAAAGAATTAACGCAACCTTCCACTCATTTAAGGGCAAAATATGCTTCACTGAAACAATATATTGGTCTGAAATGCTTAAGCAAGCATACCAAAGCATAGAGAATGCATCAACAAGGGTAAAATTCTATTTTTGGACAAGTATTCTACTACTGAAAATGTTGTGTTCAATGGTGACCTCATTGAGCATGGTTTCAGGCTTAAGGGGTGCAATAGTCAGGAATTCCACCACAATATGGCCTTTATATCTTAATATTCATGTCAATTCAATGCCAGAGGCAAGATTTTGAACTGTATTATCACTTATTTTCAAACTTTTGCCTGTAGGACAACATCAGCAACATTCCTTTTTGAGCAATGCAGGGCAAATAGCAATATATGAAATAATTTTTTTTAGAGCTATCACCGAAATAACACCTTTCCTAAATATCATTTCCATCCTAGAACACTGCCATGACCTCAAAAAGTATCTACGTTTTGCAGGAATCTTAACCCTAACCCTAGCTTTGTGTTTGCACTAGGTTAGGGTTAGGGTTCAGAATTCCTCCAAATAATTAATGCAACCTTCCACTCATTTAAGGGCAAAATATGGTTCACTGAAACAATATATTGGTCTGAAATGCTTAAGCAAGCATACCAAAACATAGAGAATGCATCAACAAGGGTAAAATTCTATTTTTGGACAAGTATTCTACTACTGAAAATGTTCTGTTCAAAGGTGACCTCATTGAGCATGGTTTCAGGCTTAAGGGGGGTAATAGTCAGGAATTCCACCAAAATATGGCCTTTATATCTTAATATTCATGTCAATTCAATGCCAGAGGCAAGATTTTCAACTGTATTATCACTTATTTTCAAACTTTTGCCTGTAGGACAACATCAGCAACATTCCTTTTTGAGCAATGCAGGGCAAATAGCAATATATGAAATAATTTTTTTTAGAGCTATCACCGAAATAACACCTTTCCTAAATATCATTTCCATCCTAGAACACTGCCATGACCTCAAAAAGTATCTACGTTTTGCAGGAATCCTAACCCTAACCCTAGCTTTGTGTTTGCACTAGGTTAGGGTTAGGGTTCAGAATTCCTCCAAAGAATTAACGCAACCTTCCACTCATTTAAGGGCAAAATATGCTTCACTGAAACAATATATTGGTCTGAAATGCTTAAGCAAGCATACCAAAGCATAGAGAATGCATCAACAAGGGTAAAATTCTATTTTTGGACAAGTATTCTACTACTGAAAATGTTGTGTTCAATGGTGACCTCATTGAGCATGGTTTCAGGCTTAAGGGGGGTAATAGTCAGGAATTCCACCACAATATGGCCTTTATATCTTAATATTCATGTCAATTCAATGCCAGAGGCAAGATTTTCAACTGTATTATCACTTATTTTCAAACTTTTGCCTGTAGGACAACATCAGCAACATTCCTTTTTGAGCAATGCAGGGCAAATAGCAATATATGAAATATTTTTTTTTAGAGCTATCACCGAAATAACACCTTTCCTAAATATCATTTCCATCCTAGAACACTGCCATGACCTCAAAAAGTATCTACGTTTTGCAGGAATCTTAACCCTAACCCTAGCTTTGTGTTTGCACTAGGTTAGGGTTAGGGTTCAGAATTCCTCCAAATAATTAATGCAACCTTCCACTCATTTAAGGGCAAAATATGGTTCACTGAAACAATATATTGGTCTGAAATGCTTAAGCAAGCATACCAAAACATAGAGAATGCATCAACAAGGGTAAAATTCTATTTTTGGACAAGTATTCTACTACTGAAAATGTTCTGTTCAAAGGTGACCTCATTGAGCATGGTTTCAGGCTTAAGGGGGGTAATAGTCAGGAATTCCACCAAAATATGGCCTTTATATCTTAATATTCATGTCAATTCAATGCCAGAGGCAAGATTTTCAACTGTATTATCACTTATTTTCAAACTTTTGCCTGTAGGACAACATCAGCAACATTCCTTTTTGAGCAATGCAGGGCAAATAGCAATATATGAAATAATTTTTTTTTAGAGCTATCACCGAAATAACACCTTTCCTAAATATCATTTCCATCCTAGAACACTGCCATGACCTCAAAAAGTATCTACGTTTTGCAGGAATCTTAACCCTAACCCTAGCTTTGTGTTTGCACTAGGTTAGGGTTAGGGTTCAGAATTCCTCCAAATAATTAATGCAACCTTCCACTCATTTAAGGGCAAAATATGGTTCACTGAAACAATATATTGGTCTGAAATGCTTAAGCAAGCATACCAAAACATAGAGAATGCATCAACAAGGGTAAAATTCTATTTTTGGACAAGTATTCTACTACTGAAAATGTTCTGTTCAAAGGTGACCTCATTGAGCATGGTTTCAGGCTTAAGGGGGGTAATAGTCAGGAATTCCACCAAAATATGGCCTTTATATCTTAATATTCATGTCAATTCAATGCCAGAGGCAAGATTTTCAACTGTTTTATCACTTATTTTCAAACTTTTGCCTGTAGGACAACATCAGCAACATTCCTTTTTGAGCAATGCAGGGCAAATAGCAATATATGAAATAATTTTTTTTTAGAGCTATCACCGAAAAAACACCTTTCCTAAATATCATTTCCATCCTGGAACACTGCCATGACCTCAAAAAGTATCTACGTTTTGCAGGAATCCTAACCCTAACCCTAGCTTTGTGTTTGCACTAGGTTAGGGTTAGGGTTCAGAATTCCTCCAAAGAATTAATGCAACTTTCCACTCATTTAAGGGCGAAATATGCTTCACTGAAACAATATATTGGTCTGAAATGCTTAAGCAAGCATACCAAAGCATAGAGAATGCATCAACAAGGGCAAAATTATATATTTGAACAAGTATTCTACTACTGAAAATGTTGTGTTCAATGGTGACCTCATTGAGCATGGTTTCAGGCTTAAGGGGGGTAATAGTCAGGAATTCCACCAAAATATGGCCTTTATATCTTAATATTCATGTCAATTCAATGCCAGAGGCAAGATTTTCAACTGTTTTATCACTTATTTTCAAACTTTTGCCTGTAGGACAACATCAGCAACATTCCTTTTTGAGCAATGCAGGGCAAATAGCAATATATGAAATAATTTTTTTTAGAGCTATCACCGAAATAACACCTTTCCTAAATATCATTTCCATCCTAGAACACTGCCATGACCTCAAAAAGTATCTACGTTTTGCAGGAATCCTAACCCTAACCCTAGCTTTGTGTTTGCACTAGGTTAGGGTTAGGGTTCAGAATTCCTCCAAAGAATTAACGCAACCTTCCACTCATTTAAGGGCAAAATATGCTTCACTGAAACAATATATTGGTCTGAAATGCTTAAGCAAGCATACCAAAGCATAGAGAATGCATCAACAAGGGTAAAATTCTATTTTTGGACAAGTATTCTACTACTGAAAATGTTGTGTTCAATGGTGACCTCATTGAGCATGGTTTCAGGCTTAAGGGGTGCAATAGTCAGGAATTCCACCACAATATGGCCTTTATATCTTAATATTCATGTCAATTCAATGCCAGAGGCAAGATTTTGAACTGTATTATCACTTATTTTCAAACTTTTGCCTGTAGGACAACATCAGCAACATTCCTTTTTGAGCAATGCAGGGCAAATAGCAATATATGAAATAATTTTTTTTAGAGCTATCACCGAAATAACACCTTTCCTAAATATCATTTCCATCCTAGAACACTGCCATGACCTCAAAAAGTATCTACGTTTTGCAGGAATCTTAACCCTAACCCTAGCTTTGTGTTTGCACTAGGTTAGGGTTAGGGTTCAGAATTCCTCCAAATAATTAATGCAACCTTCCACTCATTTAAGGGCAAAATATGGTTCACTGAAACAATATATTGGTCTGAAATGCTTAAGCAAGCATACCAAAGCATAGAGAATGCATCAACAAGGGCAAAATTATATATTTGAACAAGTATTCTACTACTGAAAATGTTGTGTTCAATGGTGACCTCATTGAGCATGGTTTCAGGCTTAAGGGGGGTAATAGTCAGGAATTCCACCAAAATATGGCCTTTATATCTTAACATTCATGTCAATTCAATGCCAGAGGCAAGATTTTCAACTGTTTTATCACTTATTTTCAAACTTTTGCCTGAAGGACAACATCAGCAACATTCCTTTTTGAGCAATGCAGGGCAAATAGCAATATATGAAATAATTTTTTTTAGAGCTATCACCGAAATAACACCTTTCCTAAATATCATTTCCATCCTAGAACACTGCCATGACCTCAAAAAGTATCTACGTTTTGCAGGAATCCTAACCCTAACCCTAGCTTTGTGTTTGCACTAGGTTAGGGTTAGGGTTCAGAATTCCTCCAAATAATTAACGCAACCTTCCACTCATTTAAGGGCAAAATATGCTTCACTGAAACAATATATTGGTCTGAAATGCTTAAGCAAGCATACCAAAGCATAGAGAATGCATCAACAAGGGTAAAATTCTATTTTTGGACAAGTATTCTACTACTGAAAATGTTGTGTTCAATGGTGACCTCATTGAGCATGGTTTCAGGCTTAAGGGGGGTAATAGTCAGGAATTCCACCACAATATGGCCTTTATATCTTAATATTCATGTCAATTCAATGCCAGAGGCAAGATTTTCAACTGTATTATCACTTATTTTCAAACTTTTGCCTGTAGGACAACATCAGCAACATTCCTTTTTGAGCAATGCAGGGCAAATAGCAATATATGAAATAATTTTTTTTAGAGCTATCACCGAAATAACACCTTTCCTAAATATCATTTCCATCCTAGAACACTGCCATGACCTCAAAAAGTATCTACGTTTTGCAGGAATCTTAACCCTAACCCTAGCTTTGTGTTTGCACTAGGTTAGGGTTAGGGTTCAGAATTCCTCCTAATAATTAATGCAACCTTCCACTCATTTAAGGGCAAAATATGGTTCACTGAAACAATATATTGGTCTGAAATGCTTAAGCAAGCATACCAAAACATAGAGAATGCATCAACAAGGGTAAAATTCTATTTTTGGACAAGTATTCTACTACTGAAAATGTTGTGTTCAATGGTGACCTCATTGAGCATGGTTTCAGGCTTAAGGGGGGTAATAGTCAGGAATTCCACCAAAATATGGCCTTTATATCTTAATATTCATGTCAATTCAATGCCAGAGGCAAGATTTTCAACTGTTTTATCAGTTATTTTCAAACTTTTGCCTGTAGGACAACATCAGCAACATTCCTTTTTGAGCAATGCAGGGCAAATAGCAATATATGAAATAATTTTTTTTTAGAGCTATCTCCGAAATAACACCTTTCCTAAATATCATTTCCATCCTGGAACACTGCCATGACCTCAAAAAGTATCTACGTTTTGCAGGAATCCTAACCCTAACCCTAGCTTTGTGTTTGCACTAGGTTAGGGTTAGGGTTCAGAATTCCTCCAAAGAATTAATGCAACTTTCCACTCATTTAAGGGCGAAATATGCTTCACTGAAACAATATATTGGTCTGAAATGCTTAAGCAAGCATACCAAAGCATAGAGAATGCATCAACAAGGGCAAAATTATATATTTGAACAAGTATTCTACTACTGAAAATGTTGTGTTCAATGGTGACCTCATTGAGCATGGTTTCAGGCTTAAGGGGGGTAATAGTCAGGAATTCCACCAAAATATGGCCTTTATATCTTAATATTCATGTCAATTCAATGCCAGAGGCAAGATTTTCAACTGTTTTATCACTTATTTTCAAACTTTTGCCTGTAGGACAACATCAGCAACATTCCTTTTTGAGCAATGCAGGGCAAATAGCAATATATGAAATAATTTTTTTTAGAGCTATCACCGAAATAACACCTTTCCTAAATATCATTTCCATCCTAGAACACTGCCATGACCTCAAAAAGTATCTACGTTTTGCAGGAATCTTAACCCTAACCCTAGCTTTGTGTTTGCACTAGGTTAGGGTTAGGGTTCAGAATTCCTCCAAATAATTAATGCAACCTTCCACTCATTTAAGGGCAAAATATGGTTCACTGAAACAATATATTGGTCTGAAATGCTTAAGCAAGCATACCAAAACATAGAGAATGCATCAACAAGGGTAAAATTCTATTTTTGGACAAGTATTCTACTACTGAAAATGTTCTGTTCAAAGGTGACCTCATTGAGCATGGTTTCAGGCTTAAGGGGGGTAAATAGTCAGGAATTCCACCAAAATATGGCCTTTATATCTTAATATTCATGTCAATTCAATGCCAGAGGCAAGATTTTCAACTGTTTTATCACTTATTTTCAAACTTTTGCCTGTAGGACAACATCAGCAACATTCCTTTTTGAGCAATGCAGGGCAAATAGCAATATATGAAATAATTTTTTTTTAGAGCTATCACCGAAAAAACACCTTTCCTAAATATCATTTCCATCCTGGAACACTGCCATGACCTCAAAAAGTATCTACGTTTTGCAGGAATCCTAACCCTAACCCTAGCTTTGTGTTTGCACTAGGTTAGGGTTAGGGTTCAGAATTCCTCCAAAGAATTAATGCAACTTTCCACTCATTTAAGGGCGAAATATGCTTCACTGAAACAATATATTGGTCTGAAATGCTTAAGCAAGCATACCAAAGCATAGAGAATGCATCAACAAGGGCAAAATTATATATTTGAACAAGTATTCTACTACTGAAAATGTTGTGTTCAATGGTGACCTCATTGAGCATGGTTTCAGGCTTAAGGGGGGTAATAGTCAGGAATTCCACCAAAATATGGCCTTTATATCTTAATATTCATGTCAATTCAATGCCAGAGGCAAGATTTTCAACTGTTTTATCACTTATTTTCAAACTTTTGCCTGTAGGACAACATCAGCAACATTCCTTTTTGAGCAATGCAGGGCAAATAGCAATATATGAAATAATTTTTTTTAGAGCTATCACCGAAATAACACCTTTCCTAAATATCATTTCCATCCTAGAACACTGCCATGACCTCAAAAAGTATCTACGTTTTGCAGGAATCCTAACCCTAACCCTAGCTTTGTGTTTGCACTAGGTTAGGGTTAGGGTTCAGAATTCCTCCAAAGAATTAACGCAACCTTCCACTCATTTAAGGGCAAAATATGCTTCACTGAAACAATATATTGGTCTGAAATGCTTAAGCAAGCATACCAAAGCATAGAGAATGCATCAACAAGGGTAAAATTCTATTTTTGGACAAGTATTCTACTACTGAAAATGTTGTGTTCAATGGTGACCTCATTGAGCATGGTTTCAGGCTTAAGGGGTGCAATAGTCAGGAATTCCACCACAATATGGCCTTTATATCTTAATATTCATGTCAATTCAATGCCAGAGGCAAGATTTTGAACTATATTATCACTTATTTTCAAACTTTTGCCTGTAGGACAACATCAGCAACATTCCTTTTTGAGCAATGCAGGGCAAATAGCAATATATGAAATAATTTTTTTTAGAGCTATCACCGAAATAACACCTTTCCTAAATATCATTTCCATCCTAGAACACTGCCATGACCTCAAAAAGTATCTACGTTTTGCAGGAATCTTAACCCTAACCCTAGCTTTGTGTTTGCACTAGGTTAGGGTTAGGGTTCAGAATTCCTCCAAATAATTAATGCAACCTTCCACTCATTTAAGGGCAAAATATGGTTCACTGAAACAATATATTGGTCTGAAATGCTTAAGCAAGCATACCAAAACATAGAGAATGCATCAACAAGGGTAAAATTCTATTTTTGGACAAGTATTCTACTACTGAAAATGTTCTGTTCAAAGGTGACCTCATTGAGCATGGTTTCAGGCTTAAGGGGGGTAATAGTCAGGAATTCCACCAAAATATGGCCTTTATATCTTAATATTCATGTCAATTCAATGCCAGAGGCAAGATTTTCAACTGTATTATCACTTATTTTCAAACTTTTGCCTGTAGGACAACATCAGCAACATTCCTTTTTGAGCAATGCAGGGCAAATAGCAATATATGAAATAATTTTTTTTAGAGCTATCACCGAAATAACACCTTTCCTAAATATCATTTCCATCCTAGAACACTGCCATGACCTCAAAAAGTATCTACGTTTTGCAGGAATCCTAACCCTAACCCTAGCTTTGTGTTTGCACTAGGTTAGGGTTAGGGTTCAGAATTCCTCCAAAGAATTAATGCAACTTTCCACTCATTTAAGGGCGAAATATGCTTCACTGAAACAATATATTGGTCTGAAATGCTTAAGCAAGCATACCAAAGCATAGAGAATGCATCAACAAGGGCAAAATTATATATTTGAACAAGTATTCTACTACTGAAAATGTTGTGTTCAATGGTGACCTCATTGAGCATGGTTTCAGGCTTAAGGGGGGTAATAGTCAGGAATTCCACCAAAATATGGCCTTTATATCTTAATATTCATGTCAATTCAATGCCAGAGGCAAGATTTTCAACTGTTTTATCACTTATTTTCAAACTTTTGCCTGAAGGACAACATCAGCAACATTCCTTTTTGAGCAATGCAGGGCAAATAGCAATATATGAAATAATTTTTTTTAGAGCTATCACCGAAATAACACCTTTCCTAAATATCATTTCCATCCTAGAACACTGCCATGACCTCAAAAAGTATCTACGTTTTGCAGGAATCCTAACCCTAACCCTAGCTTTGTGTTTGCACTAGGTTAGGGTTAGGGTTCAGAATTCCTCCAAAGAATTAACGCAACCTTCCACTCATTTAAGGGCAAAATATGCTTCACTGAAACAATATATTGGTCTGAAATGCTTAAGCAAGCATACCAAAGCATAGAGAATGCATCAACAAGGGTAAAATTCTATTTTTGGACAAGTATTCTACTACTGAAAATGTTGTGTTCAATGGTGACCTCATTGAGCATGGTTTCAGGCTTAAGGGGGGTAATAGTCAGGAATTCCACCACAATATGGCCTTTATATCTTAATATTCATGTCAATTCAATGCCAGAGGCAAGATTTTCAACTGTATTATCACTTATTTTCAAACTTTTGCCTGTAGGACAACATCAGCAACATTCCTTTTTGAGCAATGCAGGGCAAATAGCAATATATGAAATAATTTTTTTTAGAGCTATCACCGAAATAACACCTGTCCTAAATATCATTTCCATCCTAGAACACTGCCATGACCTCAAAAAGTATCTACGTTTTGCAGGAATCTTAACCCTAACCCTAGCTTTGTGTTTGCACTAGGTTAGGGTTAGGGTTCAGAATTCCTCCAAATAATTAATGCAACCTTCCACTCATTTAAGGGCAAAATATGGTTCACTGAAACAATATATTGGTCTGAAATGCTTAAGCAAGCATACCAAAACATAGAGAATGCATCAACAAGGGTAAAATTCTATTTTTGGACAAGTATTCTACTACTGAAAATGTTCTGTTCAAAGGTGACCTCATTGAGCATGGTTTCAGGCTTAAGGGGGGTAATAGTCAGGAATTCCACCAAAATATGGCCTTTATATCTTAATATTCATGTCAATTCAATGCCAGAGGCAAGATTTTCAACTGTATTATCACTTATTTTCAAACTTTTGCCTGTAGGACAACATCAGCAACATTCCTTTTTGAGCAATGCAGGGCAAATAGCAATATATGAAATAATTTTTTTTTAGAGCTATCACCGAAATAACACCTTTCCTAAATATCATTTCCATCCTAGAACACTGCCATGACCTCAAAAAGTATCTACGTTTTGCAGGAATCCTAACCCTAACCCTAGCTTTGTGTTTGCACTAGGTTAGGGTTAGGGTTCAGAATTCCTCCAAATAATTAATGCAACCTTCCACTCATTTAAGGGCAAAATATGCTTCACTGAAACAATATATTGGTCTGAAATGCTTAAGCAAGCATACCAAAGCATAGAGAATGCATCAACAAGGGTAAAATTCTATTTTTGGACAAATATTCTACTACTGAAAATGTTGTGTTCAATGGTGACCTCATTGAGCATGGTTTCAGGCTTAAGGGGGGTAATAGTCAGGAATTCCACCAAAATATGGCCTTTATATCTTAATATTCATGTCAATTCAATGCCAGAGGCAAGATTTTCAACTGTTTTATCAGTTATTTTCAAACTTTTGCCTGTAGGACAACATCAGCAACATTCCTTTTTGAGCAATGCAGGGCAAATAGCAATATATGAAATAATTTTTTTTTAGAGCTATCTCCGAAATAACACCTTTCCTAAATATCATTTCCATCCTGGAACACTGCCATGACCTCAAAAAGTATCTACGTTTTGCAGGAATCCTAACCCTAACCCTAGCTTTGTGTTTGCACTAGGTTAGGGTTAGGGTTCAGAATTCCTCCAAAGAATTAATGCAACTTTCCACTCATTTAAGGGCGAAATATGCTTCACTGAAACAATATATTGGTCTGAAATGCTTAAGCAAGCATACCAAAGCATAGAGAATGCATCAACAAGGGCAAAATTATATATTTGAACAAGTATTCTACTACTGAAAATGTTGTGTTCAATGGTGACCTCATTGAGCATGGTTTCAGGCTTAAGGGGGGTAATAGTCAGGAATTCCACCAAAATATGGCCTTTATATCTTAATATTCATGTCAATTCAATGCCAGAGGCAAGATTTTCAACTGTTTTATCACTTATTTTCAAACTTTTGCCTGTAGGACAACATCAGCAACATTCCTTTTTGAGCAATGCAGGGCAAATAGCAATATATGAAATAATTTTTTTTAGAGCTATCACCGAAATAACACCTTTCCTAAATATCATTTCCATCCTAGAACACTGCCATGACCTCAAAAAGTATCTACGTTTTGCAGGAATCTTAACCCTAACCCTAGCTTTGTGTTTGCACTAGGTTAGGGTTAGGGTTCAGAATTCCTCCAAATAATTCATGCAACCTTCCACTCATTTAAGGGCAAAATATGGTTCACTGAAACAATATATTGGTCTGAAATACTTAAGCAAGCATACCAAAACATAGAGAATGCATCAACAAGGGTAAAATTCTATTTTTGGACAAGTATTCTACTACTGAAAATGTTCTGTTCAAAGGTGACCTCATTGAGCATGGTTTCAGGCTTAAGGGGGGTAATAGTCAGGAATTCCACCAAAATATGGCCTTTATATCTTAATATTCATGTCAATTCAATGCCAGAGGCAAGATTTTCAACTGTTTTATCACTTATTTTCAAACTTTTGCCTGTAGGACAACATCAGCAACATTCCTTTTTGAGCAATGCAGGGCAAATAGCAATATATGAAATAATTTTTTTTAGAGCTATCACCGAAATAACACCTTTCCTAAATATCATTTCCATCCTAGAACACTGCCATGACCTCAAAAAGTATCTACGTTTTGCAGGAATCTTAACCCTAACCCTAGCTTTGTGTTTGCACTAGGTTAGGGTTAGGGTTCAGAATTCCTCCAAATAATTAATGCAACCTTCCACTCATTTAAGGGCAAAATATGGTTCACTGAAACAATATATTGGTCTGAAATGCTTAAGCAAGCATACCAAAACATAGAGAATGCATCAACAAGGGTAAAATTCTATTTTTGGACAAGTATTCTACTACTGAAAATGTTCTGTTCAAAGGTGACCTCATTGAGCATGGTTTCAGGCTTAAGGGGGGTAATAGTCAGGAATTCCACCAAAATATGGCCTTTATATCTTAATATTCATGTCAATTCAATGCCAGAGGCAAGATTTTCAACTGTTTTATCACTTATTTTCAAACTTTTGCCTGTAGGACAACATCAGCAACATTCCTTTTTGAGCAATGCAGGGCAAATAGCAATATATGAAATAATTTTTTTTTAGAGCTATCACCGAAATAACACCTTTCCTAAATATCATTTCCATCCTAGAACACTGCCATGACCTCAAAAAGTATCTACGTTTTGCAGGAATCCTAACCCTAACCCTAGCTTTGTGTTTGCACTAGGTTAGGGTTAGGGTTCAGAATTCCTCCAAAGAATTAATGCAACTTTCCACTCATTTAAGGGCGAAATATGCTTCACTGAAACAATATATTGGTCTGAAATGCTTAAGCAAGCATACCAAAGCATAGAGAATGCATCAACAAGGGCAAAATTATATATTTGAACAAGTATTCTACTACTGAAAATGTTGTGTTCAATGGTGACCTCATTGAGCATGGTTTCAGGCTTAAGGGGGGTAATAGTCAGGAATTCCACCAAAATATGGCCTTTATATCTTAATATTCATGTCAATTCAATGCCAGAGGCAAGATTTTCAACTGTTTTATCACTTATTTTCAAACTTTTGCCTGTAGGACAACATCAGCAACATTCCTTTTTGAGCAATGCAGGGCAAATAGCAATATATGAAATAATTTTTTTTTAGAGCTATCACCGAAATAACACCTTTCCTAAATATCATTTCCATCCTAGAACACTGCCATGACCTCAAAAAGTATCTACGTTTTGCAGGAATCCTAACCCTAACCCTAGCTTTGTGTTTGCACTAGGTTAGGGTTAGGGTTCAGAATTCCTCCAAAGAATTAACGCAACCTTCCACTCATTTAAGGGCAAAATATGCTTCACTGAAACAATATATTGGTCTGAAATGCTTAAGCAAGCATACCAAAGCATAGAGAATGCATCAACAAGGGTAAAATTCTATTTTTGGACAAGTATTCTACTACTGAAAATGTTGTGTTCAATGGTGACCTCATTGAGCATGGTTTCAGGCTTAAGGGGTGCAATAGTCAGGAATTCCACCACAATATGGCCTTTATATCTTAATATTCATGTCAATTCAATGCCAGAGGCAAGATTTTGAACTGTATTATCACTTATTTTCAAACTTTTGCCTGTAGGACAACATCAGCAACATTCCTTTTTGAGCAATGCAGGGCAAATAGCAATATATGAAATAATTTTTTTTAGAGCTATCACCGAAATAACACCTTTCCTAAATATCATTTCCATCCTAGAACACTGCCATGACCTCAAAAAGTATCTACGTTTTGCAGGAATCTTAACCCTAACCCTAGCTTTGTGTTTGCACTAGGTTAGGGTTAGGGTTCAGAATTCCTCCAAATAATTAATGCAACCTTCCACTCATTTAAGGGCAAAATATGGTTCACTGAAACAATATATTGGTCTGAAATGCTTAAGCAAGCATACCAAAACATAGAGAATGCATCAACAAGGGTAAAATTCTATTTTTGGACAAGTATTCTACTACTGAAAATGTTCTGTTCAAAGGTGACCTCATTGAGCATGGTTTCAGGCTTAAGGGGGGTAATAGTCAGGAATTCCACCAAAATATGGCCTTTATATCTTAATATTCATGTCAATTCAATGCCAGAGGCAAGATTTTGAACTGTATTATCACTTATTTTCAAACTTTTGCCTGTAGGACAACATCAGCAACATTCCTTTTTGAGCAATGCAGGGCAAATAGCAATATATGAAATAATTTCTTTTTAGAGCTATCACCGAAATAACACCTTTCCTAAATATCATTTCCATCCTAGAACACTGCCATGACCTCAAAAAGTATCTACGTTTTGCAGGAATCCTAACCCTAACCCTAGCTTTGTGTTTGCACTAGGTTAGGGTTAGGGTTCAGAATTCCTCCAAATAATTAATGCAACCTTCCACTCATTTAAGGGCAAAATATGCTTCACTGAAACAATATATTGGTCTGAAATGCTTAAGCAAGCATACCAAAGCATAGAGAATGCATCAACAAGGGTAAAATTCTATTTTTGGACAAATATTCTACTACTGAAAATGTTGTGTTCAATGGTGACCTCATTGAGCATGGTTTCAGGCTTAAGGGGGGTAATAGTCAGGAATTCCACCAAAATATGGCCTTTATATCTTAATATTCATGTCAATTCAATGCCAGAGGCAAGATTTTCAACTGTTTTATCACTTATTTTCAAACTTTTGCCTGTAGGACAACATCAGCAACATTCCTTTTTGAGCAATGCAGGGCAAATAGCAATATATGAAATAATTTTTTTTTAGAGCTATCACCGAAATAACACCTTTCCTAAATATCATTTCCATCCTAGAACACTGCCATGACCTCAAAAAGTATCTACGTTTTGCAGGAATCCTAACCCTAACCCTAGCTTTGTGTTTGCACTAGGTTAGGGTTAGGGTTCAGAATTCCTCCAAAGAATTAACGCAACCTTCCACTCATTTAAGGGCAAAATATGCTTCACTGAAACAATATATTGGTCTGAAATGCTTAAGCAAGCATACCAAAGCATAGAGAATGCATCAACAAGGGTAAAATTCTATTTTTGGACAAGTATTCTACTACTGAAAATGTTGTGTTCAATGGTGACCTCATTGAGCATGGTTTCAGGCTTAAGGGGTGCAATAGTCAGGAATTCCACCACAATATGGCCTTTATATCTTAATATTCATGTCAATTCAATGCCAGAGGCAAGATTTTGAACTGTATTATCACTTATTTTCAAACTTTTGCCTGTAGGACAACATCAGCAACATTCCTTTTTGAGCAATGCAGGGCAAATAGCAATATATGAAATAATTTTTTTTAGAGCTATCACCGAAATAACACCTTTCCTAAATATCATTTCCATCCTAGAACACTGCCATGACCTCAAAAAGTATCTACGTTTTGCAGGAATCTTAACCCTAACCCTAGCTTTGTGTTTGCACTAGGTTAGGGTTAGGGTTCAGAATTCCTCCAAATAATTAATGCAACCTTCCACTCATTTAAGGGCAAAATATGGTTCACTGAAACAATATATTGGTCTGAAATGCTTAAGCAAGCATACCAAAACATAGAGAATGCATCAACAAGGGTAAAATTCTATTTTTGGACAAGTATTCTACTACTGAAAATGTTCTGTTCAAAGGTGACCTCATTGAGCATGGTTTCAGGCTTAAGGGGGGTAATAGTCAGGAATTCCACCAAAATATGGCCTTTATATCTTAATATTCATGTCAATTCAATGCCAGAGGCAAGATTTTGAACTGTATTATCACTTATTTTCAAACTTTTGCCTGTAGGACAACATCAGCAACATTCCTTTTTGAGCAATGCAGGGCAAATAGCAATATATGAAATAATTTCTTTTTAGAGCTATCACCGAAATAACACCTTTCCTAAATATCATTTCCATCCTAGAACACTGCCATGACCTCAAAAAGTATCTACGTTTTGCAGGAATCCTAACCCTAACCCTAGCTTTGTGTTTGCACTAGGTTAGGGTTAGGGTTCAGAATTCCTCCAAATAATTAATGCAACCTTCCACTCATTTAAGGGCAAAATATGCTTCACTGAAACAATATATTGGTCTGAAATGCTTAAGCAAGCATACCAAAGCATAGAGAATGCATCAACAAGGGTAAAATTCTATTTTTGGACAAATATTCTACTACTGAAAATGTTGTGTTCAATGGTGACCTCATTGAGCATGGTTTCAGGCTTAAGGGGGGTAATAGTCAGGAATTCCACCAAAATATGGCCTTTATATCTTAATATTCATGTCAATTCAATGCCAGAGGCAAGATTTTCAACTGTTTTATCACTTATTTTCAAACTTTTGCCTGTAGGACAACATCAGCAACATTCCTTTTTGAGCAATGCAGGGCAAATAGCAATATATGAAATAATTTTTTTTTAGAGCTATCACCGAAATAACACCTTTCCTAAATATCATTTCCATCCTAGAACACTGCCATGACCTCAAAAAGTATCTACGTTTTGCAGGAATCCTAACCCTAACCCTAGCTTTGTGTTTGCACTAGGTTAGGGTTAGGGTTCAGAATTCCTCCAAAGAATTAACGCAACCTTCCACTCATTTAAGGGCAAAATATGCTTCACTGAAACAATATATTGGTCTGAAATGCTTAAGCAAGCATACCAAAGCATAGAGAATGCATCAACAAGGGTAAAATTCTATTTTTGGACAAGTATTCTACTACTGAAAATGTTGTGTTCAATGGTGACCTCATTGAGCATGGTTTCAGGCTTAAGGGGTGCAATAGTCAGGAATTCCACCACAATATGGCCTTTATATCTTAATATTCATGTCAATTCAATGCCAGAGGCAAGATTTTGAACTGTATTATCACTTATTTTCAAACTTTTGCCTGTAGGACAACATCAGCAACATTCCTTTTTGAGCAATGCAGGGCAAATGGCAATATATGAAATAATTTTTTTTAGAGCTATCACCGAAATAACACCTTTCCTAAATATCATTTCCATCCTAGAACACTGCCATGACCTCAAAAAGTATCTACGTTTTGCAGGAATCTTAACCCTAACCCTAGCTTTGTGTTTGCACTAGGTTAGGGTTAGGGTTCAGAATTCCTCCAAATAATTAATGCAACCTTCCACTCATTTAAGGGCAAAATATGGTTCACTGAAACAATATATTGGTCTGAAATGCTTAAGCAAGCATACCAAAACATAGAGAATGCATCAACAAGGGTAAAATTCTATTTTTGGACAAGTATTCTACTACTGAAAATGTTCTGTTCAAAGGTGACCTCATTGAGCATGGTTTCAGGCTTAAGGGGGGTAATAGTCAGGAATTCCACCAAAATATGGCCTTTATATCTTAATATTCATGTCAATTCAATGCCAGAGGCAAGATTTTGAACTGTATTATCACTTATTTTCAAACTTTTGCCTGTAGGACAACATCAGCAACATTCCTTTTTGAGCAATGCAGGGCAAATAACAATATATGAAAATTTTTTTTAGAGCTATCACCCAAATAACACCTTTCCTAAATATCATTTCCATCCTAGAACACTGCCATGACCTCAAAAACTATCTACGTTTTGCAGGAATCCTAACCCTAACCCTAGCTTTGTGTTTGCGCTAGGTTAGGGTTAGGGTTCAGAATTCCTCCAAAGAATTAATGCAACCTTCCACTCATTTAAGGGCAAAATATGCTTCACTGAAACAATATATTGGTCTGAAATGCTTAAGCAAGCATACCAAAACATAGAGAATGCATCAACAAGGGTAAAATTCTATTTTTGGACAAGTATTCTACTACTGAAAATGTTCTGTTCAAAGGTGACCTCATTGAGCATGGTTTCAGGCTTAAGGGGGGTAATAGTCAGGAATTCCACAAAAATATGGCCTTTATATCTTAATATTCATGTCAATTCAATGCCAGAGGCAAGATTTTCAACTGTATTATCACTTATTTTCAAACTTTTGCCTGTAGGACAACATCAGCAACATTCCTTTTTGAGCAATGCAGGGCAAATAGCAATATATGAAATAATTTTTTTTTAGAACTATCACCGAAATAACACCTTTCCTAAATATCATTTCCATCCTAGAACACTGCCATGACCTCAAAAAGTATCTACGTTTTGCAGGAATCCTAACCCTAACCCTAGCTTTGTGTTTGCACTAGGTTAGGGTTAGGGTTCAGAATTCCTCCAAAGAATTAATGCAACTTTCCACTCATTTAAGGGCGAAATATGCTTCACTGAAACAATATATTGGTCTGAAATGCTTAAGCAAGCATACCAAAGCATAGAGAATGCATCAACAAGGGTAAAATTCTATTTTTGGACAAGTATTCTACTACTGAAAATGTTGTGTTCAATGGTGACCTCATTGAGGATGGTTTCAGGCTTAACGGGGTAATAGTCAGGAATTCCACCAAAATATGGCCTTTATATCTTAATATTCATGTCAATTCAATGCCAGAGGCAAGATTTTGAACTGTATTATCACTTATTTTCAAACTTTTGCCTGTAGGACAACATCAGCAACATTCCTTTTTGAGCAATGCAGGGCAAATAGCAATATATGAAATAATTTTTTTTAGAGCTATCACCGAAATAACACCTTTCCTAAATATCATTTCCATCCTAGAACACTGCCATGACCTCAAAAAGTATCTACGTTTTGCAGGAATCCTAACCCTAACCCTAGCTTTGTGTTTGCACTAGGTTAGGGTTAGGGTTCAGAATTCCTCCAAAGAATTAATGCAACTTTCCACTCATTTAAGGGCGAAATATGCTTCACTGAAACAATATATTGGTCTGAAATGCTTAAGCAAGCATACCAAAGCATAGAGAATGCATCAACAAGGGTAAAATTCTATTTTTGGACAAGTATTCTACTACTGAAAATGTTGTGTTCAATGCTCACCTCATTGAGCATGGTTTCAGGCTTAAGGGGTAATAGTCAGGAATTCCACCACAATATGGCCTTTATATCTTAATATTCATGTCAATTCAATGCCAGAGGCAAGATTTTGAACTGTATTATCACTTATTTTCAAACTTTTGCCTGTAGGACAACATCAGCAACATTCCTTTTTGAGCAATGCAGGGCAAATAGCAATATATGAAATAATTTTTTTTAGAGCTATCACCGAAATAACACCTTTCCTAAATATCATTTCCATCCTAGAACACTGCCATGACCTCAAAAAGTATCTACGTTGTGCAGGAATCCTAACCCTAACCCTAGCTTTGTGTTTGCACTAGGTTAGGGTTCAGAATTCCTCCAAAGAATTAATGCAACCTTCCACTCATTTAAGGGCAAAATATGCTTTACTGAAACAATATATTGGTCTGAAATGCTTAAGCAAGCATACCAAAACATAGAGAATGCATCAACAAGGGTAAAATTCTATTTTTGGACAAGTATTCTACTACTGAAAATGTTGTGTTCAATGGTGACCTCATTAAGCATGGTTTCAGGCTTAAGGGGGGTAATAGTCAGGAATTCCACCAAAATATGGCCTTTATATCTTAATATTCATGTCAATTCAATGCCAGAGGCAAGATTTTGAACTGTATTATCACTTATTTTCAAACTTTTGCCTGTAGGACAACATCAGCAACATTCCTTTTTGAGCAATGCAGGGCAAATAGCAATATATGAAATAATTTTTTTTAGAGCTATCACCGAAATAACACCTTTCCTAAATATCATTTCCATCCTAGAACACTGCCATGACCTCAAAAAGTATCTACGTTTTGCAGGAATCCTAACACTAACCCTAGCATTGTGTTTGCACTAGGTTAGGGTTAGGGTTCAGAATTCCTCCAAAGAATTAATGCAACCTTCCACTCATTTAAGGGCAAAATATGCTTCACTGAAACAATATATTGTTCTGAAATGCTTAAGCAAGCATACCAAAGCATAGAGAATGCATCAACAAGGGTAAAATTCTATTTTTGGACAAGTATTCTACTACTGAAAATGTTGTGTTCAATGGTGACCTCATTGAGCATGGTTTCAAGCTTAAGGGGGGTAATAGTCAGGAATTACACCAAAATATGGCCTTTATATCTTAATATTCATGTCAATTCAATGCCAGAGGCAAGATTTTCAACTGTTTTATCACTTATTTTCAAACTTTTGCCTGTAGGACAACATCAGCAACATTCCTTTTTGAGCAATGCAGGGCAAATAGCAATATATGAAATCATTTTTTTTTTGAGCTATCACCGAAATAACACCTTTCCTAAATATCATTTCCATCCTAGAACACTGCCATGACCTCAAAAAGTATCTACGTTTTGCAGGAATCCTAACCCTAACCCTAGCTTTGTGTTTGCACTAGGTTAGGGTTAGGGTTCAGAATTCCTCCAAAGAATTAATGCAACTTTCCACTCATTTAAGGGCGAAATATGCTTCACTGAAACAATATATTGGTCTGAAATGCTTAAGCAAGCATACCAAAGCATAGAGAATGCATCAACAAGGGTAAAATTCTAGTGTTGGACAAGTATTCTACTACTGAAAATGTTGTGTTCAATGGTGACCTCATTTAGCATGGTTTCAGGCTTAAGGGGGGTAATAGTCAGGAATTCCACCACAATATGGCCTTTATATCTTAATATTCATGTCAATTCAATGCCAGAGGCAAGATTTTGAACTGTATTATCACTTATTTTCAAACTTTTGCCTGTAGGACAACATCAGCAACATTCCTTTTTGAGCAATGCAGGGCAAATAGCAATATATGAAATAATTTTTTTTAGAGCTATCACCGAAATAACACCTTTCCTAAATATCATTTCCATCCTAGAACACTGCCATGACCTCAAAAAGTATCTACGTTTTGCAGGAATCCTAACCCTAACCCTAGCATTGTGTTTGCACTAGGTTAGGGTTAGGGTTCAGAATTCCTCCAAAGAATTAATGCAACCTTCCACTCATTTAAGGGCAAAATATGCTTCACTGAAACAATATATTGGTCTGAAATGCTTAAGCAAGCATACCAAAGCATAGAGAATGCATCAACAAGGGTAAAATTCTATTTTTGGACAAGTATTCTACTACTGAAAATGTTGTGTTCAATGGTGACCTCATTGAGCATGGTTTCAAGCTTAAGGGGGGTAATAGTCAGGAATTACACCAAAATATGGCCTTTATATCTTAATATTCACGTCAATTCAATGCCAGAGGCAAGATTTTCAACTGTTTTATCACTTATTTTCAAACTTTTGCCTGTAGGACAACATCAGCAACATTCCTTTTTGAGCAATGCAGGGCAAATAGCAATATATGAAATAATTTTTTTTTTGAGCTATCACCGAAATAACACCTTTCCTAAATATCATTTCCATCCTAGAACACTGCCATGACCTCAAAAAGTATCTACGTTTTGCAGGAATCCTAACCCTAACCCTAGCTTTGTGTTTGCACTAGGTTAGGGTTAGGGTTCAGAATTCCTCCAAAGAATTAATGCAACTTTCCACTCATTTAAGGGCAAAATATGCTTCACTGAAACAATATATTGGTCTGAAATGCTTAAGCAAGCATACCAAAGCATAGAGAATGCATCAACAAGGGTAAAATTCTAGTTTTGGACAAGTATTCTACTACTGAAAATGTTGTGCTCAGTGGTGACCTCATTGAGCATGGTCTCAGGCTTAAGGGGGGTAATAGTCAGGAATTCCACCAAAATATGGCCTTTATATCTTAATATTCATGTCAATTCAATGCCAGAGGCAAGATTTTGAACTGTATTATCACTTATTTTCAAACTTTTGCCTGTAGGACAACATCAGCAACATTCCTTTTTGAGCAATGCAGGGCAAATAGCAATATATGAAATAATTTTTTTTAGAGCTATCACCGAAATAACACCTTTCCTAAATATCATTTCCATCCTAGAACACTGCCATGACCTCAAAAAGTATCTACGTTTTGCAGGAATCCTAACCCTAACCCTAGCTTTGTGTTAGCACTAGGTTAGGGTAAGGGTTCAGAATTCCTCCAAATAATTAATGCAACCTTCCACTCATTTAAGGGCAAAATATGCTTCACTGAAACAATATATTGGTCTGAAATGCTTAAGCAAGCATACCAAAGCATAGAGAATGCATCAACAAGGGCAAAATTATATATTTGGACAAGTATTCTACTACTGAAAATGTTGTGTTCAATGGTGACCTCATTGAGCATGGTTTCAGGCTTAAGGGGGGTAATAGTCAGGAATTCCACCAAAATATGGCCTTTATATCTTAATATTCATGTCAATTCAATGCCAGAGGCAAGATTTTGAACTGTATTATCACTTATTTTCAAACTTTTGCCTGTAGGACAACATCAGCAACATTCCTTTTTGAGCAATGCAGGGCAAATAGCAATATATGAAATAATTTTTTTTAGAGCTATCACCGAAATAACACCTTTCCTAAATATCATTTCCATCCTAGAACACTGGCATGACCTCAAAAAGTATCTACGTTTTGCAGGAATCCTAACCCTAACCCTAGCTTTGTGTTTGCACTAGGTTAGGGTTAGGGTTCAGAATTCCTCCAAAGAATTAATGCAACTTTCCACTCATTTAAGGGCGAAATATGCTTCACTGAAACAATATATTGGTCTGAAATGCTTAAGCAAGCATACCAAAGCATAGAGAATGCATCAACAAGGGTAAAATTCTATTTTTGGACAAGTATTCTACTACTGAAAATGTTGTGTTCAATGGTGACCTCATTGAGCATGGTTTCAGGCTTAAGGGGTGCAATAGTCAGGAATTCCACCAAAATATGGCCTTTATATCTTAATATTCATGTCAATTCAATGCCAGAGGCAAGATTGTGAACTGTATTATCACTTATTTTCAAACTTTTGCCTGTAGGACAACATCAGCAACATTCCTTTTTGAGCAATGCAGGGCAAATAGCAATATATGAAATAATTTTTTTTAGAGCTATCACCGAAATAACACCTTTCCTAAATATCAGTTCCATCCTCGAACACTGCCATGACCTCAAAAAGTATCTACGTTTTGCAGGAATCCTAACCCTAACCCTAGCTTTGTGTTTGCACTAGGTTAGGGTTAGGGTTCAGAATTCCTCCAAAGAATTAATGCAACCTTCCACTCATTTAAGGGCAAAATATGCTTCACTGAAACAATATATTGGTCTGAAATGCTTAAGCAAGCATACCAAAGCATAGAGAATGCATCAACAAGGGTAAAATTCTATTTTTGGACAAGTATTCTACTACTGAAAATGTTGTGTTCAATGGTGACCTCATTGAGCATGGTTTCAGGCTTAAGGGGGGTAATAGTCAGGAATTCCACCAAAATATGGCCTTTATATCTTAATATTCATGTCAATTCAATGCCAGAGGCAAGATTTTCAAATGTTTTATCACTTATTTTCAAACTTTTGCCTGTAGGACAACATCAGCAACATTCCTTTTTGAGCAATGCAGGGCCAATAGCAATATATGAAATAATTTTTTTTAGAGCTATCACCGAAATAACACCTTTCCTAAATATCATTTCCATCCTAGAACACTGCCATGACCTCAAAAAGTATCTACGTTTTGCAGGAATCCTAACCCTAACCCTAGCTTTGTGTTTGCACTAGGTTAGGGTTAGGGTTCAGAATTCCTCCAAATAATTAATGCAACTTTCCACTCATTTAAGGGCGAAATATGCTTCACTGAAACAATATATTGGTCTGAAATGCTTAAGCAAGCATACCAAAGCATAGAGAATGCATCAACAAGGGTAAAATTCTATTTTTGGACAAGTATTCTACTACTGAAAATGTTGTGTTCAATGGTGACCTCATTGAGCATGGTTTCAGGCTTAAGGGGGGTAATAGTCAGGAATTCCACCAAAATATGGCCTTTATATCTTAATATTCATGTCAATTCAATGCCAGAGGCAAGATTTTCAAATGTTTTATCACTTATTTTCAAACTTTTGCCTGTAGGACAACATCAGCAACATTCCTTTTTGAGCAATGCAGGGCCAATAGCAATATATGAAATAATTTTTTTTAGAGCTATCACCGAAATAACACCTTTCCTAAATATCATTTCCATCCTAGAACACTGCCATGACCTCAAAAAGTATCTACGTTTTGCAGGAATCCTAACCCTAACCCTAGCTTTGTGTTTGCACTAGGTTAGGGTTAGGGTTCAGAATTCCTCCAAATAATTAATGCAACTTTCCACTCATTTAAGGGCGAAATATGCTTCACTGAAACAATATATTGGTCTGAAATGCTTAAGCAAGCATACCAAAGCATAGAGAATGCATCAACAAGGGTAAAATTCTATTTTTGGACAAGTATTCTACTACTGAAAATGTTGTGTTCAATGGTCACCTCATTGAGCATGGTTTCAGGCTTAAGGGGGGTAATAGTCAGGAATTCCACCAAAATATGGCCTTTATATCTTAATATTCATGTCAATTCAATGCCAGAGGCAAGATTTTGAACTGTATTATCACTTATTTTCAAACTTTTGCCTGTAGGACAACATCAGCAACATTCCTTTTTGAGCAATGCAGGGCAAATAGCAATATATGAAATAATTTTTTTTAGAGCCATCACCGAAATAACACCTTTCCTAAATATCATTTCCATCCTCGAACACTGCCATGACCTCAAAAAGTATCTACGTTTTGCAGGAATCCTAACCCTAACCCTAGCTTTGTGTTTGCACTAGGTTAGGGTTAGGGTTCAGAATTCCTCCAAAGAATTAATGCAACCTTCCACTCATTTAAGGGCAAAATATGCTTCACTGAAACAATATATTGGTCTGAAATGCTTAAGCAAGCATACCAAAGCATAGAGAATGCATCAACAAGGGCAAAATTATATATTTGGACAAGTATTCTACTACTGAAAATGTTGTGTTCAATGGAGACCTCATTGAGCATGGTTTCAGGCTTAAGGGGGGTAATAGTCAGGAATTCCACCAAAATATGGCCTTTATATCTCAATATTCATGTCAATTCAATGCCAGAGGCAAGATTTTGAACTGTATTATCACTTATTTTCAAACTTTTGCCTGTAGGACAACCTCAGCAACATTCCTTTTTGAGCAATGCAGGGCAAATAGCAATATATGAAATAATTTTTTTTAGAGCTATCACCGAAATAACACCTTTCCTAAATATCATTTCCATCCTCGAACACTGCCATGACCTCAAAAAGTATCTACGTTTTGCAGGAATCCTAACCCTAACCCTAGCTTTGTGTTTGCACTAGGTTAGGGTTAGGGTTCAGAATTCCTCCAAATAATTAATGCAACCTTCCACTCATTTAAGGGCAAAATATGCTTCACTGAAACAATATATTGGTCTGAAATGCTTAAGCAAGCAGACCAAAGCATAGAGAATGCATCAACAAGGGTAAAATTATATATTTGGACAAGTATTCTTCTATTGAAAATGTTGTGTTCAATGGTCACCTCATTGAGCATGGTTTCAGGCTTAAGGGGGGTAATAGTCAGGAATTCCACCAAAATATGGCCTTTATATCTTAATATTCATGTCAATTCAATGCCAGAAGCAAGATTTTCAACTGTATTATCACTTATTTTCAAACTTTTGCCTGTAGGACAACATCAGCAACATTCCTTTTTGAGCAATGCAGGGCAAATAGCAATATATGAAATATTTTTTTTTAGAGCTATCACCGAAATAACACCTTTCCTAAATATCATTTCCATCCTAGAACACTGCCATGACCTCAAAAAGTATCTACGTTTTGCAGGAATTCTAACCCTAACCCTAGCTTTGTGTTTGCACTAGGTTAGGGTTAGGGTTCAGAATTCCTCCAAATAATTAATGCAACCTTCCACTCATTTAAGGGCAAAATATGCTTCACTGAAACAATATATTGGTCTGAAATGCTTAAGCAAGCATACCAAAGCATAGAGAATGCATCAACAAGGGTAAAATTATATATTTGGACAAGTATTCTTCTACTGAAAATGTTGTGTTGAATGGTCACCTCATTGAGCATGGTTTCAGGCTTAAGGGGGGTAATAGTCAGGAATTCCACCAAAATATGGCCTTTATATCTTAATATTCATGTCAATTCAATGCCAGAAGCAAGATTTTCAACTGTATTATCACTTATTTTCAAACTTTTGCCTGTAGGACAACATCAGCAACATTCCTTTTTGAGCAATGCAGGGCAAATAGCAATATATGAAATAATTTTTTTTAGAGCTATCACCGAAATAACACCTTTCCTAAATATCATTTCCATCCTAGAACACTGCCATGACCTCAAAAAGTATCTACGTTTTGCAGGAATTCTAACCCTAACCCTAGCTTTGTGTTTGCACTAGGTTAGGGTTAGGGTTCAGAATTCCTCCAAATAATTAATGCAACCTTCCACTCATTTAAGGGCAAAATATGCTTCACTGAAACAATATATTGGTCTGAAATGCTTAAGCAAGCATACCAAAGCATAGAGAATGCATCAACAAGGGCAAAATTATATATTTGGACAAGTATTCTACTACTGAAAATGTTGTGTTCAATGGAGACCTCATTGAGCATGGTTTCAGGCTTAAGGGGGGTAATAGTCAGGAATTCCACCAAAATATGGCCTTTATATCTTAATATTCATGTCAATTCAATGCCAGAAGCAAGATTTTCAACTGTATTATCACTTATTTTCAAACTTTTGCCTGTAGGACAACATCAGCAACATTCCTTTTTGAGCAATGCAGGGCAAATAGCAATATATGAAATAATTTTTTTTTAGAGCTATCACCGAAATAACACCTTTCCTAAATATCATTTCCATCCTAGAACACTGCCATGACCTCAAAAAGTATCTACGTTTTGCAGGAATCCTAACCCTAACCCTAGCTTTGTGTTTGCACTAGGTTAGGGTTAGGGTTCAGAATTCCTCCAAAGAATTAGTGCAACTTTCCACTCATTTAAGGGCGAAATATGCTTCACTGAAACAATATATTGGTCTGAAATGCTTAAGCAAGCATACCAAAGCATAGAGAATGCATCAACAAGGGTAAAATTCTATTTTTGGACAAGTATTCTACTACTGAAAATGTTGTGTTCAATGGTGACCTCATTGAGCATGGTTTCAGGCTTAAGGGGGGTAATAGTCAGGAATTCCACCAAAATATGGCCTTTATATCTTAATATTCATGTCAATTCAATGCCAGAGGCAAGATTTTGAACTGTATTATCACTTATTTTCAAACTTTTGCCTGTAGGACAACATCAGCAACATTCCTTTTTGAGCAATGCAGGGCAAATAGCAATATATGAAATAATTTTTTTTAGAGCTATCACCGAAATAACACCTTTCCTAAATATCATTTCCATCCTCGAACACTGCCATGACCTCAAAAAGTATCTACGTTTTGCAGGAATTCTAACCCTAACCCTAGCTTTGTGTTTGCACTAGGTTAGGGTTAGGGTTCAGAATTCCTCCAAATAATTAATGCAACCTTCCACTCATTTAAGGGCAAAATATGCTTCACTGAAACAATATATTGGTCTGAAATGCTTAAGCAAGCATACCAAAGCATAGAGAATGCATCAACAAGGGTAAAATTATATATTTGGACAAGTATTCTTCTACTGAAAATGTTGTGTTCAATGGTCACCTCATTGAGCATGGTTTCAGGCTTAAGGGGGGTAATAGTCAGGAATTCCACCAAAATATGGCCTTTGTATCTTAATATTCATGTCAATTCAATGCCAGAGGCAGGATTATGAACTGTATTATCACTTATTTTCAAACTTTTGCCTGTAGGACAACATCAGCAACATTCCTTTTTGAGCAATGCAGGGCAAATAGCAATATATGAAATAATTTTTTTTAGAGCTATCACCGAAATAACACCTTTTCTAAATATCATTTTCATCCTAGAACACTGCCATGACCTCAAAAAGTATCTACGTTTTGCAGGAATTCTAACCTTAACCCTAGCTTTGTGTTTGCACTAGGTTAGGGTTAGGGTTCAGAATTCCTCCAAAGAATTAATGCAACCTTCCACTCAGTTAAGGGCAAAATATGCTTCACTGAAACAATATATTGGTCTGAAATGCTTAAGCAAGCATACCAAAGCATAGAGAATGCATCAACAAGGGTAAAATTATATTTTTGGACAAATATTCTACTACTGAAAATGTTGTGTTCAATTGTGATCTCATTGAGCATGGTTTCAGGCTTAAGGGGGGTAATAGTCAGGAATTCCACCACAATATGGCCTTTATATCTTAATATTCATGTCAATTCAATGCCAGAGGCAAGATTTTCAACTGTATTATCACTTATTTTCAAACTTTTGTCTGTAGGACAACATCAGCAACATTCCTTTTTGAGCAATGCAGGGCAAATAGCAATATATGAAATATTTTTTTTAGAGCTATCACCGAAATAACACCTTTCCTAAATATCATTTCCATCCTACAACACTGCCATGACCTCAAAAAGTATCTACGTTTTGCAGGAATCCTAACCCTAACCCTAGCTTTGTGTTTGCACTAGGTTAGGGTTAGGGTTCAGAATTCCTCCAAAGAATTAATGCAACTTTCCACTCATTTAAGGGCGAAATATGCTTCACTGAAACAATATATTGGTCTGAAATGCTTAAGCAAGCATACCAAAGCATAGAGAATGCATCAACAAGGGTAAAATTCTATTTTTGGACAAGTATTCTATTACTGAAAATGTTGTGTTCAATGGTGACCTCATTGAGCATGGTTTCAGGCTTAAGGGGGGTAATAGTCAGGAATTCCACCAAAACATGGCCTTTATATCTTAATATTCATGTCAATTCAATGCCAGAGGCAAGATTTTGAACTGTATTATCACTTATTTTCAAACTTTTGCCTGTAGGACAACCTCAGCAACATTACTTTTTGAGCAATGCAGGGCAAATAGCAATATATGAAATAATTTTTTTTAGAGCTATCACCGAAATAACACCTTTCCTAAATATCATTTCCATCCTAGAACACTGCCATGACCTCAAAAAGTATCTACGTTTTGCAGGAATCCTAACCCTAACCCTAGCTTTGTGTTTGCACTAGGTTAGGGTTAGGGTTCAGAATTCCTCCAAATAATTAATGCAACCATCCACTCATTTAAGGGCAAAATATGCTTCACTGAAACAATATATTGGTCTGAAATGCTTAAGCAAGCGTACCAAAGCATAGAGAATGCATCAACAAGGGCAAAATTATATATTTGGACAAGTATTCTACTACTGAAAATGTTGTGTTCAATGGTGACCTCATTGAGCATGGTTTCAGGCTTAAGGGGGGTAATAGTCAGGAATTCCACCAAAATATGGCCTTTATATCTTAATATTCATGTCAATTCAATGCCAGAGGCAAGATTTTGAACTGTATTATCACTTATTTTCAAACTTTTGCCTGTAGGAAAACATCAGCAACATTCCTTTTTGAGCAATGCAGGGCAAATAGCAATATATGAAATAATTTTTTTTAGAGCTATCACCCAAATAACACCTTTCCTAAATATCATTTCCATCCTAGAACACTGCCATGACCTCAAAAAGTATCTACGTTTTGCAGGAATCCTAACCCTAACCCTAGCTTTGTGTTTGCACTAGGTTAGGGTTAGGGTTCAGAATTCCTCCAAATAATTAATGCAACCTTCCACTCATTTAAGGGCAAAATATGCTTCACTGAAACAATATATTGGTCTGAAATGCTTAAGCAAGCATACCAAAGCATAGAGAATGCATCAACAAGGGTAAAATTCTATTTTTGGACAAGTATTCTACTACTGAAAATGTTGTGTTCAATGGTCACCTCATTGAGCATGGTTTCAGGCTTAAGGGGGGTAATAGTCAGGAATTCCACCAAAATATGGCCTTTATATCTTAATATTCATGTCAATTCAATGCCAGAGGCAAGATTTTCAACTGTATTATCACTTATTTTCAAACTTTTGCCTGTAGGACAACATCAGCAACATTCCTTTTTGAGCAATGCAGGGCAAATAGCAATATATGAAATATTTTTTTTTTTGAGCTATCACCCAAATAACACCTTTCCTAAATATCATTTCCATCCTAGAACACTGCCATGACCTCAAAAAGTATCTACGTTTTGCAGGAATCCTAACCCTAACCCTAGCTTTGTGTTTGCACTAGGTTAGGGTTAGGGTTCAGAATTCCTCCAAATAATTAATGCAACCTTCCACTCATTTAAGGGCAAAATATGCTTCACTGAAACAATATATTGGTCTGAAATGCTTAAGCAAGCATACCAAAGCATAGAGAATGCATCAACAAGGGTAAAATTCTATTTTTGGACAAGTATTCTACTACTGAAAATGTTGTGTTCAATGGTGACCTCATTGAGCATGGTTTCAGGCTTAAGGGGGGTAATAGTCAGGAATTCCACCAAAATATGGCCTTTATATCTTAATATTCATGTCAATTCAATGCCAGAGGCAAGATTTTCAACTGTATTATCACTTATTTTCAAACTTTTGCCTGTAGGACAACATCAGCAACATTCCTTTTTGAGCAATGCAGGGCAAATAGCAATATATGAAATAATTTTTTTTTAGAGCTATCACCGAAATAACACCTTTCCTAAATATCATTTCCATCCTCGAACACTGCCATGACCTCAAAAAGTATCTACGTTTTGCAGGAATCCTAACCTTAACCCTAGCTTTGTGTTTGCACTAGGTTAGGGTTAGGGTTCAGAATTCCTCCAAAGAATTAATGCAACCTTCCACTCAGTTAAGGGCAAAATATGCTTCACTGAAACAATATATTGGTCTGAAATGCTTAAGCAAGCATACCAAAGCATAGAGAATGCATCAACAAGGGTAAAATTATATTTTTGGACAAATATTCTACTACTGAAAATGTTGTGTTCAATTGTGATCTCATTGAGCATGGTTTCAGGCTTAAGGGGGGTAATAGTCAGGAATTCCACCACAATATGGCCTTTATATCTTAATATTCATGTCAATTCAATGCCAGAGGCAAGATTTTCAACTGTATTATTACTTATTTTCAAACTTTTGCCTGTAGGACAACATCACCAACATTCCTTTTTGAGCAATGCAGGGCAAATAGCAATATATGAAATAATTTTTTTTTAGAGCTATCACCCAAATAACACCTTTCCTAAATATCATTTCCATCCTAGAACACTGCCATGACCTCAAAAAGTATCTACGTTTTGCAGGAATCCTAACCCTAACCCTAGCTTTGTGTTTGCACTAGGTTAGGGTTAGGGTTCAGAATTCCTCCAAAGAATTAATGCAACCTTCCACTCATTTAAGGGCAAAATATGCTTCACTGAAACAATATATTGGTCTGAAATGCTTAAGCAAGCATACCAAAGCATAGAGAATGCATCAACAAGGGTAAAATTCTATTTTTGGACAAGTATTCTACTACTGAAAATGTTGTGTTCAATGGTCACCTCATTGAGCATGGTTTCAGGCTTAAGGGGGGTAATAGTCAGGAATTCCACCAAAATATGGCCTTTATATCTTAATATTCATGTCAATTCAATGCCAGAGGCAAGATTTTCAACTGTATTATCACTTATTTTCAAACTTTTGCCTGTAGGACAACATCAGCAACATTCCTTTTTGAGCAATGCAGGGCAAATAGCAATATATGAAATAATTTTTTTTAGAGCTATCACCCAAATAACACCTTTCCTAAATATCATTTCCATCCTAGAACACTGCCATGACCTCAAAAAGTATCTACGTTTTGCAGGAATCCTAACCCTAACCCTAGCTTTGTGTTTGCACTAGGTTAGGGTTAGGGTTCAGAATTCCTCCAAAGAATTAATGCAACCTTCCACTCATTTAAGGGCAAAATATGCTTCACTGAAACAATATATTGGTCTGAAATGCTTAAGCAAGCATACCAAAGCATAGAGAATGCATCAACAAGGGTAAAATTCTATTTTTGGACAAGTATTCTACTACTGAAAATGTTGTGTTCAATGGTCACCTCATTGAGCATGGTTTCAGGCTTAAGGGGGGTAATAGTCAGGAATTCCACCAAAATATGGCCTTTATATCTTAATATTCATGTCAATTCAATGCCAGAGGCAAGATTTTCAACTGTATTATCACTTATTTTCAAACTTTTGCCTGTAGGACAACATCAGCAACATTCCTTTTTGAGCAATGCAGGGCAAATAGCAATATATGAAATAAATTTTTTTTAGAACTATCACCAAAATAACACCTTTCCTAAATATCATTTCCATCCTCGAACACTGCCATGACCTCAAAAAGTATCTACGTTTTGCAGGAATCCTAACCCTAACCCTAGCTTTGTGTTTGCACTAGGTTAGGGTTAGGGTTCAGAATTCCTCCAAAGAATTAATGCAACCTTCCACTCATTTAAGGGTGAAATATGCTTCACTGAAACAATATATTGGTCTGAAATGCTTAAGCAAGCATACCAAAGCATAGAGAATGCATCAACAAGGGTAAAATTCTATTTTTGGACAACTATTCTACTACTGAAAATGTTGTGTTCAATGGTCACCTCATTGAGCATGGTTTCAGGCTTAAGGGGGGTAATAGTCAGGAATTCCACCAAAATATGGCCTTTATATCTTAATATTCATGTCAATTCAATGCCAGAGGCAAGATTTTGAACTGTATTATCACTTATTTTCAAACTTTTGCCTGTAGGACAACCTCAGCAACATTCCTTTTTGAGCAATGCAGGGCAAATAGCAATATATGAAATAATTTTTTTTAGAGCTATCACCGAAATAACACCTTTCCTAAATATCATTTCCATCCTCGAACACTGCCATGACCTCAAAAAGTATCTACGTTTTGCAGGAATCCTAACCTTAACCCTAGCTTTGTGTTTGCACTAGGTTAGGGTTAGGGTTCAGAATTCCTCCAAAGAATTAATGCAACCTTCCACTCAGTTAAGGGCAAAATATGCTTCACTGAAACAATATATTGGTCTGAAATGCTTAAGCAAGCATACCAAAGCATAGAGAATGCATCAACAAGGGTAAAATTATATTTTTGGACAAATATTCTACTACTGAAAATGTTGTGTTCAATTGTGATCTCATTGAGCATGGTTTCAGGCTTAAGGGGGGTAATAGTCAGGAATTCCACCACAATATGGCCTTTATATCTTAATATTCATGTCAATTCAATGCCAGAGGCAAGATTTTCAACTGTATTATTACTTATTTTCAAACTTTTGCCTGTAGGACAACATCACCAACATTCCTTTTTGAGCAATGCAGGGCAAATAGCAATATATGAAATAATTTTTTTTTAGAGCTATCACCCAAATAACACCTTTCCTAAATATCATTTCCATCCTAGAACACTGCCATGACCTCAAAAAGTATCTACGTTTTGCAGGAATCCTAACCCTAACCCTAGCTTTGTGTTTGCACTAGGTTAGGGTTAGGGTTCAGAATTCCTCCAAAGAATTAATGCAACCTTCCACTCATTTAAGGGCAAAATATGCTTCACTGAAACAATATATTGGTCTGAAATGCTTAAGCAAGCATACCAAAGCATAGAGAATGCATCAACAAGGGTAAAATTCTATTTTTGGACAAGTATTCTACTACTGAAAATGTTGTGTTCAATGGTCACCTCATTGAGCATGGTTTCAGGCTTAAGGGGGGTAATAGTCAGGAATTCCACCAAAATATGGCCTTTATATCTTAATATTCATGTCAATTCAATGCCAGAGGCAAGATTTTCAACTGTATTATCACTTATTTTCAAACTTTTGCCTGTAGGACAACATCAGCAACATTCCTTTTTGAGCAATGCAGGGCAAATAGCAATATATGAAATAATTTTTTTTAGAGCTATCACCCAAATAACACCTTTCCTAAATATCATTTCCATCCTAGAACACTGCCATGACCTCAAAAAGTATCTACGTTTTGCAGGAATCCTAACCCTAACCCTAGCTTTGTGTTTGCACTAGGTTAGGGTTAGGGTTCAGAATTCCTCCAAAGAATTAATGCAACCTTCCACTCATTTAAGGGCAAAATATGCTTCACTGAAACAATATATTGGTCTGAAATGCTTAAGCAAGCATACCAAAGCATAGAGAATGCATCAACAAGGGTAAAATTCTATTTTTGGACAAGTATTCTACTACTGAAAATGTTGTGTTCAATGGTCACCTCATTGAGCATGGTTTCAGGCTTAAGGGGGGTAATAGTCAGGAATTCCACCAAAATATGGCCTTTATATCTTAATATTCATGTCAATTCAATGCCAGAGGCAAGATTTTCAACTGTATTATCACTTATTTTCAAACTTTTGCCTGTAGGACAACATCAGCAACATTCCTTTTTGAGCAATGCAGGGCAAATAGCAATATATGAAATAAATTTTTTTTAGAACTATCACCAAAATAACACCTTTCCTAAATATCATTTCCATCCTCGAACACTGCCATGACCTCAAAAAGTATCTACGTTTTGCAGGAATCCTAACCCTAACCCTAGCTTTGTGTTTGCACTAGGTTAGGGTTAGGGTTCAGAATTCCTCCAAAGAATTAATGCAACCTTCCACTCATTTAAGGGTGAAATATGCTTCACTGAAACAATATATTGGTCTGAAATGCTTAAGCAAGCATACCAAAGCATAGAGAATGCATCAACAAGGGTAAAATTCTATTTTTGGACAACTATTCTACTACTGAAAATGTTGTGTTCAATGGTCACCTCATTGAGCATGGTTTCAGGCTTAAGGGGGGTAATAGTCAGGAATTCCACCAAAATATGGCCTTTATATCTTAATATTCATGTCAATTCAATGCCAGAGGCAAGATTTTGAACTGTATTATCACTTATTTTCAAACTTTTGCCTGTAGGACAACCTCAGCAACATTCCTTTTTGAGCAATGCAGGGCAAATAGCAATATATGAAATAATTTTTTTTAGAGCTATCACCGAAATAACACCTTTCCTAAATATCATTTCCATCCTCGAACACTGCCATGACCTCAAAAAGTATCTACGTTTTGCAGGAATCCTAACCCTAACCCTAGCTTTGTGTTTGCACTAGGTTAGGGTTAGGGTTCAGAATTCCTCCAAATAATAAATGCAACCTTCCACTCATTTAAGGGCAAAATATGCTTCACTGAAACAATATATTGGTCTGAAATGCTTAAGCAAGCAGACCAAAGCATAGAGAATGCATCAACAAGGGTAAAATTATATATTTGGACAAGTATTCTTCTACTGAAAATGTTGTGTTCAATGGTCACCTCATTGAGCATGGTTTCAGGCTTAAGGGGGGTAATAGTCAGGAATTCCACCAAAATATGGCCTTTATATCTTAATATTCATGTCAATTCAATGCCAGAAGCAAGATTTTCAACTGTATTATCACTTATTTTCAAACTTTTGCCTGTAGGACAACATCAGCAACATTCCTTATTGAGCAATGCAGGGCAAATAGCAATATATGAAATATTTTTTTTTTAGAGCTATCACCGAAATAACACCTTTCCTAAATATCATTTCCATCCTAGAACACTGCCATGACCTCAAAAAGTATCTACGTTTTGCAGGAATTCTAACCCTAACCCTAGCTTTGTGTTTGCACTAGGTTAGGGTTAGGGTTCAGAATTCCTCCAAATAATTAATGCAACCTTCCACTCATTTAAGGGCAAAATATGCTTCACTGAAACAATATATTGGTCTGAAATGCTTAAGCAAGCATACCAAAGCATAGAGAATGCATCAACAAGGGTAAAATTATATATTTGGACAAGTATTCTTCTACTGAAAATGTTGTGTTGAATGGTCACCTCATTGAGCATGGTTTCAGGCTTAAGGGGGGTAATAGTCAGGAATTCCACCAAAATATGGCCTTTATATCTTAATATTCATGTCAATTCAATGCCAGAAGCAAGATTTTCAACTGTATTATCACTTATTTTCAAACTTTTGCCTGTAGGACAACATCAGCAACATTCCTTTTTGAGCAATGCAGGGCAAATAGCAATATATGAAATAATTTTTTTTAGAGCTATCACCGAAATAACACCTTTTCTAAATATCATTTTCATCCTAGAACACTGCCATGACCTCAAAAAGTATCTACGTTTTGCAGGAATTCTAACCCTAACCCTAGCTTTGTGTTTGCACTAGGTTAGGGTTAGGGTTCAGAATTCCTCCAAATAATTAATGCAACCTTCCACTCATTTAAGGGCAAAATATGCTTCACTGAAACAATATATTGGTCTGAAATGCTTAAGCAAGCATACCAAAGCATAGAGAATGCATCAACAAGGGCAAAATTATATATTTGGACAAGTATTCTACTACTGAAAATGTTGTGTTCAATGGAGACCTCATTCAGCATGGTTTCAGGCTTAAGGGGGGTAATAGTCAGGAATTCCACCAAAATATGGCCTTTATATCTTAATATTCATGTCAATTCAATGCCAGAAGCAAGATTTTCAACTGTATTATCACTTATTTTCAAACTTTTGCCTGTAGGACAACATCAGCAACATTCCTTTTTGAGCAATGCAGGGCAAATAGCAATATATGAAATAATTTTTTTTTAGAGCTATCACCGAAATAACACCTTTCCTAAATATCATTTCCATCCTAGAACACTGCCATGACCTCAAAAAGTATCTACGTTTTGCAGGAATCCTAACCCTAACCCTAGCTTTGTGTTTGCACTAGGTTAGGGTTAGGGTTCAGAATTCCTCCAAAGAATTAGTGCAACTTTCCACTCATTTAAGGGCGAAATATGCTTCACTGAAACAATATATTGGTCTGAAATGCTTAAGCAAGCATACCAAAGCATAGAGAATGCATCAACAAGGGTAAAATTCTATTTTTGGACAAGTATTCTACTACTGAAAATGTTGTGTTCAATGGTGACCTCATTGAGCATGGTTTCAGGCTTAAGGGGGGTAATAGTCAGGAATTCCACCAAAATATGGCCTTTATATCTTAATATTCATGTCAATTCAATGCCAGAGGCAAGATTTTGAACTGTATTATCACTTATTTTCAAACTTTTGCCTGTAGGACAACCTCAGCAACATTCCTTTTTGAGCAATGCAGGGCAAATAGCAATATATGAAATAATTTTTTTTAGAGCTATCACCGAAATAACACCTTTCCTAAATATCATTTCCATCCTCGAACACTGCCATGACCTCAAAAAGTATCTACGTTTTGCAGGAATTCTAACCCTAACCCTAGCTTTGTGTTTGCACTAGGTTAGGGTTAGGGTTCAGAATTCCTCCAAATAATTAATGCAACCTTCCACTCATTTAAGGGCAAAATATGCTTCACTGAAACAATATATTGGTCTGAAATGCTTAAGCAAGCATACCAAAGCATAGAGAATGCATCAACAAGGGTAAAATTATATATTTGGACAAGTATTCTTCTACTGAAAATGTTGTGTTGAATGGTCACCTCATTGAGCATGGTTTCAGGCTTAAGGGGGGTAATAGTCAGGAATTCCACCAAAATATGGCCTTTATCTCATAATATTCATGTCAATTCAATGCCAGAAGCAAGATTTTCAACTGTATTATCACTTATTTTCAAACTTTTGCCTGTAGGACAACATCAGCAACATTCCTTTTTGAGCAATGCAGGGCAAATAGCAATATATGAAATAATTTTTTTTAGAGCTATCACCGAAATAACACCTTTCCTAAATATCATTTCCATCCTAGAACACTGCCATGACCTCAAAAAGTATCTACGTTTTGCAGGAATTCTAACCCTAACCCTAGCTTTGTGTTTGCACTAGGTTAGGGTTAGGGTTCAGAATTCCTCCAAATAATTAATGCAACCTTCCACTCATTTAAGGGCAAAATATGCTTCACTGAAACAATATATTGGTCTGAAATGCTTAAGCAAGCATACCAAAGCATAGAGAATGCATCAACAAGGGTAAAATTATATATTTGGACAAGTATTCTTCTACTGAAAATGTTGTGTTCAATGGTCACCTCATTGAGCATGGTTTCAGGCTTAAGGGGGGTAATAGTCAGGAATTCCACCAAAATATGGCCTTTGTATCTTAATATTCATGTCAATTCAATGCCAGAGGCAGGATTATGAACTGTATTATCACTTATTTTCAAACTTTTGCCTGTAGGACAACATCAGCAACATTCCTTTTTGAGCAATGCAGGGCAAATAGCAATATATGAAATAATTTTTTTTAGAGCTATCACCGAAATAACACCTTTCCTAAATATCATTTCCATCCTAGAACACTGCCATGACCTCAAAAAGTATCTACGTTTTGCAGGAATTCTAACCCTAACCCTAGCTTTGTGTTTGCACTAGGTTAGGGTTAGGGTTCAGAATTCCTCCAAATAATTAATGCAACCTTCCACTCATTTAAGGGCAAAATATGCTTCACTGAAACAATATATTGGTCTGAAATGCTTAAGCAAGCATACCAAAGCATAGAGAATGCATCAACAAGGGTAAAATTATATTTTTGGACAAATATTCTACTACTGAAAATGTTGTGTTCAATTGTGATCTCATTGAGCATGGTTTCAGGCTTAAGGGGGGTAATAGTCAGGAATTCCACCACAATATGGCCTTTATATCTTAATATTCATGTCAATTCAATGCCAGAGGCAAGATTTTCAACTGTATTATCACTTATTTTCAAACTTTTGCCTGTAGGACAACATCAGCAACATTCCTTTTTGAGCAATGCAGGGCAAATAGCAATATATGAAATATTTTTTTTAGAGCTATCACCGAAATAACACCTTTCCTAAATATCATTTCCATCCTACAACACTGCCATGACCTCAAAAAGTATCTACGTTTTGCAGGAATCCTAACCCTAACCCTAGCTTTGTGTTTGCACTAGGTTAGGGTTAGGGTTCAGAATTCCTCCAAAGAATTAATGCAACTTTCCACTCATTTAAGGGCGAAATATGCTTCACTGAAACAATATATTGGTCTGAAATGCTTAAGCAAGCATACCAAAGCATAGAGAATGCATCAACAAGGGTAAAATTCTATTTTTGGACAAGTATTCTATTACTGAAAATGTTGTGTTCAATGGTGACCTCATTGAGCATGGTTTCAGGCTTAAGGGGGGTAATAGTCAGGAATTCCACCAAAACATGGCCTTTATATCTTAATATTCATGTCAATTCAATGCCAGAGGCAAGATTTTGAACTGTATTATCACTTATTTTCAAACTTTTGCCTGTAGGACAACCTCAGCAACATTCCTTTTTGAGCAATGCAGGGCAAATAGCAATATATGAAATAATTTTTTTTAGAGCTATCACCGAAATAACACCTTTCCTAAATATCATTTCCATCCTAGAACACTGCCATGACCTCAAAAAGTATCTACGTTTTGCAGGAATCCTAACCCTAACCCTAGCTTTGTGTTTGCACTAGGTTAGGGTTAGGGTTCAGAATTCCTCCAAATAATTAATGCAACCATCCACTCATTTAAGGGCAAAATATGCTTCACTGAAACAATATATTGGTCTGAAATGCTTAAGCAAGCGTACCAAAGCATAGAGAATGCATCAACAAGGGCAAAATTATATATTTGGACAAGTATTCTACTACTGAAAATGCTGTGTTCAATGGTGACCTCATTGAGCATGGTTTCAGGCTTAAGGGGGGTAATAGTCAGGAATTCCACCAAAATATGGCCTTTATATCTTAATATTCATGTCAATTCAATGCCAGAGGCAAGATTTTGAACTGTATTATCACTTATTTTCAAACTTTTGCCTGTAGGAAAACATCAGCAACATTCCTTTTTGAGCAATGCAGGGCAAATAGCAATATATGAAATAATTTTTTTTAGAGCTATCACCCAAATAACACCTTTCCTAAATATCATTTCCATCCTAGAACACTGCCATGACCTCAAAAAGTATCTACGTTTTGCAGGAATCCTAACCCTAACCCTAGCTTTGTGTTTGCACTAGGTTAGGGTTAGGGTTCAGAATTCCTCCAAATAATTAATGCAACCTTCCACTCATTTAAGGGCAAAATATGCTTCACTGAAACAATATATTGGTCTGAAATGCTTAAGCAAGCATACCAAAGCATAGAGAATGCATCAACAAGGGTAAAATTCTATTTTTGGACAAGTATTCTACTACTGAAAATGTTGTGTTCAATGGTGACCTCATTGAGCATGGTTTCAGGCTTAAGGGGGGTAATAGTCAGGAATTCCACCAAAATATGGCCTTTATATCTTAATATTCATGTCAATTCAATGCCAGAGGCAAGATTTTCAACTGTATTATCACTTATTTTCAAACTTTTGCCTGTAGGACAACATCAGCAACATTCCTTTTTGAGCAATGCAGGGCAAATAGCAATATATGAAATAATTTTTTTTTAGAGCTATCACCGAAATAACACCTTTCCTAAATATCATTTCCATCCTCGAACACTGCCATGACCTCAAAAAGTATCTACGTTTTGCAGGAATCCTAACCTTAACCCTAGCTTTGTGTTTGCACTAGGTTAGGGTTAGGGTTCAGAATTCCTCCAAAGAATTAATGCAACCTTCCACTCAGTTAAGGGCAAAATATGCTTCACTGAAACAATATATTGGTCTGAAATGCTTAAGCAAGCATACCAAAGCATAGAGAATGCATCAACAAGGGTAAAATTATATTTTTGGACAAATATTCTACTACTGAAAATGTTGTGTTCAATTGTGATCTCATTGAGCATGGTTTCAGGCTTAAGGGGGGTAATAGTCAGGAATTCCACCACAATATGGCCTTTATATCTTAATATTCATGTCAATTCAATGCCAGAGGCAAGATTTTCAACTGTTTTATCACTTATTTTCAAACTTTTTCCTGTAGGACAACATCAGCAACATTCCTTTTTGAGCAATGCAGGGCAAATAGCAATATATGAAATAATTTTTTTTAGAGCTATCACCGAAATAACACCTTTCCTAAATATCATTTCCATCCTAGAACACTGCCATGACCTCAAAAAGTATCTACGTTTTGCAGGAATCCTAACCCTAACCCTAGCTTTGTGTTTGCACTAGGTTAGGGTTAGGGTTCAGAATTCCTCCAAAGAATTAATGCAACTTTCCACTCATTTAATGGCGAAATATGCTTCACTGAAACAATATATTGGTCTGAAATGCTAAAGCAAGCATACCAAAGCATAGAGAATGCATCAACAAGCGTAAAATTCTATTTTTGGAAAAGTATTCTACTACTGAAAATGTTGTGTTCAATGGTGACCTCATTGAGCATGGTTTCAGGCTTAAGGGGGGTAATAGTCAGGAATTCCACCACAATATGGCCTTTATATCTTAATATTCATGTCAATTCAATGCCAGAGGCAAGATTTTGAACTGTATTATCACTTATTTTCAAACTTTTGCCTGTAGGACAACATCAGCAACATTCCTTTTTGAGCAATGCAGGGCAAATAGCAATATATGAAATATTTTTTTTAGAGCTATCACCGAAATAACACCTTTCCTAAATATCATTTCCATCCTACAACACTGCCATGACCTCAAAAAGTATCTACGTTTTGCAGGAATCCTAACCCTAACCCTAGCTTTGTGTTTGCACTAGGTTAGGGTTAGGGTTCAGAATTCCTCCAAAGAATTAATGCAACCTTCCACTCATTTAAGGGCAAAATATGCTTCACTGAAACAATATATTGGTCTGAAATGCTTAAGCAAGCATACCAAAGCATAGAGAATGCATAAACAAGGGTAAAATTCTATTTTTGGACAAGTATTCTACTACTGAAAATGTTGTGTTCAATGGTCACCTCATTGAGCATGGTTTCAGGCTTAAGGGGGGTAATAGTCAGGAATTCCACCACAATAGGGCCTTTATATCTTAATATTCATGTCAATTCAATGCCAGAGGCAAGATTTTGAACTGTATTATCACTTATTTTCAAACTTTTGCCTGTAGGACAACATCAGCAACATTCCTTTTTGAGCAATGCAGGGCAAATAGCAATATATGAAATATTTTTTTTTAGAGCTATCATCGAAATAACACCTTTCCTAAATATCATTTCCATCCTCGAACACTGCCATGACCTCAAAAAGTATCTACGTTTTGCAGGAATCCTAACCTTAACCCTAGCTTTGTGTTTGCACTAGGTTAGGGTTAGGGTTCAGAATTCCTCCAAAGAATTAATGCAACCTTCCACTCATTTAAGGGCAAAATATGCTTCACTGAAACAATATATTGGTCTGAAATGCTTAAGTAAGCATACGAAAGCATAGAGAATGCATCAACAACGGTAAAATTCTATTTTTGGACAAGTATTCTACTACTGAAAATGTTGTGTTCAATGGTCACCTCATTGAGCATGGTTTCAGGCTTAAGGGGGGTAATAGTTAGGAATTCCACCAAAATATGGCCTTTATATCTTAATATTCATGTCAATTCAATGCCAGAGGCAAGATTTTCAACTGTATTATCACTTATTTTCAAACTTTTGCCTGTAGGACAACATCAGCAACATTCCTTTTTGAGCAATGCAGGGCAAATAGCAATATATGAAATAATTTTTTTTAGAGCTATCACCCAAATAACACCTTTCCTAAATATCATTTCCATCCTAGAACACTGCCATGACCTCAAAAAGTATCTACGTTTTGCAGGAATCCTAACCCTAACCCTAGCTTTGTGTTTGCACTAGGTTAGGGTTAGGGTTCAGAATTCCTCCAAAGAATTAATGCAACCTTCCACTCATTTAAGGGCAAAATATGCTTCACTGAAACAATATATTGGTCTGAAATGCTTAAGCAAGCATACCAAAGCATAGAGAATGCATCAACAAGGGTAAAATTCTATTTTTGGACAAGTATTCTACTACTGAAAATGTTGTGTTCAATGGTCACCTCATTGAGCATGGTTTCAGGCTTAAGGGGGGTAATAGTCAGGAATTCCACCAAAATATGGCCTTTATATCTTAATATTCATGTCAATTCAATGCCAGAGGCAAGATTTTCAACTGTATTATCACTTATTTTCAAACTTTTGCCTGTAGGACAACATCAGCAACATTCCTTTTTGAGCAATGCAGGGCAAATAGCAATATATGAAATAAATTTTTTTTAGAGCTATCACCAAAATAACACCTTTCCTAAATATCATTTCCATCCTCGAACACTGCCATGACCTCAAAAAGTATCTACGTTTTGCAGGAATCCTAACCCTAACCCTAGCTTTGTGTTTGCACTAGGTTAGGGTTAGGGTTCAGAATTCCTCCAAAGAATTAATGCAACCTTCCACTCATTTAAGGATGAAATATGCTTCACTGAAACAATATATTGGTCTGAAATGCTTAAGCAAGCATACCAAAGCATAGAGAATGCATCAACAAGGGTAAAATTCTATTTTTGGACAACTATTCTACTACTGAAAATGTTGTGTTCAATGGTCACCTCATTGAGCATGGTTTCAGGCTTAAGGGGGGTAATAGTCAGGAATTCCACCAAAATATGGCCTTTATATCTTAATATTCATGTCAATTCAATGCCAGAGGCAAGATTTTCAACTGTATTATCACTTATTTTCAAACTTTTCCCTGTAGGACAACATCAGCAACATTCCTTTTTGAGCAATGCAGGGCAAATAGCAATATATGAAATAATTTTTTTTTAGAGCTATCACCGAAATAACACCTTTCCTAAATATCATTTCCATCCTAGAACACTGCCATGACCTCAAAAAGTATCTACGTTTTGCAGGAATCCTAACCCTAACCCTAGCTTTGTGTTTGCACTAGGTTAGGGTTAGGGTTCAGAATTCCTCCAAAGAATTAATGCAACTTTCCACTCATTTAAGGGCGAAACATGCTTCACTGAAACAATATATTGGTCTGAAATGCTTAAGCAAGCATACCAAAGCATAGAGAATGCATCAACAAGGGTAAAATTCTATTTTTGGACAAGTATTCTACTACTGAAAATGTTGTGTTCAATGGTGACCTCATTGAGCATGGTTTCAGGCTTAAGGTGGGTAATAGTCAGGAATTCCACCACAATATGGCCTTTATATCTTAATATTCATGTCAATTCAATGCCAGAGGCAAGATTTTCAACTGTATTATCACTTATTTTCAAACTTTTGCCTGTAGGACAACATCAGCAACATTCCTTTTAGAGCAATGCAGGGCAAATAGCAATATATGAAAATTTTTTTTAGAGCTATCACCGAAAAAACACCTTTCCTAAATATCATTTCCATCCTAGAACACTGCCATGACCTCAAAAAGTATCTACGTTTTGCAGGAATCCTAACCCTAACCCTAGCTTTGTGTTTGCACTAGGTTAGGGTTAGGGTTCAGAATTCCTCCAAAGAATTAATGCAACCTTCCACTCATTTAAGGGCAAAATATGCTTCACTGAAACAATATATTGGTCTGAAATGCTTAAGCAAGCATACCAAAGCATAGAGAATGCATCAACAAGGGTAAAATTCTATTTTTGGACAAATATTCTACTACTGAAAATGTTGTGTTCAATGGTGACCTCATTGAGCATGGTTTCAGGCTCAAAGGGGGTAATAGTCAGGAATTCCACCAAAATATGGCCTTTATATCTTAATATTCATGTCAATTCAATGCCAGAGGCAAGATTTTCAACTGTATTATCACTTATTTTCAAACTTTTGCCTGTAGGACAACATGAGCAACATTCCTTTTTGAGCAATGCAGGGCAAATAGCAATATATGAAATAAAATTTTTTTAGAGCTATCACCCAACTAACACCTTTCCTAAATATCATTTCCATCCTAGAAAACTGCCATGACCTCAAAAAGTATCTACGTTTTGCAGGAATCCTAACCCTAACCCTAGCTTTGTGTTTGCACTAGGTTAGGGTTAGGGTTCAGAATTCCTCCAAAGAATTAATGCAACTTTCCACTCATTTAAGGGCGAAATATGCTTCACTGAAACAATATATTGGTCTGAAATGCTTAAGCAAGCATACCAAAGCATAGAGAATGCATCAACAAGGGTAAAATTCTATTTTTGGACAAGTATTCTACTACTGAAAATGTTGTGTTCAATGGTCACCTCATTGAGCATGGTTTCAGGCTTAAGGGGGGTAATAGTCAGGATTCCACCAAAATATGGCCTTTATATCTTAATATTCATGTCAATTCAATGCCAGAGGCAAGATTTTCAACTGTATTATCACTTATTTTCAAACTTTTGCCTGTAGGACAACATCAGCAACATTCCTTTTTGAGCAATGCAGGGCAAATAGCAATATATGAAATAATTTTTTTTTAGAGCTATCACCGAAATAACACCTTTCCTAAATATCATTTCCATCCTAGAACACTGCCATGACCTCAAAAAGTATCTACGTTTTGCAGGAATCCTAACCCTAACCCTAGCTTTGTGTTTGCACTAGGTTAGGGTTAGGGTTCAGAATTCCTCCAAAGAATTAATGCAACTTTCCACTCATTTAAGGGCGAAATATGCTTCACTGAAACAATATATTGGTCTGAAATGCTTAAGCAAGCATACCAAAGCATAGAGAATGCATCAACAAGGGTAAAATTCTATTTTTGGACAAGTATTCTACTACTGAAAATGTTGTGTTCAATGGTGACCTCATTGAGCATGGTTTCAGGCTTAAGGGGGGTAATAGTCAGGAATTCCACCACAATATGGCCTTTATATCTTAATATTCATGTCAATTCAATGCCAGAGGCAAGATTTTCAACTGTATTATCACTTATTTTCAAACTTTTGCCTGTAGGACAACATCAGCAACATTCCTTTTTGAGCAATGCAGGGCAAATAGCAATATATGAAATAATTTTTTTTTGAGCTATCACCCAAATAACACCTTTCCTAAATATCATTTCCATCCTAGAACACTGCCATGACCTCAAAAAGAATCTACGTTTTGCAGGAATCCTAACCCTAACCCTAGCTTTGTGTTTGCACTAGGTTAGGGTTAGGGTTCAGAATTCCTCCAAAGAATTAATGCAACTTTCCACTCATTTAAGGGCGAAATATGCTTCACTGAAACAATATATTGGTCTGAAATGCTTAAGCAAGCATACCAAAGCATAGAGAATGCATCAACAAGGGTAAAAATCTATTTTTGGACAAGTATTCTACTACTGAAAATGTTGTGTTCAGTGGTGACCTCATTGAGCATGGTTCAGGCTTAAGGGGGGTAATAGTCAGGAATTCCACCAAAATATGGCCTTTATATCTTAATATTCATGTCAATTCAATGCCAGAGGCAAGATTTTCAACTGTATTATCACTTATTTTCAAACTTTTGCCTGTAGGACAACATCAGCAACATTCCTTTTTGAGCAATGCAGGGCAAATAGCAATATATGAAATAATTTTTTTTTAGAGCTATCACCGAAATAACACCTTTCCTAAATATCATTTCCATCCTAGAACACTGCCATGACCTCAAAAAGTATCTACGTTTTGCAGGAATCCTAACCCTAACCCTAGCTTTGTGTTTGCACTAGGTTAGGGTTAGGGTTCAGAATTCCTCCAAATAATTAATGCAACCTTCCACTCATTTAAGGGCAAAATATGCTTCACTGAAACAATATATTGGTCTGAAATGCTTAAGTAAGCATACGAAAGCATAGAGAATGCATCAACAAGGGTAAAATTCTATTTTTGGACAAGTATTCTACTACTGAAAATGTTGTGTTCAATGGTCACCTCATTGAGCATGGTTTCAGGCTTAAGGGGGGTAATAGTCAGGAATTCCACCAAAATATGGCCTTTATATCTTAATATTCATGTCAATTCAATGCCAGAGGCAAGATTTTCAACTGTATTATCACTTATTTTCAAACTTTTGCCTGTAGGACAACATCAGCAACATTCCTTTTTGAGCAATGCAGGGCAAATAGCAATATATGAAATAATTTTTTTTTAGAGCTATCACCCAAATAACACCTTTCCTAAATATCATTTCCATCCTAGAACACTGCCATGACCTCAAAAAAGTATCTACGTTTTGCAGGAATCCTAACCCTTACCCTAGCTTTGTGTTTGCACTAGGTTAGGGTTAGGGTTCAGAATTCCTCCAAAGAATTAATGCAACTTTCCACTCATTTAAGGGCGAAATATGCTTCACTGAAACAATATATTGGTCTGAAATGCTTAAGCAAGCATACCAAAGCATAGAGAATGCATCAACAAGGGTAAAATTCTATTTTTGGACAAGTATTCTACTACTGAAAATGTTGTGTTCAATGGTGACCTCATTGAGCATGGTTTCAGGCTTAAGGGGGGTAATAGTCAGGAATTCCACCAAAATATGGCCTTTATATCTTAATATTCATGTCAATTCAATGCCAGAGGCAAGATTTTCAACTGTATTATCACTTATTTTCAAACTTTTGCCTGTAGGACAACATCAGCAACATTCCTTTTTGAGCAATGCAGGGCAAATAGCAATATATGAAATAATTTTTTTTTGAGCTATCACCCAAATAACACCTTTCCTAAATATCATTTCCATCCTAGAACACTGCCATGACCTCAAAAAGTATCTACGTTTTGCAGGAATCCTAACCATAACCCTAGCTTTGTGTTTGCACTAGGTTAGGGTTAGGGTTCAGAATTCCTCCAAAGAATTAATGCAACTTTTCACTCATTTAAGGGCGAAATATGCTTCACTGAAACAATATATTGGTCTGAAATGCTTAAGCAAGCATACCAAAGCATAGAGAATGCATCAACAAGGGTAAAATTCTATTTTTGGACAAGTATTCTACTACTGAAAATGTTGTGTTCAGTGGTGACCTCATTGAGGATGGTTCAGGCTTAAGGGGGGTAATAGTCAGGAATTCCACCAAAATATGGCCTTTATATCTTAATATTCATGTCAATTCAATGCCAGAGGCAAGATTTTCAACTGTATTATCACTTATTTTCAAACTTTTGCCTGTAGGACAACATCAGCAACATTCCTTTTTGAGCAATGCAGGGCAAATAGCAATATATGAAATAATTTTTTTTTAGAGCTATCACCCAAATAACACCTTTCCTAAATATCATTTCCATCCTAGAACACTGCCATGACCTCAAAAAGTATCTACGTTTTGCAGGAATCCTAACCCTAACCCTAGCTTTGTGTTTGCACTAGGTTAGGGTTAGGGTTCAGAATTCCTCCAAAGAATTAATGCAACCTTCCACTCATTTAAGGGCAAAATATGCTTCACTGAAACAATATATTGGTCTGAAATGCTTAAGCAAGCATACCAAAGCATAGAGAATGCATCAACAAGGGTAAAATTCTATTTTTGGACAAATATTCTACTACTGAAAATGTTGTGTTCAATGGTCACCTCATTGAGCATGGTTTCAGGCTTAAGGGGGGTAATAGTCAGGATTCCACCAAAATATGGCCTTTATATCTTAATATTCATGTCAATTCAATGCCAGAGGCAAGATTTTCAACTGTATTATCACTTATTTTCAAATTTTTGCCTGTAGGACAACATCAGCAACATTCCTTTTTGAGCAATGCAGGGCAAATAGCAATATATGAAATAATTTTTTTTTAGAGCTATCACCGAAATAACACCTTTCCTAAATATCATTTCCATCCTAGAACACTGCCATGACCTCAAAAAGTATCTACGTTTTGCAGGAATCCTAACTCTAACCCTAGCTTTGTGTTTGCACTAGGTTAGGGTTAGGGTTCAGAATTCCTCCAAAGAATTAATGCAACTTTCCACTCATTTAAGGGCGAAATATGCTTCACTGAAACAATATATTGGTCTGAAATGCTTAAGCAAGCATACCAAAGCATAGAGAATGCATCAACAAGGGTAAAATTCTATTTTTGGACAAGTATTCTACTACTGAAAATGTTGTGTTCAATGGTGACCTCACTGAGCATGGTTTCAGGCTTAAGGGGGGTAATAGTCAGGAATTCCACCAAAATATGGCCTTTATATCTTAATATTCATGTCAATTCAATGCCAGAGGCAAGATTTTGAACTGTATTATCACTTATTTTCAAACTTTTGCCTGTAGGACAACATCAGCAACATTCCTCTTTGAGCAATGCAGGGCAAATAGCAATATATGAAATAATTTTTTTTTGAGCTATCACCCAAATAACACCTTTCCTAAATATCATTTCCATCCTAGAACACTGCCATGACCTCAAAAAGTATCTACGTTTTGCAGGAATCCTAACCCTAACCCTAGCTTTGTGTTTGCACTAGGTTAGGGTTAGGGTTCAGAATTCCTCCAAAGAATTAATGCAACCTTCCACTCATTTAAGGGCAAAATATGCTTCACTGAAACAATATATTGGTCTGAAATGCTTAAGTAAGCATACGAAAGCATAGAGAATGCATCAACAAGGGTAAAATTCTATTTTTAGACAAATATTCTACTACTGAAAATGTTGTGTTCAATGGTGACCTCATTGAGCATGGTTTCAGGCTTAAGGGGGGTAATAGTCAGGAATTCCACCAAAATATGGCCTTTATATCTTAATATTCATGTCAATTCAATGCCAGAGGCAAGATTTTCAACTGTATTATCACTTATTTTCAAACTTTTGCCTGTAGGACAACATCAGCAACATTCCTTTTTGAGCAATGCAGGGCAAATAGCAATATATGAAATAATTTTTTTTTGAGCTATCACCCAAATAACACCTTTCCTAAATATCATTTCCATCCTAGAACACTGCCATGACCTCAAAAAGAATCTACGTTTTGCAGGAATCCTAACCCTAACCCTAGCTTTGTGTTTGCACTAGGTTAGGGTTAGGGTTCAGAATTCCTCCAAAGAATTAATGCAACTTTCCACTCATTTAAGGGCGAAATATGCTTCACTGAAACAATATATTGGTCTGAAATGCTTAAGCAAGCATACCAAAGCATAGAGAATGCATCAACAAGGGTAAAAATCTATTTTTGGACAAGTATTCTACTACTGAAAATGTTGTGTTCAGTGGTGACCTCATTGAGCATGGTTCAGGCTTAAGGGGGGTAATAGTCAGGAATTCCACCAAAATATGGCCTTTATATCTTAATATTCATGTCAATTCAATGCCAGAGGCAAGATTTTCAACTGTATTATCACTTATTTTCAAACTTTTGCCTGTAGGACAACATCAGCAACATTCCTTTTTGAGCAATGCAGGGCAAATAGCAATATATGAAATAATTTTTTTTTAGAGCTATCACCGAAATAAAACCTTTCCTAAATATCATTTCCATCCTAGAACACTGCCATGACCTCAAAAAGTATCTACGTTTTGCAGGAATCCTAACCCTAACCCTAGCTTTGTGTTTGCACTAGGTTAGGGTTAGGGTTCAGAATTCCTCCAAATAATTAATGCAACCTTCCACTCATTTAAGGGCAAAATATGCTTCACTGAAACAATATATTGGTCTGAAATGCTTAAGTAAGCATACGAAAGCATAGAGAATGCATCAACAAGGGTAAAATTCTATTTTTGGACAAGTATTCTACTACTGAAAATGTTGTGTTCAATGGTGACCTCATTGAGCATGGTTTCAGGCTTAAGGTGGGTAATAGTCAGGAATTCCACCAAACTATGGCCTTTATATCTTAATATTCATGTCAATTAAATGCCAGAGGCAAGATTTTCAACTGTATTATCACTTATTTTCAAACTTTTGCCTGTAGGACAACATCAGCAACATTCCTTTTTGAGCAATGCAGGGCAAATAGCAATATATGAAATATTTTTTTTTTTGAGCTATCACCCAAATAACACCTTTCCTAAATATCATTTCCATCCTAGAACACTGCCATGACCTCAAAAAGTATCTACGTTTTGCAGGAATCCTAACCCTAACCCTAGCTTTGTGTTTGCACTAGGTTAGGGTTAGGGTTCAGAATTCCTCCAAAGAATTAATGCAACTTTCCACTCATTTAAGGGCGAAATATGCTTCACTGAAACAATATATTGGTCTGAAATGCTTAAGCAAGCATACCAAAGCATAGAGAATGCATCAACAAGGGTAAAATTCTATTTTTGGACAAGTATTCTACTACTGAAAATGTTGTGTTCAGTGGTGACCTCATTGAGCATGGTTCAGGCTTAAGGGGGGTAATAGTCAGGAATTCCACCAAAATATGGCCTTTATATCTTAATATTCATGTCAATTCAATGCCAGAGGCAAGATTTTCAACTGTATTATCACTTATTTTCAAACTTTTGCCTGTAGGACAACATCAGCAACATTCCTTTTTGAGCAATGCAGGGCAAATAGCAATATATGAAATAATTTTTTTTTAGAGCTATCACCGAAATAACACCTTTCCTAAATATCATTTCCATCCTAGAACACTGCCATGACCTCAAAAAGTATCTACGTTTTGCAGGAATCCTAACCGTAACCCTAGCTTTGTGTTTGCACTAGGTTAGGGTTAGGGTTCAGAATTCCTCCAAATAATTAATGCAACCTTCCACTCATTTAAGGGCAAAATATGCTTCACTGAAACAATATATTGGTCTGAAATGCTTAAGTAAGCATACGAAAGCATAGAGAATGCATCAACAAGGGTAAAATTCTATTTTTGGACAAGTATTCTACTACTGAAAATGTTGTGTTCAATGGTCACCTCATTGAGCATGGTTTCAGGCTTAAGGGGGGTAATAGTCAGGAATTCCACCAAAATATGGCCTTTATATCTTAATATTCATGTCAATTCAATGCCAGAGGCAAGATTTTCAACTGTATTATCACTTATTTTCAATCTTTTGCCTGTAGGACAACATCAGCAACATTCCTTTTTGAGCAATGCAGGGCAAATAGCAATATATGAAATAATTTTTTTTAGAGCTATCACCCAAATAACACCTTTCCTAAATATCATTTCCATCCTAGAACACTGCCATGACCTCAAAAAGTATCTACGTTTTGCAGGAATCCTAACCCTAACCCTAGCTTTGTGTTTGCACTAGGTTAGGGTTAGGGTTCAGAATTCCTCCAAAGAATTAATGCAACTTTCCACTCATTTAAGGGCGAAATATGCTTCACTGAAACAATATATTGGTCTGAAATGCTTAAGCAAGCATACCAAAGCATAGAGAATGCATCAACAAGGGTAAAATTCTATTTTTGGACAAGTATTCTACTACTGAAAATGTTGTGTTCAATGGTCACCTCATTGAGCATGGTTTCAGGCTTAAGGGGGGTAATAGTCAGGAATTCCACCACAATATGGCCTTTATATCTTAATATTCATGTAAATTCAATGCCAGAGGCAAGATTTTGAACTGTATTATCACTTATTTTCAAACTTTTGCCTGTAGGACAACATCAGCAACATTCCTTTTTGAGCAATGCAGGGCAAATAGCAATATATGAAATAATTGTTTTTTAGAGCTATCACCGAAATAACACCTTTCCTAAATATCATTTCCATCCTAGAACACTGCCATGACCTCAAAAAGTATCTACGTTTTGCAGGAATCCTAACCCTAACCCTAGCTTTGTGTTTGCACTAGGTTAGGGTTAGGGTTCAGAATTCCTCCAAAGAATTAATGCAACTTTCCACTCATTTAAGGGCGAAATATGCTTCACTGAAACAATATATTGGTCTGAAATGCTTAAGCAAGCATACCAAAGCATAGAGAATGCATCAACAAGGGTAAAATTCTATTTTTGGACAAGTATTCTACTACTGAAAATGTTGTGTTCAATGGTGACCTCATTGAGCATGGTTTCAGGCTTAAGGGGGGTAATAGTCAGGAATTCCACCAAAATATGGCCTTTATATCTTAATATTCATGTCAATTCAATGCCAGAGGCAAGATTTTCAACTGTATTATCACTTATTTTCAAACTTTTGCCTGTAGGACAACATCAGCAACATTCCTTTTTGAGCAATGCAGGGCAAATAGCAATATATGAAATAATTTTTTTTTAGAGCTATCACCGAAATAACACCTTTCCTAAATATCATTTCCATCCTAGAACACTGCCATGACCTCAAAAAGTATCTACGTTTTGCAGGAATCCTAACCCTAACCCTAGCTTTGTGTTTGCACTAGGTTAGGGTTAGGGTTCAGAATTCCTCCAAAGAATTAATGCAACCTTCCACTCATTTAAGGGCAAAATATGCTTCACTGAAACAATATATTGGTCTGAAATGCTTAAGCAAGCATACCAAAGCGTAGAGAATGCATCAACAAGGGTAAAATTCTATTTTTGGACAAGTATTCTACTACTGAAAATGTTGTGTTCAGTGGTGACCTCATTGAGCATGGTTTCAGGCTTAAGGGGGGTAATAGTCAGGAATGCCACCACAATATGGCCTTTATATCTTAATATTCATGTCAATTCAATGCCAGAGGCAAGATTTTGAACTGTATTATCACTTATTTTCAAACTTTTGCCTGTAGGACAACATCAGCAACATTCCTTTTTGAGCAATGCAGGGCAAATAGCAATATATGAAATAATTTTTTTTAGAGCTATCACCGAAATAACACCTTTCCTAAATATCATTTCCATCCTAGAACACTGCCATGACCTCAAAAAGTATCTACGTTTTGCAAGAATCCTAACCCTAACCCTAGCTTTGTGTTTGCACTAGGTTAGGGTTAGGGTTCAGAATTCCTCCAAAGAATTAATGCAACTTTCCACTCATTTAAGGGCAAAATATGCTTCACTGAAACAATATATTGGTCTGAAATGCTTAAGCAAGCATACCAAAGCATAGAGAATGCATCAACAAGGGTAAAATTCTATTTTTGGACAAGTATTCTACTACTGAAAATGTTGTGTTCAGTGGTGACCTCATTGAGCATGGTTTCAGGCTTAAGGGGGGTAATAGTCAGGAATTCCACCAAAATATGGCCTTTATATCTTAATATTCATGTCAATTCAATGCCAGAGGCAAGATTTTGAACTGTATTATCACTTATTTTCAAACTTTTGCCTGTAGGACAACATCAGCAAAATTCCTTTTTGAGCAATGCAGGGCAAATAGCAATATATGAAATAATTTTTTTTTAGAGCTATCACCGAAATAACACCTTTCCTAAATATCATTTCCATCCTAGAACACTGCCATGACCTCAAAAAGTATCTACGTTTTGCAGGAATCCTAACCCTAACCCTAGCTTTGTGTTTGCACTAGGTTAGGGTTAGGGTTCAGAATTCCTCCAAAGAATTAATGCAACCTTCCACTCATTTAAGGGCAAAATATGCTTCACTGAAACAATATATTGGTCTGAAATGCTTAAGCAAGCATACCAAAGCATAGAGAATGCATCAACAAGGGTAAAATTCTATTTTTGGACAAGTATTCTACTACTGAAAATGTTGTGTTCAATGGTCACCTCATTGAGCATGGTTTCAGGCTTAAGGGAGGTAATAGTCAGGAATTCCACCAAAATATGGCCTTTATATCTTAATATTCATGTCAATTCAATGCCAGAGGCAAGATTTTGAACTGTATTATCACTTATTTTCAAACTTTTGCCTGTAGGACAACATCAGCAACATTCCTTTTTGAGCAATGCAGGGCAAATAGCAATATATGAAATAATTTTTTTTTAGAGCTATCACCAAAATAACACCTTTCCTAAATATCATTTCCATCCTCGAACACTGCCATGACCTCAAAAAGTATCTACGTTTTGCAGGAATCCTAACCCTAACCCTAGCTTTGTGTTTGCACTAGGTTAGGGTTAGGGTTCAGAATTCCTCCAAAGAATTAATGCAACCTTCCACTCATTTAAGGGCAAAATATGCTTCACTGAAATAATATATTAGTCTGAAATGCTTAAGCAAGCATACCAAAGCATAGAGAATGCATCAACAAGGGTAAAATTCTATTTTTGGACAAATATTCTTCTACTGAAAATGTTGTGTTCAATGGTGACCTCATTGAGCATGGTTTCAGGCTTAAGGGGGGTAATAGTCAGGAATTCCACCAAAATATGGCCTTTATATCTTAATATTCATGTCAATTCAATGCCAGAGGCAAGATTTTGAACTGTATTATCACTTATTTTCAAACTTTTGCCTGTAGGACAACATCAGCAACATTCCTTTTTGAGCAATGCAGGGCAAATAGCAATATATGAAATCATTTTTTTTAGAGCTATCACCGAAATAACACCTTTCCTAAATATCATTTCCATCCTAGAACACTGCCATGACCTCAAAAAGTATCTACGTTTTGCAGGAATCCTAACCCTAACCCTAGCTTTGTGTTTGCACTAGGTTAGGGTTAGGGTTCAGAATTCCTCCAAAGAATTAATGCAACCTTCCACTCATTTAAGGGCAAAATATGCTTCACTGAAACAATATATTGGTCTGAAATGCTTAAGCAAGCATACCAAAGCGTAGAGAATGCATCAACAAGGGTAAAATTCTATTTTTGGACAAGTATTCTACTACTGAAAATGTTGTGTTCAGTGGTGACCTCATTGAGCATGGTTTCAGGCTTAAGGGGGGTAATAGTCAGGAATTCCACCAAAATATGGCCTTTATATCTTAATATTCATGTCAATTCAATGCCAGAGGCAAGATTTTCAACTGTATTATCACTTATTTTCAAACTTTTGCCTGTAGGACAACATCAGCAACATTCCTTTTTGAGCAATGCAGGGCAAATAGCAATATATTAAATAATTTTTTTAGAGCTATCACCCAAATAACACCTTTCCTAAATATTATTTCCATCCTAGAACACTGCCATGACCTCAAAAAGTATCTACATTTTGCAGGAATCCTAACCCTAACCCTAGCTTTGTGTTTGCACTAGGTTAGGGTTAGGGTTCAGAATTCCTCCAAAGAATTAATGCAACTTTCCACTCATTTAAGGGCGAAATATGCTTCACTGAAACAATATATTGGTCTGAAATGCTTAAGCAAGCATACCAAAGCATAGAGAATGCATCAACAAGGGTAAAATTCTATTTTTGGACAAGTATTCTACTACTGAAAATGTTGTGTTCAATGGTGACCTCATTGAGCATGGTTTCAGGCTTAAGGGGGGTAATAGTCAGGAATTCCACCACAATATGGCCTTTATATCTTAATATTAATGTCAATTCAATGCCAGAGGCAAGATTTTGAACTGTATTATCACTTATTTTCAAACTTTTGCCTGTAGGACAACATCAGCAACATTCCTTTTTGAGCAATGCAGGGCAAATAGCAATATATGAAATAATTTTTTTTTAGAGCTATCACCCAAATAACACCTTTCCTAAATATCATTTCCATCCTAGAACACTGCCATGACCTCAAAAAGTATCTACGTTTTGCAGGAATCCTAACCCTAACCCTAGCTTTGTGTTTGCACTAGGTTAGGGTTAGGGTTCAGAATTCCTCCAAAGAATTAATGCAACTTTCCACTCATTTAAGGGCAAAATATGCTTCACTGAAACAATATATTGGTCTGAAATGCTTAAGCAAGCATACCAAAGCATAGAGAATGCATCAACAAGGGTAAAATTCTATTTTTGGACAAGTATTCTACTACTGAAAATGTTGTGTTCAGTGGTGACCTCATTGAGCATGGTTTCAGGCTTAAGGGGGGTAATAGTCAGGAATTCCACCAAAATATGGCCTTTATATCTTAATATTCATGTCAATTCAATGCCAGAGGCAAGATTTTGAACTGTATTATCACTTATTTTCAAACTTTTGCCTGTAGGACAACATCAGCAAAATTCCTTTTTGAGCAATGAAGGGCAAATAGCAATATATGAAATAATTTTTTTTTAGAGCTATCACCGAAATAACACCTTTCCTAAATATCATTTCCATCCTAGAACACTGCCATGACCTCAAAAAGTATCTACGTTTTGCAGGAATCCTAACCCTAACCCTAGCTTTGTGTTTGCACTAGGTTAGGGTTAGGGTTCAGAATTCCTCCAAAGAATTAATGCAACCTTCCACTCATTTAAGGGCAAAATATGCTTCACTGAAACAATATATTGGTCTGAAATGCTTAAGCAAGCATACCAAAGCATAGAGAATGCATCAACAAGGGTAAAATTCTATTTTTGGACAAGTATTCTACTACTGAAAATGTTGTGTTCAATGGTCACCTCATTGAGCATGGTTTCAGGCTTAAGGGAGGTAATAGTCAGGAATTCCACCAAAATATGGCCTTTATATCTTAATATTCATGTCAATTCAATGCCAGAGGCAAGATTTTGAACTGTATTATCACTTATTTTCAAACTTTTGCCTGTAGGACAACATCAGCAACATTCCTTTTTGAGCAATGCAGGGCAAATAGCAATATATGAAATAATTTTTTTTTAGAGCTATCACCAAAATAACACCTTTCCTAAATATCATTTCCATCCTCGAACACTGCCATGACCTCAAAAAGTATCTACGTTTTGCAGGAATCCTAACCCTAACCCTAGCTTTGTGTTTGCACTAGGTTAGGGTTAGGGTTCAGAATTCCTCCAAAGAATTAATGCAACCTTCCACTCATTTAAGGGCAAAATATGCTTCACTGAAATAATATATTAGTCTGAAATGCTTAAGCAAGCATACCAAAGCATAGAGAATGCATCAACAAGGGTAAAATTCTATTTTTGGACAAACATTCTTCTACTGAAAATGTTGTGTTCAATGGTGACCTCATTGAGCATGGTTTCAGGCTTAAGGGGGGTAATAGTCAGGAATTCCACCAAAATATGGCCTTTATATCTTAATATTCATGTCAATTCAATGCCAGAGGCAAGATTTTCAACTGTATTATCACTTATTTTCAAACTTTTGCCTGTAGGACAACATCAGCAACATTCCTTTTTGAGCAATGCAGGGCAAATAGCAATATATGAAATAATTTTTTTTTAGAGCTATCACCGAAATAACACCTTTCCTAAATATCATTTCCATCCTAGAACACTGCCATGACCTCAAAAAGTATCTACGTTTTGCAGGAATCCTAACCCTAACCCTAGCTTTGTGTTTGCACTAGGTTAGGGTTAGGGTTCAGAATTCCTCCAAAGAATTAATGCAACCTTCCACTCATTTAAGGGCAAAATATGCTTCACTGAAACAATATATTGGTCTGAAATGCTTAAGCAAGCATACCAAAGCGTAGAGAATGCATCAACAAGGGTAAAATTCTATTTTTGGACAAGTATTCTACTACTGAAAATGTTGTGTTCAGTGGTGACCTCATTGAGCATGGTTTCAGGCTTAAGGGGGGTAATAGTCAGGAATTCCACCAAAATATGGCCTTTATATCTTAATATTCATGTCAATTCAATGCCAGAGGCAAGATTTTCAACTGTATTATCACTTATTTTCAAACTTTTGCCTGTAGGACAACATCAGCAACATTCCTTTTTGAGCAATGCAGGGCAAATAGCAATATATTAAATAATTTTTTTTAGAGCTATCACCCAAATAACACCTTTCCTAAATATTATTTCCATCCTAGAACACTGCCATGACTTCAAAAAGTATCTACGTTTTGCAGGAATCCTAACCCTAACCCTAGCTTTGTGTTTGCACTAGGTTAGGGTTAGGGTTCAGAATTCCTCCAAAGAATTAATGCAACTTTCCACTCATTTAAGGGCGAAATATGCTTCACTGAAACAATATATTGGTCTGAAATGATTAAGCAAGCATACCAAAGCATAGAGAATGCATCAACAAGGGTAAAATTCTATTTTTGGACAAGTATTCTACTACTGAAAATGTTGTGTTCAATGGTGACCTCATTGAGCATGGTTTCAGGCTTAAGGGGGGTAATAGTCAGAAATTCCACCACAATATGGCCTTTATATCTTAATATTAATGTCAATTCAATGCCAGAGGCAAGATTTTGAACTGTATTATCACTTATTTTCAAACTTTTGCCTGTAGGACAACATCAGCAACATTCCTTTTTGAGCAATGCAGGGCAAATAGCAATATATGAAATAATTTTTTTTTAGAGCTATCACCCAAATAACACCTTTCCTAAATATCATTTCCATCCTAGAACACTGCCATGACCTCAAAAAGTATCTACGTTTTGCAGGAATCCTAACCCTAACCCTAGCTTTGTGTTTGCACTAGGTTAGGGTTAGGGTTCAGAATTCCTCCAAAGAATTAATGCAACCTTCCACTCATTTAAGGGCAAAATATGCTTCACTGAAACAATATATTGGTCTGAAATGCTTAAGTAAGCATACGAAAGCATAGAGAATGCATCAACAAGGGTAAAATTCTATTTTTGGACAAGTATTCTACTACTGAAAATGTTGCGTTCAATGGTCACCTCATTGAGCATGGTTTCAGGCTTAAGGGGGGTAATAGTCAGGAATTCCACCAAAATATGGCCTTTATATCTTAATATTCATGTCAATTCAATGCCAGAGGCAAGATTTTCAACTGTATTATCACTTATTTTCAAACTTTTGCCTGTAGGACAACATCAGCAACATTCCTTTTTGAGCAATGCAGGGCAAATAGCAATATATGACATATTTTTGTTTTAGAGCTATCACCGAAATAACACCTTTCCTAAATATCATTTCCATCCTAGAACACTGCCATGACCTCAAAAAGTATCTAAGTTTTGCAGGAATCCTAACCCTAACCCTAGCTTTGTGTTTGCACTAGGTTAGGGTTAGGGTTCAGAATTCCTCCAAAGAATTAATGCAACTTTCCACTCATTTAAGGGCGAAATATGCTTCACTGAAACAATATATTGGTCTGAAATGCTTAAGCAAGCATACCAAAGCATAGAGAATGCATCAACAAGGGTAAAATTATATTTTTGGACAAGTATTCTACTACTGAAAATGTTGTGTTCAATGGTGACCTCATTGAGCATGGTTTCAGGCTTAAGGGGGGTAATAGTCAGGAATGCCACCACAATATGGCCTTTATATCTTAATATTCATGTCAATTCAATGCCAGAGGCAAGATTTTGAACTGTATTATCACTTATTTTCAAACTTTTGCCTGTAGGACAACATCAGCAACATTCCTTTTTGAGCAATGCAGGGCAAATAGCAATATATGAAATAATTTTTTTTAGAGCTATCACCGAAATAACACCTTTCCTAAATATCATTTCCATCCTAGAACACTGCCATGACCTCAAAAAGTATCTACGTTTTGCAGGAATCCTAACCCTAACCCTAGCTTTGTGTTTGCACTAGGTTAGGGTTAGGGTTCAGAATTCCTCCAAAGAATTAATGCAACTTTCCACTCATTTAAGGGCAAAATATGCTTCACTGAAACAATATATTGGTCTGAAATGCTTAAGCAAGCATACCAAAGCATAGAGAATGCATCAACAAGGGTAAAATTCTATTTTTGGACAAGTATTCTACTACTGAAAATGTTGCGTTCAATGGTCACCTCATTGAGCATGGTTTCAGGCTTAAGGGGGGTAATAGTCAGGAATTCCACCAAAATATGGCCTTTATATCTTAATATTCATGTCAATTCAATGCCAGAGGCAAGATTTTCAACTGTATTATCACTTATTTTCAAACTTTTGCCTGTAGGACAACATCAGCAACATTCCTTTTTGAGCAATGCAGGGCAAATAGCAATATATGACATATTTTTGTTTTAGAGCTATCACCGAAATAACACCTTTCCTAAATATCATTTCCATCCTAGAACACTGCCATGACCTCAAAAAGTATCTAAGTTTTGCAGGAATCCTAACCCTAACCCTAGCTTTGTGTTTGCACTAGGTTAGGGTTAGGGTTCAGAATTCCTCCAAAGAATTAATGCAACTTTCCACTCATTTAAGGGCGAAATATGCTTCACTGAAACAATATATTGGTCTGAAATGCTTAAGCAAGCATACCAAAGCATAGAGAATGCATCAACAAGGGTAAAATTATATTTTTGGACAAGTATTCTACTACTGAAAATGTTGTGTTCAATGGTGACCTCATTGAGCATGGTTTCAGGCTTAAGGGGGGTAATAGTCAGGAATGCCACCACAATATGGCCTTTATATCTTAATATTCATGTCAACTCAATGCCAGAGGCAAGATTTTGAACTGTATTATCACTTATTTTCAAACTTTTGCCTGTAGGACAACATCAGCAACATTCCTTTTTGAGCAATGCAGGGCAAATAGCAATATATGAAATAATTTTTTTTAGAGCTATCACCGAAATAACACCTTTCCTAAATATCATTTCCATCCTAGAACACTGCCATGACCTCAAAAAGTATCTACGTTTTGCAGGAATCCTAACCCTAACCCTAGCTTTGTGTTTGCACTAGGTTAGGGTTAGGGTTCAGAATTCCTCCAAAGAATTAATGCAACTTTCCACTCATTTAAGGGCAAAATATGCTTCACTGAAACAATATATTGGTCTGAAATGCTTAAGCAAGCATACCAAAGCATAGAGAATGCATCAACAAGGGTAAAATTCTATTTTTGGACAAGTATTCTACTACTGAAAATGTTGTGTTCAGTGGTGACCTCATTGAGCATGGTTTCAGGCTTAAGGGGGGTAATAGTCAGGAATTCCACCAAAATATGGCCTTTATATCTTAATATTCATGTCAATTCAATGCCAGAGGCAAGATTTTGAACTGTATTATCACTTATTTTCAAACTTTTGCCTGTAGGACAACATCAGCAAAATTCCTTTTTGAGCAATGCAGGGCAAATAGCAATATATGAAATAATTTTTTTTTAGAGCTATCACCGAAATAACACCTTTCCTAAATATCATTTCCATCCTAGAACACTGCCATGACCTCAAAAAGTATCTACGTTTTGCAGGAATCCTAACCCTAACCCTAGCTTTGTGTTTGCACTAGGTTAGGGTTAGGGTTCAGAATTCCTCCAAAGAATTAATGCAACCTTCCACTCATTTAAGGGCAAAATATGCTTCACTGAAACAATATATTGGTCTGAAATGCTTAAGCAAGCATACCAAAGCATAGAGAATGCATCAACAAGGGTAAAATTCTATTTTTGGACAAGTATTCTACTACTGAAAATGTTGTGTTCAATGGTCACCTCATTGAGCATGGTTTCAGGCTTAAGGGAGGTAATAGTCAGGAATTCCACCAAAATATGGCCTTTATATCTTAATATTCATGTCAATTCAATGCCAGAGGCAAGATTTTGAACTGTATTATCACTTATTTTCAAACTTTTGCCTGTAGGACAACATCAGCAACATTCCTTTTTGAGCAATGCAGGGCAAATAGCAATATATGAAATAATTTTTTTTTAGAGCTATCACCAAAATAACACCTTTCCTAAATATCATTTCCATCCTCGAACACTGCCATGACCTCAAAAAGTATCTACGTTTTGCAGGAATCCTAACCCTAACCCTAGCTTTGTGTTTGCACTAGGTTAGGGTTAGGGTTCAGAATTCCTCCAAAGAATTAATGCAACCTTCCACTCATTTAAGGGCAAAATATGCTTCACTGAAATAATATATTAGTCTGAAATGCTTAAGCAAGCATACCAAAGCATAGAGAATGCATCAACAAGGGTAAAATTCTATTTTTGGACAAATATTCTTCTACTGAAAATGTTGTGTTCAATGGTGACCTCATTGAGCATGGTTTCAGGCTTAAGGGGGGTAATAGTCAGGAATTCCACCAAAATATGGCCTTTATATCTTAATATTCATGTCAATTCAATGCCAGAGGCAAGATTTTGAACTGTATTATCACTTATTTTCAAACTTTTGCCTGTAGGACAACATCAGCAACATTCCTTTTTGAGCAATGCAGGGCAAATAGCAATATATGAAATCATTTTTTTTAGAGCTATCACCGAAATAACACCTTTCCTAAATATCATTTCCATCCTAGAACACTGCCATGACCTCAAAAAGTATCTACGTTTTGCAGGAATCCTAACCCTAACCCTAGCTTTGTGTTTGCACTAGGTTAGGGTTAGGGTTCAGAATTCCTCCAAAGAATTAATGCAACCTTCCACTCATTTAAGGGCAAAATATGCTTCACTGAAACAATATATTGGTCTGAAATGCTTAAGCAAGCATACCAAAGCGTAGAGAATGCATCAACAAGGGTAAAATTCTATTTTTGGACAAGTATTCTACTACTGAAAATGTTGTGTTCAGTGGTGACCTCATTGAGCATGGTTTCAGGCTTAAGGGGGGTAATAGTCAGGAATTCCACCAAAATATGGCCTTTATATCTTAATATTCATGTCAATTCAATGCCAGAGGCAAGATTTTGAACTGTATTATCACTTATTTTCAAACTTTTGCCTGTAGGACAACATCAGCAACATTCCTTTTTGAGCAATGCAGGGCAAATAGCAATATATTAAATAATTTTTTTAGAGCTATCACCCAAATAACACCTTTCCTAAATATTATTTCCATCCTAGAACACTGCCATGACCTCAAAAAGTATCTACATTTTGCAGGAATCCTAACCCTAACCCTAGCTTTGTGTTTGCACTAGGTTAGGGTTAGGGTTCAGAATTCCTCCAAAGAATTAATGCAACTTTCCACTCATTTAAGGGCGAAATATGCTTCACTGAAACAATATATTGGTCTGAAATGCTTAAGCAAGCATACCAAAGCATAGAGAATGCATCAACAAGGGTAAAATTCTATTTTTGGACAAGTATTCTACTACTGAAAATGTTGTGTTCAATGGTGACCTCATTGAGCATGGTTTCAGGCTTAAGGGGGGTAATAGTCAGGAATTCCACCACAATATGGCCTTTATATCTTAATATTAATGTCAATTCAATGCCAGAGGCAAGATTTTGAACTGTATTATCACTTATTTTCAAACTTTTGCCTGTAGGACAACATCAGCAACATTCCTTTTTGAGCAATGCAGGGCAAATAGCAATATATGAAATAATTTTTTTTTAGAGCTATCACCCAAATAACACCTTTCCTAAATATCATTTCCATCCTAGAACACTGCCATGACCTCAAAAAGTATCTACGTTTTGCAGGAATCCTAACCCTAACCCTAGCTTTGTGTTTGCACTAGGTTAGGGTTAGGGTTCAGAATTCCTCCAAAGAATTAATGCAACTTTCCACTCATTTAAGGGCAAAATATGCTTCACTGAAACAATATATTGGTCTGAAATGCTTAAGCAAGCATACCAAAGCATAGAGAATGCATCAACAAGGGTAAAATTCTATTTTTGGACAAGTATTCTACTACTGAAAATGTTGTGTTCAGTGGTGACCTCATTGAGCATGGTTTCAGGCTTAAGGGGGGTAATAGTCAGGAATTCCACCAAAATATGGCCTTTATATCTTAATATTCATGTCAATTCAATGCCAGAGGCAAGATTTTGAACTGTATTATCACTTATTTTCAAACTTTTGCCTGTAGGACAACATCAGCAAAATTCCTTTTTGAGCAATGCAGGGCAAATAGCAATATATGAAATAATTTTTTTTTAGAGCTATCACCGAAATAACACCTTTCCTAAATATCATTTCCATCCTAGAACACTGCCATGACCTCAAAAAGTATCTACGTTTTGCAGGAATCCTAACCCTAACCCTAGCTTTGTGTTTGCACTAGGTTAGGGTTAGGGTTCAGAATTCCTCCAAAGAATTAATGCAACCTTCCACTCATTTAAGGGCAAAATATGCTTCACTGAAACAATATATTGGTCTGAAATGCTTAAGCAAGCATACCAAAGCATAGAGAATGCATCAACAAGGGTAAAATTCTATTTTTGGACAAGTATTCTACTACTGAAAATGTTGTGTTCAATGGTCACCTCATTGAGCATGGTTTCAGGCTTAAGGGAGGTAATAGTCAGGAATTCCACCAAAATATGGCCTTTATATCTTAATATTCATGTCAATTCAATGCCAGAGGCAAGATTTTGAACTGTATTATCACTTATTTTCAAACTTTTGCCTGTAGGACAACATCAGCAACATTCCTTTTTGAGCAATGCAGGGCAAATAGCAATATATGAAATAATTTTTTTTTAGAGCTATCACCAAAATAACACCTTTCCTAAATATCATTTCCATCCTCGAACACTGCCATGACCTCAAAAAGTATCTACGTTTTGCAGGAATCCTAACCCTAACCCTAGCTTTGTGTTTGCACTAGGTTAGGGTTAGGGTTCAGAATTCCTCCAAAGAATTAATGCAACCTTCCACTCATTTAAGGGCAAAATATGCTTCACTGAAATAATATATTAGTCTGAAATGCTTAAGCAAGCATACCAAAGCATAGAGAATGCATCAACAAGGGTAAAATTCTATTTTTGGACAAACATTCTTCTACTGAAAATGTTGTGTTCAATGGAGACCTCATTGAGCATGGTTTCAGGCTTAAGGGGGGTAATAGTCAGGAATTCCACCAAAATATGGCCTTTATATCTTAATATTCATGTAAATTCAATGCCAGAGGCAAGATTTTGAACTGTATTATCACTTATTTTCAAACTTTTGCCTGTAGGACAACATCAGCAACATTCCTTTTTGAGCAATGCAGGGCAAATAGCAATATATGAAATCATTTTTTTTAGAGCTATCACCGAAATAACACCTTTCCTAAATATCATTTCCATCCTAGAACACTGCCATGACCTCAAAAAGTATCTACGTTTTGCAGGAATCCTAACCCTAACCCTAGCTTTGTGTTTGCACTAGGTTAGGGTTAGGGTTCAGAATTCCTCCAAAGAATTAATGCAACCTTCCACTCATTTAAGGGCGAAATATGCTTCACTGAAACAATATATTGGTCTGAAATGCTTAAGCAAGCATACCAAAGCATAGAGAATGCATCAACAAGGGTAAAATTCTATTTTTGGACAAGTATTCTACTACTGAAAATGTTGTGTTCAATGGTGACCTCATTGAGCATGGTTTCAGGCTTAAGGGGGGTAATAGTCAGGAATTCCACCACAATATGGCCTTTATATCTTAATATTAATGTCAATTCAATGCCAGAGGCAAGATTTTGAACTGTATTATCACTTATTTTCAAACTTTTGCCTGTAGGACAACATCAGCAACATTCCTTTTTGAGCAATGCAGGGCAAATAGCAATATATGAAATAATTTTTTTTTAGAGCTATCACCCAAATAACACCTTTCCTAAATATCATTTCCATCCTAGAACACTGCCATGACCTCAAAAAGTATCTACGTTTTGCAGGAATCCTAACCCTAACCCTAGCTTTGTGTTTGCACTAGGTTAGGGTTAGGGTTCAGAATTCCTCCAAAGAATTAATGCAACTTTCCACTCATTTAAGGGCAAAATATGCTTCACTGAAACAATATATTGGTCTGAAATGCTTAAGCAAGCATACCAAAGCATAGAGAATGCATCAACAAGGGTAAAATTCTATTTTTGGACAAGTATTCTACTACTGAAAATGTTGTGTTCAGTGGTGACCTCATTGAGCATGGTTTCAGGCTTAAGGGGGGTAATAGTCAGGAATTCCACCAAAATATGGCCTTTATATCTTAATATTCATGTCAATTCAATGCCAGAGGCAAGATTTTGAACTGTATTATCACTTATTTTCAAACTTTTGCCTGTAGGACAACATCAGCAAAATTCCTTTTTGAGCAATGCAGGGCAAATAGCAATATATGAAATAATTTTTTTTTAGAGCTATCACCGAAATAACACCTTTCCTAAATATCATTTCCATCCTAGAACACTGCCATGACCTCAAAAAGTATCTACGTTTTGCAGGAATCCTAACCCTAACCCTAGCTTTGTGTTTGCACTAGGTTAGGGTTAGGGTTCAGAATTCCTCCAAAGAATTAATGCAACCTTCCACTCATTTAAGGGCAAAATATGCTTCACTGAAACAATATATTGGTCTGAAATGCTTAAGCAAGCATACCAAAGCATAGAGAATGCATCAACAAGGGTAAAATTCTATTTTTGGACAAGTATTCTACTACTGAAAATGTTGTGTTCAATGGTCACCTCATTGAGCATGGTTTCAGGCTTAAGGGAGGTAATAGTCAGGAATTCCACCAAAATATGGCCTTTATATCTTAATATTCATGTCAATTCAATGCCAGAGGCAAGATTTTGAACTGTATTATCACTTATTTTCAAACTTTTGCCTGTAGGACAACATCAGCAACATTCCTTTTTGAGCAATGCAGGGCAAATAGCAATATATGAAATAATTTTTTTTTAGAGCTATCACCAAAATAACACCTTTCCTAAATATCATTTCCATCCTCGAACACTGCCATGACCTCAAAAAGTATCTACGTTTTGCAGGAATCCTAACCCTAACCCTAGCTTTGTGTTTGCACTAGGTTAGGGTTAGGGTTCAGAATTCCTCCAAAGAATTAATGCAACCTTCCACTCATTTAAGGGCAAAATATGCTTCACTGAAATAATATATTAGTCTGAAATGCTTAAGCAAGCATACCAAAGCATAGAGAATGCATCAACAAGGGTAAAATTCTATTTTTGGACAAACATTCTTCTACTGAAAATGTTGTGTTCAATGGAGACCTCATTGAGCATGGTTTCAGGCTTAAGGGGGGTAATAGTCAGGAATTCCACCAAAATATGGCCTTTATATCTTAATATTCATGTAAATTCAATGCCAGAGGCAAGATTTTGAACTGTATTATCACTTATTTTCAAACTTTTGCCTGTAGGACAACATCAGCAACATTCCTTTTTGAGCAATGCAGGGCAAATAGCAATATATGAAATCATTTTTTTTAGAGCTATCACCGAAATAACACCTTTCCTAAATATCATTTCCATCCTAGAACACTGCCATGACCTCAAAAAGTATCTACGTTTTGCAGGAATCCTAACCCTAACCCTAGCTTTGTGTTTGCACTAGGTTAGGGTTAGGGTTCAGAATTCCTCCAAAGAATTAATGCAACCTTCCACTCATTTAAGGGCAAAATATGCTTCACTGAAACAATATATTGGTCTGAAATGCTTAAGCAAGCATACCAAAACGTAGAGAATGCATCAACAAGGGTAAAATTCTATTTTTGGACAAGTATTCTACTACTGAAAATGTTGTGTTCAGTGGTGACCTCATTGAGCATGGTTTCAGGCTTAAGGGGGGTAATAGTCAGGAATTCCACCAAAATATGGCCTTTATATCTTAATATTCATGTCAATTCAATGCCAGAGGCAAGATTTTCAACTGTATTATCACTTATTTTCAAACTTTTGCCTGTAGGACAACATCAGCAACATTCCTTTTTGAGCAATGCAGGGCAAATAGCAATATATGAAATAATTTTTTTTTAGAGCTATCACCGAAATAACACCTTTCCTAAATATCATTTCCATCCTAGAACACTGCCATGACCTCAAAAAGTATCTACGTTTTGCAGGAATCCTAACCCTAACCCTAGCTTTGTGTTTGCACTAGGTTAGGGTTAGGGTTCAGAATTCCTCCAAAGAATTAATGCAACCTTCCACTCATTTAAGGGCAAAATATGCTTCACTGAAACAATATATTGGTCTGAAATACTTAAGCAAGCATACCAAAGCGTAGAGAATGCATCAACAAGGGTAAAATTCTATTTTTGGACAAGTATTCTACTACTGAAAATGTTGTGTTCAATGGTCACCTCATTGAGCATGGTTTCAGGCTTAAGGGAGGTAATAGTCAGGAATTCCACCAAAATATGGCCTTTATATCTTAATATTCATGTCAATTCAATGCCAGAGGCAAGATTTTGAACTGTATTATCACTTATTTTCAAACTTTTGCCTGTAGGACAACATCAGCAACATTCCTTTTTGAGCAATGCAGGGCAAATAGCAATATATGAAATAATTTTTTTTTAGAGCTATCACCAAAATAACACCTTTCCTAAATATCATTTCCATCCTCGAACACTGCCATGACCTCAAAAAGTATCTACGTTTTGCAGGAATCCTAACCCTAACCCTAGCTTTGTGTTTGCACTAGGTTAGGGTTAGGGTTCAGAATTCCTCCAAAGAATTAATGCAACCTTCCACTCATTTAAGGGCAAAATATGCTTCACTGAAATAATATATTAGTCTGAAATGCTTAAGCAAGCATACCAAAGCATAGAGAATGCATCAACAAGGGTAAAATTCTATTTTTGGACAAATATTCTTCTACTGAAAATGTTGTGTTCAATGGTGACCTCATTGAGCATGGTTTCAGGCTTAAGGGGGGTAATAGTCAGGAATTCCACCAAAATATGGCCTTTATATCTTAATATTCATGTCAATTCAATGCCAGAGGCAAGATTTTGAACTGTATTATCACTTATTTTCAAACTTTTGCCTGTAGGACAACATCAGCAACATTCCTTTTTGAGCAATGCAGGGCAAATAGCAATATATGAAATAATTTTTTTTTAGAGCTATCACCCAAATAACACCTTTCCTAAATATCATTTCCATCCTAGAACACTGCCATGACCTCAAAAAGTATCTACGTTTTGCAGGAATCCTAACCCTAACCCTAGCTTTGTGTTTGCACTAGGTTAGGGTTAGGGTTCAGAATTCCTCCAAAGAATTAATGCAACCTTCCACTCATTTAAGGGCAAAATATGCTTCACTGAAACAATATATTGGTCTGAAATGCTTAAGCAAGCATACCAAAGCGTAGAGAATGCATCAACAAGGGTAAAATTCTATTTTTGGACAAGTATTCTACTACTGAAAATGTTGTGTTCAGTGGTGACCTCATTGAGCATGGTTTCAGGCTTAAGGGGGGTAATAGTCAGGAATTCCACCAAAATATGGCCTTTATATCTTAATATTCATGTCAATTCAATGCCAGAGGCAAGATTTTCAACTGTATTATCACTTATTTTCAAACTTTTGCCTGTAGGACAACATCAGCAACATTCCTTTTTGAGCAATGCAGGGCAAATAGCAATATATGAAATAATTTTTTTTTAGAGCTATCACCGAAATAACACCTTTCCTAAATATCATTTCCATCCTAGAACACTGCCATGACCTCAAAAAGTATCTACGTTTTGCAGGAATCCTAACCCTAACCCTAGCTTTGTGTTTGCACTAGGTTAGGGTTAGGGTTCAGAATTCCTCCAAAGAATTAATGCAACCTTCCACTCATTTAAGGGCAAAATATGCTTCACTGAAACAATATATTGGTCTGAAATACTTAAGCAAGCATACCAAAGCATAGAGAATGCATCAACAAGGGTAAAATTCTATTTTTGGACAAGTATTCTACTACTGAAAATGTTGTGTTCAATGGTCACCTCATTGAGCATGGTTTCAGGCTTAAGGGAGGTAATAGTCAGGAATTCCACCAAAATATGGCCTTTATATCTTAATATTCATGTCAATTCAATGCCAGAGGCAAGATTTTGAACTGTATTATCACTTATTTTCAAACTTTTGCCTGTAGGACAACATCAGCAACATTCCTTTTTGAGCAATGCAGGGCAAATAGCAATATATGAAATAATTTTTTTTTAGAGCTATCACCAAAATAACACCTTTCCTAAATATCATTTCCATCCTCGAACACTGCCATGACCTCAAAAAGTATCTACGTTTTGCAGGAATCCTAACCCTAACCCTAGCTTTGTGTTTGCACTAGGTTAGGGTTAGGGTTCAGAATTCCTCCAAAGAATTAATGCAACCTTCCACTCATTTAAGGGCAAAATATGCTTCACTGAAATAATATATTAGTCTGAAATGCTTAAGCAAGCATACCAAAGCATAGAGAATGCATCAACAAGGGTAAAATTCTATTTTTGGACAAATATTCTTCTACTGAAAATGTTGTGTTCAATGGTGACCTCATTGAGCATGGTTTCAGGCTTAAGGGGGGTAATAGTCAGGAATTCCACCAAAATATGGCCTTTATATCTTAATATTCATGTCAATTCAATGCCAGAGGCAAGATTTTGAACTGTATTATCACTTATTTTCAAACTTTTGCCTGTAGGACAACATCAGCAACATTCCTTTTTGAGCAATGCAGGGCAAATAGCAATATATGAAATAATTTTTTTTTAGAGCTATCACCCAAATAACACCTTTCCTAAATATCATTTCCATCCTAGAACACTGCCATGACCTCAAAAAGTATCTACGTTTTGCAGGAATCCTAACCCTAACCCTAGCTTTGTGTTTGCACTAGGTTAGGGTTAGGGTTCAGAATTCCTCCAAAGAATTAATGCAACCTTCCACTCATTTAAGGGCAAAATATGCTTCACTGAAACAATATATTGGTCTGAAATGCTTAAGTAAGCATACGAAAGCATAGAGAATGCATCAACAAGGGTAAAATTCTATTTTTGGACAAGTATTCTACTACTGAAAATGTTGCGTTCAATGGTCACCTCATTGAGCATGGTTTCAGGCTTAAGGGGGGTAATAGTCAGGAATTCCACCAAAATATGGCCTTTATATCTTAATATTCATGTCAATTCAATGCCAGAGGCAAGATTTTGAACTGTATTATCACTTATTTTCAAACTTTTGCCTGTAGGACAACATCAGCAACATTCCTTTTTGAGCAATGCAGGGCAAATAGCAATATATGAAATCATTTTTTTTAGAGCTATCACCGAAATAACACCTTTCCTAAATATCATTTCCATCCTAGAACACTGCCATGACCTCAAAAAGTATCTACGTTTTGCAGGAATCCTAACCCTAACCCTAGCTTTGTGTTTGCACTAGGTTAGGGTTAGGGTTCAGAATTCCTCCAAAGAATTAATGCAACCTTCCACTCATTTAAGGGCAAAATATGCTTCACTGAAATAATATATTAGTCTGAAATGCTTAAGCAAGCATACCAAAGCATAGAGAATGCATCAACAAGGGTAAAATTCTATTTTTGGACAAGTATTCTACTACTGAAAATGTTGTGTTCAATGGTCACCTCATTGAGCATGGTTTCAGGCTTAAGGGAGGTAATAGTCAGGAATTCCACCAAAATATGGCCTTTATATCTTAATATTCATGTCAATTCAATGCCAGAGGCAAGATTTTGAACTGTATTATCACTTATTTTCAAACTTTTGCCTGTAGGACAACATCAGCAACATTCCTTTTTGAGCAATGCAGGGCAAATAGCAATATATGAAATAATTTTTTTTTAGAGCTATCACCAAAATAACACCTTTCCTAAATATCATTTCCATCCTCGAACACTGCCATGACCTCAAAACGTATCTACGTTTTGCAGGAATCCTAACCCTAACCCTAGCTTTGTGTTTGCACTAGGTTAGGGTTAGGGTTCAGAATTCCTCCAAAGAATTAATGCAACCTTCCACTCATTTAAGGGCAAAATATGCTTCACTGAAATAATATATTAGTCTGAAATGCTTAAGCAAGCATACCAAAGCATAGAGAATGCATCAACAAGGGTAAAATTCTATTTTTGGACAAACATTCTTCTACTGAAAATGTTGTGTTCAATGGTGACCTCATTGAGCATGGTTTCAGGCTTAAGGGGGGTAATAGTCAGGAATTCCACCAAAATATGGCCTTTATATCTTAATATTCATGTCAATTCAATGCCAGAGGCAAGATTTTGAACTGTATTATCACTTATTTTCAAACTTTTGCCTGTAGGACAACATCAGCAACATTCCTTTTTGAGCAATGCAGGGCAAATAGCAATATATGAAATCATTTTTTTTAGAGCTATCACCGAAATAACACCTTTCCTAAATATCATTTCCATCCTAGAACACTGCCATGACCTCAAAAAGTATCTACGTTTTGCAGGAATCCTAACCCTAACCCTAGCTTTGTGTTTGCACTAGGTTAGGGTTAGGGTTCAGAATTCCTCCAAAGAATTAATGCAACCTTCCACTCATTTAAGGGCAAAATATGCTTCACTGAAACAATATATTGGTCTGAAATGCTTAAGCAAGCATACCAAAGCGTAGAGAATGCATCAACAAGGGTAAAATTCTATTTTTGGACAAGTATTCTACTACTGAAAATGTTGTGTTCAGTGGTGACCTCATTGAGCATGGTTTCAGGCTTAAGGGGGGTAATAGTCAGGAATTCCACCAAAATATGGCCTTTATATCTTAATATTCATGTCAATTCAATGCCAGAGGCAAGATTTTCAACTGTATTATCACGTATTTTCAAACTTTTGCCTGTAGGACAACATCAGCAACATTCCTTTTTGAGCAATGCAGGGCAAATAGCAATATATGACATATTTTTGTTTTAGAGCTATCACCCAAATAACACTTTTCCTAAATATCATTTCCATCCTAGAACACTGCCATGACCTCAAAAAGTATCTAAGTTTTGCAGGAATCCTAACCCTAACCCTAGCTTTGTGTTTGCACTAGGTTAGGGTTAGGGTTCAGAATTCCTCCAAAGAATTAATGCAACTTTCCACTCATTTAAGGGCGAAATATGCTTCACTGAAACAATATATTGGTCTGAAATGCTTAAGCAAGCATACCAAAGCATAGAGAATGCATCAACAAGGGTAAAATTCTATTTTTGGACAAGTATTCTACTACTGAAAATGTTGTGTTCAATGGTCACCTCATTGAGCATGGTTTCAGGCTTAAGGGGGGTAATAGTCAGGAATTCCACCAAAATATGGCCTTTATATCTTAATATTCATGTCAATTCAATGCCAGAGGCAAGATTTTGAACTGTATTATCACTTATTTTCAAACTTTTGCCTGTAGGACAACATCAGCAACATTCCTTTTTGAGCAATGCAGGGCAAATAGCAATATATGAAATAATTTTTTTTTAGAGCTATCACCGAAATAACACCTTTCCTAAATATCATTTCCATCCTAGAACACTGCCATGACCTCAAAAAGTATCTACGTTTTGCAGGAATCCTAACCCTAACCCTAGCTTTGTGTTTGCACTAGGTTAGGGTTAGGGTTCAGAATTCCTCCAAAGAATTAATGCAACCTTCCACTCATTTAAGGGCAAAATATGCTTCACTGAAACAATATATTGGTCTGAAATACTTAAGCAAGCATACCAAAGCATAGAGAATGCATCAACAAGGGTAAAATTCTATTTTTGGACAAGTATTCTACTACTGAAAATGTTGTGTTCAATGGTCACCTCATTGAGCATGGTTTCAGGCTTAAGGGAGGTAATAGTCAGGAATTCCACCAAAATATGGCCTTTATATCTTAATATTCATGTCAATTCAATGCCAGAGGCAAGATTTTGAACTGTATTATCACTTATTTTCAAACTTTTGCCTGTAGGACAACATCAGCAACATTCCTTTTTGAGCAATGCAGGGCAAATAGCAATATATGAAATAATTTTTTTTTAGAGCTATCACCAAAATAACACCTTTCCTAAATATCATTTCCATCCTCGAACACTGCCATGACCTCAAAAAGTATCTACGTTTTGCAGGAATCCTAACCCTAACCCTAGCTTTGTGTTTGCACTAGGTTAGGGTTAGGGTTCAGAATTCCTCCAAAGAATTAATGCAACCTTCCACTCATTTAAGGGCAAAATATGCTTCACTGAAATAATATATTAGTCTGAAATGCTTAAGCAAGCATACCAAAGCATAGAGAATGCATCAACAAGGGTAAAATTCTATTTTTGGACAAATATTCTTCTACTGAAAATGTTGTGTTCAATGGTGACCTCATTGAGCATGGTTTCAGGCTTAAGGGGGGTAATAGTCAGGAATTCCACCAAAATATGGCCTTTATATCTTAATATTCATGTCAATTCAATGCCAGAGGCAAGATTTTGAACTGTATTATCACTTATTTTCAAACTTTTGCCTGTAGGACAACATCAGCAACATTCCTTTTTGAGCAATGCAGGGCAAATAGCAATATATGAAATCATTTTTTTTAGAGCTATCACCGAAATAACACCTTTCCTAAATATCATTTCCATCCTAGAACACTGCCATGACCTCAAAAAGTATCTACGTTTTGCAGGAATCCTAACCCTAACCCTAGCTTTGTGTTTGCACTAGGTTAGGGTTAGGGTTCAGAATTCCTCCAAAGAATTAATGCAACCTTCCACTCATTTAAGGGCAAAATATGCTTCACTGAAACAATATATTGGTCTGAAATGCTTAAGCAAGCATACCAAAGCGTAGAGAATGCATCAACAAGGGTAAAATTCTATTTTTGGACAAGTATTCTACTACTGAAAATGTTGTGTTCAGTGGTGACCTCATTGAGCATGGTTTCAGGCTTAAGGGGGGTAATAGTCAGGAATTCCACCAAAATATGGCCTTTATATCTTAATATTCATGTCAATTCAATGCCAGAGGCAAGATTTTCAACTGTATTATCACTTATTTTCAAACTTTTGCCTGTAGGACAACATCAGCAACATTCCTTTTTGAGCAATGCAGGGCAAATAGCAATATATTAAATAATTTATTTAGAGCTATCACCCAAATAACACCTTTCCTAAATATTATTTCCATCCTAGAACACTGCCATGACCTCAAAAAGTATCTACGTTTTGCAGGAATCCTAACCCTAACCCTAGCTTTGTGTTTGCACTAGGTTAGGGTTAGGGTTCAGAATTCCTCCAAAGAATTAATGCAACTTTCCACTCATTTAAGGGCGAAATATGCTTCACTGAAACAATATATTGGTCTGAAATGCTTAAGCAAGCATACCAAAGCATAGAGAATGCATCAACAAGGGTAAAATTCTATTTTTGGACAAGTATTCTACTACTGAAAAGGTTGTGTTCAATGGTGACCTCATTGAGCATGGTTTCAGTCTTAAGGGGGGTAATAGTCAGGAATTCCACCACAATATGTCCTTTATATCTTAATATTAATGTCAATTCAATGCCAGAGGCAAGCTTTTGAACTGTATTATCCCTTATTTTCAAACTTTTGCCTGTAGGACAACATCAGCAACATTCCTTTTTGAGCAATGCAGGGCAAATAGCAATATATGAAATAATTTTTTTTTAGAGCTATCACCCAAATAACACCTTTCCTAAATATCATTTCCATCCTAGAACACTGCCATGACCTCAAAAAGTATCTACGTTTTGCAGGAATCCTAACCCTAACCTTAGCTTTGTGTTTGCACTAGGTTAGGGTTAGGGTTCAGAATTCCTCCAAATAATTAATGCAACCTTCCACTCATTTAAGGGCAAAATATGCTTCACTGAAACAATATATTGGTCTGAAATGCTTAAGTAAGCATACGAAAGCATAGAGAATGCATCAACAAGGGTAAAATTCTATTTTTGGACAAGTATTCTACTACTGAAAATGTTGCGTTCAATGGTCACCTCATTGAGCATGGTTTCAGGCTTAAGGGGGGTAATAGTCAGGAATTCCACCAAAATATGGCCTTTATATCTTAATATTCATGTCAATTCAATGCCAGAGGCAAGATTTTGAACTGTATTATCACTTATTTTCAAACTTTTGCCTGTAGGACAACATCAGCAACATTCCTTTTTGAGCAATGCAGGGCAAATAGCAATATATGACATATTTTTGTTTTAGAGCTATCACCGAAATAACACCTTTCCTAAATATCATTTCCATCCTAGAACACTGCCATGACCTCAAAAAGTATCTAAGTTTTGCAGGAATCCTAACCCTAACCCTAGCTTTGTGTTTGCACTAGGTTAGGGTTAGGGTTCAGAATTCCTCCAAAGAATTAATGCAACTTTCCACTCATTTAAGGGCGAAATATGCTTCACTGAAACAATATATTGGTCTGAAATGCATAAGCAAGCATACCAAAGCATAGAGAATGCATCAACAAGGGTAAAATTCTATTTTTGGACAAGTATTCTACTACTGAAAATGTTGTGTTCAATGGTCACCTCATTGAGCATGGTTTCAGGCTTCAGGGGGGTAATAGTCAGGAATTCCACCAAAATATGGCCCTTATATCTTAATATTCATGTCAATTCAATGCCAGAGGCAAGATTTTGAACTGTATTATAACTTATTTTCAAACTTTTGCCTGTAGGACAACATCAGCAACATTCCTTTTTGAGCAATGCAGGGCAAATAGCAATATATGAAATAATTTTTTTTAGAGCTATCACCGAAATAACACCTTTCCTAAATATCATTTCCATCCTAGAACACTGCCATGACCTCAAAAAGTATCTACGTTTCGCAGGAATCCTAACCCTAACCCTAGCTTTGTGTTTGCACTAGGTTAGGGTTAGGGTTCAGAATTCCTCCAAAAATTAATGCAACCTTCCACTCATTTAAGGGCAAAATATGCTTCACTGAAACAATATATTGGTCTGAAATGCTTAAGCAAGCATACCAAAGCATAGAGAATGCATCAACAAGGGTAAAATTCTATTTTTGGACAAGTATTCTACTACTGAAAATGTTGTGTTCAGTGGTGACCTCATTGAGCATGGTTTCAGGCTTAAGGGGGGTAATAGTCAGGAATTCCACCAAAATATGGCCTTTATATCTTAATATTCATGTCAATTCAATGCCAGAGGCAAGATTTTGAACTGTATTATCACTTATTTTCAAACTTTTGCCTGTAGGACAACATCAGCAACATTCCTTTTTGAGCAATGCAGGGCAAATAGCAATATATGAAATAATTTTTTTTTAGAGCTATCACCGAAATAACACCTTTCCTAAATATCATTTCCATCCTAGAACACTGCCATGACCTCAAAAAGTATCTACGTTTTGCAGGAATCCTAACCCTAACCCTAGCTTTGTGTTTGCACTAGGTTAGGGTTAGGGTTCAGAATTCCTCCAAAGAATTAATGCAACCTTCCACTCATTTAAGGGCAAAATATGCTTCACTGAAATAATATATTAGTCTGAAATGCTTAAGCAAGCATACCAAAGCATAGAGAATGCATCAACAAGGGTAAAATTCTATTTTTGGACAAATATTCTACTACTGAAAATGTTGTGTTCAATGGTCACCTCATTGAGCATGGTTTCAGGCTTAAGGGGGGTAATAGTCAGGAATTCCACCAAAATATGGCCTTTATATCTTAATATTCATGTCAATTCAATGCCAGAGGCAAGATTTTGAACTGTATTATCACTTATTTTCAAACTTTTGCCTGTAGGACAACATCAGCAACATTCCTTTTTGAGCAATGCAGGGCAAATAGCAATATATGAAATCATTTTTTTTAGAGCTATCACCGAAATAACACCTTTCCTAAATATCATTTCCATCCTAGAACACTGCCATGACCTCAAAAAGTATCTACGTTTTGCAGGAATCCTAACCCTAACCCTAGCTTTGTGTTTGCACTAGGTTAGGGTTAGGGTTCAGAATTCCTCCAAAGAATTAATGCAACCTTCCACTCATTTAAGGGCAAAATATGCTTCACTGAAACAATATATTGGTCTGAAATGCTTAAGCAAGCATACCAAAGCATAGAGAATGCATCAACAAGGGTAAAATTCTATTTTTGGACAAGTATTCTACTACTGAAAATGTTGTGTTCAATGGTCACCTCATTGAGCATGGTTTCAGGCTTAAGGGGGGTAATAGTCAGGAATTCCACCAAAATATGGCCCTTATATCTTAATATTCATGTCAATTCAATGCCAGAGGCAAGATTTTGAACTGTATTATAACTTATTTTCAAACTTTTGCCTGTAGGACAACATCAGCAACATTCCTTTTTGAGCAATGCAGGGCAAATAGCAATATATGAAATAATTTTTTTGAGAGCTATCACCGAAATAACACCTTTCCTAAATATCATTTCCATCCTAGAACACTGCCATGACCTCAAAAAGTATCTACGTTTTGCAGGAATCCTAACCCTAACCCTAGCTTTGTGTTTGCACTAGGTTAGGGTTAGGGTTCAGAATTCCTCCAAAGAATTAATGCAACTTTCCACTCATTTAAGGGCGAAATATGCTTCACTGAAACAATATATTGGTCTGAAATGCTTAAGCAAGCATACCAAAGCATAGAGAATGCATCAACAAGGGTAAAATTCTATTTTTGGACAAGTATTCTACTACTGAAAATGTTGTGTTCAATGCTCACCTCATTGAGCATGGTTTCAGGCTTAAGGGGTAATAGTCAGGAATTCCACCACAATATGGCCTTTATATCTTAATATTCATGTAAATTCAATGCCAGAGGCAAGATTTTGAACTGTATTATCACTTATTTTCAAACTTTTGCCTGTAGGACAACATCAGCAACATTCCTTTTTGAGCAATGCAGGGCAAATAGCAATATATGAAATAATTTTTTTTAGAGCTATCACCGAAATAACACCTTTCCTAAATATCATTTCCATCCTAGAACACTGCCATGAGCTCAAAAAGTATCTACGTTTCGCAGGAATCCTAACCCTAACCCTAGCTTTGTGTTTGCACTAGGTTAGGGTTAGGGTTCAGAATTCCTCCAAAAATTAATGCAACCTTCCACTCATTTAAGGGCAAAATATGCTTCACTGAAACAATATATTGGTCTGAAATGCTTAAGCAAGCATACCAAAGCATAGAGAATGCATCAACAAGGGTAAAATTCTATTTTTGGACAAGTATTCTACTACTGAAAATGTTGTGTTCAGTGGTGACCTCATTGAGCATGGTTTCAGGCTTAAGGGGGGTAATAGTCAGGAATTCCACCAAAATATGGCCTTTATATCTTAATATTCATGTCAATTCAATGCCAGAGGCAAGATTTTGAACTGTATTATCACTTATTTTCAAACTTTTGCCTGTAGGACAACATCAGCAACATTCCTTTTTGAGCAATGCAGGGCAAATAGCAATATATGAAATAATTTTTTTTTAGAGCTATCACCGAAATAACACCTTTCCTAAATATCATTTCCATCCTAGAACACTGCCATGACCTCAAAAAGTATCTACGTTTTGCAGGAATCCTAACCCTAACCCTAGCTTTGTGTTTGCACTAGGTTAGGGTTAGGGTTCAGAATTCCTCCAAAGAATTAATGCAACCTTCCACTCATTTAAGGGCAAAATATGCTTCACTGAAACAATATATTGGTCTGAAATGCATAAGCAAGCATACCAAAGCATAGAGAATGCATCAACAAGGGTAAAATTCTATTTTTGGACAAGTATTCTACTACTGAAAATGTTGTGTTCAATGGTCACCTCATTGAGCATGGTTTCAGGCTTAAGGGGGGTAATAGTCAGGAATTCCACCAAAATATGGCCCTTATATCTTAATATTCATGTCAATTCAATGCCAGAGGCAAGATTTTGAACTGTATTATAACTTATTTTCAAACTTTTGCCTGTAGGACAACATCAGCAACATTCCTTTTTGAGCAATGCAGGGCAAATAGCAATATATGAAATAATTTTTTTGAGAGCTATCACCGAAATAACACCTTTCCTAAATATCATTTCCATCCTAGAACACTGCCATGACCTCAAAAAGTATCTACGTTTCGCAGGAATCCTAACCCTAACCCTAGCTTTGTGTTTGCACTAGGTTAGGGTTAGGGTTCAGAATTCCTCCAAAGAATTAATGCAACTTTCCACTCATTTAAGGGCGAAATATGCTTCACTGAAACAATATATTGGTCTGAAATGCTTAAGCAAGCATACCAAAGCATAGAGAATGCATCAACAAGGGTAAAATTCTATTTTTGGACAAGTATTCTACTACTGAAAATGTTGTGTTCAATGCTCACCTCATTGAGCATGGTTTCAGGCTTAAGGGGTAATAGTCAGGAATTCCACCACAATATGGCCTTTATATCTTAATATTCATGTAAATTCAATGCCAGAGGCAAGATTTTGAACTGTATTATCACTTATTTTCAAACTTTTGCCTGTAGGACAACATCAGCAACATTCCTTTTTGAGCAATGCAGGGCAAATAGCAATATATGAAATCATTTTTTTTAGAGCTATCACCGAAATAACACCTTTCCTAAATATCATTTCCATCCTAGAACACTGCCATGACCTCAAAAAGTATCTACGTTTTGCAGGAATCCTAACCCTAACCCTAGCTTTGTGTTTGCACTAAGTTAGGGTTAGGGTTCAGAATTCCTCCAAAGAATTAATGCAACCTTCCACTCATTTAAGGGCAAAATATGCTTCACTGAAACAATATATTGGTCTGAAATGCTTAAGCAAGCATACCAAAGCGTAGAGAATGCATCAACAAGGGTAAAATTCTATTTTTGGACAAGTATTCTACTACTGAAAATGTTGTGTTCAATGGTGACCTCATTGAGCATGGTTTCAGGCTTAAGGGGGGTAATAGTCAGGAATGCCACCACAATATGGCCTTTATATCTTAATATTCATGTCAATTCAATGCCAGAGGCAAGATTTTGAACTGTATTATCACTTATTTTCAAACTGTTGCCTGTAGGACAACATCAGCAACATTCCTTTTTGAGCAATGCAGGGCAAATAGCAATATATGAAATAATTTGTTTTAGAGCTATCACCCAAATAACACCTTTCCTAAATATCATTTCCATCCTAGAACACTGCAATGACCTCAAAAAGTATCTACGTTTTGCAGGAATCCTAACCCTAACCCTAGCTTTGTGTTTGCACTAGGTTAGGGTTAGGGTTCAGAATTCCTCCAAAGAATTAATGCAACCTTCCACTCATTTAAGGGCAAAATATGCTTCACTGAAACAATATATTGGTCTGAAATGCTTAAGCAAGCATACCAAAGCGTAGAGAATGCATCAACAAGGGTAAAATTCTATTTTTGGACAAGTATTCTACTACTGAAAATGTTGTGTTCAATGGTGACCTCATTGAGCATGGTTTCAGGCTTAAGGGGGGTAATAGTCAGGAATGCCACCACAATATGGCCTTTATATCTTAATATTCATGTCAATTCAATGCCAGAGGCAAGATTTTGAACTGTATTATCACTTATTTTCAAACTTTTGCCTGTAGGACAACATCAGCAACATTCCTTTTTGAGCAATGCAGGGCAAATAGCAATATATGAAATAATTTGTTTTAGAGCTATCACCCAAATAACACCTTTCCTAAATATCATTTCCATCCTAGAACACTGCAATGACCTCAAAAAGTATCTACGTTTTGCAGGAATCCTAACCCTAACCCTAGCTTTGTGTTTGCACTAGGTTAGGGTTAGGGTTCAGAATTCCTCCAAAGAATTAATGCAACCTTCCACTCATTTAAGGGCAAAATATGCTTCACTGAAACAATATATTGGTCTGAAATGCTTAAGCAAGCATACCAAAACATAGAGAATGCATCAACAAGGGTAAAATTCTATTTTTGGACAAGTATTCTACTACTGAAAATGTTGTGTTCAATGGTGACCTCATTGAGCATGGTTTCAGGCTTAAGGGGGGTAATAGTCAGGAATTCCACCAAAATATGGCCTTTATATCTTAATATTCATGTCAATTCAATGCCAGAGGCAAGATTTTCAACTGTATTATCACTTATTTTCAAACTTTTGCCTGTAGGACAACATCAGCAACATTCCTTTTTGAGCAATGCAGGGCAAATAGCAATATATGAAATAATTTTTTTTTAGAGCTATCACCGAAATAACACCTTTCCTAAATATCATTTCCATCCTAGAACACTGCCATGACCTCAAAAAGTATCTACGTTTTGCAGGAATCCTAACCCTAACCCTAGCTTTGTGTTTGCACTAGGTTAGGGTTAGGGTTCAGAATTCCTCCAAAGAATTAATGCAACTTTCCACTCATTTAAGGGCAAAATATGCTTCACTGAAACAATATATTGGTCTGAAATGCTTAAGCAAGCATACCAAAGCGTAGAGAATGCATCAACAAGGGTAAAATTCTATTTTTGGACAAGTATTCTACTACTGAAAATGTTGTGTTCAATGGTGACCTCATTGAGCATGGTTTCAGGCTTAAGGGGGGTAATAGTCAGGAATGCCACCACAATATGGCCTTTATATCTTAATATTCATGTCAATTCAATGCCAGAGGCAAGATTTTCAACTGTATTATCACTTATTTTCAAACTTTTGCCTGTAGGACAACATCAGCAACATTCCTTTTTGAGCAATGCAGGGCAAATAGCAATATATGAAATAATTTGTTTTAGAGCTATCACCCAAATAACACCTTTCCTAAATATCATTTCCATCCTAGAACACTGCCATGACCTCAAAAAGTATCTACGTTTTGCAGGAATCCTAACCCTAACCCTAGCTTTGTGTTTGCACTAGGTTAGGGTTAGGGTTCAGAATTCCTCCAAAGAATTAATGCAACCTTCCACTCATTTAAGGGCAAAATATGCTTCACTGAAACAATATATTGGTCTGAAATGCTTAAGCAAGCATACCAAAGCATAGAGAATGCATCAACAAGGGTAAAATTCTATTTTTGGACAAGTATTCTACTACTGAAAATGTTGTGTTCAATGGTGACCTCATTGAGCATGGTTTCAGGCTTAAGGGGGGTAATAGTCAGGAATTCCAACACAATATGGCCTTTATATCTTAATATTCATGTCAATTCAATGCCAGAGGCAAGATTTTGAACTGTATTATCACTTATTTTCAAACTTTTGCCTGTAGGACAACATCAGCAACATTCCTTTTTGAGCAATGCAGGGCAAATAGCAATATATGAAATAATTTTTTTTAGAGCTATCACCCAAATAACACCTTTCCTAAATATCATTTCCATCCTAGAACACTGCAATGACCTCAAAAAGTATCTACGTTTTGCAGGAATCCTAACCCTAACCCTAGCTTTGTGTTTGCACTAGGTTAGGGTTAGGGTTCAGAATTCCTCCAAAGAATTAATGCAACCTTCCACTCATTTAAGGGCAAAATATGCTTCACTGAAATAATATATTGGTCTGAAATGCTTAAGCAAGCATACCAAAACATAGAGAATGCATCAACAAGGGTAAAATTCTATTTTTGGACAAGTATTCTACTACTGAAAATGTTGTGTTCAATGGTGACCTCATTGAGCATGGTTTCAGGCTTAAGGGGGGTAATAGTCAGGAATTCCACCAAAATATGGCCTTTATATCTTAATATTCATGTCAATTCAATGCCAGAGGCAAGATTTTCAACTGTATTATCACTTATTTTCAAAATTTTGCCTGTAGGACAACATCAGCAACATTCCTTTTTGAGCAATGCAGGGCAAATAGCAATATATGAAATAATTTTTTTTAGAGCTATCACCCAAATAACACCTTTCCTAAATATCATTTCCATCCTAGAACACTGCAATGACCTCAAAAAGTATCTACGTTTTGCAGGAATCCTAACCCTAACCCTAGCTTTGTGTTTGCACTAGGTTAGGGTTAGGGTTCAGAATTCCTCCAAAGAATTAATGCAACCTTCCACTCATTTAAGGGCAAAATATGCTTCACTGAAATAATATATTAGTCTGAAATGCTTAAGCAAGCATACCAAAACATAGAGAATGCATCAACAAGGGTAAAATTCTATTTTTGGACAAGTATTCTACTACTGAAAATGTTGTGTTCAATGGTGACCTCATTGAGCATGGTTTCAGGCTTAAGGGGGGTAATAGTCAGGAATTCCACCAAAATATGGCCTTTATATCTTAATATTCATGTCAATTCAATGCCAGAGGCAAGATTTTCAACTGTATTATCACTTATTTTCAAAATTTTGCCTGTAGGACAACATCAGCAACATTCCTTTTTGAGCAATGCAGGGCAAATAGCAATATATGAAATAATTTTTTTTTAGAGCTATCACCCAAATAACACCTTTCCTAAATATCATTTCCATCCTAGAACACTGCCATGACCTCAAAAAGTATCTACGTTTTGCAGGAATCCTAACCCTAACCCTAGCTTTGTGTTTGCACTAGGTTAGGGTTAGGGTTCAGAATTCCTCCAAAGAATTAATGCAACCTTCCACTCATTTAAGGGCAAAATATGCTTCACTGAAACAATATATTGGTCTGAAATGCTTAAGCCAGCATACCAAAGCATAGAGAATGCATCAACAAGGGTAAAATTCTATTTTTGGACAAGTATTCTACTACTGAAAATGAGGTGTTCAGTGGTGACCTCATTGAGCATGGTTTCAGGCTTAAGGGAGGTAATAGTCAGGAATTCCACCAAAATATGGCCTTTATATCTTAATATTCATGTCAATTCAATGCCAGAGGCAAGATTTTGAACTGTATTATCACTTACTTTCAAACTTTTGCCTGTAGGACAACATCAGCAACATTCCTTTTTGAGCAATGCAGGGCAAATAGCAATATATGAAATAATTTTTTTTTAGAGCTATCACCGAAATAACACCTTTCCTAAATATCATTTCCATCCTACAACACTGCCATGACCTCAAAAAGTATCTACGTTTTGCAGGAATCCTAACCCTAAGCCTAGCTTTGTTTTTGCACTAGGTTAGGGTTAGGGTTCAGAATTCCTCCAAAGAATTAATGCAACCTTCCACTCATTTAAGGGCAAAATATGCTTCACTGAAACAATATATTGGTCTGAAATGCTTAAGCAAGCATACCAAAGCATAGAGAATACATCAACAAGGGTAAAATTCTATTTTTGGACAAGTATTCTACTACTGAAAATGTTGTGTTCAATGGTGACCTCATTGAGCATGGTTTCAGGCTTAAGGGGGGTAATAGTCAGGAATTCCACCACAATATGGCCTTTATATCTTAATATTCATGTCAATTCAATGCCAGAGGCAAGATTTTCAACTGTATTATCACTTATTTTCAAACTTTTGCCTGTAGGACAACATCAGCAACATTCCTTTTTGAGCAATGCAGGGCAAATAGCAATATATGAAATCATTTTTTTTTAGAGCTATCACCGAAATAACACCTTTCCTAAATATCATTTCCATCCTAGAACACTGCCATGACCTCAAAAAGTATCTACGTTTTGCAGGAATCCTAACCCTAACCCTAGCTTTCTGTTTGCACTAGGTTAGGGTTAGGGTTCAGAATTCCTCCAAAGAATTAATGCAACTTTCCACTCATTTAAGGGCGAAATATGCTTCACTGAAACAATATATTGGTCTGAAATGCTTAAGCAAGCATACCAAAGCATAGAGAATGCATCAACAAGGGTAAAATTCTATTTTTGGACAAGTATTCTACTACTGAAAATGTTGTGTTCAATGGTGACCTCATTGAGCATGGTTTCAGGCTTAAGGGGGGTAATAGTCAGGAATTCCACCACAATATGGCCTTTATATCTTAATATTCATGTCAATTCAATGCCAGAGGCAAGATTTTGAACTGTATTATCACTTATTTTCAAACTTTTGCCTGTAGGACAACATCAGCAACATTCCTTTTTGAGCAATGCAGGGCAAATAGCAATATATGAAATAATTTTTTTTAGAGCTATCACCGAAATAACACCTTTCCTAAATATCATTTCCATCCTAGAACACTGCCATGACCTCAAAAAGTATCTACGTTTTGCAGGAATCCTAACCCTAACCCTAGCTTTGTGTTTGCACTAGGTTAGGGTTAGGGTTCAGAATTCCTCCAAAGAATTAATGCAACCTTCCACTCATTTAAGGGCAAAATATGCTTCACTGAAACAATATATTGGTCTGAAATGCTTAAGCAAGCATACCAAAGCATAGAGAATGCATCAACTAGGGTAAAATTCTATTTTTGGACAAGTATTCTACTACTGAAAATGTTGTGTTCAGTGGTGACCTCATTGAGCATGGTTTCAGGCTTAAGGGGGGTAATAGTCAGGAATTCCACCAAAATATGGCCTTTATATCTTAATATTCATGTCAATTCAATGCCAGAGGCAAGATTTTGAACTGTATTATCACTTATTTTCAAACTTTTGCCTGTAGGACAACATCAGCAACATTCCTTTTTGAGCAATGCAGGGCAAATAGCAATATATGAAATAATTTTTTTTAGAGCTATCACCAAAATAACACCTTTCCTAAATATCATTTCCATCCTCGAACACTGCCATGACCTCAAAAAGTATCTACGTTTTGCAGGAATCCTAACCCTAACCCTAGCTTTGTGTTTGCACTAGGTTAGGGTTAGGGTTCAGAATTCCTCCAAAGAATTAATGCAACCTTCCACTCATTTAAGGGCAAAATATGCTTCACTGAAATAATATATTAGTCTGAAATGCTTAAGCAAGCATACCAAAGCATAGAGAATGCATCAACAAGGGTAAAATTCTATTTTTGGACAAATATTCTTCTACTGAAAATGTTGTGTTCAATGGTGACCTCATTGAGCATGGTTTCAGGCTTAAGGGGGGTAATAGTCAGGAATTCCACCAAAATATGGCCTTTATATCTTAATATTCATGTCAATTCAATGCCAGAGGCAAGATTTTGAACTGTATTATCACTTATTTTCAAACTTTTGCCTGTAGGACAACATCAGCAACATTCCTTTTTGAGCAATGCAGGGCAAATAGCAATATATGAAATAATTTTTTTTAGAGCTATCACTGAAATAACACCTTTCCTAAATATCATTTCCATCCTAGAACACTGCCATGACCTCAAAAAGTATCTACGTTTTGCAGGAATCCTAACCCTAACCCTAGCTTTGTGTTTGCACTAGGTTAGGGTTAGGGTTCAGAATTCCTCCAAAGAATTAATGCAACCTTCCACTCATTTAAGGGCAAAATATGCTTCACTGAAACAATATATTGGTCTGAAATGCTTAAGCAAGCATACCAAAGCGTAGAGAATGCATCAACAAGGGTAAAATTCTATTTTTGGACAAGTATTCTACTACTGAAAATGTTGTGTTCAGTGGTGACCTCATTGAGCATGGTTTCAGGCTTAAGGGGGGTAATAGTCAGGAATTCCACCAAAATATGGCCTTTATATCTTAATATTCATGTCAATTCAATGCCAGAGGCAAGATTTTCAACTGTATTATCACTTATTTTCAAACTTTTGCCTGTAGGACAACATCAGCAACATTCCTTTTTGAGCAATGCAGGGCAAATAGCAATATATTAAATAATTTTTTTAGAGCTATCACCAAAATAACACCTTTCCTAAATATTATTTCCATCCTAGAACACTGCCATGACCTCAAAAAGTATCTACGTTTTGCAGGAATCCTAACCCTAACCCTAGCTTTGTGTTTGCACTAGGTTAGGGTTAGGGTTCAGAATTCCTCCAAAGAATTAATGCAACTTTCCACTCATTTAAGGGCGAAATATGCTTCACTGAAACAATATATTGGTCTGAAATGCTTAAGCAAGCATACCAAAGCATAGAGAATGCATCAACAAGGGTAAAATTCTATTTTTGGACAAGTATTCTACTACTGAAAATGTTGTGTTCAATGGTGACCTCATTGAGCATGGTTTCAGTCTTAAGGGGGGTAATAGTCAGGAATTCCACCACAATATGGCCTTTATATCTTAATATTAATGTCAATTCAATGCCAGAGGCAAGCTTTTGAACTGTATTATCCCTTATTTTCAAACTTTTGCCTGTAGGACAACATCAGCAACATTCCTTTTTGAGCAATGCAGGGCAAATAGCAATATATGAAATAATTTTTTTTTAGAGCTATCACCCAAATAACACCTTTCCTAAATATCATTTCCATCCTAGAACACTGCCATGACCTCAAAAAGTATCTACGTTTTGCAGGAATCCTAACCCTAACCTTAGCTTTGTGTTTGCACTAGGTTAGGGTTAGGGTTCAGAATTCCTCCAAATAATTAATGCAACCTTCCACTCATTTAAGGGCAAAATATGCTTCACTGAAACAATATATTGGTCTGAAATGCTTAAGTAAGCATACGAAAGCATAGAGAATGCATCAACAAGGGTAAAATTCTATTTTTGGACAAGTATTCTACTACTGAAAATGTTGCGTTCAATGGTCACCTCATTGAGCATGGTTTCAGGCTTAAGGGGGGTAATAGTCAGGAATTCCACCAAAATATGGCCTTTATATCTTAATATTCATGTCAATTCAATGCCAGAGGCAAGATTTTGAACTGTATTATCACTTATTTTCAAACTTTTGCCTGTAGGACAACATCAGCAACATTCCTTTTTGAGCAATGCAGGGCAAATAGCAATATATGACATATTTTTGTTTTAGAGCTATCACCGAAATAACACCTTTCCTAAATATCATTTCCATCCTAGAACACTGCCATGACCTCAAAAAGTATCTAAGTTTTGCAGGAATCCTAACCCTAACCCTAGCTTTGTGTTTGCACTAGGTTAGGGTTAGGGTTCAGAATTCCTCCAAAGAATTAATGCAACTTTCCACTCATTTAAGGGCGAAATATGCTTCACTGAAACAATATATTGGTCTGAAATGCTTAAGCAAGCATACCAAAGCATAGAGAATGCATCAACAAGGGTAAAATTCTATTTTTGGACAAGTATTCTACTACTGAAAATGTTGTGTTCAATGGTCACCTCATTGAGCATGGTTTCAGGCTTAAGGGGGGTAATAGTCAGGAATTCCACCAAAATATGGCCCTTATATCTTAATATTCATGTCAATTCAATGCCAGAGGCAAGATTTTGAACTGTATTATAACTTATTTTCAAACTTTTGCCTGTAGGACAACATCAGCAACATTCCTTTTTGAGCAATGCAGGGCAAATAGCAATATATGAAATAATTTTTTTTTAGACCTATCACCGAAATAACACCTTTCCTAAATATCATTTCCATCCTAGAACACTGCCATGACCTCAAAAAGTATCTACGTTTTGCAGGAATCCTAACCCTAACCCTAGCTTTGTGTTTGCACTAGGTTAGGGTTAGGGTTCAGAATTCCTCCAAAGAATTAATGCAACCTTCCACTCATTTAAGGGCAAAATATGCTTCACTGAAACAATATATTGGTCTGAAATGCATAAGCAAGCATACCAAAGCATAGAGAATGCATCAACAAGGGTAAAATTCTATTTTTGGACAAGTATTCTACTACTGAAAATGTTGTGTTCAATGGTCACCTCATTGAGCATGGTTTCAGGCTTAAGGGAGGTAATAGTCAGGAATTCCACCAAAATATGGCCTTTATATCTTAATATTCATGTCAATTCAATGCCAGAGGCAAGATTTTGAACTGTATTATCACTTATTTTCAAACTTTTGCCTGTAGGACAACATCAGCAACATTCCTTTTTGAGCAATGCAGGGCAAATAGCAATATATGAAATAATTTTTTTTAGAGCTATCACCAAAATAACACCTTTCCTAAATATCATTTCCATCCTCGAACACTGCCATGACCTCAAAAAGTATCTACGTTTTGCAGGAATCCTAACCCTAACCCTAGCTTTGTGTTTGCACTAGGTTAGGGTTAGGGTTCAGAATTCCTCCAAAGAATTAATGCAACCTTCCACTCATTTAAGGGCAAAATATGCTTCACTGAAATAATATATTAGTCTGAAATGCTTAAGCAAGCATACCAAAGCATAGAGAATGCATCAACAAGGGTAAAATTCTATTTTTGGACAAATATTCTTCTACTGAAAATGTTGTGTTCAATGGTGACCTCATTGAGCATGGTTTCAGGCTTAAAGGGGGTAATAGTCAGGAATTCCACCAAAATATGGCCTTTATATCTTAATATTCATGTCAATTCAATGCCAGAGGCAAGATTTTGAACTGTATTATCACTTATTTTCAAACTTTTGCCTGTAGGACAACATCAGCAACATTCCTTTTTGAGCAATGCAGGGCAAATAGCAATATATGAAATCATTTTTTTTAGAGCTATCACCGAAATAACACCTTTCCTAAATATCATTTCCATCCTAGAACACTGCCATGACCTCAAAAAGTATCTACGTTTTGCAGGAATCCTAACCCTAACCCTAGCTTTGTGTTTGCACTAGGTTAGGGTTAGGGTTCAGAATTCCTCCAAAGAATTAATGCAACCTTCCACTCATTTAAGGGCAAAATATGCTTCACTGAAACAATATATTGGTCTGAAATGCTTAAGCAAGCATACCAAAGCATAGAGAATGCATCAACAAGGGTAAAATTCTATTTTTGGACAAGTATTCTACTACTGAAAATGTTGTGTTCAATGGTCACCTCATTGAGCATGGTTTCAGGCTTAAGGGGGGTAATAGTCAGGAATTCCACCAAAATATGGCCCTTATATCTTAATATTCATGTCAATTCAATGCCAGAGGCAAGATTTTGAACTGTATTATAACTTATTTTCAAACTTTTGCCTGTAGGACAACATCAGCAACATTCTTTTTTGAGCAATGCAGGGCAAATAGCAATATATGAAATAATTTTTTTGAGAGCTATCACCGAAATAACACCTTTCCTAAATATCATTTCCATCCTAGAACACTGCCATGACCTCAAAAAGTATCTACGTTTTGCAGGAATCCTAACCCTAACCCTAGCTTTGTGTTTGCACTAGGTTAGGGTTAGGGTTCAGAATTCCTCCAAAGAATTAATGCAACTTTCCACTCATTTAAGGGCGAAATATGCTTCACTGAAACAATATATTGGTCTGAAATGCTTAAGCAAGCATACCAAAGCATAGAGAATGCATCAACAAGGGTAAAATTCTATTTTTGGACAAGTATTCTACTACTGAAAATGTTGTGTTCAATGCTCACCTCATTGAGCATGGTTTCAGGCTTAAGGGGTAATAGTCAGGAATTCCACCACAATATGGCCTTTATATCTTAATATTCATGTAAATTCAATGCCAGAGGCAAGATTTTGAACTGTATTATCACTTATTTTCAAACTTTTGCCTGTAGGACAACATCAGCAACATTCCTTTTTGAGCAATGCAGGGCAAATAGCAATATATGAAATCATTTTTTTTAGAGCTATCACCGAAATAACACCTTTCCTAAATATCATTTCCATCCTAGAACACTGCCATGACCTCAAAAAGTATCTACGTTTTGCAGGAATCCTAACCCTAACCCTAGCTTTGTGTTTGCACTAGGTTAGGGTTAGGGTTCAGAATTCCTCCAAAGAATTAATGCAACCTTCCACTCATTTAAGGGCAAAATATGCTTCACTGAAACAATATATTGGTCTGAAATGCTTAAGCAAGCATACCAAAGCGTAGAGAATGCATCAACAAGGGTAAAATTCTATTTTTGGACAAGTATTCTACTACTGAAAATGTTGTGTTCAATGGTGACCTCATTGAGCATGGTTTCAGGCTTAAGGGGGGTAATAGTCAGGAATGCCACCACAATATGGCCTTTATATTTTAATATTCATGTCAATTCAATGCCAGAGGCAAGATTTTGAACTGTATTATCACTTATTTTCAAACTTTTGCCTGTAGGACAACATCAGCAACATTCCTTTTCGAGCAATGCAGGGCAAATAGCAATATATGAAATAATTTGTTTTAGAGCTATCACCCAAATAACACCTTTCCTAAATATCATTTCCATCCTAGAACACTGCAATGACCTCAAAAAGTATCTACGTTTTGCAGGAATCCTAACCCTAACCCTAGCTTTGTGTTTGCACTAGGTTAGGGTTAGGGTTCAGAATTCCTCCAAAGAATTAATGCAACCTTCCACTCATTTAAGGGCAAAATATGCTTCACTGAAACAATATATTGGTCTGAAATGCTTAAGCAAGCATACCAAAACATAGAGAATGCATCAACAAGGGTAAAATTCTATTTTTGGACAAGTATTCTACTACTGAAAATGTTGTGTTCAATGGTGACCTCATTGAGCATGGTTTCAGGCTTAAGGGGGGTAATAGTCAGGAATTCCACCAAAATATGGCCTTTATATCTTAATATTCATGTCAATTCAATGCCAGAGGCAAGATTTTCAACTGTATTATCACTTATTTTCAAACTTTTGCCTGTAGGACAACATCAGCAACATTCCTTTTTGAGCAATGCAGGGCAAATAGCAATATATGAAATAATTTTTTTTTAGAGCTATCACCGAAATAACACCTTTCCTAAATATCATTTCCATCCTAGAACACTGCCATGACCTCAAAAAGTATCTACGTTTTGCAGGAATCCTAACCCTAACCCTAGCTTTGTGTTTGCACTAGGTTAGGGTTAGGGTTCAGAATTCCTCCAAAGAATTAATGCAACTTTCCACTCATTTAAGGGCGAAATATGCTTCACTGAAACAATATATTGGTCTGAAATGCTTAAGCAAGCATACCAAAGCATAGAGAATGCATCAACAAGGGTAAAATTCTATTTTTGGACAAGTATTCTACTACTGAAAATGTTGTGTTCAATGGTGACCTCATTGAGCATGGTTTCAGGCTTAAGGGGGGTAATAGTCAGGAATTCCACCACAATATGGCCTTTATATCTTAATATTCATGTCAATTCAATGCCAGAGGCAAGATTTTGAACTGTATTATCACTTATTTTCAAACTTTTGCCTGTAGGACAACATCAGCAACATTCCTTTTTGAGCAATGCAGGGCAAATAGCAATATATGAAATAATTTTTTTTAGAGCTATCACCGAAATAACACCTTTCCTAAATATCATTTCCATCCTAGAACACTGCCATGACCTCAAAAACTATCTACGTTTTGCAGGAATCCTAACCCTAACCCTAGCTTTGTGTTTGCACTAGGTTAGGGTTAGGGTTCAGAATTCCTCCAAAGAATTAATGCAACCTTCCACTCATTTAAGGGCAAAATATGCTTCACTGAAACAATATATTGGTCTGAAATGCTTAAGCAAGCATACCAAAGCATAGAGAATGCATCAACAAGGGTAAAATTCTATTTTTGGACAAGTATTCTACTACTGAAAATGTTGTGTTCAGTGGTGACCTCATTGAGCATGGTTTCAGGCTTAACGGGGGTAATAGTCAGGAATTCCAACAAAATATGGCCTTTATATCTTAATATTCATGTCAATTCAATGCCAGAGGCAAGATTTTCAACTGTATTATCACTTATTTTTAAACTTTTGCCTGTAGTACAACATCAGCAACATTCCTTTTTGAGCAATGCAGGGCAAATAGCAACATATGAAATAATTTTTTTTAGAGCTATCACCAAAATAACACCTTTCCTAAATATCATTTCCATCCTCGAACACTGCCATGACCTCAAAAAGTATCTACGTTTTGCAGGAATCCTAACCCTAACCCTAGCTTTGTGTTTGCACTAGGTTAGGGTTAGGGTTCAGAATTCCTCCAAAGAATTAATGCAACCTTCCACTCATTTAAGGGCAAAATATGCTTCACTGAAATAATATATTAGTCTGAAATGCTTAAGCAAGCATACCAAAGCATAGAGAATGCATCAACAAGGGTAAAATTCTATTTTTGGACAAATATTCTACTACTGAAAATGTTGTGTTCAATGGTGACCTCATTGAGCATGGTTTCAGGCTTAAGGGGGGTAATAGTCAGGAATTCCACCAAAATATGGCCTTTATATCTTAATATTCATGTCAATTCAATGCCAGAGGCAAGATTTTGAACTGTATTATCACTTATTTTCAAACTTTTGCCTGTAGGACAACATCAGCAACATTCCTTTTTGAGCAATGCAGGGCAAATAGCAATATATGAAATCATTTTTTTTAGAGCTATCACCGAAATAACACCTTTCCTAAATATCATTTCCATCCTAGAACACTGCCATGACCTCAAAAAGTATCTACGTTTTGCAGGAATCCTAACCCTAACCCTAGCTTTGTGTTTGCACTAGGTTAGGGTTAGGGTTCAGAATTCCTCCAAAGAATTAATGCAACCTTCCACTCATTTAAGGGCAAAATATGCTTCACTGAAACAATATATTGGTCTGAAATGCTTAAGCAAGCATACCAAAGCGTAGAGAATGCATCAACAAGGGTAAAATTCTATTTTTGGACAAGTATTCTACTACTGAAAATGTTGTGTTCAATGGTGACCTCATTGAGCATGGTTTCAGGCTTAAGGGGGGTAATAGTCAGGAATGCCACCACAATATGGCCTTTATATCTTAATATTCATGTCAATTCAATGCCAGAGGCAAGATTTTGAACTGTATTATCACTTATTTTCAAACTTTTGCCTGTAGGACAACATCAGCAACATTCCTTTTTGAGCAATGCAGGGCAAATAGCAATATATGAAATAATTTGTTTTAGAGCTATCACCCAAATAACACCTTTCCTAAATATCATTTCCATCCTAGAACACTGCAATGACCTCAAAAAGTATCTACGTTTTGCAGGAATCCTAACCCTAACCCTAGCTTTGTGTTTGCACTAGGTTAGGGTTAGGGTTCAGAATTCCTCCAAAGAATTAATGCAACCTTCCACTCATTTAAGGGCAAAATATGCTTCACTGAAACAATATATTGGTCTGAAATGCTTAAGCAAGCATACCAAAACATAGAGAATGCATCAACAAGGGTAAAATTCTATTTTTGGACAAGTATTCTACTACTGAAAATGTTGTGTTCAATGGTGACCTCATTGAGCATGGTTTCAGGCTTAAGGGGGGTAATAGTCAGGAATTCCACCAAAATATGGCCTTTATATCTTAATATTCATGTCAATTCAATGCCAGAGGCAAGATTTTCAACTGTATTATCACTTATTTTCAAACTTTTGCCTGTAGGACAACATCAGCAACATTCCTTTTTGAGCAATGCAGGGCAAATAGCAATATATGAAATAATTTTTTTTTAGAGCTATCACCGAAATAACACCTTTCTTAAATATCATTTCCATCCTAGAACACTGCCATGACCTCAAAAAGTATCTACGTTTTGCAGGAATCCTAACCCTAACCCTAGCTTTGTGTTTGCACTAGGTTAGGGTTAGGGTTCAGAATTCCTCCATAGAATTAATGCAACTTTCCACTCATTTAAGGGGCGAAATATGCTTCACTGAAACAATATATTGGTCTGAAATGCTTAAGCAAGCATACCAAAGCATAGAGAATGCATCAACAAGGGTAAAATTCTATTTTTGGACAAGTATTCTACTACTGAAAATGTTGTGTTCAATGGTGACCTCATTGAGCATGGTTTCAGGCTTAAGGGGGGTAATAGTCAGGAATTCCACCACAATATGGCCTTTATATCTTAATATTCATGTCAATTCAATGCCAGAGGCAAGATTTTCAACTGTATTATCACTTATTTTCAAACTTTTGCCTGTAGGACAACATCAGCAACATTCCTTTTTGAGCAATGCAGGGCAAATAGCAACATATGAAATAATTTTTTTTAGAGCTATCACCAAAATAACACCTTTCCTAAATATCATTTCCATCCTAGAACACTGCCATGACCTCAAAAAGTATCTACGTTTTGCAGGAATCCTAACCCTAACCCTAGCTTTGTGTTTGCACTAGGTTAGGGTTAGGGTTCAGAATTCCTCCAAAGAATTAATGCAACCTTCCACTCATTTAAGGGCAAAATATGCTTCACTGAAATAATATATTAGTCTGAAATGCTTAAGCAAGCATACCAAAGCATAGAGAATGCATCAACAAGGGTAAAATTCTATTTTTGGACAAATATTCTTCTACTGAAAATGTTGTGTTCAATGGTGACCTCATTGAGCATGGTTTCAGGCTTAAGGGGGGTAATAGTCAGGAATTCCACCAAAATATGGCCTTTATATCTTAATATTCATGTCAATTCAATGCCAGAGGCAAGATTTTGAACTGTATTATCACTTATTTTCAAACTTTTGCCTGTAGGACAACATCAGCAACATTCCTTTTTGAGCAATGCAGGGCAAATAGCAATATATGAAATCATTTTTTTTAGAGCTATCACCGAAATAACACCTTTCCTAAATATCATTTCCATCCTAGAACACTGCCATGACCTCAAAAAGTATCTACGTTTTGCAGGAATCCTAACCCTAACCCTAGCTTTGTGTTTGCACTAGGTTAGGGTTAGGGTTCAGAATTCCTCCAAAGAATTAATGCAACCTTCCACTCATTTAAGGGCAAAATATGCTTCACTGAAACAATATATTGGTCTGAAATGCTTAAGCAAGCATACCAAAGCGTAGAGAATGCATCAACAAGGGTAAAATTCTATTTTTGGACAAGTATTCTACTACTGAAAATGTTGTGTTCAGTGGTGACCTCATTGAGCATGGTTTCAGGCTTAAGGGGGGTAATAGTCAGGAATTCCACCAAAATATGGCCTTTATATCTTAATATTCATGTCAATTCAATGCCAGAGGCAAGATTTTCAACTGTATTATCACTTATTTTCAAACTTTTGCCTGTAGGACAACATCAGCAACATTCCTTTTTGAGCAATGCAGGGCAAATAGCAATATATTAAATAATTTATTTAGAGCTATCACCCAAATAACACCTTTCCTAAATATTATTTCCATCCTAGAACACTGCCATGACCTCAAAAAGTATCTACGTTTTGCAGGAATCCTAACCCTAACCCTAGCTTTGTGTTTGCACTAGGTTAGGGTTAGGGTTCAGAATTCCTCCAAAGAATTAATGCAACTTTCCACTCATTTAAGGGCGAAATATGCTTCACTGAAACAATATATTGGTCTGAAATGCTTAAGCAAGCATACCAAAGCATAGAGAATGCATCAACAAGGGTAAAATTCTATTTTTGGACAAGTATTCTACTACTGAAAAGGTTGTGTTCAATGGTGACCTCATTGAGCATGGTTTCAGTCTTAAGGGGGGTAATAGTCAGGAATTCCACCACAATATGGCCTTTATATCTTAATATTAATGTCAATTCAATGCCAGAGGCAAGCTTTTGAACTGTATTATCCCTTATTTTCAAACTTTTGCCTGTAGGACAACATCAGCAACATTCCTTTTTGAGCAATGCAGGGCAAATAGCAATATATGAAATAATTTTTTTTTAGAGCTATCACCCAAATAACACCTTTCCTAAATATCATTTCCATCCTAGAACACTGCCATGACCTCAAAAAGTATCTACGTTTTGCAGGAATCCTAACCCTAACCTTAGCTTTGTGTTTGCACTAGGTTAGGGTTAGGGTTCAGAATTCCTCCAAATAATTAATGCAACCTTCCACTCATTTAAGGGCAAAATATGCTTCACTGAAACAATATATTGGTCTGAAATGCTTAAGTAAGCATACGAAAGCATAGAGAATGCATCAACAAGGGTAAAATTCTATTTTTGGACAAGTATTCTACTACTGAAAATGTTGCGTTCAATGGTCACCTCATTGAGCATGGTTTCAGGCTTAAGGGGGGTAATAGTCAGGAATTCCACCAAAATATGGCCTTTATATCTTAATATTCATGTCAATTCAATGCCAGAGGCAAGATTTTGAACTGTATTATCACTTATTTTCAAACTTTTGCCTGTAGGACAACATCAGCAACATTCCTTTTTGAGCAATGCAGGGCAAATAGCAATATATGACATATTTTTGTTTTAGAGCTATCACCGAAATAACACCTTTCCTAAATATCATTTCCATCCTAGAACACTGCCATGACCTCAAAAAGTATCTAAGTTTTGCAGGAATCCTAACCCTAACCCTAGCTTTGTGTTTGCACTAGGTTAGGGTTAGGGTTCAGAATTCCTCCAAAGAATTAATGCAACTTTCCACTCATTTAAGTGCGAAATATGCTTCACTGAAACAATATATTGGTCTGAAATGCATAAGCAAGCATACCAAAGCATAGAGAATGCATCAACAAGGGTAAAATTCTATTTTTGGACAAGTATTCTACTACTGAAAATGTTGTGTTCAATGGTCACCTCATTGAGCATGGTTTCAGGCTTCAGGGGGGTAATAGTCAGGAATTCCACCAAAATATGGCCCTTATATCTTAATATTCATGTCAATTCAATGCCAGAGGCAAGATTTTGAACTGTATTATAACTTATTTTCAAACTTTTGCCTGTAGGACAACATCAGCAACATTCCTTTTTGAGCAATGCAGGGCAAATAGCAATATATGAAATAATTTTTTTTAGAGCTATCACCGAAATAACACCTTTCCTAAATATCATTTCCATCCTAGAACACTGCCATGACCTCAAAAAGTATCTACGTTTCGCAGGAATCCTAACCCTAACCCTAGCTTTGTGTTTGCACTAGGTTAGGGTTAGGGTTCAGAATTCCTCCAAAAATTAATGCAACCTTCCACTCATTTAAGGGCAAAATATGCTTCACTGAAACAATATATTGGTCTGAAATGCTTAAGCAAGCATACCAAAGCATAGAGAATGCATCAACAAGGGTAAAATTCTATTTTTGGACAAGTATTCTACTACTGAAAATGTTGTGTTCAGTGGTGACCTCATTGAGCATGGTTTCAGGCTTAAGGGGGGTAATAGTCAGGAATTCCACCAAAATATGGCCTTTATATCTTAATATTCATGTCAATTCAATGCCAGAGGCAAGATTTTGAACTGTATTATCACTTATTTTCAAACTTTTGCCTGTAGGACAACATCAGCAACATTCCTTTTTGAGCAATGCAGGGCAAATAGCAATATATGAAATAATTTTTTTTTAGAGCTATCACCGAAATAACACCTTTCCTAAATATCATTTCCATCCTAGAACACTGCCATGACCTCAAAAAGTATCTACGTTTTGCAGGAATCCTAACCCTAACCCTAGCTTTGTGTTTGCACTAGGTTAGGGTTAGGGTTCAGAATTCCTCCAAAGAATTAATGCAACCTTCCACTCATTTAAGGGCAAAATATGCTTCACTGAAATAATATATTAGTCTGAAATGCTTAAGCAAGCATACCAAAGCATAGAGAATGCATCAACAAGGGTAAAATTCTATTTTTGGACAAATATTCTACTACTGAAAATGTTGTGTTCAATGGTCACCTCATTGAGCATGGTTTCAGGCTTAAGGGGGGTAATAGTCAGGAATTCCACCAAAATATGGCCTTTATATCTTAATATTCATGTCAATTCAATGCCAGAGGCAAGATTTTGAACTGTATTATCACTTATTTTCAAACTTTTGCCTGTAGGACAACATCAGCAACATTCCTTTTTGAGCAATGCAGGGCAAATAGCAATATATGAAATCATTTTTTTTAGAGCTATCACCGAAATAACACCTTTCCTAAATATCATTTCCATCCTAGAACACTGCCATGACCTCAAAAAGTATCTACGTTTTGCAGGAATCCTAACCCTAACCCTAGCTTTGTGTTTGCACTAGGTTAGGGTTAGGGTTCAGAATTCCTCCAAAGAATTAATGCAACCTTCCACTCATTTAAGGGCAAAATATGCTTCACTGAAACAATATATTGGTCTGAAATGCTTAAGCAAGCATACCAAAGCATAGAGAATGCATCAACAAGGGTAAAATTCTATTTTTGGACAAGTATTCTACTACTGAAAATGTTGTGTTCAATGGTCACCTCATTGAGCATGGTTTCAGGCTTAAGGGGGGTAATAGTCAGGAATTCCACCAAAATATGGCCCTTATATCTTATTATTCATGTCAATTCAATGCCAGAGGCAAGATTTTGAACTGTATTATAACTTATTTTCAAACTTTTGCCTGTAGGACAACATCAGCAACATTCCTTTTTGAGCAATGCAGGGCAAATAGCAATATATGAAATAATTTTTTTGAGAGCTATCACCGAAATAACACCTTTCCTAAATATCATTTCCATCCTAGAACACTGCCATGACCTCAAAAAGTATCTACGTTTTGCAGGAATCCTAACCCTAACCCTAGCTTTGTGTTTGCACTAGGTTAGGGTTAGGGTTCAGAATTCCTCCAAAGAATTAATGCAACTTTCCACTCATTTAAGGGCGAAATATGCTTCACTGAAACAATATATTGGTCTGAAATGCTTAAGCAAGCATACCAAAGCATAGAGAATGCATCAACAAGGGTAAAATTCTATTTTTGGACAAGTATTCTACTACTGAAAATGTTGTGTTCAATGCTCACCTCATTGAGCATGGTTTCAGGCTTAAGGGGTAATAGTCAGGAATTCCACCACAATATGGCCTTTATATCTTAATATTCATGTAAATTCAATGCCAGAGGCAAGATTTTGAACTGTATTATCACTTATTTTCAAACTTTTGCCTGTAGGACAACATCAGCAACATTCCTTTTTGAGCAATGCAGGGCAAATAGCAATATATGAAATAATTTTTTTTAGAGCTATCACCGAAATAACACCTTTCCTAAATATCATTTCCATCCTAGAACACTGCCATGAGCTCAAAAAGTATCTACGTTTCGCAGGAATCCTAACCCTAACCCTAGCTTTGTGTTTGCACTAGGTTAGGGTTAGGGTTCAGAATTCCTCCAAAGAATTAATGCAACCTTCCACTCATTTAAGGGCAAAATATGCTTCACTGAAACAATATATTGGTCTGAAATGCTTAAGCAAGCATACCAAAGCATAGAGAATGCATCAACAAGGGTAAAATTCTATTTTTGGACAAGTATTCTACTACTGAAAATGTTGTGTTCAGTGGTGACCTCATTGAGCATGGTTTCAGGCTTAAGGGGGGTAATAGTCAGGAATTCCACCAAAATATGGCCTTTATATCTTAATATTCATGTCAATTCAATGCCAGAGGCAAGATTTTGAACTGTATTATCACTTATTTTCAAACTTTTGCCTGTAGGACAACATCAGCAACATTCCTTTTTGAGCAATGCAGGGCAAATAGCAATATATGAAATAATTTTTTTTTAGAGCTATCACCGAAATAACACCTTTCCTAAATATCATTTCCATCCTAGAACACTGCCATGACCTCAAAAAGTATCTACGTTTTGCAGGAATCCTAACCCTAACCCTAGCTTTGTGTTTGCACTAGGTTAGGGTTAGGGTTCAGAATTCCTCCAAAGAATTAATGCAACCTTCCACTCATTTAAGGGCAAAATATGCTTCACTGAAACAATATATTGGTCTGAAATGCATAAGCAAGCATACCAAAGCATAGAGAATGCATCAACAAGGGTAAAATTCTATTTTTGGACAAGTATTCTACTACTGAAAATGTTGTGTTCAATGGTCACCTCATTGAGCATGGTTTCAGGCTTAAGGGGGGTAATAGTCAGGAATTCCACCAAAATATGGCCCTTATATCTTAATATTCATGTCAATTCAATGCCAGAGGCAAGATTTTGAACTGTATTATAACTTATTTTCAAACTTTTGCCTGTAGGACAACATCAGCAACATTCCTTTTTGAGCAATGCAGGGCAAATAGCAATATATGAAATAATTTTTTTGAGAGCTATCACCGAAATAACACCTTTCCTAAATATCATTTCCATCCTAGAACACTGCCATGACCTCAAAAAGTATCTACGTTTTGCAGGAATCCTAACCCTAACCCTAGCTTTGTGTTTGCACTAGGTTAGGGTTAGGGTTCAGAATTCCTCCAAAGAATTAATGCAACTTTCCACTCATTTAAGGGCGAAATATGCTTCACTGAAACAATATATTGGTCTGAAATGCTTAAGCAAGCATACCAAAGCATAGAGAATGCATCAACAAGGGTAAAATTCTATTTTTGGACAAGTATTCTACTACTGAAAATGTTGTGTTCAATGCTCACCTCATTGAGCATGGTTTCAGGCTTAAGGGGTAATAGTCAGGAATTCCACCACAATATGGCCTTTATATCTTAATATTCATGTAAATTCAATGCCAGAGGCAAGATTTTGAACTGTATTATCACTTATTTTCAAACTTTTGCCTGTAGGACAACATCAGCAACATTCCTTTTTGAGCAATGCAGGGCAAATAGCAATATATGAAATCATTTTTTTTAGAGCTATCACCGAAATAACACCTTTCCTAAATATCATTTCCATCCTAGAACACTGCCATGACCTCAAAAAGTATCTACGTTTTGCAGGAATCCTAACCCTAACCCTAGCTTTGTGTTTGCACTAGGTTAGGGTTAGGGTTCAGAATTCCTCCAAAGAATTAATGCAACCTTCCACTCATTTAAGGGCAAAATATGCTTCACTGAAACAATATATTGGTCTGAAATGCTTAAGCAAGCATACCAAAGCGTAGAGAATGCATCAACAAGGGTAAAATTCTATTTTTGGACAAGTATTCTACTACTGAAAATGTTGTGTTCAATGGTGACCTCATTGAGCATGGTTTCAGGCTTAAGGGGGGTAATAGTCAGGAATGCCACCACAATATTGCCTTTATATCTTAATATTCATGTCAATTCAATGCCAGAGGCAAGATTTTGAACTGTATTATCACTTATTTTCAAACTTTTGCCTGTAGGACAACATCAGCAACATTCCTTTTTGAGCAATGCAGGGCAAATAGCAATATATGAAATAATTTGTTTTAGAGCTATCACCCAAATAACACCTTTCCTAAATATCATTTCCATCCTAGAACACTGCAATGACCTCAAAAAGTATCTACGTTTTGCAGGAATCCTAACCCTAACCCTAGCTTTGTGTTTGCACTAGGTTAGGGTTAGGGTTCAGAATTCCTCCAAAGAATTAATGCAACCTTCCACTCATTTAAGGGCAAAATATGCTTCACTGAAACAATATATTGGTCTGAAATGCTTAAGCAAGCATACCAAAACATAGAGAATGCATCAACAAGGGTAAAATTCTATTTTTGGACAAGTATTCTACTACTGAAAATGTTGTGTTCAATGGTGACCTCATTGAGCATGGTTTCAGGCTTAAGGGGGGTAATAGTCAGGAATTCCACCAAAATATGGCCTTTATATCTTAATATTCATGTCAATACAATGCCAGAGGCAAGATTTTCAACTGTATTATCACTTATTTTCAAACTTTTGCCTGTAGGACAACATCAGCAACATTCATTTTTGAGCAATGCAGGGCAAATAGCAATATATGAAATAATTTTTTTTTAGAGCTATCACCGAAATAACACCTTTCCTAAATATCATTTCCATCCTAGAACACTGCCATGACCTCAAAAAGTATCTACGTTTTGCAGGAATCCTAACCCTAACCCTAGCTTTGTGTTTGCACTAGGTTAGGGTTAGGGTTCAGAATTCCTCCAAAGAATTAATGCAACTTTCCACTCATTTAAGGGCAAAATATGCTTCACTGAAACAATATATTGGTCTGAAATGCTTAAGCAAGCATACCAAAGCGTAGAGAATGCATCAACAAGGGTAAAATTCTATTTTTGGACAAGTATTCTACTACTGAAAATGTTGTGTTCAATGGTGACCTCATTGAGCATGGTTTCAGGCTTAAGGGGGGTAATAGTCAGGAATGCCACCACAATATGGCCTTTATATCTTAATATTCATGTCAATTCAATGCCAGAGGCAAGATTTTCAACTGTATTATCACTTATTTTCAAACTTTTGCCTGTAGGACAACATCAGCAACATTCCTTTTTGAGCAATGCAGGGCAAATAGCAATATATGAAATAATTTGTTTTAGAGCTATCACCCAAATAACACCTTTCCTAAATATCATTTCCATCCTAGAACACTGCCATGACCTCAAAAAGTATCTACGTTTTGCAGGAATCCTAACCCTAACCCTAGCTTTGTGTTTGCACTAGGTTAGGGTTAGGGTTCAGAATTCCTCCAAAGAATTAATGCAACCTTCCACTCATTTAAGGGCAAAATATGCTTCACTGAAACAATATATTGGTCTGAAATGCTTAAGCAAGCATACCAAAGCATAGAGAATGCATCAACAAGGGTAAAATTCTATTTTTGGACAAGTATTCTACTACTGAAAATGTTGTGTTCAATGGTGACCTCATTGAGCATGGTTTCAGGCTTAAGGGGGGTAATAGTCAGGAATTCCAACACAATATGGCCTTTATATCTTAATATTCATGTCAATTCAATGCCAGAGGCAAGATTTTGAACTGTATTATCACTTATTTTCAAACTTTTGCCTGTAGGACAACATCAGCAACATTCCTTTTTGAGCAATGCAGGGCAAATAGCAATATATGAAATAATTTTTTTTAGAGCTATCACCCAAATAACACCTTTCCTAAATATCATTTCCATCCTAGAACACTGCAATGACCTCAAAAAGTATCTACGTTTTGCAGGAATCCTAACCCTAACCCTAGCTTTGTGTTTGCACTAGGTTAGGGTTAGGGTTCAGAATTCCTCCAAAGAATTAATGCAACCTTCCACTCATTTAAGGGCAAAATATGCTTCACTGAAATAATATATTGGTCTGAAATGCTTAAGCAAGCATACCAAAACATAGAGAATGCATCAACAAGGGTAAAATTCTATTTTTGGACAAGTATTCTACTACTGAAAATGTTGTGTTCAATGGTGACCTCATTGAGCATGGTTTCAGGCTTAAGGGGGGTAATAGTCAGGAATTCCACCAAAATATGGCCTTTATATCTTAATATTCATGTCAATTCAATGCCAGAGGCAAGATTTTCAACTGTATTATCACTTATTTTCAAAATTTTGCCTGTAGGACAACATCAGCAACATTCCTTTTTGAGCAATGCAGGGCAAATAGCAATATATGAAATAATTTTTTTTAGAGCTATCACCCAAATAACACCTTTCCTAAATATCATTTCCATCCTAGAACACTGCAATGACCTCAAAAAGTATCTACGTTTTGCAGGAATCCTAACCCTAACCCTAGCTTTGTGTTTGCACTAGGTTAGGGTTAGGGTTCAGAATTCCTCCAAAGAATTAATGCAACCTTCCACTCATTTAAGGGCAAAATATGCTTCACTGAAATAATATATTAGTCTGAAATGCTTAAGCAAGCATACCAAAACATAGAGAATGCATCAACAAGGGTAAAATTCTATTTTTGGACAAGTATTCTACTACTGAAAATGTTGTGTTCAATGGTGACCTCATTGAGCATGGTTTCAGGCTTAAGGGGGGTAATAGTCAGGAATTCCACCAAAATATGGCCTTTATATCTTAATATTCATGTCAATTCAATGCCAGAGGCAAGATTTTCAACTGTATTATCACTTATTTTCAAAATTTTGCCTGTAGGACAACATCAGCAACATTCCTTTTTGAGCAATGCAGGGCAAATAGCAATATATGAAATAATTTTTTTTTAGAGCTATCACCCAAATAACACCTTTCCTAAATATCATTTCCATCCTAGAACACTGCCATGACCTCAAAAAGTATCTACGTTTTGCAGGAATCCTAACCCTAACCCTAGCTTTGTGTTTGCACTAGGTTAGGGTTAGGGTTCAGAATTCCTCCAAAGAATTAATGCAACCTTCCACTCATTTAAGGGCAAAATATGCTTCACTGAAACAATATATTGGTCTGAAATGCTTAAGCCAGCATACCAAAGCATAGAGAATGCATCAACAAGGGTAAAATTCTATTTTTGGACAAATATTCTACTACTGAAAATGTTGTGTTCAATGGTGACCTCATTGAGCATGGTTTCAGGCTTAAGGGGGGTAATAGTCAGGAATTCCACCAAAATATGGCCTTTATATCTTAATATTCATGTCAATTCAATGCCAGAGGCAAGATTTTCAACTGTATTATCACTTATTTTCAAACTTTTGCCTGTAGGACAACATCAGCAACATTCCTTTTTGAGCAATGCAGGGCAAATAGCAATATATGAAATAATTTTTTTTAGAGCTATCACCGAAATAACACCTTTCCTAAATATCATTTCCATCCTAGAACACTGCCATGACCTCAAAAAGTATCTACGTTTTGCAGGAATCCTAACCCTAACCCTAGCTTTCTGTTTGCACTAGGTTAGGGTTAGGGTTCAGAATTCCTCCAAAGAATTAATGCAACCTTCCACTCATTTAAGGGCAAAATATGCTTCACTGAAACAATATATTGGTCTGAAATGCTTAAGCAAGCATACCAAAGCATAGAGAATGCATCAACAAGGGTAAAATTCTATTTTTGGACAAGTATTCTACTACTGAAAATGAGGTGTTCAGTGGTGACCTCATTGAGCATGGTTTCAGGCTTAAGGGAGGTAATAGTCAGGAATTCCACCAAAATATGGCCTTTATATCTTAATATTCATGTCAATTCAATGCCAGAGGCAAGATTTTGAACTGTATTATCACTTACTTTCAAACTTTTGCCTGTAGGACAACATCAGCAACATTCCTTTTTGAGCAATGCAGGGCAAATAGCAATATATGAAATAATTTTTTTTTAGAGCTATCACCGAAATAACACCTTTCCTAAATATCATTTCCATCCTACAACACTGCCATGACCTCAAAAAGTATCTACGTTTTGCAGGAATCCTAACCCTAAGCCTAGCTTTGTTTTTGCACTAGGTTAGGGTTAGGGTTCAGAATTCCTCCAAAGAATTAATGCAACCTTCCACTCATTTAAGGGCAAAATATGCTTCACTGAAACAATATATTGGTCTGAAATGCTTAAGCAAGCATACCAAAGCATAGAGAATACATCAACAAGGGTAAAATTCTATTTTTGGACAAGTATTCTACTACTGAAAATGTTGTGTTCAATGGTGACCTCATTGAGCATGGTTTCAGGCTTAAGGGGGGTAATAGTCAGGAATTCCACCACAATATGGCCTTTATATCTTAATATTCATGTCAATTCAATGCCAGAGGCAAGATTTTCAACTGTATTATCACTTATTTTCAAACTTTTGCCTGTAGGACAACATCAGCAACATTCCTTTTTGAGCAATGCAGGGCAAATAGCAATATATGAAATCATTTTTTTTTAGAGCTATCACCGAAATAACACCTTTCCTAAATATCATTTCCATCCTAGAACACTGCCATGACCTCAAAAAGTATCTACGTTTTGCAGGAATCCTAACCCTAACCCTAGCTTTCTGTTTGCACTAGGTTAGGGTTAGGGTTCAGAATTCCTCCAAAGAATTAATGCAACTTTCCACTCATTTAAGGGCGAAATATGCTTCACTGAAACAATATATTGGTCTGAAATGCTTAAGCAAGCATACCAAAGCATAGAGAATGCATCAACAAGGGTAAAATTCTATTTTTGGACAAGTATTCTACTACTGAAAATGTTGTGTTCAATGGTGACCTCATTGAGCATGGTTTCAGGCTTAAGGGGGGTAATAGTCAGGAATTCCACCACAATATGGCCTTTATATCTTAATATTCATGTCAATTCAATGCCAGAGGCAAGATTTTGAACTGTATTATCACTTATTTTCAAACTTTTGCCTGTAGGACAACATCAGCAACATTCCTTTTTGAGCAATGCAGGGCAAATAGCAATATATGAAATAATTTTTTTTAGAGCTATCACCGAAATAACACCTTTCCTAAATATCATTTCCATCCTAGAACACTGCCATGACCTCAAAAAGTATCTACGTTTTGCAGGAATCCTAACCCTAACCCTAGCTTTGTGTTTGCACTAGGTTAGGGTTAGGGTTCAGAATTCCTCCAAAGAATTAATGCAACCTTCCACTCATTTAAGGGCAAAATATGCTTCACTGAAACAATATATTGGTCTGAAATGCTTAAGCAAGCATACCAAAGCATAGAGAATGCATCAACTAGGGTAAAATTCTATTTTTGGACAAGTATTCTACTACTGAAAATGTTGTGTTCAGTGGTGACCTCATTGAGCATGGTTTCAGGCTTAAGGGGGGTAATAGTCAGGAATTCCACCAAAATATGGCCTTTATATCTTAATATTCATGTCAATTCAATGCCAGAGGCAAGATTTTGAACTGTATTATCACTTATTTTTAAACTTTTGCCTGTAGGACAACATCAGCAACATTCCTTTTTGAGCAATGCAGGGCAAATAGCAATATATGAAATAATTTTTTTTAGAGCTATCACCAAAATAACACCTTTCCTAAATATCATTTCCATCCTCGAACACTGCCATGACCTCAAAAAGTATCTACGTTTTGCAGGAATCCTAACCCTAACCCTAGCTTTGTGTTTGCACTAGGTTAGGGTTAGGGTTCAGAATTCCTCCAAAGAATTAATGCAACCTTCCACTCATTTAAGGGCAAAATATGCTTCACTGAAATAATATATTAGTCTGAAATGCTTAAGCAAGCATACCAAAGCATAGAGAATGCATCAACAAGGGTAAAATTCTATTTTTGGACAAATATTCTTCTACTGAAAATGTTGTGTTCAATGGTGACCTCATTGAGCATGGTTTCAGGCTTAAGGGGGGTAATAGTCAGGAATTCCACCAAAATATGGCCTTTATATCTTAATATTCATGTCAATTCAATGCCAGAGGCAAGATTTTGAACTGTATTATCACTTATTTTCAAACTTTTGCCTGTAGGACAACATCAGCAACATTCCTTTTTGAGCAATGCAGGGCAAATAGCAATATATGAAATCATTTTTTTTAGAGCTATCACCGAAATAACACCTTTCCTAAATATCATTTCCATCCTAGAACACTGCCATGACCTCAAAAAGTATCTACGTTTTGCAGGAATCCTAACCCTAACCCTAGCTTTGTGTTTGCACTAGGTTAGGGTTAGGGTTCAGAATTCCTCCAAAGAATTAATGCAACCTTCCACTCATTTAAGGGCAAAATATGCTTCACTGAAACAATATATTGGTCTGAAATGCTTAAGCAAGCATACCAAAGCGTAGAGAATGCATCAACAAGGGTAAAATTCTATTTTTGGACAAGTATTCTACTACTGAAAATGTTGTGTTCAGTGGTGACCTCATTGAGCATGGTTTCAGGCTTAAGGGGGGTAATAGTCAGGAATTCCACCAAAATATGGCCTTTATATCTTAATATTCATGTCAATTCAATGCCAGAGGCAAGATTTTCAACTGTATTATCACTTATTTTCAAACTTTTGCCTGTAGGACAACATCAGCAACATTCCTTTTTGAGCAATGCAGGGCAAATAGCAATATATTAAATAATTTTTTTAGAGCTATCACCAAAATAACACCTTTCCTAAATATTATTTCCATCCTAGAACACTGCCATGACCTCAAAAAGTATCTACGTTTTGCAGGAATCCTAACCCTAACCCTAGCTTTGTGTTTGCACTAGGTTAGGGTTAGGGTTCAGAATTCCTCCAAAGAATTAATGCAACTTTCCACTCATTTAAGGGCGAAATATGCTTCACTGAAACAATATATTGGTCTGAAATGCTTAAGCAAGCATACCAAAGCATAGAGAATGCATCAACAAGGGTAAAATTCTATTTTTGGACAAGTATTCTACTACTGAAAATGTTGTGTTCAATGGTGACCTCATTGAGCATGGTTTCAGTCTTAAGGGGGGTAATAGTCAGGAATTCCACCACAATATGGCCTTTATATCTTAATATTAATGTCAATTCAATGCCAGAGGCAAGCTTTTGAACTGTATTATCCCTTATTTTCAAACTTTTGCCTGTAGGACAACATCAGCAACATTCCTTTTTGAGCAATGCAGGGCAAATAGCAATATATGAAATAATTTTTTTTTAGAGCTATCACCCAAATAACACCTTTCCTAAATATCATTTCCATCCTAGAACACTGCCATGACCTCAAAAAGTATCTACGTTTTGCAGGAATCCTAACCCTAACCTTAGCTTTGTGTTTGCACTAGGTTAGGGTTAGGGTTCAGAATTCCTCCAAATAATTAATGCAACCTTCCACTCATTTAAGGGCAAAATATGCTTCACTGAAACAATATATTGGTCTGAAATGCTTAAGTAAGCATACGAAAGCATAGAGAATGCATCAACAAGGGTAAAATTCTATTTTTGGACAAGTATTCTACTACTGAAAATGTTGCGTTCAATGGTCACCTCATTGAGCATGGTTTCAGGCTTAAGGGGGGTAATAGTCAGGAATTCCACCAAAATATGGCCTTTATATCTTAATATTCATGTCAATTCAATGCCAGAGGCAAGATTTTGAACTGTATTATCACTTATTTTCAAACTTTTGCCTGTAGGACAACATCAGCAACATTCCTTTTTGAGCAATGCAGGGCAAATAGCAATATATGACATATTTTTGTTTTAGAGCTATCACCGAAATAACACCTTTCCTAAATATCATTTCCATCCTAGAACACTGCCATGACCTCAAAAAGTATCTAAGTTTTGCAGGAATCCTAACCCTAACCCTAGCTTTGTGTTTGCACTAGGTTAGGGTTAGGGTTCAGAATTCCTCCAAAGAATTAATGCAACTTTCCACTCATTTAAGGGCGAAATATGCTTCACTGAAACAATATATTGGTCTGAAATGCTTAAGCAAGCATACCAAAGCATAGAGAATGCATCAACAAGGGTAAAATTCTATTTTTGGACAAGTATTCTACTACTGAAAATGTTGTGTTCAATGGTCACCTCATTGAGCATGGTTTCAGGCTTAAGGGGGGTAATAGTCAGGAATTCCACCAAAATATGGCCCTTATATCTTAATATTCATGTCAATTCAATGCCAGAGGCAAGATTTTGAACTGTATTATAACTTATTTTCAAACTTTTGCCTGTAGGACAACATCAGCAACATTCCTTTTTGAGCAATGCAGGGCAAATAGCAATATATGAAATAATTTTTTTTTAGACCTATCACCGAAATAACACCTTTCCTAAATATCATTTCCATCCTAGAACACTGCCATGACCTCAAAAAGTATCTACGTTTTGCAGGAATCCTAACCCTAACCCTAGCTTTGTGTTTGCACTAGGTTAGGGTTAGGGTTCAGAATTCCTCCAAAGAATTAATGCAACCTTCCACTCATTTAAGGGCAAAATATGCTTCACTGAAACAATATATTGGTCTGAAATGCATAAGCAAGCATACCAAAGCATAGAGAATGCATCAACAAGGGTAAAATTCTATTTTTGGACAAGTATTCTACTACTGAAAATGTTGTGTTCAATGGTCACCTCATTGAGCATGGTTTCAGGCTTAAGGGAGGTAATAGTCAGGAATTCCACCAAAATATGGCCTTTATATCTTAATATTCATGTCAATTCAATGCCAGAGGCAAGATTTTGAACTGTATTATCACTTATTTTCAAACTTTTGCCTGTAGGACAACATCAGCAACATTCCTTTTTGAGCAATGCAGGGCAAATAGCAATATATGAAATAATTTTTTTTAGAGCTATCACCAAAATAACACCTTTCCTAAATATCACTTCCATCCTCGAACACTGCCATGACCTCAAAAAGTATCTACGTTTTGCAGGAATCCTAACCCTAACCCTAGCTTTGTGTTTGCACTAGGTTAGGGTTAGGGTTCAGAATTCCTCCAAAGAATTAATGCAACCTTCCACTCATTTAAGGGCAAAATATGCTTCACTGAAATAATATATTAGTCTGAAATGCTTAAGCAAGCATACCAAAGCATAGAGAATGCATCAACAAGGGTAAAATTCTATTTTTGGACAAATAATCTTCTACTGAAAATGTTGTGTTCAATGGTGACCTCATTGAGCATGGTTTCAGGCTTAAAGGGGGTAATAGTCAGGAATTCCACCAAAATATGGCCTTTATATCTTAATATTCATGTCAATTCAATGCCAGAGGCAAGATTTTGAACTGTATTATCACTTATTTTCAAACTTTTGCCTGTAGGACAACATCAGCAACATTCCTTTTTGAGCAATGCAGGGCAAATAGCAATATATGAAATCATTTTTTTAGAGCTATCACCGAAATAACACCTTTCCTAAATATCATTTCCATCCTAGAACACTGCCATGACCTCAAAAAGTATCTACGTTTTGCAGGAATCCTAACCCTAACCCTAGCTTTGTGTTTGCACTAGGTTAGGGTTAGGGTTCAGAATTCCTCCAAAGAATTAATGCAACCTTCCACTCATTTAAGGGCAAAATATGCTTCACTGAAACAATATATTGGTCTGAAATGCTTAAGCAAGCATACCAAAGCATAGAGAATGCATCAACAAGGGTAAAATTCTATTTTTGGACAAGTATTCTACTACTGAAAATGTTGTGTTCAATGGTCACCTCATTGAGCATGGTTTCAGGCTTAAGGGGGGTAATAGTCAGGAATTCCACCAAAATATGGCCCTTATATCTTAATATTCATGTCAATTCAATGCCAGAGGCAAGATTTTGAACTGTATTATAACTTATTTTCAAACTTTTGCCTGTAGGACAACATCAGCAACATTCCTTTTTGAGCAATGCAGGGCAAATAGCAATATATGAAATAATTTTTTTGAGAGCTATCACCGAAATAACACCTTTCCTAAATATCATTTCCATCCTAGAACACTGCCATGACCTCAAAAAGTATCTACGTTTTGCAGGAATCCTAACCCTAACCCTAGCTTTGTGTTTGCACTAGGTTAGGGTTAGGGTTCAGAATTCCTCCAAAGAATTAATGCAACTTTCCACTCATTTAAGGGCGAAATATGCTTCACTGAAACAATATATTGGTCTGAAATGCTTAAGCAAGCATACCAAAGCATAGAGAATGCATCAACAAGGGTAAAATTCTATTTTTGGACAAGTATTCTACTACTGAAAATGTTGTGTTCAATGCTCACCTCATTGAGCATGGTTTCAGGCTTAAGGGGTAATAGTCAGGAATTCCACCACAATATGGCCTTTATATCTTAATATTCATGTAAATTCAATGCCAGAGGCAAGATTTTGAACTGTATTATCACTTATTTTCAAACTTTTGCCTGTAGGACAACATCAGCAACATTCCTTTTTGAGCAATGCAGGGCAAATAGCAATATATGAAATCATTTTTTTTAGAGCTATCACCGAAATAACACCTTTCCTAAATATCATTTCCATCCTAGAACACTGCCATGACCTCAAAAAGTATCTACGTTTTGCAGGAATCCTAACCCTAACCCTAGCTTTGTGTTTGCACTAGGTTAGGGTTAGGGTTCAGAATTCCTCCAAAGAATTAATGCAACCTTCCACTCATTTAAGGGCAAAATATGCTTCACTGAAACAATATATTGGTCTGAAATGCTTAAGCAAGCATACCAAAGCGTAGAGAATGCATCAACAAGGGTAAAATTCTATTTTTGGACAAGTATTCTACTACTGAAAATGTTGTGTTCAATGGTGACCTCATTGAGCATGGTTTCAGGCTTAAGGGGGGTAATAGTCAGGAATGCCACCACAATATGGCCTTTATATCTTAATATTCATGTCAATTCAATGCCAGAGGCAAGATTTTGAACTGTATTATCACTTATTTTCAAACTTTTGCCTGTAGGACAACATCAGCAACATTCCTTTTCGAGCAATGCAGGGCAAATAGCAATATATGAAATAATTTGTTTTAGAGCTATCACCCAAATAACACCTTTCCTAAATATCATTTCCATCCTAGAACACTGCAATGACCTCAAAAAGTATCTACGTTTTGCAGGAATCCTAACCCTAACCCTAGCTTTGTGTTTGCACTAGGTTAGGGTTAGGGTTCAGAATTCCTCCAAAGAATTAATGCAACCTTCCACTCATTTAAGGGCAAAATATGCTTCACTGAAACAATATATTGGTCTGAAATGCTTAAGCAAGCATACCAAAACATAGAGAATGCATCAACAAGGGTAAAATTCTATTTTTGGACAAGTATTCTACTACTGAAAATGTTGTGTTCAATGGTGACCTCATTGAGCATGGTTTCAGGCTTAAGGGGGGTAATAGTCAGGAATTCCACCAAAATATGGCCTTTATATCTTAATATTCATGTCAATTCAATGCCAGAGGCAAGATTTTCAACTGTATTATCACTTATTTTCAAACTTTTGCCTGTAGGACAACATCAGCAACATTCCTTTTTGAGCAATGCAGGGCAAATAGCAATATATGAAATAATTTGTTTTAGAGCTATCACCCAAATAACACCTTTCCTAAATATCATTTCCATCCTAGAACACTGCCATGACCTCAAAAAGTATCTACGTTTTGCAGGAATCCTAACCCTAACCCTAGCTTTGTGTTTGCACTAGGTTAGGGTTAGGGTTCAGAATTCCTCCAAAGAATTAATGCAACTTTCCACTCATTTAAGGGCGAAATATGCTTCACTGAAACAATATATTGGTCTGAAATGCTTAAGCAAGCATACCAAAGCATAGAGAATGCATCAACAAGGGTAAAATTCTATTTTTGGACAAGTATTCTACTACTGAAAATGTTGTGTTCAATGGTGACCTCATTGAGCATGGTTTCAGGCTTAAGGGGGGTAATAGTCAGGAATTCCACCACAATATGGCCTTTATATCTTAATATTCATGTCAATTCAATGCCAGAGGCAAGATTTTGAACTGTATTATCACTTATTTTCAAACTTTTGCCTGTAGGACAACATCAGCAACATTCCTTTTTGAGCAATGCAGGGCAAATAGCAATATATGAAATAATTTTTTTTAGAGCTATCACCGAAATAACACCTTTCCTAAATATCATTTCCATCCTAGAACACTGCCATGACCTCAAAAACTATCTACGTTTTGCAGGAATCCTAACCCTAACCCTAGCTTTGTGTTTGCACTAGGTTAGGGTTAGGGTTCAGAATTCCTCCAAAGAATTAATGCAACCTTCCACTCATTTAAGGGCAAAATATGCTTCACTGAAACAATATATTGGTCTGAAATGCTTAAGCAAGCATACCAAAGCATAGAGAATGCATCAACAAGGGTAAAATTCTATTTTTGGACAAGTATTCTACTACTGAAAATGTTGTGTTCAGTGGTGACCTCATTGAGCATGGTTTCAGGCTTAACGGGGGTAATAGTCAGGAATTCCAACAAAATATGGCCTTTATATCTTAATATTCATGTCAATTCAATGCCAGAGGCAAGATTTTCAACTGTATTATCACTTATTTTTAAACTTTTGCCTGTAGTACAACATCAGCAACATTCCTTTTTGAGCAATGCAGGGCAAATAGCAACATATGAAATAATTTTTTTTAGAGCTATCACCAAAATAACACCTTTCCTAAATATCATTTCCATCCTCGAACACTGCCATGACCTCAAAAAGTATCTACGTTTTGCAGGAATCCTAACCCTAACCCTAGCTTTGTGTTTGCACTAGGTTAGGGTTAGGGTTCAGAATTCCTCCAAAGAATTAATGCAACCTTCCACTCATTTAAGGGCAAAATATGCTTCACTGAAATAATATATTAGTCTGAAATGCTTAAGCAAGCATACCAAAGCATAGAGAATGCATCAACAAGGGTAAAATTCTATTTTTGGACAAATATTCTACTACTGAAAATGTTGTGTTCAATGGTGACCTCATTGAGCATGGTTTCAGGCTTAAGGGGGGTAATAGTCAGGAATTCCACCAAAATATGGCCTTTATATCTTAATATTCATGTCAATTCAATGCCAGAGGCAAGATTTTGAACTGTATTATCACTTATTTTCAAACTTTTGCCTGTAGGACAACATCAGCAACATTCCTTTTTGAGCAATGCAGGGCAAATAGCAATATATGAAATCATTTTTTTTAGAGCTATCACCGAAATAACACCTTTCCTAAATATCATTTCCATCCTAGAACACTGCCATGACCTCAAAAAGTATCTACGTTTTGCAGGAATCCTAACCCTAACCCTAGCTTTGTGTTTGCACTAGGTTAGGGTTAGGGTTCAGAATTCCTCCAAAGAATTAATGCAACCTTCCACTCATTTAAGGGCAAAATATGCTTCACTGAAACAATATATTGGTCTGAAATGCTTAAGCAAGCATACCAAAGCGTAGAGAATGCATCAACAAGGGTAAAATTCTATTTTTGGACAAGTATTCTACTACTGAAAATGTTGTGTTCAATGGTGACCTCATTGAGCATGGTTTCAGGCTTAAGGGGGGTAATAGTCAGGAATGCCACCACAATATGGCCTTTATATCTTAATATTCATGTCAATTCAATGCCAGAGGCAAGATTTTGAACTGTATTATCACTTATTTTCAAACTTTTGCCTGTAGGACAACATCAGCAACATTCCTTTTTGAGCAATGCAGGGCAAATAGCAATATATGAAATAATTTGTTTTAGAGCTATCACCCAAATAACACCTTTCCTAAATATCATTTCCATCCTAGAACACTGCAATGACCTCAAAAAGTATCTACGTTTTGCAGGAATCCTAACCCTAACCCTAGCTTTGTGTTTGCACTAGGTTAGGGTTAGGGTTCAGAATTCCTCCAAAGAATTAATGCAACCTTCCACTCATTTAAGGGCAAAATATGCTTCACTGAAACAATATATTGGTCTGAAATGCTTAAGCAAGCATACCAAAACATAGAGAATGCATCAACAAGGGTAAAATTCTATTTTTGGACAAGTATTCTACTACTGAAAATGTTGTGTTCAATGGTGACCTCATTGAGCATGGTTTCAGGCTTAAGGGGGGTAATAGTCAGGAATTCCACCAAAATATGGCCTTTATATCTTAATATTCATGTCAATTCAATGCCAGAGGCAAGATTTTCAACTGTATTATCACTTATTTTCAAACTTTTGCCTGTAGGACAACATCAGCAACATTCCTTTTTGAGCAATGCAGGGCAAATAGCAATATATGAAATAATTTTTTTTTAGAGCTATCACCGAAATAACACCTTTCCTAAATATCATTTCCATCCTAGAACACTGCCATGACCTCAAAAAGTATCTACGTTTTGCAGGAATCCTAACCCTAACCCTAGCTTTGTGTTTGCACTAGGTTAGGGTTAGGGTTCAGAATTCCTCCAAAGAATTAATGCAACTTTCCACTCATTTAAGGGCGAAATATGCTTCACTGAAACAATATATTGGTCTGAAATGCTTAAGCAAGCATACCAAAGCATAGAGAATGCATCAACAAGGGTAAAATTCTATTTTTGGACAAGTATTCTACTACTGAAAATGTTGTGTTCAATGGTGACCTCATTGAGCATGGTTTCAGGCTTAAGGGGGGTAATAGTCAGGAATTCCACCACAATATGGCCTTTATATCTTAATATTCATGTCAATTCAATGCCAGAGGCAAGATTTTGAACTGTATTATCACTTATTTTCAAACTTTTGCCTGTAGGACAACATCAGCAACATTCCTTTTTGAGCAATGCAGGGCAAATAGCAACATATGAAATAATTTTTTTTAGAGCTATCACCAAAATAACACCTTTCCTAAATATCATTTCCATCCTAGAACACTGCCATGACCTCAAAAAGTATCTACGTTTTGCAGGAATCCTAACCCTAACCCTAGCTTTGTGTTTGCACTAGGTTAGGGTTAGGGTTCAGAATTCCTCCAAAGAATTAATGCAACCTTCCACTCATTTAAGGGCAAAATATGCTTCACTGAAACAATATATTGGTCTGAAATGCTTAAGCAAGCATACCAAAGCATAGAGAATGCATCAACAAGGGTAAAATTCTATTTTTGGACAAGTATTCTACTACTGAAAATGTTGTGTTCAATGGTGACCTCATTGAGCATGGTTTCAGGCTTAAGGGGGGTAATAGTCAGGAATTCCAACACAATATGGCCTTTATATCTTAATATTCATGTCAATTCAATGCCAGAGGCAAGATTTTGAACTGTATTATCACTTATTTTCAAACTTTTGCCTGTAGGACAACATCAGCAACATTCCTTTTTGAGCAATGCAGGGCAAATAGCAATATATGAAATAATTTTTTTTAGAGCTATCACCCAAATAACACCTTTCCTAAATATCATTTCCATCCTAGAACACTGCAATGACCTCAAAAAGTATCTACGTTTTGCAGGAATCCTAACCCTAACCCTAGCTTTGTGTTTGCACTAGGTTAGGGTTAGGGTTCAGAATTCCTCCAAAGAATTAATGCTACCTTCCACTCATTTAAGGGCAAAATATGCTTCACTGAAACAATATATTGGTCTGAAATGCTTAAGCAAGCATACCAAAACATAGAGAATGCATCAACAAGGGTAAAATTCTATTTTTGGACAAGTATTCTACTACTGAAAATGTTGTGTTCAATGGTGACCTCATTGAGCATGGTTTCAGGCTTAAGGGGGGTAATAGTCAGGAATTCCACCAAAATATGGCCTTTATATCTTAATATTCATGTCAATTCAATGCCAGAGGCAAGATTTTCAACTGTATTATCACTTATTTTCAAACTTTTGCCTGTAGGACAACATCAGCAACATTCCTTTTTGAGCAATGCAGGGCAAATAGCAATATATGAAATAATTTTTTTTAGAGCTATCACCGAAATAACACCTTTCCTAAATATCATTTCCATCCTAGAACACTGCCATGACCTCAAAAAGTATCTACGTTTTGCAGGAATCCTAACCCTAACCCTAGCTTTCTGTTTGCACTAGGTTAGGGTTAGGGTTCAGAATTCCTCCAAAGAATTAATGCAACCTTCCACTCATTTAAGGGCAAAATATGCTTCACTGAAACAATATATTGGTCTGAAATGCTTAAGCAAGCATACCAAAGCATAGAGAATGCATCAACAAGGGTAAAATTCTATTTTTGGACAAGTATTCTACTACTGAAAATGAGGTGTTCAGTGGTGACCTCATTGAGCATGGTTTCAGGCTTAAGGGAGGTAATAGTCAGGAATTCCACCAAAATATGGCCTTTATATCTTAATATTCATGTCAATTCAATGCCAGAGGCAAGATTTTGAACTGTATAATCACTTACTTTCAAACTTTTGCCTGTAGGACAACATCAGCAACATTCCTTTTTGAGCAATGCAGGGCAAATAGCAATATATGAAATAATTTTTTTTTAGAGCTATCACCGAAATAACACCTTTCCTAAATATCATTTCCATCCTACAACACTGCCATGACCTCAAAAAGTATCTACGTTTTGCAGGAATCCTAACCCTAAGCCTAGCTTTGTTTTTGCACTAGGTTAGGGTTAGGGTTCAGAATTCCTCCAAAGAATTAATGCAACCTTCCACTCATTTAAGGGCAAAATATGCTTCACTGAAACAATATATTGGTCTGAAATGCTTAAGCAAGCATACCAAAGCATAGAGAATACATCAACAAGGGTAAAATTCTATTTTTGGACAAGTATTCTACTACTGAAAATGTTGTGTTCAATGGTGACCTCATTGAGCATGGTTTCAGGCTTAAGGGGGGTAATAGTCAGGAATTCCACCACAATATGGCCTTTATATCTTAATATTCATGTCAATTCAATGCCAGAGGCAAGATTTTCAACTGTATTATCACTTATTTTCAAACTTTTGCCTGTAGGACAACATCAGCAACATTCCTTTTTGAGCAATGCAGGGCAAATAGCAATATATGAAATAATTTTTTTTTAGAGCTATCACCGAAATAACACCTTTCCTAAATATCATTTCCATCCTAGAACACTGCCATGACCTCAAAAAGTATCTACGTTTTGCAGGAATCCTAACCCTAACCCTAGCTTTGTGTTTGCACTAGGTTAGGGTTAGGGTTCAGAATTCCTCCAAAGAATTAATGCAACTTTCCACTCATTTAAGGGCGAAATATGCTTCACTGAAACAATATATTGGTCTGAAATGCTTAAGCAAGCATACCAAAGCATAGAGAATGCATCAACAAGGGTAAAATTCTATTTTTGGACAAGTATTCTACTACTGAAAATGTTGTGTTCAATGGTGACCTCATTGAGCATGGTTTCAGGCTTAAGGGGGGTAATAGTCAGGAATTCCACCACAATATGGCCTTTATATCTTAATATTCATGTCAATTCAATGCCAGAGGCAAGATTTTGAACTGTATTATCACTTATTTTCAAACTTTTGCCTGTAGGACAACATCAGCAACATTCCTTTTTGAGCAATGCAGGGCAAATAGCAATATATGAAATAATTTTTTTTAGAGCTATCACCGAAATAACACCTTTCCTAAATATCATTTCCATCCTAGAACACTTCCATGAACTCAAAAAGTATCTACGTTTTGCAGGAATCCTAACCCTAACCCTAGCTTTGTGTTTGCACTAGGTTAGGGTTAGGGTTCAGAATTCCTCCAAAGAATTAATGCAACCTTCCACTCATTTAAGGGCAAAATATGCTTCACTGAAACAATATATTGGTCTGAAATGCTTAAGCAAGCATACCAAAGCATAGAGAATGCATCAACAAGGGTAAAATTCTATTTTTGGACAAGTATTCTACTACTGAAAATGTTGTGTTCAGTGGTGACCTCATTGAGCATGGTTTCAGGCTTAAGGGGGGTAATAGTCAGGAATTCCACCAAAATATGGCCTTTATATCTTAATATTCATGTCAATTCAATGCCAGAGGCAAGATTTTGAACTGTATTATCACTTATTTTCAAACTTTTGCCTGTAGGACAACATCAGCAACATTCCTTTTTGAGCAATGCAGGGCAAATAGCAATATATGAAATAATTTTTTTTTAGAGCTATCACCGAAATAACACCTTTCCTAAATATCATTTCCATCCTAGAACACTGCCATGACCTCAAAAAGTATCTACGTTTTGCAGGAATCCTAACCCTAACCCTAGCTTTGTGTTTGCACTAGGTTAGGGTTAGGGTTCAGAATTCCTCCAAAGAATTAATGCAACCTTCCACTCATTTAAGGGCAAAATATGCTTCACTGAAACAATATATTGGTCTGAAATGCTTAAGCAAGCATACCAAAGCATAGAGAATGCATCAACAAGGGTAAAATTCTATTTTTGGACAAGTATTCTACTACTGAAAATGTTGTGTTCAGTGGTGACCTCATTGAGCATGGTTTCAGGCTTAAGGGGGGTAATAGTCAGGAATTCCACCAAAATATGGCCTTTATATCTTAATATTCATGTCAATTCAATGCCAGAGGCAAGATTTTGAACTGTATTATCACTTATTTTCAAACTTTTGCCTGTAGGACAACATCAGCAACATTCCTTTTTGAGCAATGCAGGGCAAATAGCAATATATGAAATAATTTTTTTTTAGAGCTATCACCGAAATAACACCTTTCCTAAATATCATTTCCATCCTAGAACACTGCCATGACCTCAAAAAGTATCTACGTTTTGCAGGAATCCTAACCCTAACCCTAGCTTTGTGTTTGCACTAGGTTAGGGTTAGGGTTCAGAATTCCTCCAAAGAATTAATGCAACCTTCCACTCATTTAAGGGCAAAATATGCTTCACTGAAACAATATATTGGTCTGAAATGCTTAAGCAAGCATACCAAAGCATAGAGAATGCATCAACAAGGGTAAAATTCTATTTTTGGACAAGTATTCTACTACTGAAAATGTTGTGTTCAATGGTGACCTCATTGAGCATGGTTTCAGGCTTAACGGGGGTAATAGTCAGGAATTCCAACAAAATATGGCCTTTATATCTTAATATTCATGTCAATTCAATGCCAGAGGCAAGATTTTCAACTGTATTATCACTTATTTTTAAACTTTTCCCTGTAGGACAACATCAGCAACATTCCTTTTTGAGCAATGCAGGGCAAATAGCAATATATGAAATAATTTTTTTTAGAGCTATCACCAAAATAACACCTTTCCTAAATATCATTTCCATCCTCGAACACTGCCATGACCTCAAAAAGTATCTACGTTTTGCAGGAATCCTAACCCTAACCCTAGCTTTGTGTTTGCACTAGGTTAGGGTTAGGGTTCAGAATTCCTCCAAAGAATTAATGCAACCTTCCACTCATTTAAGGGCAAAATATGCTTCACTGAAATAATATATTAGTCTGAAATGCTTAAGCAAGCATACCAAAGCATAGAGAATGCATCAACAAGGGTAAAATTCTATTTTTGGACAAATATTCTACTACTGAAAATGTTGTGTTCAATGGTGACCTCATTGAGCATGGTTTCAGGCTTAAGGGGGGTAATAGTCAGGAATTCCACCAAAATATGGCCTTTATATCTTAATATTCATGTCAATTCAATGCCAGAGGCAAGATTTTGAACTGTATTATCACTTATTTTCAAAATTTTGCCTGTAGGACAACATCAGCAACATTCCTTTTTGAGCAATGCAGGGCAAATAGCAATATATGAAATAATTTTTTTTTAGAGCTATCACCGAAATAACACCTTTCCTAAATATCATTTCCATCCTAGAACACTGCCATGACCTCAAAAAGTATCTAAGTTTTGCAGGAATCCTAACCCTAACCCTAGCTTTGTGTTTGCACTAGGTTAGGGTTAGGGTTCAGAATTCCTCCAAAGAATTAATGCAACTTTCCACTCATTTAAGGGTGAAATATGCTTCACTGAAACAATATATTGGTCTGAAATGCTTAAGCAAGCATACCAAAGCATAGAGAATGCATCAACAAGGGTAAAATTCTATTTTTGGACAAGTATTCTACTACTGAAAATGTTGTGTTCAATGGTGACCTCATTGAGCATGGTTTCAGGCTTAAGGGGGGTAATAGTCAGGAATTCCAACACAATATGGCCTTTATATCTTAATATTCATGTCAATTCAATGCCAGAGGCAAGATTTTGAACTGTATTATCACTTATTTTCAAACTTTTGCCTGTAGGACAACATCAGCAACATTCCTTTTTGAGCAATGCAGGGCAAATAGCAATATATGAAATAATTTTTTTTAGAGCTATCACCCAAATAACACCTTTCCTAAATATCATTTCCATCCTAGAACACTGCAATGACCTCAAAAAGTATCTACGTTTTACAGGAATCCTAACCCTAACCCTAGCTTTGTATTTGCACTAGGTTAGGGTTAGGGTTCAGAATTCCTCCAAAGAATTAATGCAACCTTCCACTCATTTAAGGGCAAAATATGCTTCACTGAAACAATATATTGGTCTGAAATGCTTAAGCAAGCATACCAAAACATAGAGAATGCATCAACAAGGGTAAAATTCTATTTTTGGACAAGTATTCTACTACTGAAAATGTTGTGTTCAATGGTGACCTCATTGAGCATGGTTTCAGGCTTAAGGGGGGTAATAGTCAGGAATTCCACCAAAATATGGCCTTTATATCTTAATATTCATGTCAATTCAATGCCAGAGGCAAGATTTTCAACTGTATTATCACTTATTTTCAAACTTTTGCCTGTAGGACAACATCAGCAACATTCCTTTTTGAGCAATGCAGGGCAAATAGCAATATATGAAATAATTTTTTTTTAGAGCTATCACCCAAATAACACCTTTCCTAAATATCATTTCCATCCTAGAACACTGCCATGACCTCAAAAAGTATCTACGTTTTGCAGGAATCCTAACCCTAACCCTAGCTTTGTGTTTGCACTAGGTTAGGATTAGGGTTCAGAATTCCTCCAAAGAATTAATGCAACCTTCCACTCATTTAAGGGCAAAATATGCTTCACTGAAACAATATATTGGTCTGAAATGCTTAAGCCAGCATACCAAAGCATAGAGAATGCATCAACAAGGGTACAATTCTATTTTTGGACAAATATTCTACTACTGAAAATGTTGTGTTCAATGGTGACCTCATTGAGCATGGTTTCAGGCTTAAGGGGGGTAATAGTCAGGAATTCCACCAAAATATGGCCTTTATATCTTAATATTCATGTCAATTCAATGCCAGAGGCAAGATTTTCAACTGTATTATCACTTATTTTCAAACTTTTGCCTGTAGGACAACATCAGCAACATTCCTTTTTGAGCAATGCAGGGCAAATAGCAATATATGAAATAATTTTTTTTAGAGCTATCACCGAAATAACACCTTTCCTAAATATCATTTCCATCCTAGAACACTGCCATGACCTCAAAAAGTATTTACGTTTTGCAGGAATCCTAACCCTAACCCTAGCTTTGTGTTTGCACTAGGTTAGGGTTAGGGTTCAGAATTCCTCCAAAGAATTAATGCAACTTTCCACTCATTTAAGGGCGAAATATGCTTCACTGAAACAATATATTGGTCTGAAATGCTTAAGCAAGCATACCAAAGCATAGAGAATGCATCAACAAGGGTAAAATTCTATTTTTGGACAAGTATTCTACTACTGAAAATGTTGTGTTCAATGGTGACCTCATTGAGCATGGTTTCAGGCTTAAGGGGGGTAATAGTCAGGAATTCCACCACAATATGGCCTTTATATCTTAATATTCATGTCAATTCAATGCCAGAGGCAAGATTTTGAACTGTATTATCACTTATTTTCAAACTTTTGCCTGTAGGACAACATCAGCAACATTCCTTTTTGAGCAATGCAGGGCAAATAGCAATATATGAAATAATTTTTTTTAGAGCTATCACCCAAATAACACCTTTCCTAAATATCATTTCCATCCTAGAACACTGCAATGACCTCAAAAAGTATCTACGTTTTGCAGGAATCCTAACCCTAACCCTAGCTTTGTGTTTGCACTAGGTTAGGGTTAGGGTTCAGAATTCCTCCAAAGAATTAATGCAACCTTCCACTCATTTAAGGGCAAAATATGCTTCACTGAAACAATATATTGGTCTGAAATGCTTAAGCAAGCATACCAAAACATAGAGAATGCATCAACAAGGGTAAAATTCTATTTTTGGACAAGTATTCTACTACTGAAAATGTTGTGTTCAATGGTGACCTCATTGAGCATGGTTTCAGGCTTAAGGGGGGTAATAGTCAGGAATTCCACCAAAATATGGCCTTTATATCTTAATATTCATGTCAATTCAATGCCAGAGGCAAGATTTTCAACTGTATTATCACTTATTTTCAAACTTTTGCCTGTAGGACAACATCAGCAACATTCCTTTTTGAGCAATGCAGGGCAAATAGCAATATATGAAATAATTTTTTTTAGAGCTATCACCCAAATAACACCTTTCCTAAATATCATTTCCATCCTAGAACACTGCCATGACCTCAAAAAGTATCTACGTTTTGCAGGAATCCTAACCCTAACCCTAGCTTTGTGTTTGCACTAGGTTAGGGTTAGGGTTCAGAATTCCTCCAAAGAATTAATGCAACCTTCCACTCATTTAAGGGCAAAATATGCTTCACTGAAACAATATATTGGTCTGAAATGCTTAAGCCAGCATACCAAAGCATAGAGAATGCATCAACAAGGGTAAAATTCTATTTTTGGACAAATATTCTACTACTGAAAATGTTGTGTTCAATGGTGACCTCATTGAGCATGGTTTCAGGCTTAAGGGGGGTAATAGTCAGGAATTCCACCAAAATATGGCCTTTATATCTTAATATTCATGTCAATTCAATGCCAGAGGCAAGATTTTCAACTGTATTATCACTTATTTTCAAACTTTTGCCTGTAGGACAACATCAGCAACATTCCTTTTTGAGCAATGCAGGGCAAATAGCAATATATGAAATATTTTTTTTTAGAGCTATCACCGAAATAACACCTTTCCTAAATATCATTTCCATCCTAGAACACTGCCATGACCTCAAAAAGTATCTACGTTTTGCAGGAATCCTAACCCTAACCCTAGCTTTCTGTTTGCACTAGGTTAGGGTTAGGGTTCAGAATTCCTCCAAAGAATTAATGCAACCTTCCACTCATTTAAGGGCAAAATATGCTTCACTGAAACAATATATTAGTCTGAAATGCTTAAGCAAGCATACCAAAGCATAGAGAATGCATCAACAAGGGTAAAATTCTATTTTTGGACAAGTATTCTACTACTGAAAATGAGGTGTTCAGTGGTGACCTCATTGAGCATGGTTTCAGGCTTAAGGGAGGTAATAGTCAGGAATTCCACCAAAATATGGCCTTTATATCTTAATATTCATGTCAATTCAATGCCAGAGGCAAGATTTTGAACTGTATTATCACTTACTTTCAAACTTTTGCCTGTAGGACAACATCAGCAACATTCCTTTTTGAGCAATGCAGGGCAAATAGCAATATATGAAATAATTTTTTTTTAGAGCTATCACCGAAATAACACCTTTCCTAAATATCATTTCCATCCTACAACACTGCCATGACCTCAAAAAGTATCTACGTTTTGCAGGAATCCTAACCCTAAGCCTAGCTTTGTTTTTGCACTAGGTTAGGGTTAGGGTTCAGAATTCCTCCAAAGAATTAATGCAACCTTCCACTCATTTAAGGGCAAAATATGCTTCACTGAAACAATATATTGGTCTGAAATGCTTAAGCAAGCATACCAAAGCATAGAGAATGCATCAACAAGGGTAAAATTCTATTTTTGGACAAGTATTCTACTACTGAAAATGTTGTGTTCAATGGTGACCTCATTGAGCATGGTTTCAGGCTTAAGGGGGGTAATAGTCAGGAATTCCACCACAATATGGCCTTTATATCTTAATATTCATGTCAATTCAATGCCAGAGGCAAGATTTTCAACTGTATTATCACTTATTTTCAAACTTTTGCCTGTAGGACAACATCAGCAACATTCCTTTTTGAGCAATGCAGGGCAAATAGCAATATATGAAATAATTTTTTTTAGAGCTATCACCGAAATAACACCTTTCCTAAATATCATTTCCATCCTAGAACACTGCCATGACCTCAAAAAGTATCTACGTTTTGCAGGAATCCTAACCCTAACCCTAGCTTTGTGTTTGCACTAGGTTAGGGTTAGGGTTCAGAATTCCTCCAAAGAATTAATGCAACTTTCCACTCATTTAAGGGCGAAATATGCTTCACTAATACAATATATTGGTCTGAAATGCTTAAGCAAGCATACCAAAGCATAGAGAATGCATCAACAAGGGTAAAATTCTATTTTTGGACAAGTATTCTACTACTGAAAATGTTGTGTTCAATGGTGACCTCATTGAGCATGGTTTCAGGCTTAAGGGGGGTAATAGTCAGGAATTCCACCACAATATGGCCTTTATATCTTAATATTCATGTCAATTCAATGCCAGAGGCAAGATTTTGAACTGTATTATCACTTATTTTCAAACTTTTGCCTGTAGGACAACATCAGCAAAATTCCTTTTTGAGCAATGCAGGGCAAATAGCAATATATGAAATAATTTTTTTTAGAGCTATCACCCAAATAACACCTTTCCTAAATATCATTTCCATCCTAGAACACTGCAATGACCTCAAAAAGTATCTACGTTTTGCAGGAATCCTAACCCTAACCCTAGCTTTGTGTTTGCACTAGGTTAGGGTTAGGGTTCAGAATTCCTCCAAAGAATTAATGCAACCTTCCACTCATTTAAGGGCAAAATATGCTTCACTGAAACAATATATTGGTCTGAAATGCTTAAGCAAGCATACCAAAACATAGAGAATGCATCAACAAGGGTAAAATTCTATTTTTGGACAAGTATTCTACTACTGAAAATGTTGTGTTCAATGGTGACCTCATTGAGCATGGTTTCAGGCTTAAGGGGGGTAATAGTCAGGAATTCCACCAAAATATGGCCTTTATATCTTAATATTCATGTCAATTCAATGCCAGAGGCAAGATTTTCAACTGTATTATCACTTATTTTCAAACTTTTGCCTGTAGGACAACATCAGCAACATTCCTTTTTGAGCAATGCAGGGCAAATAGCAATATATGAAATAATTTGTTTTAGAGCTATCACCGAAATAACACCTTTCCTAAATATCATTTCCATCCTAGAACACTGCCATGACCTCAAAAAGTATCTACGTTTTGCAGGAATCCTAACCCTAACCCTAGCTTTCTGTTTGCACTAGGTTAGGGTTAGGGTTCAGAATTCCTCCAAAGAATTAATGCAACCTTCCACTCATTTAAGGGCAAAATATGCTTCACTGAAACAATATATTGGTCTGAAATGCTTAAGCAAGCATACCAAAGCATAGAGAATGCATCAACAAGGGTAAAATTCTATTTTTGGACAAGTATTCTACTACTGAAAATGAGGTGTTCAGTGGTGACCTCATTGAGCATGGTTTCAGGCTTAAGGGGGGTAATAGTCAGGAATTCCACCACAATATGGCCTTTATATCTTAATATTCATGTCAATTCAATGCCAGAGGCAAGATTTTCAACTGTTTTATCACTTATTTTCAAACTTTTGCCTGTAGGACAACATCAGCAACATTCCTTTTTGAGCAATGCAGGGCAAATAGCAATATATGAAATAATTTTTTTTAGAGCTATCACCGAAATAACACCTTTCCTAAATATCATTTCCATCCTCGAACACTGCCATGACCTCAAAAAGTATCTACGTTTTGCAGGAATCCTAACCCTAACCCTAGCTTTGTGTTTGCACTAGGTTAGGGTTAGGGTTCAGAATTCCTCCAAAGAATTAATGCAACTTTCCACTCATTTAAGGGCGAAATATGCTTCACTAATACAATATATTGGTCTGAAATGCTTAAGCAAGCATACCAAAGCATAGAGAATGCATCAACAAGGGTAAAATTCTATTTTTGGACAAGTATTCTACTACTGAAAATGTTGTGTTCAATGGTGACCTCATTGAGCATGGTTTCAGGCTTAAGGGGGGTAATAGTCAGGAATTCCACCACAATATGGCCTTTATATCTTAATATTCATGTCAATTCAATGCCAGAGGCAAGATTTTGAACTGTATTATCACTTATTTTCAAACTTTTGCCTGTAGGACAACATGAGCAAAATTCCTTTTTGAGCAATGCAGGGCAAATAGCAATATATGAAATAATTTTTTTTAGAGCTATCACCCAAATAACACCTTTCCTAAATATCATTTCCATCCTAGAACACTGCAATGACCTCAAAAAGTATCTACGTTTTGCAGGAATCCTAACCCTAACCCTAGCTTTGTGTTTGCACTAGGTTAGGGTTAGGGTTCAGAATTCCTCCAAAGAATTAATGCAACCTTCCACTCATTTAAGGGCAAAATATGCTTCACTGAAACAATATATTGGTCTGAAATGCTTAAGCAAGCATACCAAAACATAGAGAATGCATCAACAAGGGTAAAATTCTATTTTTGGACAAGTATTCTACTACTGAAAATGTTGTGTTCAATGGTGACCTCATTGAGCATGGTTTCAGGCTTAAGGGGGGTAATAGTCAGGAATTCCACCAAAATATGGCCTTTATATCTTAATATTCATGTCAATTCAATGCCAGAGGCAAGATTTTCAACTGTATTATCACTTATTTTCAAACTTTTGCCTGTAGGACAACATCAGCAACATTCCTTTTTGAGCAATGCAGGGCAAATACCAATATATGAAATAATTTTTTTTTAAGAGCTATCACCCAAATAACACCTTTCCTAAATATCATTTCCATCCTAGAACACTGCCATGACCTCAAAAAGTATCTACGTTTTGCAGGAATCCTAACCCTAACCCTAGCTTTGTGTTTGCACTAGGTTAGGGTTAGGGTTCAGAATTCCTCCAAAGAATTAATGCAACCTTCCACTCATTTAAGGGCAAAATATGCTTCACTGAAACAATATATTGGTCTGAAATGCTTAAGCCAGCATACCAAAGCATAGAGAATGCATCAACAAGGGTAAAATTCTATTTTTGGACAAATATTCTACTACTGAAAATGTTGTGTTCAATGGTGACCTCATTGAGCATGGTTTCAGGCTTAAGGGGGGTAATAGTCAGGAATTCCACCAAAATATGGCCTTTATATCTTAATATTCATGTCAATTCAATGCCAGAGGCAAGATTTTCAACTGTATTATCACTTATTTTCAAACTTTTGCCTGTAGGACAACATCAGCAACATTCCTTTTTGAGCAATGCAGGGCAAATAGCAATATATGAAATAATTTTTTTTAGAGCTATCACCGAAATAACACCTTTCCTAAATATCATTTCCATCCTAGAACACTGCCATGACCTCAAAAAGTATCTACGTTTTGCAGGAATCCTAACCCTAACCCTAGCTTTCTGTTTGCACTAGGTTAGGGTTAGGGTTCAGAATTCCTCCAAAGAATTAATGCAACCTTCCACTCATTTAAGGGCAAAATATGCTTCACTGAAACAATATATTGGTCTGAAATGCTTAAGCAAGCATACCAAAGCATAGAGAATGCATCAACAAGGGTAAAATTCTATTTTTGGACAAGTATTCTACTACTGAAAATGAGGTGTTCAGTGGTGACCTCATTGAGCATGGTTTCAGGCTTAAGGGGGGTAATAGTCAGGAATTCCACCACAATATGGCCTTTATATCTTAATATTCATGTCAATTCAATGCCAGAGGCAAGATTTTCAACTGTTTTATCACTTATTTTCAAACTTTTGCCTGTAGGACAACATCAGCAACATTCCTTTTTGAGCAATGCAGGGCAAATAGCAATATATGAAATAATTTTTTTTAGAGCTATCACCGAAATAACACCTTTCCTAAATATCATTTCCATCCTCGAACACTGCCATGACCTCAAAAAGTATCTACGTTTTGCAGGAATCCTAACCCTAACCCTAGCTTTGTGTTTGCACTAGGTTAGGGTTAGGGTTCAGAATTCCTCCAAAGAATTAATGCAACCTTCCACTCATTTAAGGGCAAAATATGCTTCACTGAAACAATATATTGGTCTGAAATGCTTAAGCAAGCATACCAAAGCATAGAGAATGCATCAACAAGGGTAAAATTCTATTTTTGGACAAGTATTCTACTACTGAAAATGTTGTGTTCAATGGTGACCTCATTGAGCATGGTTTCAGGCTTAAGGGGGGTAAGAGTCAGGAATTCCACCACAATATGGCCTTTATATCTTAATATTCATGTCAATTCAATGCCAGAGGCAAGATTTTCAACTGTATTATCACTTATTTTCAAACTTTTGCCTGTAGGACAACATCAGCAACATTCCTTTTTGAGCAATGCAGGGCAAATAGCAATATATGAAATAATTTTTTTTAGAGCTATCACCGAAATAACACCTTTCCTAAATATCATTTCCATCCTCGAACACTGCCATGACCTCAAAAAGTATCTACGTTTTGCAGGAATCCTAACCCTAACCCTAGCTTTGTGTTTGCACTAGGTTAGGGTTAGGGTTCAGAATTCCTCCAAATAATTAATGCAACCTTCCACTCATTTAAGGGCAAAATATGCTTCACTGAAACAATATATTGGTCTGAAATGCTTAAGCAAGCATACCAAAACATAGAGAATGCATCAACAAGGGTAAAATTCTATTTTTGGACAAGTATTCTACTACTGAAAATGTTGTGTTCAATGGTGACCTCATTGAGCATGGTTTCAGGCTTAAGGGGGGTAATAGTCAGGAATTCCACCAAAATATGGCCTTTATATCTTAATATTCATGTCAATTCAATGCCAGAGGCAAGATTTTCAACTGTATTATCACTTATTTTCAAACTTTTGCCTGTAGGACAACATCAGCAACATTCCTTTTTGAGCAATGCAGGGCAAATAGAAATATATGAAATAATTTTTTTTTAGAGCTATCACCGAAATAACACCTTTCCTAAATATCATTTCCATCCTCGAACACTGCCATGACCTCAAAAAGTATCTACGTTTTGCAGGAATCCTAACCCTAACCCTAGCTTTGTGTTTGCACTAGGTTAGGGTTAGGGTTCAGAATTCCTCCAAATAATTAATGCAACCTTCCACTCATTTAAGGGCAAAATATGCTTCACTGAAACAATATATTGGTCTGAAATGCTTAAGCAAGCATACCAAAACATAGAGAATGCATCAACAAGGGTAAAATTCTATTTTTGGACAAGTATTCTACTACTGAAAATGTTGTGTTCAAAGATGACCTCATTGAGCATGGTTTCAGGCTTAAGGGGGGTAATAGTCAGGAATTCCACCAAAATATGGCCTTTATATCTTAATATTCATGTCAATTCAATGCCAGAGGCAAGATTTTCAACTGTTTTATCACTTATTTTCAAACTATTGCCTGTAGGACAACATCAGCAACATTCCTTTTTGAGCAATGCAGGGCAAATAGCAATATATGAAATAATTTTTTTTAGAGCTATCACCGAAATAACACCTTTCCTAAATATCATTTCCATCCTCGAACACTGCCATGACCTCAAAAAGTATCTACGTTTTGCAGGAATCCTAACCCTAACCCTAGCTTTGTGTTTGCACTAGGTTAGGGTTAGGGTTCAGAATTCCTCCAAAGAATTAATGCAACCTTCCACTCATTTAAGGGCAAAATATGCTTCACTGAAACAATATATTGGTCTGAAATGCTTAAGCAAGCATACCAAAACATAGAGAATGCATCAACAAGGGTAAAATTCTATTTTTGGACAAGTATTCTACTACTGAAAATGTTGTGTTCAATGGTGACCTCATTAAGCATGGTTTCAGGCTTAAGGGGGGTAATAGTCAGGAATTCCACCAAAATATGGCCTTTATATCTTAATATTCATGTCAATTCAATGCCAGAGGCAAGATTTTGAACTGTATTATCACTTATTTTCAAACTTTTGCCTGTAGGACAACATCAGCAACATTCCTTTTTGAGCAATGCAGGGCAAATAGCAATATATGAAATAATTTTTTTTAGAGCTATCACCGAAATAACACCTTTCCTAAATATCATTTCCATCCTAGAACACTGCCATGACCTCAAAAAGTATCTACGTTTTGCAGGAATCCTAACCCTAACCCTAGCTTTGTGTTTGCACTAGGTTAGGGTTAGGGTTCAGAATTCCTCCAAATAATTAATGCAACCTACCACTCATTTAAGGGCAAAATATGCTTCACTGAAACAATATATTGGTCTGAAATGCTTAAGCAAGCATACCAAAGCATAGAGAATGCATCAACAAGGGTAAAATTATATATTTGGACAAGTATTCTACTACTGAAAATGTTCTGTTCAATGGTGACCTCATTGAGCATGGTTTCAGGCTTAAGGGGGGTAATAGTCAGAAATTCCACCACAATATGGCCTTTATATCTTAATATTCATGTCAATTCAATGCCAGAGGCAAGATTTTGAACTGTATTATCACTTATTTTCAAACTTTTGCCTGTAGGACAACATCAGCAACATTCCTTTTTGAGCAATGCAGGGCAAATAGCAATATATGAAATATTTTTTTTTAGAGCTATCACCGAAATAACACCTTTCCTAAATATCATTTCTATCCTAGAACACTGCCATGACCTCAAAAAGTATCTACGTTTTGCAGGAATCCTAACCCTAACCCTAGCTTTGTGTTTGCACTAGGTTAGGGTTAGGGTTCAGAATTCCTCCAAAGAATTAATGCAACCTTCCACTCATTTAAGGGCAAAATATGCTTCACTGAAACAATATATTGGTCTGAAATGCTTAAGCAAGCATACCAAAACATAGAGAATGCATCAACAAGGGTAAAATTCTATTTTTGGACAAGTATTCTACTACTGAAAATGTTGTGTTCAATGGTGACCTCATTAAGCATGGTTTCAGGCTTAAGGGGGGTAATAGTCAGGAATTCCACCAAAATATGGCCTTTATATCTTAATATTCATGTCAATTCAATGCCAGAGGCAAGATTTTCAACTGTATTATCACTTATTTTCAAACTTTTGCCTGTAGGACAACATCAGCAACATTCCTTTTTGAGCAAAGCAGGGCAAATAGCAATATATGAAATAATTTTTTTTTAGAGCTATCACCGAAATAACACCTTTCCTAAATATAATTTCCATCCTAGAACACTGCCATGACCTCAAAAAGTATCTACGTTTTGCAGGAATCCTAACCCTAACCCTAGCTTTGTGTTTGCACTAGGTTAGGGTTAGGGTTCAGAATTCCTCCAAAGAATTAATGCAACTTTCCACTCATTTAAGGGCGAAATATGCTTCACTGAAACAATATATTGGTCTGAAATGCTTAAGCAAGCATACCAAAGCATAGAGAATGCATCAACAAGGGTAAAATTCTATTTTTGGACAAGTATTCTACTACTGAAAATGTTGTGTTCAATGGTGACCTCATTGAGCATGGTTTCAGGCTTAAGGGGGGTAATAGTCAGGAATTCCACCAAAATATGGCCTTTATATCTTAATATTCATGTCAATTCAATGCCAGAGGCAAGATTTTGAACTGTATTATCACTTATTTTCAAACTTCTGCCTGTAGGACAACATCAGCAACATTCCTTTTTGAGCAATGCAGGGCAAATAGCAATATATGAAATATTTTTTTTTAGAGCCATCACCGAAATAACACCTTTCCTAAATATCATTTCTATCCTAGAACACTGCCATGACCTCAAAAAGTATCTACGTTTTGCAGGAATCCTAACCCTAACCCTAGCTTTGTGTTTGCACTAGGTTAGGGTTAGGGTTCAGAATTCCTCCAAAGAATTAATGCAACCTTCCACTCATTTAAGGGCAAAATATGCTTCACTGAAACAATATATTGGTCTGAAATGCTTAAGCAAGCATACCAAAACATAGAGAATGCATCAACAAGGGTAAAATTCTATTTTTGGACAAGTATTCTACTACTGAAAATGTTGTGTTCAATGGTGACCTCATTAAGCATGGTTTCAGGCTTAAGGGGGGTAATAGTCAGGAATTCCACCAAAATATGGCCTTTATATCTTAATATTCATGTCAATTCAATGCCAGAGGCAAGATTTTCAACTGTATTATCACTTATTTTCAAACTTTTGCCTGTAGGACAACATCAGCAACATTCCTTTTTGAGCAATGCAGGGCAAATAGCAATATATGAAATAATTTTTTTTTAGAGCTATCACCGAAATAACACCTTTCCTAAATATAATCTCCATCCTAGAACACTGCCATGACCTCAAAAAGTATCTACGTTTTGCAGGAATCCTAACCCTAACCCTAGCTTTGTGTTTGCACTAGGTTAGGGTTAGGGTTCAGAATTCCTCCAAAGAATTAATGCAACCTTCCACTCATTTAAGGGCAAAATATGCTTCACTGAAACAATATATTGGTCTGAAATGCTTAAGCAAGCATACCAAAGCATAGAGAATGCATCAACAAGGGTAAAATTCTATTTTTGGACAAGTATTCTACTACTGAAAATGTTGTGTTCAATGGTGACCTCATTGAGCATGGTTTCAGGCTTAAGGGGGGTAATAGTCAGGAATTCCACCAAAATATGGCCTTTATATCTTAATATTCATGTCAATTCAATGCCAGAGGCAAGATTTTCAACTGTATTATCACTTATTTTCAAACTTTTGCCTGTAGGACAACATCAGCAACATTCCTTTTTGAGCAATGCAGGGCAAATAGCAATATATGAAATATTTTTTTTTAGAGCTATCACCGAAATAACACCTTTCCTAAATATCATTTCCATCCTAGAACACTGCCATGACCTCAAAAAGTATCTACGTTTTGCAGGAATCCTAACCCTAACCCTAGCTTTGTGTTTGCACTAGGTTAGGGTTAGGGTTCAGAATTCCTCCAAAGAATTAATGCAACCTTCCACTCATTTAAGGGCAAAATATGCTTCACTGAAACAATATATTGGTCTGAAATGCTTAAGCAAGCATACCAAAGCATAGAGAATGCATCAACAAGGGTAAAATTCTATTTTTGGACAAGTATTCTACTACTGAAAATGTTGTGTTCAATGGTGACCTCATTGAGCATGGTTTCAGGCTTAAGGGGGGTAATAGTCAGGAATTCCACCAAAATATGGCCTTTATATCTTAATATTAATGTCAATTCAATGCCAGAGGCAAGATTTTCAACTGTTTTATCACTTATTTTCAAACTTTTGCCTGTAGGACAACATCAGCAACATTCCTTTTTGAGCAATGCAGGGCAAATAGCAATATATGAAATAATTTTTTTTTTGAGCTATCACCGAAATAACACCTTTCCTAAATATCAATTCCATCCTAGAACAGTGCCATGACCTCAAAAAGTATCTACGTTTTGCAGGAATCCTAACCCTAACCCTAGCTTTGTGTTTGCACTAGGTTAGGGTTAGGGTTCAGAATTCCTCCAAAGAATTAATGCAACTTTCCACTCATTTAAGGGCGAAATATGCTTCACTGAAACAATATATTGGTCTGAAATGCTTAAGCAAGCATACCAAAGCATAGAGAATGCATCAACAAGGGTAAAATTCTATTTTTGGACAAGTATTCTATTACTGAAAATGTTGTGTTCAATGGTGACCTCATTGAGCATGGTTTCAGGCTTAAGGGGGGTAATAGTCAGGAATTCCACCAAAATATGGCCTTTATATCTTAATATTCATGTCAATTCAATGCCAGAGGCAAGATTTTCAACTGTATTATCACTTATTTTCAAACTTTTGCCTGTAGGACAACATCAGCAACATTCCTTTTTGAGCAATGCAGGGCAAATAGCAATATATGAAATAATTTTTTTTAGAGCTATCACCGAAATAACACCTTTCCTAAATATCATTTCCATCCTAGAACACTGCCATGACCTCAAAAAGTATCTACGTTTTGCAGGAATCCTACCCCTAACCCTAGCTTTGTGTTTGCACTAGGTTAGGGTTAGGGTTCAGAATTCCTCCAAATAATTAATGCAACCTTCCACTCATTTAAGGGCGAAATATGCTTCACTGAAACAATATATTGGTCTGAAATGCTTAAGCAAGCATACCAAAGCATAGAGAATGCATCAACAAGGGTAAAATTCTATTTTTGGACAAGTATTCTATTACTGAAAATGTTGTGTTCAATGGTGACCTCATTGAGCATGGTTTCAGGCTTAAGGGGGGTAATAGTCAGGAATTCCACCAAAATATGGCCTTTATATCTTAATATTCATGTCAATTCAATGCCAGAGGCAAGATTTTGAACTGTATTATCACTTATTTTCAAACTTTTGCCTGTAGGACAACATCAGCAACATTCCTTTTTGAGCAATGCAGGGCAAATAGCAATATATGAAATAATTTTTTTTAGAGCTATCACCGAAATAACACCTTTCCTAAATATCATTTCCATCCTAAAACACTGCCATGACCTCAAGAAGTATCTACGTTTTGCAGGAATCCTACCCCTAACCCTAGCTTTGTGTTTGCACTAGGTTAGGGTTAGGGTTCAGAATTCCTCCAAATAATTAATGCAACCTTCCACTCATTTAAGGGCAAAATATGCTTCACTGAAACAATATATTGGTCTAAAATACTTAAGCAAGCATACCAAAGCATAGAGAATGCATCAACAAGGGCAAAATTATATATTTGGACAAGTATTCTACTACTGAAAATGTTGTGTTCAATGGTGACCTCATTGAGCATGGTTTCAGGCTTAAGGGGGGTAATAGTCAGGAATTCCACCAAAATATGGCCTTTATATCTTAATATTCATGTCAATTCAATGCCAGAGGCAAGATTTTCAACTGTATTATCACTTATTTTCAAACTTTTGCCTGTAGGACAACATCAGCAACATTCCTTTTTGAGCAATGCAGGGCAAATAGCAATATATGAAATAATTTTTTTTTTGAGCTATCACCGAAATAACACCTTTCCTAAATATCATTTCCATCCTAGAACACTGCCATGACCTCAAAAAGTATCTACGTTTTGCAGGAATCCTAACCCTAACCCTAGCTTTGTGTTTGCACTAGGTTAGGGTTAGGGTTCAGAATTCCTCCAAAGAATTAATGCAACTTTCCACTCATTTAAGGGCGAAATATGCTTCACTGAAACAATATATTGGTCTGAAATGCTTAAGCAAGCATACCAAAGCATAGAGAATGCATCAACAAGGGTAAAATTCTATTTTTGGACAAGTATTCTACTACTGAAAATGTTGTGTTCAATGGTGACCTCATTGAGCATGGTTTCAGGCTTAAGGGGGGTAATAGTCAGGAATTCCACCAAAATATGGCCTTTATATCTTAATATTCATGTCAATTCAATGCCAGAGGCAAGATTTTCAACTGTATTATCACTTATTTTCAAACTTTTGCCTGTAGGACAACATCAGCAACATTCCTTTTTGAGCAATGCAGGGCAAATAGCAATATATGAAATAATTTTTTTTTTGAGCTATCACCGAAATAACACCTTTCCTAAATATCATTTCCATCCTAGAACACTGCCATGACCTCAAAAAGTATCTACGTTTTGCAGGAATCCTAACCCTAACCCTAGCTTTGTGTTTGCACTAGGTTAGGGTTAGGGTTCAGAATTCCTCCAAAGAATTAATGCAACTTTCCACTCATTTAAGGGCGAAATATGCTTCACTGAAACAATATATTGGTCTGAAATGCTTAAGCAAGCATACCAAAGCATAGAGAATGCATCAACAAGGGTAAAATTCTATTTTTGGACAAGTATTCTACTACTGAAAATTTTGTGTTCAATGGTGACCTCATTGAGCATGGTTTCAGGCTTAAGGAGGGTAATAGTCAGGAATTCCACCAAAATATGGCCTTTATATCTTAATATTCATGTCAATTCAATGCCAGAGGCAAGATTTTCAACTGTATTATCACTTATTTTCAAACTTTTGCCTGTAGGACAACATCAGCAACATTCCTTTTTGAGCAATGCAGGGCAAATAGCAATATATGAAATAATTTCTTTTAGAGCTATCACCCAAATAACACCTCTCCTAAATATCATTTCCATCCTAGAACACTGCCATGACCTCAAAAAGTATCTACGTTTTGCAGGAATCCTAACCCTAACCCTAGCTTTGTGTTTGCACTAGGTTAGGGTTAGGGTTCAGAATTCCTCCAAAGAATTAATGCAACTTTCCACTCATTTAAGGGCGAAATATGCTTCACTGAAACAATATATTGGTCTGAAATGCTTAAGCAAGCATACCAAAGCATAGAGAATGCATCAACAAGGGTAAAATTCTATTTTTGGACAAGTATTCTACTACTGAAAATGTTGTGTTCAATGGTGACCTCATTGAGCATGGTTTCAGGCTTAAGGGGGGTAATAGTCAGGAATTCCACCACAATATGGCCTTTATATCTTAATATTCATGTCAATTCAATGCCAGAGGCAAGATTTTCAACTGTATTATCACTTATTTTCAAACTTTTGCCTGTAGGACAACATCAGCAACATTCCTTTTTGAGAAATGCAGGGCAAATAGCAATATATGAAATATTTTTTTTTTTGAGCTATCACCGAAATAACACCTTTCCTAAATATCATTTCCATCCTCGAACACTGCCATGACCTCAAAAAGTATCTACGTTTTGCAGGATTCCTAACCCTAACCCTAGCTTTGTGTTTGCACTAGGTTAGGGTTAGGGTTCAGAATTCCTCCAAATAATTAATGCAACCTTCCACTCATTTAAGGGCAAAATATGCTTCACTGAAACAATATATTGGTCTGAAATGCTTAAGCAAGCATACCAAAGCATAGAGAATGCATCAACAAGGGTACAATTCTATTTTTGGACAAATATTCTACTACTGAAAATGTTGTGTTCAATGGTGACCTCATTGAGCATGGTTTCAGGCTTAAGGGGGGTAATAGTCAGGAATTCCACCAAAATATGGCCTTTATATCTTAATATTCATGTCAATTCAATGCCAGAGGCAAGATTTTCAACTGTATTATCACTTATTTTCAAACTTTTGCCTGTAGGACAACATCAGCAACATTCCTTTTTGAGCAATGCAGGGCAAATAGCAATATATGAAATATTTTTTTTTTAGAGCTATCACCGAAATAACACCTTTCCTAAATATCATTTCCATCCTAGAACACTGCCATGACCTCAAAAAGTATCTACGTTTTGCAGGAATCCTAACCCTAACCCTAGCTTTGTGTTTGCACTAGGTTAGGGTTAGGGTTCAGAATTCCTCCAAAGAATTAATGCAACTTTCCACTCATTTAAGGGCAAAATATGCTTCACTGAAACAATATATTGGTCTGAAATGCTTAAGCAAGCATACCAAAGCATAGAGAATGCATCAACAAGGGTAAAATTCTATTTTTGGACAAGTATTCTACTACTGAAAATGTTGTGTTCAATGGTGACCTCATTGAGCATGGTTTCAGGCTTAAGGGGGGTAATAGTCAGGAATTCCACCAAAATATGGCCTTTATATCTTAATATTCATGTCAATTCAATGCCAGAGGCAAGATTTTCAACTGTATTATCACTTATTTTCAAACTTTTGCCTGTAGGACAACATCAGCAACATTCCTTTTTGAGCAATGCAGGGCAAATAGCAATATATGAAATAGTTTTTTTTAGAGCTATCACCGAAATAACACCTTTCCTAAATATCATTTCCATCCTAGAACACTGCCATGACCTCAAAAAGTATCTACGTTTTGCAGGAATCCTAACCCTAACCCTAGCTTTGTGTTTGCACTAGGTTAGGGTTAGGGTTCAGAATTCCTCCAAAGAATTAATGCAACCTTCCACTCATTTAAGGGCAAAATATGCTTCACTGAAACAATATATTGGTCTGAAATGCTTAAGCAAGCATACCAAAGCATAGAGAATGCATCAACAAGGGCAAAATTATATATTTGGACAAGTATTCTACTACTGAAAATGTTGTGTTCAATGGTGACCTCATTGAGCATGGTTTCAGGCTTAAGGGGGGTAATAGTCAGGAATTCCACCAAAATATAGCCTTTACATCTTAATATTCATGTCAATTCAATGCCAGAGGCAAGATTTTGAACTGTATTATCACTTATTTTCAAACTTTTGCCTGTAGGACAACATCAGCAACATTCCTTTTTGAGCAATGCAGGGCAAATAGCAATATATGAAATAATTTTTTTTAGAGCTATCACCGAAATAACACCTTTCCTAAATATCATTTCCATCCTAGAACACTGCCATGACCTCAAAAAGTATCTACGTTTTGCAGGAATCCTAACCCTAACCCTAGCTTTGTGTTTGCACTAGGTTAGGGTTAGGGTTCAGAATTCCTCCAAATAATTAATGCAACCTTCCACTCATTTAAGGGCAAAATATGCTTCACTGAAACAATATATTGGTCTGAAATGCTTAAGCAAGCATACCAAAGCATAGAGAATGCATCAACAAGGGTAAAATTATATATTTGGACAAGTATTCTACTACTGAAAATGTTCTGTTCAAAGGTGACCTCATTGAGCATGGTTTCAGGCTTAAGGGGGGTAATAGTCAGGAATTCCACCAAAATATGGCCTTTATATCTTAATATTCATGTCAATTCAATGCCAGAGGCAAGATTTTCAACTGTATTATCACTTATTTTCAAACTTTTGCCTGTAGGACAACATCAGCAACATTCCTTTTTTAGCAATGCAGGGCAAATAGCAATATATGAAATAATTTTTTTTTAGAGCTATCACCGAAATAACACCTTTCCTAAATATCATTTCCATCCTAGAACACTGCCATGACCTCAAAAAGTATCTACGTTTTGCAGGAATCCTAACCCTAACCCTAGCTTTGTGTTTGCACTAGGTTAGGGTTAGGGTTCAGAATTCCTCCAAAGAATTAATGCAACTTTCCACTCATTTAAGGGCGAAATATGCTTCACTGAAACAATATATTGGTCTGAAATGTTTAAGCAAGCATACCAAAGCATAGAGAATGCATCAACAAGGGTAAAATTCTATTTTTGGACAAGTATTCTACTACTGAAAATGTTGTGTTCAATGGTGACCTCATTGAGCATGGTTTCAGGCTTAAGGGGGGTAATAGTCAGGAATTCCACCAAAATATGGCCTTTATATCTTAATATTCATGTCAATTCAATGCCAGAGGCAAGATTTTCAACTGTATTATCACTTATTTTCAAACTTTTGCCTGTAGGACAACATCAGCAACATTCCTTTCTGAGCAATGCAGGGCAAATAGCAATATATGAAATAATTTCTTTTAGAGCTATCACCCAAATAACACCTTTCCTAAATATCATTTCCATCCTAGAACACTGCCATGACCTCAAAAAGTATCTACGTTTTGCAGGAATCCTAACCCTAACCCTAGCTTTGTGTTTGCACTAGGTTAGGGTTAGGGTTCAGAATTCCTCCAAAGAATTAATGCAACTTTCCACTCATTTAAGGGCGAAATATGCTTCACTGAAACAATATATTGGTCTGAAATGCTTAAGCAAGCATACCAAAGCATAGAGAATGCATCAACAAGGGTAAAATTCTATTTTTGGACAAGTATTCTACTACTGAAAATGTTGTGTTCAATGGTGACCTCATTGAGCATGGTTTCAGGCTTAAGGGGGGTAATAGTCAGGAATTCCACCACAATATGGCCTTTATATCTTAATATTCATGTCAATTCAATGCCAGAGGCAAGATTTTCAACTGTATTATCACTTATTTTCAAACTTTTGCCTGTAGGACAACATCAGCAACATTCCTTTTTGAGAAATGCAGGGCAAATAGCAATATATGAAATATTTTTTTTTTTGAGCTATCACCGAAATAACACCTTTCCTAAATATCATTTCCATTCTCGAACACTGCCATGACCTCAAAAAGTATCTACGTTTTGCAGGATTCCTAACCCTAACCCTAGCTTTGTGTTTGCACTAGGTTAGGGTTAGGGTTCAGAATTCCTCCAAATAATTAATGCAACCTTCCACTCATTTAAGGGCAAAATATGCTTCACTGAAACAATATATTGGTCTGAAATGCTTAAGCAAGCATACCAAAGCATAGAGAATGCATCAACAAGGGTACAATTCTATTTTTGGACAAATATTCTACTACTGAAAATGTTGTGTTCAATGGTGACCTCATTGAGCATGGTTTCAGGCTTAAGGGGGGTAATAGTCAGGAATTCCACCAAAATATGGCCTTTATATCTTAATATTCATGTCAATTCAATGCCAGAGGCAAGATTTTCAACTGTATTATCACTTATTTTCAAACTTTTGCCTGTAGGACAACATCAGCAACATTCCTTTTTGAGCAATGCAGGGCAAATAGCAATATATGAAATATTTTTTTTTTAGAGCTATCACCGAAATAACACCTTTCCTAAATATCATTTCCATCTTAGAACACTGCCATGACCTCAAAAAGTATCTACGTTTTGCAGGAATCCTAACCCTAACCCTAGCTTTGTGTTTGCACTAGGTTAGGGTTAGGGTTCAGAATTCCTCCAAAGAATTAATGCAACTTTCCACTCATTTAAGGGCAAAATATGCTTCACTGAAACAATATATTGGTCTGAAATGCTTAAGCAAGCATACCAAAGCATAGAGAATGCATCAACAAGGGTAAAATTCTATTTTTGGACAAGTATTCTACTACTGAAAATGTTGTGTTCAATGGTGACCTCATTGAGCATGGTTTCAGGCTTAAGGGGGGTAATAGTCAGGAATTCCACCAAAATATGGCCTTTATATCTTAATATTCATGTCAATTCAATGCCAGAGGCAAGATTTTCAACTGTATTATCACTTATTTTCAAACTTTTGCCTGTAGGACAACATCAGCAACATTCCTTTTTGAGCAATGCAGGGCAAATAGCAATATATGAAATAATTTTTTTTTAGAGCTATCACCGAAATAACACCTTTCCTAAATATCATTTCCATCCTAGAACACTGCCATGACCTCAAAAAGTATCTACGTTTTGCAGGAATCCTAACCCTAACCCTAGCTTTGTGTTTGCACTAGGTTAGGGTTAGGGTTCAGAATTCCTCCAAAGAATTAATGCAACTTTCCACTCATTTAGGGGCAAAATATGCTTCACTGAAACAATATATTGGTCTGAAATGCTTAAGCAAGCATACCAAAGCATAGAGAATGCATCAACAAGGGTAAAATTCTATTTTTGGACAAGTATTCTATTACTGAAAATGTTGTGTTCAATGGTGACCTCATTGAGCATGGTTTCAGGCTTAAGGGGGGTAATAGTCAGGAATTCCACCAAAATATGGCCTTTATATCTTAATATTCATGTCAATTCAATGCCAGAGGCAAGATTTTCAACTGTATTATCACTTATTTTCAAACTTTTGCATGTAGGACAACATCAGCAACATTCCTTTTTGAGCAATGCAGGGCAAAAAGCAATATATGAAATAATTTTTTTTTAGAGCTATCACCGAAATAACACCTTACCTAAATATCATTTCCATCCTAGAACACTGCCATGACCTCAAAAAGTATCTACGTTTTGCAGGAATCCTAACCCTAACCCTAGCTTTGTGTTTGCACTAGGTTAGGGTTAGGGTTCAGAATTCCTCCAAATAATTAATGCAACCTTCCACTCATTTAAGGGCAAAATATGCTTCACTGAAACAATATACTGGTCTGAAATGCTTAAGCAAGCATACCAAAGCATAGAGAATGCATCAACAAGGGTACAATTCTATTTTTGGACAAATATTCTACTACTGAAAATGTTGTGTTCAATGGTGACCTCATTGAGCATGGTTTCAGGCTTAAGGGGGGTGATAGTCAGGAATTCCACCAAAATATGGCCTTTATATCTTAATATTCATGTCAATTCAATGCCAGAGGCAAGATTTTCAACTGTATTATCACTTATTTTCAAACTTTTGCCTGTAGGACAACATCAGCAACATTCCTTTTTGAGCAATGCAGGGCAAATAGCAATATATGAAATAATTTTTTTTTTGAGCTATCACCGAAATAACACCTTTCCTAAATATCATTTCCATCCTAGAACACTGCCATGACCTCAAAAAGTATCTACGTTTTGCAGGAATCCTAACCCTAACCCTAGCTTTGTGTTTGCACTAGGTTAGGGTTAGGGTTCAGAATTCCTCCAAAGAATTAATGCAACTTTCCACTCATTTAAGGGCGAAATATGCTTCACTGAAACAATATATTGGTCTGAAATGCTTAAGCAAGCATACCAAAGCATAGAGAATGCATCAACAAGGGTAAAAATCTATTTTTGGACAAGTATTCTATTACTGAAAATGTTGTGTTCAATGGTGACCTCATTGAGCATGGTTTCAGGCTTAAAGGGGGTAATAGTCAGGAATTCCACCACAATATGGCCATTATATCTTAATATTCATGTCAATTCAATGCCAGAGGTAAGATTTTGAACTGTATTATCACTTATTTTCAAACTTTTGCCTGTAGGACAATATCAGCAACATTCCTTTTTGAGCAATGCAGGGCAAATAGCAATATATGAAATATTTTTTTTTAGAGCTATCACCGAAATAACACCTTTCCTAAATATCATTTCCATCCTAGAACACTGCCATGACCTCAAAAAGTATCTACGTTTTGCAGGAATCCTAACCCTAACCCAAGCTTTGTGTTTGCACTACGTTAGGGTTAGGGTTCAGAATTCCTCCAAATAATTAATGCAACCTTCCACTCATTTAAGGGCAAAATATGCTTCACTGAAACAATATATTGGTCTGAAATGCTTAAGCAAGCATACCAAAGCATAGAGAATGCATCAACAAGGGCAAAATTATATATTTGGACAAGTATTCTACTACTGAAAATGTTGTGTTCAATGGAGACCTCATTGAGCATGGTTTCAGGCTTAAGGGGGGTAATAGTCAGGAATTCCACCAAAATATGGCCTTTATATCTTAATATTCATGTCAATTCAATGCCAGAGGCAAGATTTTGAACTGTATTATCACTTATTTTCAAACTTTTGCCTGTAGGACAACCTCAGCAACATTCCTTTTTGAGCAATGCAGGGCAAATAGCAATATATGAAATAATTTTTTTTAGAGCTATCACCGAAATAACACCTTTCCTAAATATCATTTCCATCCTAGAACACTGCCATGACCTCAAAAAGTATCTACGTTTTGCAGGAATCCTAACCCTAACCCTAGCTTTGTGTTTGCACTAGGTTAGGGTTAGGGTTCAGAATTCCTCCAAAGAATTAATGCAACTTTCCAATCATTTAAGGGCGAAATATGCTTCACTGAAACAATATATTGGTCTGAAATGCTTAAGCAAGCATACCAAAGCATAGAGAATGCATCAACAAGGGTAAAATTCTATTTTTGGACAAGTATTCTATTACTGAAAATGTTGTGTTCAATGGTGACCTCATTGAGCATGGTTTCAGGCTTAAGGGGGGTAATAGTCAGGAATTCCACCAAAATATGGCCTTTATATCTTAATATTCATGTAAATTCAATGCCAGAGGCAAGATTTTCAACTGTATTATCACTTATTTTCAAACTTTTGCCTGTAGGACAACATCAGCAACATTCCTTTTTGAGCAATGCAGGGCAAATAGCAATATATGAAATAATTTTTTTTTAGAGCTATCACCGAAATAACACCTTACCTAAATATCATTTCCATCCTAGAACACTGCCATGACCTCAAAAAGTATCTACGTTTTGCAGGAATCCTAACCCTAACCCTAGCTTTGTGTTTGCACTAGGTTAGGGTTAGGGTTAGGGTTCAGAATTCCTCCAAATAATTAATGCAACCTTCCACTCATTTAAGGGCAAAATATGCTTCACTGAAACAATATACTGGTCTGAAATGCTTAAGCAAGCATACCAAAGCATAGAGAATGCATCAACAAGGGTAAAATTATATATTTGGACAAGTATTCTACTACTGAAAATGTTCTGTTCAAAGGTGACCTCATTGAGCATGTTTTCAGGCTTAAGGGGGGTAATAGTCAGGAATTCCACCACAATATGGCCTTTATATCTTAATATTCATGTCAATTCAATGCCAGAGGCAAGATTTTGAACTGTATTATCACTTATTGTCAAACTTTTGCCTGTAGGACAACATCAGCAACATTCCTTTTTGAGCAATGCAGGGCAAATAGCAATATATGAAATAATTTTTTTTAGAGCTATCACCGAAATAACACCTTTCCTAAATATCATTTCCATCCTAGAACACTGCCATAACCTCAAAAAGTATCTACGTTTTGCAGGAATCCTAACCCTAACCCTAGCTTTGTGTTTGCACTAGGTTAGGGTTAGGGTTCAGAATTCCTCCAAATAATTAATGCAACCTTCCACTCATTTAAGGGCAAAATATGCTTCACTGAAACAATATATTGGTCTGAAATGCTTAAGCAAGCATACCAAAACATAGAGAATGCATCAACAAGGGTAAAATTCTATTTTTGGACAAGTATTCTACTACTGAAAATGTTGTGTTCAATGGTGACCTCATTGAGCATGGTTTCAGGCTTAAGGGGGGTAATAGTCAGGAATTCCACCAAAATATGGCCTTTATATCTTAATATTCATGTCAATTCAATGCCAGAGGCAAGATTTTCAACTGTATTATCACTTATTTTCAAACTTTTGCCTGTAGGACAACATCAGCAACATTCCTTTTTGAGCAATGCAGGGCAAATAGCAATATATGAAATAATTTTTTTTTAGAGCTATCACCGAAATAACACCTTTCCTAAATATCATTTCCATCCTAGAACACTGCCATGACCTCAAAAAGTATCTACGTTTTGCAGGAATCCTAACCCTAACCCTAGCTTTGTGTTTGCACTAGGTTAGGGTTAGGGTTCAGAATTCCTCCAAAGAATGAATGCAACCTTCCACTCATTTAAGGGCAAAATATGCTTCACTGAAACAATATATTGGTCTGAAATGCTTAAGCAAGCATACCAAAACATAGAGAATGCATCAACAAGGGTAAAATTCTATTTTTGGACAAGTATTCTACTACTGAAAATGTTGTGTTCAATGGTGACCTCATTGAGCATGGTTTCAGGCTTAAGGGGGGTAATAGTCAGGAATTCCACCAAAATATGGCCTTTATATCTTAATATTCATGTCAATTCAATGCCAGAGGCAAGATTTTCAACTGTATTATCACTTATTTTCAAACTTTTGCCTGTAGGACAACATCAGCAACATTCCTTTTTGAGCAATGCAGGGCAAATAGCAATATATGAAATAATTTTTTTTAGAGCTATCACCGAAATAACACCTTTCCTAAATATCATTTCCATCCTAGAACACTGCCATGACCTCAAAAAGTATCTACGTTTTGCAGGAATCCTAACCCTAACCCTAGCTTTGTGTTTGCACTAGGTTAGGGTTAGGGTTCAGAATTCCTCCAAAGAATTAATGCAACCTTCCACTCATTTAAGGGCAAAATATGCTTCACTGAAACAATATATTGGTCTGAAATGCTTAAGCAAGCATACCAAAACATAGAGAATGCATCAACAAGGGTAAAATTCTATTTTTGGACAAGTATTCTACTACTGAAAATGTTGTGTTCAATGGTGACCTCATTGAGCATGGTTTCAGGCTTAAGGGGGGTAATAGTCAGGAATTCCACCAAAATATGGCCTTTATATCTTAATATTCATGTCAATTCAATGCCAGAGGCAAGATTTTCAACTGTATTATCACTTATTTTCAAACTTTTGCCTGTAGGACAACATCAGCAACATTCCTTTTTGAGCAATGCAGGGCAAAAAGCAATATATGAAATAATTTTTTTTTAGAGCTATCACCGAAATAACACCTTACCTAAATATCATTTCCATCCTAGAACACTGCCATGACCTCAAAAAGTATCTACGTTTTGCAGGAATCCTAACCCTAACCCTAGCTTTGTGTTTGCACTAGGTTAGGGTTAGGGTTAGGGTTCAGAATTCCTCCAAATAATTAATGCAACCTTCCACTCATTTAAGGGCAAAATATGCTTCACTGAAACAATATACTGGTCTGAAATGCTTAAGCAAGCATACCAAAGCATAGAGAATGCATCAACAAGGGTAAAATTATATATTTGGACAAGTATTCTACTACTGAAAATGTTCTGTTCAAAGGTGACCTCATTGAGCATGGTTTCAGGCTTAAGGGGGGTAATAGTCAGGAATTCCACCAAAATATGGCCTTTATATCTTAATATTCATGTCAATTCAATGCCAGAGGCAAGATTTTCAACTGTATTATCACTTATTTTCAAACTTTTGCCTGTAGGACAACATCAGCAACATTCCTTTTTGAGCAATGCAGGGCAAATAGCAATATATGAAATAATTTTTTTTAGAGCTATCACCGAAATAACACCTTTCCTAAATATCATTTCCATCCTCGAACACTGCCATGACCTCAAAAAGTATCTACGTTTAGCAGGAATCCTAACCCTAACCCTAGCTTTGTGTTTGCACTAGGTTAGGGTTAGGGTTCAGAATTCCTCCAAATAATTAATGCAACCTTCCACTCATTTAAGGGCAAAATATGCTTCACTGAAACAATATATTGGTCTGAAATGCTTAAGCAAGCATACCAAAGCATAGAGAATGCATCAACAAGGGTAAAATTCTATTTTTGGACAAGTATTCTATTACTGAAAATGTTGTGTTCAATGGTGACCTCATTGAGCATGGTTTCAGGCTTAAGGGGGGTGATAGTCAGGAATTCCACCAAAATATGGCCTTTATATCTTAATATTCATGTCAATTCAATGCCAGAGGCAAGATTTTCAACTGTATTATCACTTATTTTCAAACTTTTGCCTGTAGGACAACATCAGCAACATTCCTTTTTGAGCAATGCAGGGCAAATAGCAATATATGAAATAATTTTTTTTTTGAGCTATCACCGAAATAACACCTTTCCTAAATATCATTTCCATCCTCGAACACTGCCATGACCTCAAAAAGTATCTACGTTTTGCAGGAATCCTAACCCTAACCCTAGCTTTGTGTTTGCACTAGGTTAGGGTTAGGGTTCAGAATTCCTCCAAATAATTAATGCAACCTTCCACTCATTTAAGGGCAAAATATGCTTCACTGAAACAATATATTGGTCTGAAATGCTTAAGCAAGCATACCAAAGCATAGAGAATGCATCAACAAGGGTACAATTCTATTTTTGGACAAATATTCTACTACTGAAAATGTTGTGTTCAATGGTGACCTCATTGAGCATGGTTTCAGGCTTAAGGGGGGTAATAGTCAGGAATTCCACCAAAATATGGCCTTTATATCTTAATATTCATGTCAATTCAATGCCAGAGGCAAGATTTTCAACTGTATTATCACTTATTTTCAAACTTTTGCCTGTAGGACAACATCAGCAACATTCCTTTTTGAGCAATGCAGGGCAAATAGCAATATATGAAATAATTTTTTTTTTGAGCTATCACCGAAATAACACCTTTCCTAAATATCATTTCCATCCTAGAACACTGCCATGACCTCAAAAAGTATCTACGTTTTGCAGGAATCCTAACCCTAACCCTAGCTTTGTGTTTGCACTAGGTTAGGGTTAGGGTTCAGAATTCCTCCAAAGAATTAATGCAACTTTCCACTCATTTAAGGGCGAAATATGCTTCACTGAAACAATATATTGGTCTGAAATGCTTAAGCAAGCATACCAAAGCATAGAGAATGCATCAACAAGGGTAAAAATCTATTTTTGGACAAGTATTCTATTACTGAAAATGTTGTGTTCAATGGTGACCTCATTGAGCATGGTTTCAGGCTTAAAGGGGGTAATAGTCAGGAATTCCACCACAATATGGCCATTATATCTTAATATTCATGTCAATTCAATGCCAGAGGCAAGATTTTGAACTGTATTATCACTTATTTTCAAACTTTTGCCTGTAGGACAATATCAGCAACATTCCTTTTTGAGCAATGCAGGGCAAATAGCAATATATGAAATATTTTTTTTTAGAGCTATCACCGAAATAACACCTTTCCTAAATATCATTTCCATCCTAGAACACTGCCATGACCTCAAAAAGTATCTACGTTTTGCAGGAATCCTAACCCTAACCCAAGCTTTGTGTTTGCACTACGTTAGGGTTAGGGTTCAGAATTCCTCCAAATAATTAATGCAACCTTCCACTCATTTAAGGGCAAAATATGCTTCACTGAAACAATATATTGGTCTGAAATGCTTAAGCAAGCATACCAAAGCATAGAGAATGCATCAACAAGGGTAAAATTATATATTTGGACAAGTATTCTACTACTGAAAATGTTCTGTTCAAAGGTGACCTCATTGAGCATGGTTTCAGGCTTAAGGGGGGTAATAGTCAGGAATTCCACCAAAATATGGCCTTTATATCTTAATATTCATGTCAATTCAATGCCAGAGGCAAGATTTTGAACTGTATTATCACTTATTTTCAAACTTTTGCCTGTAGGACAACCTCAGCAACATTCCTTTTTGAGCAATGCAGGGCAAATAGCAATATATGAAATAATTTTTTTTAGAGCTATCACCGAAATAACACCTTTCCTAAATATCATTTCCATCCTAGAACACTGCCATGACCTCAAAAAGTATCTACGTTTTGCAGGAATCCTAACCCTAACCCTAGCTTTGTGTTTGCACTAGGTTAGGGTTAGGGTTCAGAATTCCTCCAAAGAATTAATGCAACTTTCCAATCATTTAAGGGCGAAATATGCTTCACTGAAACAATATATTGGTCTGAAATGCTTAAGCAAGCATACCAAAGCATAGAGAATGCATCAACAAGGGTAAAATTCTATTTTTGGACAAGTATTCTATTACTGAAAATGTTGTGTTCAATGGTGACCTCATTGAGCATGGTTTCAGGCTTAAGGGGGGTAATAGTCAGGAATTCCACCAAAATATGGCCTTTATATCTTAATATTCATGTAAATTCAATGCCAGAGGCAAGATTTTCAACTGTATTATCACTTATTTTCAAACTTTTGCCTGTAGGACAACATCAGCAACATTCCTTTTTGAGCAATGCAGGGCAAATAGCAATATATGAAATAATTTTTTTTTAGAGCTATCACCGAAATAACACCTTACCTAAATATCATTTCCATCCTAGAACACTGCCATGACCTCAAAAAGTATCTACGTTTTGCAGGAATCCTAACCCTAACCCTAGCTTTGTGTTTGCACTAGGTTAGGGTTAGGGTTAGGGTTCAGAATTCCTCCAAATAATTAATGCAACCTTCCACTCATTTAAGGGCAAAATATGCTTCACTGAAACAATATACTGGTCTGAAATGCTTAAGCAAGCATACCAAAGCATAGAGAATGCATCAACAAGGGTAAAATTATATATTTGGACAAGTATTCTACTACTGAAAATGTTCTGTTCAAAGGTGACCTCATTGAGCATGTTTTCAGGCTTAAGGGGGGTAATAGTCAGGAATTCCACCACAATATGGCCTTTATATCTTAATATTCATGTCAATTCAATGCCAGAGGCAAGATTTTGAACTGTATTATCACTTATTGTCAAACTTTTGCCTGTAGGACAACATCAGCAACATTCCTTTTTGAGCAATGCAGGGCAAATAGCAATATATGAAATAATTTTTTTTAGAGCTATCACCGAAATAACACCTTTCCTAAATATCATTTCCATCCTAGAACACTGCCATAACCTCAAAAAGTATCTACGTTTTGCAGGAATCCTAACCCTAACCCTAGCTTTGTGTTTGCACTAGGTTAGGGTTAGGGTTCAGAATTCCTCCAAATAATTAATGCAACCTTCCACTCATTTAAGGGCAAAATATGCTTCACTGAAACAATATATTGGTCTGAAATGCTTAAGCAAGCATACCAAAACATAGAGAATGCATCAACAAGGGTAAAATTCTATTTTTGGACAAGTATTCTACTACTGAAAATGTTGTGTTCAATGGTGACCTCATTGAGCATGGTTTCAGGCTTAAGGGGGGTAATAGTCAGGAATTCCACCAAAATATGGCCTTTATATCTTAATATTCATGTCAATTCAATGCCAGAGGCAAGATTTTCAACTGTATTATCACTTATTTTCAAACTTTTGCCTGTAGGACAACATCAGCAACATTCCTTTTTGAGCAATGCAGGGCAAATAGCAATATATGAAATAATTTTTTTTTAGAGCTATCACCGAAATAACACCTTTCCTAAATATCATTTCCATCCTAGAACACTGCCATGACCTCAAAAAGTATCTACGTTTTGCAGGAATCCTAACCCTAACCCTAGCTTTGTGTTTGCACTAGGTTAGGGTTAGGGTTCAGAATTCCTCCAAAGAATGAATGCAACCTTCCACTCATTTAAGGGCAAAATATGCTTCACTGAAACAATATATTGGTCTGAAATGCTTAAGCAAGCATACCAAAACATAGAGAATGCATCAACAAGGGTAAAATTCTATTTTTGGACAAGTATTCTACTACTGAAAATGTTGTGTTCAATGGTGACCTCATTGAGCATGGTTTCAGGCTTAAGGGGGGTAATAGTCAGGAATTCCACCAAAATATGGCCTTTATATCTTAATATTCATGTCAATTCAATGCCAGAGGCAAGATTTTCAACTGTATTATCACTTATTTTCAAACTTTTGCCTGTAGGACAACATCAGCAACATTCCTTTTTGAGCAATGCAGGGCAAATAGCAATATATGAAATCATTTTTTTTAGAGCTATCACCGAAATAACACCTTTCCTAAATATCATTTCCATCCTCGAACACTGCCATGACCTCAAAAAGTATCTACGTTTAGCAGGAATCCTAACCCTAACCCTAGCTTTGTGTTTGCACTAGGTTAGGGTTAGGGTTCAGAATTCCTCCAAATAATTAATGCAACCTTCCACTCATTTAAGGGCAAAATATGCTTCACTGAAACAATATATTGGTCTGAAATGCTTAAGCAAGCATACCAAAGCATAGAGAATGCATCAACAAGGGTAAAATTCTATTTTTGGACAAGTATTCTATTACTGAAAATGTTGTGTTCAATGGTGACCTCATTGAGCATGGTTTCAGGCTTAAGGGGGGTAATAGTCAGGAATTCCACCACAATATGGCCTTTATATCTTAATATTCATGTCAATTTAATGCCAGAGGCAAGATTTTGAACTGTATTATCACTTATTTTCAAACTTTTGCCTGTAGGACAACATCAGCAACATTCCTTTTTGAGCAATGCAGGGCAAATAGCAATATATGAAATAATTTTTTTTAGAGCTATCACCGAAATAACACCTTTCCTAAATATCATTTCCATCCTAGAACACTGCCATGACCTCAAAAAGTATCTACGTTTTGCAGGAATCCTAACCCTAACCCTAGCTTTGTGTTTGCAGTAGGTTAGGGTTAGGGTTCAGAATTCCTCCAAAGAATTAATGCAACCTTCCACTCATTTAAGGGCAAAATATGCTTCACTGAAACAATATATTGGTCTGAAATGCTTAAGCAAGCATACCAAAACATAGAGAATGCATCAACAAGGGTAAAATTCTATTTTTGGACAAGTATTCTACTACTGAAAATGTTGTGTTCAATGGTGACCTCATTGAGCATGGTTTCAGGCTTAAGGGGGGTAATAGTCAGGAATTCCACCAAAATATGGCCTTTATATCTTAATATTCATGTAAATTCAATGCCAGAGGCAAGACTTTCAACTGTATTATCACTTATTTTCAAACTTTTGCCTGTAGGACAACATCAGCAACATTCCTTTTTGAGCAATGCAGGGCAAATAGCAATATATGAAATAATTTTTTTTTAGAGCTATCACCGAAATAACACCTTACCTAAATATCATTTCCATCCTAGAACACTGCCATGACCTCAAAAAGTATCTACGTTTTGCAGGAATCCTAACCCTAACCCTAGCTTTGTGTTTGCACTAGGTTAGGGTTAGGGTTAGGGTTCAGAATTCCTCCAAATAATTAATGCAACCTTCCACTCATTTAAGGGCAAAATATGCTTCACTGAAACAATATACTGGTCTGAAATGCTTAAGCAAGCATACCAAAGCATAGAGAATGCATCAACAAGGGTAAAATTATATATTTGGACAAGTATTCTACTACTGAAAATGTTCTGTTCAAAGGTGACCTCATTGAGCATGGTTTCAGGCTTAAGGGGGGTAATAGTCAGGAATTCCACCAAAATATGGCCTTTATATCTTAATATTCATGTCAATTCAATGCCAGAGGCAAGATTTTCAACTGTATTATCACTTATTTTCAAACTTTTGCCTGTAGGACAACATCAGCAACATTCCTTTTTGAGCAATGCAGGGCAAATAGCAATATATGAAATAATTTTTTTTTAGAGCTATCACCGAAATAACACCTTTCCTAAATATCATTTCCATCCTAGAACACTGCCATGACCTCAAAAAGTATCTACGTTTTGCAGGAATCCTAACCCTAACCCTAGCTTTGTGTTTGCACTAGGTTAGGGTTAGGGTTCAGAATTCCTCCAAAGAATTAATGCAACTTTCCACTCATTTAGGGGCAAAATATGCTTCACTGAAACAATATATTGGTCTGAAATGCTTAAGCAAGCATACCAAAGCATAGAGAATGCATCAACAAGGGTAAAATTCTATTTTTGGACAAGTATTCTACTACTGAAAATGTTGTGTTCAATGGTGACCTCATTGAGCATGGTTTCAGGCTTAAGGGGGGTAATAGTCAGGAATTCCACCAAAATATGGCCTTTATATCTTAATATTCATGTCAATTCAATGCCAGAGGCAAGATTTTCAACTGTATTATCACTTATTTTCAAACTTTTGCCTGTAGGACAACATCAGCAACATTCCTTT